>NC_061118.1:10295448-10937825 GCF_002878395.1 Capsicum annuum | reverse complement strand
ATCATTTATAAAGACTATGACAAACATGACTAAGTACTGCTTGAACACACGGTTCATCAAATCCATAAAAGCTGCAGGGGCATTGGTAAGACCAAATAACATGTCAAAAAATTCGAAGTGACCATATCAAGTACAGAAAGCTATCTTCGGAATGTCACATTCTCTAACTCTAGGCTGATAATTGCTTGATTTGAGGTTTATCTTGGAGAATTAACTGGCTACCTAAAGTTGGTCGAATATATCATCAATCCTAGGAAGAGGATATTTGTTCTTGATTGTGACCTTATTGAGTTGACGGTAATCAATACACATCCTGAGAGAACCGTCTTTCTTACACATGAATAACACTGGCGCACCCTATGGGGAAATGCTGGGTCTAATGAATCCCTTATCTAAGAGATCCTTTAACTGATCTATTAGTTCCTTGAGTTCTGTTGGTGCCATTCTGCATGGCGGCATAGAAATAGGTTGAGTATCCAGAAGAAGGTCTATGCCGAAGTCTATTTCCCTTTGGGGAGGAATTTCTGGAAGATCTTTGGGAAAGACATCTGAGTATTTATTAACAACAAGGACTGTTTCGAGGCTGGGACATTCAGAACTGGAATCTTTAACATGCACGAGATGATACATACACCCCTTAGAAATCATTTTCCTTGCACAAAGGTAGGAAATAAGTTGCCCCCTGAATGCTGAAATGCTACCCTTCCACTCTAGGATGGGCTCATTCGGGAACTGAAACTGAGCTATCCTGTTTCAGCAGTCGACTGTGACATAGCAGGAATAAAGCCAATCCATGTCGAGAATGACATCAAAATCAGTCATGTCTAACTCCACTAAATCTGCTGATGTGGATTTCTGAGATATCATAACCGGGCAGTTCCTGTATACACGTCGGGCTGTGATGGTTTTACCCACTGGGGTAGAGACTGAGAAGGGCTCTGCTAGGACTTCGGGACTAATTCTGAAATTTCCTACTATATGTGGAGTAACAAAAGAGAAAGATGCACCTGGGTCTATCAAAGCATAAACATGAACATGGAAAATCTGTAACATACTAGTAACGACATCAGGAGAATTTTCCTGATCCTGCTGGGACTGAAGAGCATAGAGTCTGTTTGGGCATTGCCTACTGGTAGCACTGAAAATGGCACCCTGCTGGTTCGTGCGACTGGACTAAGCTGTAAAATGATTTTGCTTACCTTGAAGACTTGACTGCAGACACTCCCTAATCCTGTGGCTTGGCTTGCCATAGCTAAAACAAACATCACTACTGGCTCTGCAAATTCCCTTGTGGTTCTTATCAGAAGTCAGACAAAGGGGATTCGTTCGAGCACTGCTAATACTGCCCTAAGATTTATAGACTAGTTCTTTGTCTCTATTGCCATCTCTAAACTTCAGAACTGGAGCGATGGCAGAGGAATGAGCCAGAATGGCTGACTTGGAGTAAAACTGTGAACGGTTTACTCCATCTGACTTGGGGTGAGCAAAGTTGAAGTTACCTGACCTTGCTCACTTGTTCTGCCTCTCCCTTGTCTTAAACTTCTACTCTTCTACTTGCTGGGCATGGGTCATGAGTCTGGCTAAGGTTATTTCATCGATCAGTATCGCATCCCTACACTTATTTACCATGCTATCATTGACCCCTGACATGATCTTGCTCATCTTAGCTCTATTATCTGCAACTACATGAGGAGCATACCTGGCTAGCAGTGTAAATCTGAGAGAATACTCCCTAACCATCATATTCCTCTGCCTGAGGATGATGAACTCAAGAACTTTGGCTTCTCTCAGCTCTTGGGGAAAGAATATGTCTAAGAAGGCCATGACAAATTCCTCCCACTTGATAGGGCCTGTATCATCTAACCTCTCAGACTTTCACTGTTTGTACAAATTATGAGCAACATCCTATAACTGGTAGGCGGATAACTCAACACTCTCAATAGAAGTAACACCCATGATGTCAATGACCTTATGGACTTGGTCAATGAACTCCTGAGGGTCCTTATTAGACTTAGACCAATGGAAATATGGAGGGTTCATCTGAGGGAAGTCCCGAACCCTAGTTGCTTGGGGATTGGCCACTAGACTGGTTGGAATAAATGGTGGCCATTCATTCTGTGCATCCATGGACTGAGCAAGTGTGGTAAATGCATCTCTAAACTCTTCATGGGAAACATGTTCGCCTAAAGGATCTTCGGGCTGAGGAGCTAGCTAGTTTCTTCTCTTTGGGGCCATGGTCTGGAATAAGAGAAGAATGTGATTAGATTGATAGTTTAACTTGTGATTATGCTCACTAGCATGACATGAATAATGAAGAAAGGGGACTTTTCCTAAAACATCTTATAGACTCCCACACATAAATGTGGCGTGCAACACACCCACGTACAAGACTCTACTAGATGTGGCTTTCAGACTTCCTAGGACTCTATTGAACCTTAGACTCTGATACCAACTTTGTAACACCCCGATTCGCTGAACCGAAATGCTACACAGTGCTCATGACCTCAAGGGACCACAAGCTAACCCATGACTGATATCTGTACCTGTATACTGCAAATCATGATATAATAATGCGGAATACATAGAAATGTAAGGCCATAAGGTTCAACTAAATAGAATCATATGGGTGAAAATACATAAAACAACTCAATCTGAAAGCTAAGTCTGAACGTAAATCAGAATGTAAATCTTAAAGCCTCTAAACTATCTGAATAAGAAGTTGAAGGAACATGTCTCCAACTAACTCCGTAAAACTGAACTGAAGAAATAAATAAATGTATCAAATCATATTATCCTTGAATTAATGAGGACTCACTGTGTCTCTACGACTGGAATGCTACCGCCACTACTGGGCTGGAGTTCGTGTCTCGAAACCAATGGTGTAATATGAAAAGAAAGCACCATAGTGCAAATGTGTCAGTACAACTGGTGCACTGAGTATACGAGGAAGGTAGGCTGAACATAAAGGGTTTCATACATGAATAACACCGACTGGCTAATATAAACGTGGGAGTGCAAACACACATATAAAGAAAATGGGACCGTGAATACATGATAGCATGACCTGTAAGCTAATACATTGTTTAATGATAACTGTCATGACTGATACTAAAACTATAGGAAGTAGTGCTTAATCGACATACCCCATGTATGCCGTTATGGTTAAGCTGGGGTCCAATCTCTGCCTCGACTGGAGGGGTGTCAATATTGTGCCACGGGTAAGGATAGCCTGTAAGTGACCCTTATCTGGCGGGTACTCAATGAGAACGGTGGAAACCCTAAACAGATGGGTTAAGCAACCTTATAAACCCTAGTTTGATGGGTTAATATGTATGAACCTACGCTGGCTACGTAGTTCAGGAACACAAGGATGACTACTAAGAATCACACCCTAAACTGGCGGGTGAGTTCCCATCCTCGGGTTCACTCGGTGCTAACCTCTACTCCCATCTGGAGGGACTGGACATGAATAACTGACTGAGCATGACTTAATCTTACTGAATTCCATTGACTAGCAAAATGTTTCTAATATCTGACAACTGACTAAGATCATGAGGTTTTCTTGAGTCACATGATTGACTGAAGTCTATGGAATCATAGCTTGAGTTCGTATATTCTGAAACATGACATGGCTTTAGGCACACAACTATAGTTTTTGGGTACAAGTACCCCTAAGTCTCGATAGGTGGAAACTGATACACATGGCATAACTTGATCACAAGATTTGAGTCCACAATTTACAATATCATAAGTAAGGCTTCCATAATAAGAATGATTCTCAACAAACTATCGCATGATCGGGAATGCACAAAACATGTATATACTTGCTTGGCTTCAATAACATGGTAATTCCATATCGCAACAATATCATGAGCATCTCGTACAACTTCTTCAATTCAAGACAATATCACAGGGATCACGTTGAACATAAACTTAGAACATGGAATAGTCATTTAGGACTTATTATGTCATAAAAGTATGATTTCTATTCCCTTAGGTATTTTCAAAAATACCTTACATGCACATCTTTGGCATAGGTGGATTCATCAAGATTACAAATATTCAACCACCAATTTCATATATTTATACGTTAAATACCACCATATCCTCACAATAAACATACAAAAATCCCATCTTAGGCATCAACTAACTCAAACCACATGAAAATCAACCACCAACAACATAAACATCAAAATATAAAATCTAAAAGATGGTTCTTAAGCTTCATGAATGAAAGAATTCCAAGAATGAACCCACGCATACCTTAGAAGGAAGATTCTTGATGATTAACGGAGAAATTTCCTTGAAATAAGATCTTCAAGCTTAGTTACACAACCCTAGTTGTTTTTCTCTTTTAGTTCTCTTGGATGATGAGCTTTGAGATGATAATAGGGTTGTAATATGTTTAGAAGCTATATATTTCGTTGGGTTAAGTTTAGGGATGTGTAAGGAGTGTTAAAAGACTTAATTACCCTTAAAATAACTCAAAACGAAGTGTTTTTGGCACCTGGAACTGGCTTAGGCGGTGCCCAAGTTATTGCCTAAGCTAGGTTGGGTGGCGCCTAGCCAATTGCCTATGTTTGGTTGGGCGGCGCCTAACCAATTGCCTATCCTTACGGTGTCTCATGAATGGGTATAACTTTTCGTTCGGGTATTGGATTAAGGAGAAATTGGTATCGTTGGAAAGCTAATTCGATTCTCTACAATTTAGTGGGTCTAAATCATGCAAAATCCCACATTACCATTGAGTTATACTCATTCAAAGATGACCCTTGCAAAATCGAACACTAAAACTTGATGTATTCAACAACTCTTAGCTTGTATTACCTTAAGTGACTCATATGGACATTCTTAATGTATCATAAGCTATCGTATCACTAGGATATTAATTGTAAGTCATGTACTCAAGTATGAATCATAGGATAGGAGATTTTATACGTAGGAATACGTATTCACTTCCTAGCTTAGAAACATATGGGGCATTACAATAACTCCCCCTTGGGAACATTCCTCCTCGAATGAGAATTTACTGAGAAGGGATACAAGGCAATAGAACCTGAACTGAACATGAAGAACTGGAACTTGATCTCACGACAGACATGCTAAACATACTAAACTCGTGCATATCTGATGCACGGAAAACTGACACATGAATGCATGACTGAGTATGAAACGGTTAATAGGTACCAAGTTTATACTGGAAACATGAACGTGAAACTGAATAAGCTTAAGGAGAACTGTTACCTTGAGCTTGATCTGAATTGGCGGGGAAGAGGTGAGGATACTTGGTACACATATCTGCTTCTGCTTCATAAGTAGCTCCCTCATGAGACTGATTTCGCAAAAGAACCTCGACTAGAGGGACTTCTTTATTCCTCAATCTACGAGTCTAATAATCTAAGATTTTGATAGGAATCTCTTCATAAGAGAGGCTATTCTGAATGTCGATTCTTTGAATAGGGACAACAACTGCTGGGTCACCTGTGCAATTCTTTAGCAAAGAGACATGGAAGACTGGATGTACTGAGGCTAGATCTGAAGGCAACTCAAGCTCATAAGTTACCTTGTCGAGGCGACAAAGAATTCTGAAGGGACCGACATATCGGGGACTAAGTTTCCCTTTCTTGCCGAACCTCTTCACTCCCTTCATGGGAGAGATCTGAAGTTAGACATTCTCATTGACCTCGATCTCAAGATCCTTTCTACAAATATCTGCATAGGACTTTTGTTGGCTTTGAGCAGCCCAGAGTCTCTCTCTAATCAACTGAACTTTCTCTAAGGCGTCGAATACTAAGTCAGGACCTATGATTGAGGCCTCACAAACTTTAAACCAACCAATCAGAGATATACATCTCCTACCATAGAGAGCTTCAAATGGAGCCATCTGAATACTAGAATGATAGCTATGGTTGTATGCAAAATCAATCAAAGGAAAGTGGTCATCCCAACTTCCCTTGAATTCAATTGCATACACCCTTAGCATATCTTCAAGAGTCTGAATGGTCCTCTCTGCTTGACCATCTGTCTGAGGATGAAATGCTGAGCTGAGATGGACTTGGGTATCGAGACCCTTTTGGAATGCTTTCCAAAAGTGAGAAATGAACTGGGTACCTCTATCTGATATTATAGATAGTGGAACACTGTGTAACCTGACTAACTTCCTGATATAGAGTTTGGCATAATCCTCGGCAGAATAAGAAGTACGAACAGAAAGGAAATAAGATGACTTGGTCATTCTATCTATAATTACCCAGACCAAATCATGCTGATGATGAGTTTTAGGCAAACTCGTCACGAAGTCCATGTTAACTTCTTCCCACTTCCAAGTAGGAATGGTGAACTCTTGCATGGAACCATTAGGTTTTTGATGCTCTATCTTAACTTGCTGACATGTAGAGTACTTAGCCAGAAACTCTGCAATATCTCTCTTCATCCCACTCTACCAATAGATCTCCCGCATGTCGCGGTACATCTTAGTGGCCCCTGGACGAATAGAGTATCGCGCACCATGCGCTTCTATAAGAATTCGCTGCCTCAATTTATCTAAACCTAGAACACATAGACGACCCAGATAATAAAGAAAACCATCTCTCTCTTGGGAGAAAACATCGACTTTCTGATTCTGAACTGACTCTTTGAGCTTGACAAGGCTAGGATCCCCGTCTTGTTTCTCTTTCACCTCGAAAACTAGAGATGACTTTGAACTACTATGAACACAGACACCACCCTCTGAAGAATCGACTAAGTGAACGCCTAGTCTGGCAAGCTGATGGATCTCCTGAGCCATTTTTTTCTAACTATCCTCAACGTGAGAAATACTACCCATGGAGAGTCGACTGAGACCGTCGGCCACAACATTGGCCTTGCCCAGATGATAAAGAACACTCATGAAGTAATCCTTCAAGAGCTCTAACCATCTTCCCTGGCGAAGATTGAGATCTTTCTGGGAAAAGACATACTGGAGGCTTTTATGGTCTGTGAAGACATCTACACAAACTCCATAGAGATAATGCCTCCAAATCTTCTAGGCTAAAACTACTGCTGCTAACTCAAGATCATGAGTAGGATAATTCTTCTCATGTGGCTTTAACTGTCTAGAGGCGTAGGCTATGACCTTGCCATGCTACATGAGGACACAATCTAAACCCACTCTGGATGCATCACAATAGACTACAAAACTGTTAGAACCATCTAAAATAGCTAGAACTGAAGCTGAGGTGAGTCATTTCTTCAACTCTTGTAAGCTCTTCTCGCATGAATCTGACCACTAAAACTTAATCTTCTTCTGAGTCAATCTGGACATGGGAGCTGCAATAGAAGAAAATCCCTCAAAAAACAGTCTATAATAGCCAGCCAAACCCAAGAAACTCCTAAAATTTGATGGAGATATGGGTCTGGGCCAGTTTCTTACATCCTCAGTTTTCTGAGGATCTACTTTAATACCATCACCAAAAACAATACGGACAAGGAATACTACTGATCTTAGCCAAAATTCGCACTTGCTGAACTTAGCGAATAACTGGTGATCCTTGAGAGTCTGAAGAACAATCCTGAGATGGTCTGCATAATCACGCTCTGTGTGAGAATAGACCAGAATATCATTTATAAAGACTATGACAAACATGAATAAGTACTGCTTGAACATACGGTTCATCAAATCCATAAAAGATGCAGGGTTTTTCGTAAGACCAAATAACATGACGAAAAATTTAAAGTGACCATATCGAGTACAGAAAGCTATCTTTGGAATGTCACATTCTCTAACTCTGGGCTAATGATTGCCTGATCTGAGGTTTATCTTGGAGAAGTAACTGGCTACCTGAAGTTGGTTGAATAGATCCTCAATCCTGGGAAGAAGATATCTGTTCTTGATTGTGACCTTGTTGAGTTGACGGTAATCAATACACATCCTGAGAGAACCATCTTTCTTACTCATGAATAACACTCACCCCATGGGGAAATGCTGGGTCTAATAAATCCCTTATTAAGAGATCCTTCAACTGATCTATCAGTTTTTTGAGTTCTGCTGGTGCCATTCTATATGGCGGCATAGAAATAGGTTGAGTATCAAGAAGAAGGTCTATGCCGAAGTCTATTTCCCTTTGGGGAGGAATGCCTGGAAGGTCTTTGGGAAAGACATCTGAATATTCATTAACAACAGGGACTGTTTCAAGGCTGGGACATTCAGAACTGGAATTTTTAACTTGCACGAGATAATACACACACCCCTTAGAAATCATTTTCCTTACACAAAGGTAGGAAACAAGTTGACCCCTGAATACTGAAATGCTACCCTTCCACTCTAGGACGAGCTCATTCAGGAACTGAAACTGAACTATCCTGCTTATGCAGTCGACTGTGGCATAGCAGGAATGAAGCCAATCCATACCAAGAATGACATCAAAATTAGTCATGTCTAACTCCACTAAATCTGCTGATGTGGATTTCTGAGATATCATAATCGGGCAGTTCCTGTATACCCACTGGGCTATGATGGTTTTACCTACTGGGGTAGAGACTGAGAAGGGCTCTGCTAAGACTTCAGGACTAATTCTAAAATTGCTTGCTATGTGTGGAGTAACAAAAGACAAAGATGCACCTGGGTCTAGCAAAGCATAAACATGAACATGGAAAATCTATAACATACCAGTAACGACATCAGGAGAATTTTCCTGATCCTGCCGGGACTGAAGAACATAGAGTTTATTTGGGCATTGCCCACTGGGTGCACTAGAAATGGCACCCTACTGGTTCGTACGACTGGACTGAGCTGTAGAATGATTTTGCTTACCCTGAAGACTTGACTACAGACACTCCCTAATCCTGTCGCCTGGCTTGCCACAACTAAAACAGATATCACTACTGGCTCTACAAATGCCCTTGTGGTTCTTATCACAAGTCTGACAAAGGGGATTCATTCGAGCACTGTTAACACTGCCCTAAGATTTAGAGCCTAGTTCTTTGTTTCTATTGCCATCTCTGAACTTCAAAACTGGAGCGATGGCAGAGGAATGAGCTGGAATGGCTGACTTGGAGTGAAATTGTGAATGGTTTCCTCCATCTGACTTGGGGTGACCAAAGTTGAAGTTACCTGACCTTGCTCACTTGTTCTGCCTCTCCCTTGCCTTAAACTTCTGCTCTTCTACTTGCTGGGCATGGGTCATAATTCTTTCTAAGGTCATATCACCGATCAGCATCGCATCCCTACACTCATTTACCACACTATCGTTGACCCCTGACACGATCTTGCTTATCTTAGCTCTATTTTCTGCAACCACATGAGGAGCATACCTGGCTAGCTGAGTAAATCTGAGAGAATACTCCCTAACCGTCATATTCCTCTGCCTGAGGATGATGAACTCAAGAACATTAGCTTCTTTTAGCTCTTGGGGAAAGAATCTGTCTAAGAAAGCCGTGACAAATTCCTCCTATTTGATAGGGCCTGTATCATCTAACCTCTTAGACTTCCACTATTTGTACCAATCATGAGCAACATCCTGTAATTGGTAAGCGGATAACTCAGCACTCTCAATAGAAATAACATCCATGATGTCGATGACCTTATGGACTTGGTCAATGAACTCCTAAGGGTCCTCATCAGACTTAGACCCATGGAAATATAGAGGGTTCATCCGGGTGAAGTCCCGAACCCTAGTTTCTTTGGGATTGGCCACTGGATTGGCCGGAATGACTGGTGGCCATTCATTCTGTGCATCCATGGACTGAGCAAGTGTGGTAAATGTAGCTTTAAACTCCACATGGGAAACATATTCGCCCAAAGGATCTTTGGGCTGAGGAGCTAGCTGGTTTCTTCTTTTTGGGGCCATTTTTGAAAATAAGAGAAGAATCTGATTAGATTGAGAGTTTAACTTGTGATTATGCTCACTAGCATGACATGAATAATGAAGAAAGGGGACTGTTCCTAAAACATCTTATAGACTCCCACACATAAATATGGATTGCATCACACCCACGTACAAGACCCTACTAGATGCGGCTTTCAGACTTCCTAGGACTCTATTGAACCTTAGGCTCTGATACCAACTTTGTAACACCCCGATTCGCTGAACCGAAATGCTACACAGTGCTCATGACCACGAGGGACCACAAGCTAACCCATGACTGATATCTGTACCTGTATACTACAAATCATGATATAATAATGCGGAATACTTAGAAATGTAAGGCCATAAGGTTCAACTGAATAGAATCATGTCGGTGAAAATACACAAAACAACTCAATCTGAAAGCTAAGTCTAAATGTAAATCTGAACGTAAATCTGAAAGCCTCTAAACTATATGAATAAGAAGTTGAAGGAACATGTCTCCAACTAACTCCGTAAAACTAAACTGAAGAAATAAATAAATGTATCAAATCATATTATCCTCGAATTAATGAGGACTCACTGTGTCTCTGCGACTGGAATGCTACCGCTACCACTGGGCTGGAGCTCGTGTCTCAGAACCTATGGTGTAACATGAAAAGAAAGAACCATAGTGCAAATGCATCAGTACAATTGGAGTGCTGAGTATACGAGGAAGGTAGGCTGAACATAAAGGGTTTCATGCATGAATAACACCGACTGACTAATACAAACATGGGAGTGCAAACACACATATATAGAAACTGGGACAGTGAATACGTGATAGCATGAACTGTAAGCTAATACATGGTTTGCTGGTAACTGTCATGACTGATACTAAAACTGTGGGAAGTAGTATTTAACCGACATGCCCCATGTATGCTGTTATGGCTAAGCTAGGCACTCAATGAGAATGATGGGAACCCTAAATTGATAGGTTAAGCCACCTCATCAACACTAATCTGACGGGTTAAGATGTCTCAACATATGCTGGCTGCGTAGTTCTGGAATATAAGGATGACTACTAAGAATCACACCCTAAACTGGCGGGTGAGTTCCTATCCTTGGGGTCACTCGGTGCTAACCTCTACTCTCATCTAGAGAGACTAGACATGAATAAATGATTGTGCATCACCAAATCTTCATGAATTCCATTGACTGGCAGAATGTTACTGATATCTAACAACTGACTAAGTTCATGAGGTTATCCTACTCTAGCGACACTCTCTATATAAATGACCGATCTTCTTATAATTATAAGAAAACCCCAAAATCCATGACCCAATAAGGAACACATATTGACCCTGGATAGATAAACAAATTATTTATGGGGCACTCCTTGGAATAGTGTACAAACTTACTGTAGCGCCCAAGCACACACACAAGTGTACGTGGTCTCAACAAGTAATACAGTGGCCTTAAATAAAATCAAATATCAATCCCTTAGAGACTTATATCAATAACTATCTAATTAAATTTTAGTTATTGAGATTAAATTAATGTGAAATTAAAAAAAAGAGTTTTGAAATGGTATATTTAAAAGAAACTAAAATCATGTAGAAAAATAAATGTCTTGGACAATCAATGAGAATGAAACTTGGGGTTAAAGAACTACAAACAATCATACTATGCTTTTGAACTTCATTAGTTAAGTTACTTATCTTGGTCATTGATTAATGAGGATGATTTTATGATCATGGTTTCCCAAGCTCTAACCACCTATCTAACTTAGTCCCATAACTACATTATTGAGCGAGGATATAAGAACCAAGATAAACACATTTATATTTCAATCCGTAGTGAACCAAGTATAGATTTATGTATATCCCTACCCTAAACACTAATTCAAATCCCTTATTTTATAAAAGAATAAGAACCTTGCTCTATTTATCCTCACATTCTATCTTCCTATCCCCTCGAGCTCATAAGGTCAATAATAGATGTATTATAAGGTGAACTAATCCTTAATGTAATTAAAAAAATGATAAATAAAAAACAAAATATAAAAATAAATCAAAACCAAATCAATTCAAATCAATAGTAATCATGTTCTTGGACTTAACCCCAAAAAGGAGGATTCAGTCATACGTCGACATAATCGTAAACACAAAGAATGAATACATATTAAAATCCTTAAACAAGATAAAGTAAAGATAGAACCCTAATTAAAGTGTTTTCCAGCCCATCTCCAAGCCTTCAAAACATCCAAGGTGTATAACAACAAGTATAAGAGTCTTAATTATTTGATAAGGATTTTGGCCGTCGTTGAAACAAGGGTCGCGTCGCGGGGTTCATTTCACTGGGATTGGGATCGTGCCCGGGGATCATCGCTTGGGAACAGTTTTATGGACCCCTGAGGAATCTTCCTATTCATGGAATTCACCCCACCATCCTTGATAATGTCCTACATGCGCTGGTGACATCAAATGTGTCCGTTTTATGTGAAGTCATGTCTTGTGCTTCCATTGATCCATTTGAAGCCTTGTAGTATTTTTTCAACTTGATTTCAAGATTGTATATCATACATATACCATCATAATAAACTCACCAAGCATCCTATAACATTAAACAACATAGATTAGAGCTCAACACAACAGAATATCAAGAACTGTGAACTAGAAACTCAAGCTAAGACTAGTCTTGCCCCCTTTGATCTTTAACTTATTGTTTGACTATTGACTTGATTCAATTGCACTTTGAACACTATAAATAAGTTGTTTCACATATAAATACACAATAATAACCTTAGTAACTCATTAAAAACATTAAAATCCATCGTGATAGACTAGACAAACACCTAGCTCAAGCTAGTAACACTAGTTTTCTTATTTGAACTCTATATGACTCAATTAAGTAGAAACTTGTTTGAAAGACACATTAAACATTGTATTCACATACTTAAAAACATAGATGCTCAGTTATATCAGTGTTAACACCTTAATAACATGAGAAGTTCTCAAAACAAGGTTAAATAACCTAGGATAACTATACTAAGGCGCATAAATCCACCTCAAATCACCACCAGACACTTAAAGCCTTGTTGTCCTCTAACAACTCTTTACTCTTAGAATCATATGCTGAGGAGACTCTAAACTTCCACTACATGCAGGACACTCAAGATAGTACTACAATGACTACACAAAATGCAAGTGTCAACACTAAGAATGTTACAAACATAATTCAAAGTTTAAGAATACTATTCCAAGACATCCTAGCCTTAAGATTTGACTCATCTAGTTGGAAAACTTATACATATTTTTCAATTAAAGAAATCATACAATTCACCAAACAATCATAAAAAATATGCCCTCACAACATGAAAGTTACCCATGAACACTCATATAAATGTAATTTGTAACAGAATGGGTACAAGAATTAAGTTACACTCGCTCTCATAAGGAATTCATAAGTTACACAAGATGAACCATATGCTTGACCTTAGTATACTACTCCACTAATATCAGAATGATGAATCTTAGGATAAAATGGTCTTTATGGGTTGTAATGTTGGCTAAGGGATGGGTAGGAACTATTCTGGCCAGTAATAGTGACTATCTTTCCTAAGCTCTTTAGTGTATCACATTATACAATTAATTCAACTCTAACAACCTAATTACACAACTTCTGTCTACCCTTATCTTTTGTTTTGCCCATCGCATTAAGCTGACTCACATACACTATGGTGTAACTATTGTCTATGTCTGACTTATTCAATTTGATTTTTTTTATTCTTTTAATTACTCTACTCTCAACCACAAAATATACCATTTTTTTTTGAACAATAATAGCTATTACTAGGGGCTTTAATTTTACCTTTTTATTCTTGAATTTCCAACTCCTTAATTCAATTAATTTTACACTAAAGCTCTTAGAATCTTTGGATCAAATTAAAGTTAATCAAAGAAAGGGATATAGGCTACATATAAGGCTGCCAAAGAAAATAACTAAAGGCTCAATGGGGTTAACTAGGATTATGCACACGGTAGGTCAAAAAAGGGTATAAAACAGGCTATCAAAGAAATGCTTATATCGTCTCCGAAACCCACACTCTTTATTTCGGTTTGAATACCTACCAGGAAAGTTCTAGACATCAAGTATATACAAAAACCTTACACACACATGGCACAAACTCAACTTAAGTAGGATGATCATATACTCTTAACTAAACAATAGCATGAATTCAATATTAAGCCAACAAGTACAAGAGTCATAATCATAAGCCTAGGAGTCTCAAAAGTAGTAGTTCACACAATCGTCATGCTTTTAAAACCAAAACACTAGCATCATGTAGTCATATATTGCACTAACAATAACATCCCACACTTATTCCGAACACAAAAAATTTAAATTACTCCTAAAAATGGGAATTTCCCTACCCCACACTTATAAATCTACTTTGTCCCCAGAGTATAATTTAAAAGTAGAGATAGAAATACTCCTTGGGGACTCTAGGCCTAGCTAGTAGCATATTTATACATCAAGAGGGTCCAGGGACCTCGCACTTAGTCTTCGGCATGATCCTTAGCGTAGGTTTTCTGGTACTCAGACTTTCCATCAACGTGTGACTCAACCAAAAAAACTAGTGAAGTAAAAATTAAAATACTGATTTCCTTAACTTGGATTGCCTCCCAAGAAGCACCTGATTTGAGGATATGAATTTTACCCCTAACATCGCATCCAGTTTTTTTCTTCTCTCATAAGGTGGTAGTACAAAGATTAAGGAATCTAGTAATGGATGGTGCATTGTAAACCACTCGTCATTGAAGTGAGATATGTTTTTATATTGCTTATCTAGTGCAAAATTAAGAATATAGGATTCCTTTTCCTCATCTTCACACTCTCTCACTATTTTATATGATTCCACAGACAAGACATCATCTAAACATATTGTAGAAAAGTTCTTTGAGTGAGGCCCAACCAATCCCACTTCAAAATTTACACTATCCACAACACCCACATATTTATTCACCATTACGATTTCAGTCTCAAAAGAAAGATGATAGTTGAATAGATGAGATTCAGGAGTCTGTACCACAAATTGGCTAGTATCCTCCTCATATTTTTACTTTCTTAGCATTTGTGAATAAAGTGGTGGTGGTATCTCCTTAAGCTGTTTAACAACTTTAGTTTTCTAGTACTCAAACTTCCTTAAATTAATAGCAACTTTGTCTGTAATCGGTTGGGAAGTCAACTCTGTATCTACCTTTTTAGTTGTCTATTGAGCATTGCCCACAAACATGACTGAATCGGGCTTAGGACTACATATATCTGCATAGTGATACATATTGCCACAAACCATGCACCGATTTGTTATCTGCTCCATAGGTCAGAAATAAGCACGTCCCCTCCAAATGTTTTCATCAAAATCTGGACAGAAATTGTCCTGGTGGTGTCCTCTACAAAAATAATAAGAATCATCATTCCTTGAAAACCATCTATCCTAAGCTTCTATGTCAAAAAGTGTGATAACAGAAAGTAAATGGAAATAAAATGAAAAAAATACTAAACTATGTAAAACTCAATAATAAGATAGTTGCCTAATTAAGAGTCCCCGGCAATGGTGCCAAAAACTTGTAGCACCCAAGCACACACGCAAGTGTATGTGGTCTCATCAAGTAATTCACTGGCCTTAAATAAAGCCAAATATTGATCCCTTAGAGACTTTTATCACCAACTATCTAATTAAAGCTTAGCTATTGAGATTAAATTAATGTGAAAGTAAATAAAAGAGTCTAGAAAGTTTATATTTAATAGTAACTAAACTCATGCGGAAAAATAAATGGCTTGGACAATCAATGAGAATGAAACCCAGGGTTAAAGCATAAAAAAAATCATACTACGCTATGGAGCTTCATAGTTAGGTTATGTATCTTGGTAGTTGATTCATGGGGTTATTTTTTTATCGTGGTCTCCCGACCTCTAACCACCTATCTAACTTAGAGCCACAATTTAATGGTTGAGAGAGGATGTGAGAACTAAGCAAAACGTATTTATATTTCATCCTGTAGTGAATCAAGTAAGGCTTCTAGGTATATCCATACCCTAGACGCTAATTCAAGTCCCTTATTTTATAAATGAATAAGAACCTTTCACTATCTATCCCCACGTTTTATCTTCCTATTCTCCATCCTGAGCTCATAAGGTCGACAATAGATGTATTCTTAGGTTAGATACTTCTTAAAAGCCACAAAAAGGATAAATAAACAAAAAAATATGATAAGAAATCAAAACCAAATCAATTTAGAGAAATATTAATCATGTTCTTGACTTTAACCCCAGAAAGGGGGCTTTCGCCACTCATGGACATAATCGTAAACACAATGAATGAATGCATATTAAAATCCACAAACAAGCTAAAGTAATGATAGAAAAACCCTGATTGAATCATTTTCTATACCATCTCCAAGAATCCAAGACGTCCAAGATGTATAACAATAAGTACAAGAGTCCTATTTATAGGTCACAGATTTTTGCCGTTGATGGAACAAGGGACATGTTGCAGGGGTCATTACATCGGGATGGGGGTACCATTGCGGACTCATCATAGGGTAACTATTTTTTGGGCCCATTAGGAAGCTTCCTATGAAAGGAATGTGCCCCACCACTCTTACCAATGTCCTACACGCATGGTGACATCAAATGTGTTTGTTTTACGTCAAGTCATGTCTTGTGCTACCATTGATCAATCCCCAAGCTTATAGTGTTGTTTCCACTTGATTTCCAGATTATATATCATTCATATATCATCATAATCAACCAACCAAGTATCCAATGACATTAAAAATGACGGATTAGAGCTCCACACAATACAACATCAAGAACGATGAACTAGAAACTCAAGCTAAGACTAGTCTTGACCCCTTTGAACTTTAACTTATTATTTGACTCTTGACTTGAGTCAATCGCATGTTTAAAACCATAAACTAGTTTTTCCACACATAATTACACAGAAATAACTTTAGGAACTCATTAAACACATTATAATCCATCGATATAGACTATACAAGCACCTAGCTCAAGCTAGTAACACTAGTTTTCATGTTTGAACTCTAAGTGATTCAATTAAGTACAAACTTGTTTGAAAGACACCTCAAACATTGTATTCACACACTTAAACACTTAGATGCTCAATTATATTATTTTTAACACCATAAGAACACAAGAAGTCCTCAAAACAAAGGCTAAAAAAGCTAGGATAACTACACTAAGGCACATAAATCCACCTTAGATCACTTACCCAATCAAAACAACCTCTGCTGGATCAACCCTAGTTCGAAGAACCTAGTGATCATAACTGTCCAAATCAACCAAAATAAATAGAATAAGAAGGTTATGAAGTCTGATTGAAGCTATATAGGCCTGCTAGACTGAGAGTGATGGAGACCATTGTGAGGAAGACCCCTGTATCTAGATGAAGTACCACTGAGATTGTACTGATGGTGAGGCCTCTTACTACCACCTCTTTTAGTCTCGAGATATGGTCATTATATAGTCCTTGCATGATCAACAACATGAAAAAAGGTAGACCTAGTTTCTACTAAAGGCTTCAATGACAAATGGAGAAATAAAATCATCCTCTAACAAACCTCTACAATCTCTCATGCTCTATAGAGAGAATTTAGAAGTATGTTTGGCATACTCGAGAAACTTGATCTCATACTTTAAAACCAGCATAAGACCCTATTGATTACCCCAAAATCCATCTTTGACATGTGAACTACTTTATCTACCGTGCCCTCCTCCATCCATTACATACTCTAAAAAACTATCAGAATCATAATAATGGTATCCAGAAGAACTAGCGATCATAAATCCTACTAGAGCCTAGGTTGGCCTATACCCTCTCTTTAATTTTCTAGATCCTGAATCTCAAGCTCTACCTCTAGTGATTACTACTTAGCTTGACCTTAGGTGTAGGCCATATCAATGGGTACAAGAGTTACATCCTCAATATTAGATGATCTATGTGATCCATTTGTGAAAGAGTGGAACAAAAAGAAGAATTTAGAGGTTGATAGAGATACCGATGCATGGTAAAAAACCAGAAATAAAATTTCCTAAGAATTCCCTATAACCTTAAAAAAATAGGATACAACTGTTATTATTCCAATACACCAGACTCTACTAAGGATTTTCTCTCATACTAATAATACTTGTGAACCTAGTCTCTAATACCAAATTGTCAAAACCCAAAAGTTTAGGTCATAATAATACCTACTAAAACACACTAGTATGTAAGGTGAACCCTATAGCCTAGAGTAATAAGTAATAGAATTAGAAAATAAGAGAACAAATCATGAAATTGATGGGCCAAATAGACTACGAGAATTAGAAAATAAGAGGACAAATCATAAATTTAGACTAAAATGGTCCATTTTCCTTTTCCGAAAACCATGAATAGAAAAATTCAAACCAAATTCCGTTTAGAGTCAAAACTAGTGAGTGTAAATTAGAAAAATGTTTTGAGCAAATAGTAGAGGAAACAAATGATAAAGTGTAGACAATAGTAGTAATCAATATTAAAAGTGTTGCAAGTGCTTTAAAGTCCTTAGAAATTTGGAATAAAGATAGTATGCTTTATTTTTTCTTTCAAGAACATTAAATTATTATTTCCTTGTAATTTTACAATAATGAATGCATGTGATATGAAAATTTATTCATTTCATCAACAATATAAGACTATAAGGGCATAATCTTGCAAGTATAAATAAATAGGCATTACCACACTTTCTAGAGCAAAAAATACTAATTTGGAGTCTAATTGTGTCATATCCAAGACCTCAAGCCTACCAACATACAATACAATGTATATAATAAATATGGAAAATAGGAGTAAATGAGAGGAACAATGGTACTAATAAGTATCATTCAAAGAATGCCACTCTATATAGGTGATACTACCGCAGACATATACTATGGATCGCTAACCTAATACCAATATCATTGCAAAAATTTAAGTATTCCTAACCTATCATGACCCGAGGGTACCCCTTAGTCATAACACGGTGCTTGGAACCACAAGTGATCCTAAACTAAACTATGAGCTGACAAACTATTGAGAAAATAAATTATAATATATTTAATAGCTATTCTATTGTGTGGAAATATAATCATGGAAAAAGCTGAGAGAAATTATACTACTGATACAATTTACAATCTAATAAAAATTGGGGAAAAAATTGAAATTACATGACTAACTATGACTGACATCTATGAAGCCTCTACTATACTGACTATAGATAGCTAAGACATGACCCCAACTACCACTTATTAATACATATGAGTAATAAAGTAAAGTATACAAACAACATCTAACTGAAGTCCCCGAAATAGAAGAAATTACCACCTACTAGATGGAAACTGCAACTATCTGATTATGATGCGTAGGCTATAACTAATACCTATATTATGAGACAATGTAGCACATAGACATATATGTGGATCAGTACTTCAAGAATGTACTGAGTAAGCGGGGGTTAATGTAATAAGTATAATTGATTTCATATGGAATCTTAAAACATGCATGCTAAGTGTAAGTAGACTCATCACGAGACTGAAATAAACTGAAATCTGAAGTAACTTAAATCATGAGTAACAAACATAATCTGATAAGCTGTTGAATTACTACACTTAGTTTCTTAAAACTTTACTTTTGTAGGATAAGTAGAACTGAAGCTGGGATATGGTAAAACATGGATACATGGACATACAAACCAATCATATATGTACTGAGCTGATCTGATTACTTGAATAATTGATGCCTGGGTGACAGAAAGATTAAAATCAAAGAAAGAGGATAACTAGTGCCTATATACTGAGTAAATGATATAAGAATATGGACTACTGATATCTGAACACTGAATAGCTGATGAATGAATATTGATTATGTAATAATAAATAGAACTTAGTCTAAATAACTGGATTAAAATGGTGGAGTACTGTGCCTATGTGATATTGACTAGCTAAACAACATGAGATGACTGGTCATGAATGCATGAAAACTGGAAATCTGAGAATCCAAGACCAAGCATAAGCACATTTCTGAAATAATTTGTAAACTAAAATATTGAAATCTTATAACTAAATAACTGAGAGTCTGTATGCTATGGTCAAGCAAACCTGAACTAAGAATATACTAAATATTTTACTAAGACTATGGGAGCTATCATCTAATTGACATACCCCAATATAAGCTAATTGGGGTCAAACCTGTGACCCCAGTGTGAAGGGTATTAGTAACGTTCCATAGGCACTTACATTGGCTGTGTGGATCCACTAAAGAGCCACCCTCAACTGGCAGGTGCTCTGGTGAGATTTGCGTCAACCCTTGATTGGTAGGTAAAAATATTAAACCTATGCTAGCTACGTAGTTCTGGAATACCGAGATCTCTACTAAGAGTCACACTTTTTGCATGCAGGTAAGCCCCTATCCCTAGGTTCGCTCAAATGCAAAATTCTACTCCCAACTGAACTTACTCGGATTCCTAAACTGATCTAAGTTTAATTGATTATGATAAATGATTGAATGAATAATGCTCATATATATCTGAAACCACTCCTATATAAAAAATTGTTCATCACTACTATCTTGACATAGTGAGAGGTCATTGAAAGTTAGAACATGAGGAGCTGAAGCATGAAATAATACTATAAATAACTTGGACACTTAACTGAGCCTTGAAGAATACAGTATCCATGACATGGATTTATTACAGAGATCATACTAAGGATATAAATGACATAATCTAAAGTTTGCTGATCATTAAGAGTGAAGCATGAGTACCTGGAACTGAACATACTGTAAAGAATGGGTACATGAGTCATGAGCTGTATGACCTGATTTTTTGGAGTTCACAATTTCATGGAACATTATTCGTACTATTGAGCAAACTGGAACTCGTTATACTAGGGACTGGAAGTGTACATAATTCTATCAAAATTTCATGAATATGAACTATGATCATGGAACTGACATGTCAAGTATGAGTAGATATCGTGATGACTGAAGTACAAAGCCTTTCATAGAGATAAGAACGGTCGGGCATCTTTCTCCCTTACGAATGTTCTACAACACACTGGTATCACTACTTGAATTTGAGAGCCTTACTTGGTTACTTGTGCTATCATCTCCCCCATAACTTAAAGCCATTATCCAAAGTCTGCTGGACCCTTTTTTAATAACTCTAAACTGAACTGCCAGCACTTTATTATAAAGTCTGGGTAATAAACATAAATAATAAACTCGCCCTGAAAGACTACACCTGAGAATGTAGGGCCTACTACTAGTACTTTCTTCTGATATACAATTCTTAACTTTCTATAGCCCCACTAGTCATCATATAATAACTTAAATACTTACTTCTTAGGATTTTTCGAGAGCATCACCATCTCAACCATGAGAATTACCATTACACCAACATATCCAACTTCAATAATATATAATTTCAAATTAATAACCTAAATTCTTGCATACATTATTTTAAGCCTACTAGTTCACCTTTCATACAACTAGCCCCATTAATACATAATTTTCTCAATCCAGATAACACTATCCAAAGTCTACTATTGCTAAACTTCTACGTCCATACTTCTAAATCTAGATTACCTGCTATCAAGGAATTCTGAGAAGGGATCTAGAAGCATATCTAAATTTGGCTTAACACACTATTTTAATGAACATGAATGAATTCTTTCAAACTTTGGAACTTAAAAGAACTGATGGGATACTTTCAAGCCTGTGTGCAATCCCATAACTATCTACAGGACTATTTAAGAAAGCTCTATCTGTAAGGATTTAACTTGGAATATTTTTATTGACTTGAGAATAAGGTAGAGTTGGTATGAATGGATTCACATAAGAATCAACATAAGTTCACTAGAGAACACTACAACTGTATGATCTTAGACATGAAAGAAGGGAAACATTTTCCTAAATGCCTTATAGCCTCTCAAAGAAAGTGCAGACATCTTTGTACCATTCTAAAAGACTCTACTAGACACGGCTTCATAGACACTCTAGGACACTTGAACTGTAGGCTCTAATACCAAGTTTGTCACAGCCCGAGACTACCTCCTAGTCATAACACGGTGCTTGGAACCATAATTAATTTTAAACTAACCCATGAACTGGCATACTATTAAGCAACTAAATTATAATATATTAAATAGTTGTTTTTTTGTGTAGAAATATAATCTTGACAAAATTTGAGAGAATTATATTACTGATACAATTTATAATTTGATAAAAATTGAGGAGAAAATTGAAATTACACGACTGACTCTGACTAGCATCTATGAACCCTATACCATACTGACTATAGATAATTAGTACATGATCCCAACTACCATTAATCAATACATATGAGTAATAATATAAAGTACACGAACACCATCTAACTGAAGTCCACAAAATAGTAGAACTCATCACCTACTGGCTAGAAATTGCATCTGTCTAATTATGATGCATAGGCTATAACCGGTACCAATATGTTGAGATAATGTAGCACATAAAGATATATATAGATTAATACTTCTAGAATGTACTGACTAAGCAGGGGTGAATGCAATAAGTAAAACTTATTTCATACATAATCTTAAAACATGCATGCAAAGTGTAAGTAGACTCACCACGAGACTGAAATAAACTAAAATATGAAGTAGCTTAAATCATGAGTAACAAACATAATCTGATAAGCTGGTGAATCACTACACTTAGTTTCTTAAAACTTTACTTTTGTAGGATAAGTGGAACTGAAGATAGGATATGGTAAAACATATATACATGAACATACAAACAAAACATAAATGTACTATGTTGATCTAATTACTTGAATAACTTATGCCTGGATGACAAAATGAATAAAAATTAAGAAAGAGGATAATTAGCGCCTATATATTAAGTAAATGATATAAGAATACAGACTACTGATATCCAAACACTGAATAGCTGATGACTGAATATTGATCATATAATATTGAACTAAACTTAGTTTGAATTACTGGACAAAAATGGTGGAGTACGGTGCCTATGTGATAAGGACTAACTGAAAAACATGAGCTGACTACGAATAAATGCATGAAAACTATAAAATCTAAGAATACAAGACAAGCATAAGCATATTTTTGAAATAATTTGTAAACTAAAATACTAAAATAAGATAACTATATAATTGAGAGTCTGTATGATATGGTCAAGCAAACCTGAACTGAGAATATACTGAATACTGTACTGAGATAATGGGAAATATCATCTAACCAACATGCCCCAATATGAGCTAATTGGGGTCCAACCTATGACCCCAATTAGAAGGGTATCAGTGGCATGCCATGGGTACTCACATTGGCTGTGTGGATCCACTAAAGAGTCACCATCAACTAGCATATGCTCTGGTGAGATATGCATCAACCGTCGACTGGTAGGTTAATATCTCAAACCATGCTATCTTAGTAGTATTGGAACATAGGGATTGCTACTAAAAGTCACACCCTCTACTGGAAGGTGATCCCCTATCCATAGGTTCGCTTATTGCTAAATCCTACTCTCAACTGAACTGACTCTAATTCTCAAACTGATCTAATTTTAAATGACTGTGATACATGATTGAAAGAATAATGTTCAAATATATCTGAAACTACTCTGAAAGATGTTGAGACAAAGTAAATAGCTAAGTTTCAGGTATTCATAACACCCAACACTCAATAAAAGTATCTATATGGACACATGAAAGCTTTGAAGAATATAATAGGAAATCATAGTTCAAAATTCATCTCTTAGGTATTCCACCAAACACTTGAAAAACTTAAGCATGGGAATAATTGAAACATGCGAGAATAACATAATTATAACACTAAAACCATAAATTAGGGATTTAACATAAAAATTCCATCATTCAAATATGTAAGGGCTCATTCATCAAAAAATACTTAGGAATCATGAACTTGAACATTGGAACATCTTAAACATGAGGAAATAGCATGATTACGTGGCTAAAATCATAAATTGGGGATTTACATGGATTTCACTTGAAATATGACATGAGAGTTTCATCAAAACATCTAAAGATCATAGCTTGTACATAAGAATGTCTTGCACATGAGGGAAAAATAGAGTTACATGGCAAAATTCACAAATTAGGGATTCATCTTGAAATCTATTAAACATGATATGGGAATTTCATCAAACATATGGAAAATGTGAATTTAAAATATGAGAATGTTGCTAAAAATCATGAATTTAGGGCCAGTCATCACTTTAATAAAGCATGGGGAAACTTAAATTCATGGATTGAGGAATTAAAAATCTTGCATGGAATCACACATGGGCTGCATCCAATTATAAACACCATGAAAAATGAATTCAATCTTCTTGAACAACTAAAATAACATAATGATCAAAAAATTCATTCTTTAATTAAAAGAAAAGGGTTTTGGGCTCTATGGGTGAAAGGGGACACATGGATGAACTGCCACATACCTTAATTAGACGATTTCTTTAAGATTTCTTAAGGGTTTCTTGTAAGTAAGAGGTTGAAATATTGACTTTCTTTAGAATAAAGCTTGAATTATTCTTAGGGAATAATGAGGGTTTCTTGAGAGCATATTTGATGAAGATGGGCAAATAATGCCATTTTAGACGCTATAAATCGTACTTTAGATGTTTGGGGTTGAGAGGAAAGGACCAAATTACCCCTTGACCCTTAAGGAGCTTAAATAGAGGGGGAATAAGCAACATGACACGTCAAAAATCACACTCGTTGAGCAACACTTTGCATTATATAGCGCATTGAGAAATCGGCGTGCTGCTTCCCAATCATATTGGCCTACTGCCTCTCATAAAAAATGCTATAACTTTTAACTCGGGTATCAAATTAGGGCAAAACTGGTATAGTTAGAAAGCTAACTCAATTATCTACAATTTGGTAGGTTTTGAGCTTAGAAAGTCTGCATATATAAAAAGTTATACACATTCAAAGTAGACCCTTATAGAATCAAATACAAAGCTTTGGACGAATCAAAGGCTCTTAGGTCAACATTGTTTAAAGTGATTCTTATGAACATTGTTCACCTCAAAATTGCTTCACACACTAGGATAAAGATCATGACACATATATTGAAATGAAATACATAGTATTAGAGCTATTACTCATAGGAACGAAGCTTCTAAGTCTAGCCCAAAAATATAGGGTGTTACATAACTTAAATCTCTAAACTAATGCTTAAGCTAATATTCTATTCTACAATCCCTAAGAGAGGCTAAGAACAACGTAAATGATAAGATAATCTTAAAACTATCCTCTAAAACTGTACCCTACATGCAATTTATACCATATATAGTCTCATAGAGTAAAATCTATGACAAAGTAGATGTAGCCTACCTCAAAGCTAAATAATAGCCTCATACCATACATGAGTTGCTTCTAGCCTCTACTTAACCTCTGAAAGTTGCCACACTATCACAATTATGATATACATATCAATAGAATTAAAATGAAACCCATACAATAAATTTACACTTTCCATCAAATATCAGGTCAAAAATTAGCTCATAGGACCGCTAATAGAATTTAAAATTTGTCACAATCCAATTTCTCAGGTCATGATTGAACCTACTATAACCCATAATTAGGTAAGCCAACCCATATTACAAAACTACTAGTAATTGACTGCAAAATAAAATTGTACCAGTAATAGATTAATATGTAGCCTTATACCCTATACCACCTAAAAAACACATGATTGATCGAGTTCATCCCTAAATGGGGTATATGTACAACCACCTGTACTACTAAACAACTTTATATCAAATACTATAGGGACCATCCCTAATACCCTCGGAACCATGTTTAAATTTTGGCATCATAGCTCTAAGAAGTTGATCTGATTATGCTGACTGTTCATTATCCTACTCTGGGACACTCTCTATATAAATGACCAATCTCCATACGATCATAAATAAAATCCCAAAATCCATGACGCGATGAGGAATACATGTGGACCCTAGATGGATAACAAAATTATGCATGGGGCACTCCTTGGAATAGTGTATAACCTTACTGTAGTGTGGTTTTACCAAGTAATATAGTGTCCTTAAATAAAGTCGAATATCAATCCCTCAAGACTTGTATCAACAACTATCTAATTAAAGTTTAATTATTAAGATTAAAATTTATGCAAAAGTAAGTAAAAGAGTTTTGAAAGTTTATATTTAAATGAACTAAAGTCATGCAGAAAAATAAATGGCTTAGAAAATCAATGAGAATGAAACATAGGGTTAATGCACTACGAACAATCATACTATCCTATTGAACTTCATAAGTTAAGTTAATTATCTTAGTTGTTGATTCACGAGGTTGATTTTATGATCATGGTCTCCCGACCTCTAACCACCTATCTAACTTAGACCCACAACTACATCGTTGAGAGGGGATATGAGAACTAAGATAAATGCATTTATCTTTCATCCTGTAGTGAACCAAGTAAGGATTATAGGTATACCCCTATCCTATATGCTAATTGGAAGCCCTTATTTTATAATAGAATAAAAATCTTCCTCTATCTATCCCCATGTTCTATCTTTGTATTCCCTCACCCGAGCTTACAAGGTCAATAATAGATGTATTCTAAGGTTAGATACTCCTTAAAATAGTTACAAAAAGTAAAAAAAATAATGAAATATGAAAATCAATCAAAACCCAATCAATTCAAAAAAAATAGTAATCATGTTCTTGGCCTTAACCCTGGAAAGGGGGCTTTAGCGATTCGTGGACATAATCTTAAACATAATGAATGAATACATGTTAAAATCCAAAAAAATATAAAGTAAAGATAGAAAAACCCTAATTGATGTGTTTTACAGACCCTATCCAAGCCTAAAATACATCTAAGGTGAATAACAACAAGTACAAGAGTTCTATTTATAGGATAAGGATTTTTGCTGTCATTGGAACAAGGGTCGCGTCGCGGGGGCATTTAACTAGGATGAGGGTCGAGCTGCAGGATCATCTTCAAGTTACACTATTTTGGTCCCCTTGGGAAGCTTCCGATGCATATCATGTTACCCCACCCTTTCTAAGGTCCTACAAGCACTGGTCATATCAAATGTGTCCGTCTTACGTCAAGTCAAGTATTGTGCTTCCATTGATCCATTACCATCCTTGTGGTGTTGTATCTACTTGATTTTCAGCTTATATATCATTCATATATCATCACAATAAACTCAAAAAGAATCCTATAACATCAAACAACACGGATATAGATCAACACAACACAACATTAAGAAGGGTGAACTAGAAACTCAAGCTTAGTCTTGCCCTCTTTGATCTTTAATGTATTTTTTAACTGTTAACTTGATTCAATAGAACTTTGAACTCTATAAACAAGTTTATACATACATAATTACGAAATAATTACCTTAGTAAATCATTAAACACATTAAAATCCACTGAGATAGACTAGACTAATACCTAGCTAAAGCTAATAACAATAGTTTTCTTGTTTGAACTCTAAGTGACTCAATTAAGTACAAACTTGTTCGAAAGACACCTTAAACATTGTATTCACATACTTAAACACATATATTCTCAATTATATCATTTTTAACTCCAAAAAAACAAGAGAATTCCTCAAAACAAGGCTAAATAAGATAGGATGACCATACTAAGGTGGATAAATCCACCTCAGATCACCATCCCATACTTAAAGCCTTATTCTTTCTCAAATAACTCTTTAATATAAGCATCATAATTTGAGGTGACTCTACACTTCTACTACAATCAATACACTCAAGATAGTAGTACAATGACTTCACAGAATACAAGTTTCTACACTAAGCATGTTACAAACATAATTGAAAGTTTAAGAATACTACTCCAAGACATCCTAGCCTGATGAATTGACTCACCTAGTTTGAAAAGTCATACATATTTTTCAATCAAAGGCATCATACAATTCACCCAACTATTATCAAACATATGCCCTCACAACTAGAGAGTTACCCATGAACGCTCACATAAATGCAATTTATAATAGAATAGATATAAAAATCAAGTTGTACTTGCTCTCACAAGGAATTCACAAGTTACATAGGATGAACTATATGCTTTCCCTTAGTGTTGTACTCTACTAATATCATAACGATGAAACTTAGGATTAAATAGGTCCTTATGGATTTAATGTAGGCTAAGGGACGGGTAGAAACTATTCTGGCTAGTAATAGTGACTATCTTCCCTAAGCACTTTAATACATCACATTATACAACTAATTCACCTCCAACAACCTAATTACACCACTTCTATCTACCTTTATCTTTTATTTTTCCCCATATCATTAATCTCACTCACATACACTATGGTGGGACTATTGCCTATGCCCAACTAATTCAATTTGAACAAATTTTTATTCCTTTCATTACTCAACTCCCAACCACAACACTTATCATTTTCTTGAACAATAATAACTATTACTAGGGACTTTAATTTTACCATTTTTTACTTGAATTTCCAACTCCTTAATTAAATTAATTTTACACTAAAGCTCTTAGGAGCTTTGGATCAAATTAAAGTCAATCAAAGAAAGGGATACATGCTACATATAAGGATGCAAAAGAAAATAACTACAGGTTCAATAGGTTTAAATAGGATTATGTATATAGGTAGGTCAAAAGAGGGTATGAAACATGACTATTAAAGAAATGATTGTATCATCTCCAAAATCCACACTCTTTATTTTGCTTTGCATACCTAATAGAAAAGTTCTAGACATCAAGTATAACAAGTAATATACAAAAACCTTACACACATATGGCACATGCTTAACTCATATAGGATCACCATATACTCTTAACTAAGCAACATATAACGCCCCACATTTTTGAGCTCGAAATTGAATCATTATTCCTACGTATGTAAGCTCTAATTCCATGATTTATATTTAGATTCATGTATCATGATCTTTCTTCAAGTATATGAAGTGACAATGAGGTGAAAAGTTTTCATAGAAATGGCCTAGACCAAAGTAAGCTAAGAACCTCTCATTCATCCAAAATTGAATATTTGATTCTATAAGGTTCTGCTTTGAATATGTGTAACTTTTGATACACATAGAATTTTTCATCTCAAAATCCACCAAATTGTATATAATTGAATTATCTTTCCAATGGTACCAATATTTCCTAAATATGATAACTGAGCGAAAAGTTATGGCATTTTCTGTGTAAGATAGTAAGCCACCGTGATCTTGATGCATCGCATCGACTACGCCCCAACACAAAACCTGCTACAAATTTAAAGCTGTTTTCCATATTATTTTAGTTCCTAATGGGTTTAGGCTCATTTTGGTCCCTCTTCACCAAAAATCTATCCATAACATATAATTTCAGACTAAGAAGCATCAATGGCCCCTTTATTCAATTTTCTCTCAAAATCAAAATCTAACTCCTCCCCCAAAGATCAAGAACTAATCCCTAAGATTAAGAATTCCAAGAAACGAATAAAGATCCAGGTTCTATCTTTCAAATTTTATAATCTGAGGTAAGTAGTACTACTCTAAAAACCTTGAGCATAAGTTTAAATGTTTTATCAAGATTAAAGATCCACAATTATGATCTATAATGATGTATTCGATAATATTTTCAAAAGTTATGTATCATAGGATTGTTTTGATGAAAATATATGTTTTCTTGAATTACTTTTCATTGAAATTGAATTATAACTATATACATATATGATTTAGTGTATTTTGTAAGATTGATCAAGAGCATGAGTATGAATTCCCTATCTTTTGCAAACTAAAGTTTATATTTCCATTGTCAATGATTTGAAATGCATGCCTTAATATTTGAAAGTGATTTTCTCAATATCACGGTATTTGACATGGTTTATATATGATGAAAGGGAGTTTTTTGTTATAACTATATTCTTGCAGTAAAGGGAAACAATTGAATATAATTGAATAAATTAACATGACCACCACATGTATTGAATCTTACAAAGAGAGGTTAAATGCTTATGTGTCTTGATATTTCAAAGTGATGACTTTATGGTGATGTTATGAATCTTGGGTGGTCATGTGCATGTTTTGAATATGATGGGTTGTGAATTTGATATGATATTGACTTACAAGTCAGGGTATGACGATACCCGATGATTATATGCCCTTAATGGAAAGAGTTTTGAATGTTTTAAAAATATGAACATGTATACTTTGAAGAACTAAAAGTTGGGTATAAGAAAGTTTGATGGTTACCTGAAGAAAGTATGAGTTCAAAGACTCCATGCTGGAAATCAGGATTTGCTGACACAGGATTTTGGTACCACGCTTTGTGATCCTATGTACCTTGAATTATGTAATCCCAATTTGGAACTATAGTTAAGAGCCCTGCTTTATGATTTTGTGCCCAACCATGACATGTAGACTTAATTTGGGGATTTTGTCTTCCTGCTTGGTGATCTTATGTGTCCCTATTATGGATACTCCAATCCTTGCATAAAACTTAGATTGGGGGATTGGCTTCCGAGCCAAAGGTAGATTCTATATAGCCCGTGAAATTACAAATTGTAGGGTATACTATCCAGCTAAAAAGAATAATAAAGAGTGGGTTATTGTGTCAAGAATCATTTGATGTTTTTAAAGGTATGCCCATGTATTTTTAATTTTATAATTATTATTGACATTATGAATAGATCTCATCTATTTTGTATAAAAACATGTTATTTTGAGTTGTTTTGATATACCAGTATATTTGTATTGACCTCTTATATTTCAGGATCTGAGGCACAGTCCCGGGGTCCCGTTAAGCAGTAGAGTTGTTTTGTCAGATGCTTGGAGTTAGTGAGCCTCCCTTATTATGGAAGGCCTATTGTATAATTTATATTTATTTTATTTTTATTCATGGTTCGACTAGGGGCCTTGTCCCAGTCTTCAGACATAGGTTTCTTTTAGTTAGTAGAGATTTTACAAACTAGAGTTAGATGTTTTTGATCATTATGAACTCATTACAGTGTTGAGTAGTTTGAAATAAAAGTTGACCATGATTTCATTTGTTATGTATTTACGTATTTTCTCTTAGTATATGAATGGTGTGTATGATTGCAAGTTAGAAGGGGCGCTCGAGCCTTCATAGTTTGGGATGTCCATCATGGAAAGGGCCTTGGTTTGGGTCATGACAAACTTGGTATCAAAGAATGGTTTATGGTCCTAGGGTGTCTGCGAAATCGTGTCAAGTAGAGTCTTGCTTATGGGTGTTTTGTGCACCACACTTATACTCAAGAGGCTACCGGGTATTTAGGAGTTATTTCTTACTATTTCATACCCTAGATCATCCTATAGAGTTGTCCATAAGAAAGTTATCAAAAATTCATTCCTTGTTCTAATTTCATAGGCCATGCATCACTGTCGAAGCGATACAAGTCTAAGAGTATAGCTTCCCCAATGATGTAGTTCTCTCTGATTGAGTTATCCATAAATTTATGAGACATCACAAAGACTTAAGAGGAGTCCATTAGTGGTTCAAGGTGTATTAATTTGAGTTTATGCCTTTATCCTGATAAAATCATGCTTTCCAGCCTGAGGTAAAAAGTCTGTTCAGTCCCCTTTCAAAATTCTTATTGTAGATGTCTTCCGCAAGGGCAATGATATGTAGCATAATGTTGGAACTATATTTCCACCCGAGTAGTAGTGTATGTAAAAGTGTCATAACCAATAGGTAGCGAGATTGGCCAAGAAGTTAGTGATATGAAGTCATAAGGTTAGAATTCAGAGTGCGGTGAATTTTCTATAAATAAGTAGCTTTAGTTTTTTAACTCTAGCATTGAGGGGTGGGTTGCCATTGTATAGTGATAGACTAGTTTAGTAGCAATATTTGTAGATTGTACGGTAGTCAGTGAAGAAATTGGCTGGATATGATTATTATTTGTTCAAAATTGAGAAGGAGCTCTAAGTGGAGAGTTATGGTAGTTGTAGAAATTATTTATAAGTGGTAAGTGGAAAGGGGTAGATTAGTTAATAAGTTGTAGGTAGAGACTCATTAGTGTTATTGAATATTAAGATCATTTTGGTAATGATTAGGTCCGTACATATGATGTTAGGAATTAGAATATGTTGATAAGATTGAAATGGGTTATATTATTACCCCTTTAATGTTTTTTTCTTTAGTAGTAGTAAACTAGCACTTCATATGGGAATGTATGTAGTGGATTTTGAGTTATAATAGTGAGGATATGGAGAGGTTGTGATTGTAGGTGGTAGCTAAGTGAAGTGAAGTATTTGGGTTGAGTTTTCAATTTGATGGACTAGTATATTATGTGGCATGATTTATCGATGGTATATAATTGAGGATAGACAACAATCTTGAACTTTGGATGTGGAGTATAGTGGTGGGAATAGTAGCTCGAGATTGATGATGTATTTTTTGTGTGGGAATTAATTAGTAAGCTTGATGTGATGTGTGAAATGGCCTAGGTTGATAATTTATGAAAAGTTGAAGTGGTAATCATAAGGTATATGTGTACATGAGGACTAGTGTTAAAATAATGAATTTTGGTTGAATCATTAAGTGGATAAGAATGCGAGTATAAAGGAATAAGTTGAATCCAAAATAGCATATGGTTAGATAAGGTTGTAGGGTATAAGTTTCATGTGTGCCCAGCTTGCTTTTTTTGAATTTTGTGGTATAGAGAACTCTGGGAAGTTGTTGTATAGTGTTAATTAAAGTTGAACTAAAGGAAATATTGGCAGGCAATATGCACCTTTGGTGTAGTTGTGCAAATTTTGTCAAGTTGTAAGTTTCACGATGAGAGGTTTCATGTAAGTATCTTAAGTGGTGGAGAACAAGTGGTTATATGATAAGGGGTGTGGATATGTATACCCACGTGAGTTTTAGTTGTAGGGTGATTTCTATATAGGTTAGCAAAAGTTAAAGGTAGCGTTTAGAAAAAACAAGGCCTTTAGAGTATAGTTCTTCAGGGAGAGTTTAGAGTTTAAGTATGTAGTGATGTCTCTTTTATGTTGAGAGTTGTGGCTATAGGTTTGATAAGGAGAAATGTCCATAAGTCTAGGATTTTCACTTTGATCTAAGGGGGATATGGTGAATTAAAGGAGTTCCCAAATGTTCTTAGTGTGGCAAGTTGCCGGGAGGAACCATGACCAACCAAATTCTACTCAATCATAATCCTCTTACTTCAATTTAGGAGAGTATCCTACTAATGTCTTACTTCATCTGTTCAAGTAATGCCTATGCCTATGGTTTGAGTTCTCTATGGATTTATATTTATGATTTGAGCTATGTCTCCCAATAATCCAGTCTTTCAAGTATTCAAGCCATATGTTATGTTGTTCGTGATCCTTGAAAATCTATGTCTCTCAGGATGCTTGGTCCTAAGAAAATATGTTTATATCTGTCACCGATTCATCCTATGTTGGGTTTAGCCAAAGTTTTAATGTTTATGGAAACTCATGGAAAATGTCAGTTCTTTAAATGAGAAGCAATCGCTTCAAGCAAAAATCTTTGTCTTAGTTGTAACGTAACACCCCATAGTATTCTTGACTCAATACCACTCTTGATTGCATGTATGGAGAGTTGACAACCTGAAACTTTTTCTAATGGTCAAAAGATTTAGTTATATTTTTGAGCTATTAACTTCCATAATTTTCAAATTAATCTTCCCGACCCCAAGACGTACATTTTTGAGTTGATCCATGATCAGGGGTAAAAAAGGGGTATCTAAGGAAAGTTTTTGATTTTTTCAAACAATGTTATAGATGTGTTTGGATGTTGGAAACAGTGGCCTGACGTGAAGTCGATGCATTGCATCGATGATCGCATCGATGAAGTAGTGGCTCGACGCGATATGGACGCGTCGGGTGCCCAGTTCGTATTACTGACTTTAGGGTTCCGGAGGGTAATTTAGTTTCTTTCCCTCAATTTATCTTGATATGTCCACCAATATTTTCTCACTGTGCTCTATCCTAAGAATTTATGTTATATTGTGTTTCTTTCGAATGACTTTCTACGTATGATCCATACACTTGATCTATGGAGCACTTTGTGTCTATTTTTTGTATCTTCATTTCATGTCCCTTCTTGAGTACTTTAACAGATATGGGTTAATTGAGTAGTGTTTCTCCCATTCATGTTGTTTGTGCTCGGGACCCTTAATGACCCTCCGTATGATAGTATAATGGTGGCTGTGGAAGCGTGGTCATGTGTTAGATAGGGGAGAAGATATTCTTGAAGGTGAAAAAAATTGATGTGAGTTCTTGAGCTAAGGTTATAGGTGAGATAAAAAAGGGAGAGGAACTTTTGTTATGTGAAATAGCTAAGAAGGAGGAAGGTAGCAAAATTATTTGTGAAAGTGGTTGAAATTGTTGGTCTTAGTGGGGAGATCCATGTGGCGGGTGTAGTGATGATTAGGCTTCAATGTTGATGTTATTGAAAACACAAAACTATGTGCTATGTGGTTAGTACTCTCTAAATTAAATCTCGAGTGTGTTTGATGGTAGTGATAAGGTGATGAAATATTCTTAAAGGGATGTAAAGTACTGGGTCCCACAGCTTAAGTTAGCACCTTTTAACTCCGAGTTAGCCATCAGCATAGCAGTACTAAGTAGTGGGACTCGAATTCTTATGGCTAGATATGTGGATGGAGAATTGTAAGTTGGCGAGTGCCAAGTATGCTATTTATTGTTTGGGGTGTAGACGATTAGTGCCTCTAAGTTTAAGTCTATTCGTGGTACTTTGTAAAGTAGGGAATGCTTCTATTCGAATCTTCCACGAATTCATAGTTCATGATTAGTACCAATATAAATCAGGTCTGTGATAATCAAATAAACCCCTGCCTGATGTTGTAATAATTAGGACATATAGAACCCATGTGAAAAATCATCCCTATGTAAAGTCTCATTATCTCATGTTTCATGCTTATATATTTCACTTCGGGTTATCACGACACTCGTTTGATGCCATTGGATATTTTTTTAAGGAAAACTATTCAATGTGAGGTTTCATTCTTTATTCTACACTTTAAGATCCACAAAAGTCCCTACCTATCATTCGGGGACAAATGATACCAAGGGGAGATAATGTAACACTCCGCATTTTTTGAGCTAGAAATTGAATTTTTGTTCCTACGTGTGTAAGCTCTAATTCCATGATTTATATTTAGATTCATGTGTCATGATCTTTTTCCTAGTATATGAAGTGATCATGAGGTGAAAAATGTTCATAGAAATGGCCTAGAGCAAAGTTAAGCTAAGAACCTCTCATTCATCCAAAAATGGATATTCAATTCTACAAGGGTCTACTTTGAACATGTATAACTTTTATACACATAGAACTTTATAGCTAAATACCCATCAAATTATACAAACTTGAATTAGATTTCCAACGGTACCAATTTCGTCTAAATCTGATAACCGAGCAACAAGTTATAGTATATTTTGTGTGAGGCAGTAAGCCGATGCGATCTTGATGCATCGCGTCGAATGCACCCCGACACGAAACCTGATGAAAACTTAAAGCTTTTTTACACAATATTTCAGTTCCTAATGGGTCTCGAGGAATTTTGGTCACTTCCCCTCACCCAAAATCCATCCATAACATATAATTTCAGCCCCAAGAAGCATCAATGGCCCCTTTATTCAATTTTCTCTCAAAATTAAAACCCTAACTCCTACCCCAAAGATCAAGAATTCATCCCTAAGATCAAGAATTCCAAGAAGTGGATCAAGATCTGGGTTCCATCTTTCAAATTTTATAATCTAATGTTTGTAGGACTAATCTAAAACCTTGGGCATAAGTTTAAATGTTTTAAAAAGATTAAAGATCCCCAATTATAATTTATAATGAAGTATTCGATATTATTGTCGAAAGTTATGCATCATGGGATTGTTTTCATGAAATTATATGTTGGCTTGACTCACTTTTCATGGAAATTGAATTATAATTATATACATATATGATTTAGTGTATTTTATAAGATTGATTGAGGGCATGAGTATGAATTTCCTCTCTTGTTGCGAAATAAATCTTATATTTCCATTGTGAATGATTTGAAATGCATGCCTTAATATTTGAAAGTGATTTTATCAATATCATGGTGTTTGACATGGTTTATATATGATGAGAGGATGTTTCTTGTTATAACTACATTCTTTCTTTAAAGGGAGAGAATTGCATATGATTGAATAAATTGATGTTATGAATCTTGGGTGGTTATGTGCATGTTTTGAATATAATAGGCTGTGAATTTGATATGATGTAGACTTGCAAGTCAGGGTATGACGATACCCAGTGATTATATGCCCTTAATGGAAAGAATTTTAAATGTTTTGAAAATATGAACATGTCTACTTTAAATAACTAAAAGTTGGGGTTAAGAGAGATAGATGGTTACGCAAAGAAAGTACGAGTTGAAAGACTCCATGCTGGAAATCGTGATTTGCCGACATGAGATTTTTGTACCATGGTTTATGATCTTGTGTGCCTTGAATTTTGTAATCCCAATTTGGGACTATGGTTAGGAGCCTTGATTTGTGATCTTGTGCCCAACCATGACATGTAGACTTAATTTGGGGATTTTGGCTCCCTACTTCGTGATCTTGTGTGTTCCTATTATGGACACTCCAATCCTTGCTGCAAACTTGGATAGGGGGCTTGGCCACCGAGCCAAGGGCAGATTCCATATAGCCCATGGAATTATAGATTGTAAGGTGTACCATCTAGCTCGAAAGAATAATAACGATTGGGTCATTGTGTCAAGAATCATTTGATTGTGTCAGAATCATTTGAAGTTTTTAAAGGTATGCCTATGTATTTTTACTTATATGATTATTATTGACATTGTTAAAGGCTCTCATCTTTTTTGTAAAAAAACATGTTATTTTGAGTTGTTCACATACCAGTACATTTGTATTGACCCCCTATATTTTAGGATCTGAGGCACAGTTCTGGGGTCCCGCTAAGCAGTAGTGTTATTTGTCAGACGATTGGAGTTGGTGAGCCTCCCTTATTACGGAAGGCCTATTGTATAAGTCTTTGTTATTTCATTTTGATTCATGGTCCGACTAGGGGCCTTGTCCCAGTCTTCGGACAAAGGTTTCTTTCAGTTAGTAGAGATTTCGCAGACTAGTATTAGATGCTTTTTATCGTTATGAACTCATTGCAGTATTGAGTAGTTTGAAATAAAAGTCGACCATGATTCCGTTTTGTTATGTATTTCCGTATTTCCTCTTAGTATGTGAATGGTGTGTATGATTACAAGTTAGAAAGGGCACTCGAGCCTTTATGGTTTGGGATGTCCGTATGGCCAGGGCCTCTGTTTAGGTCGTGACATAACATGAATTCAATGTTAAGCCAACAAGTACAAGAGTCACAATCATAAGCCTAGGAGTCTCAAAAGTTGTAGTTCACACAATCAACATGCTTTTACAACCAAAACACTTGCATCATGTAGTCAAATATTTCACTAACAAGAATATCCTACACTTATTCCTAACCTAAAAAAATTTAAATTACTCCTAAAAATAGGAATTTCCCCACCCCACACTTAAAAATCTACTTTCTACCCAAAGTATACTTTAAAATTAGAGATAGAAATACTCTTTGGAGCCTCTAGATCAAGATAGTTGCATCTCTATACATAAAGAGGGTCCGGGGACCCCACACTTAGTCTTTGCCATGCTCCTTAGCTCAGGTTTTCCGGTGCTCAGACTTTTCATCAACCTGTGACTCAAAATAACTAGTGAAGTAAAAACTAAAATACTAAAAATAAAACAACCTTAACTTAGGTTGCCTCCCGAGAAGTGCTTGATTTAGTGTCACGGCACGGCCAACATCAACTTTTTCCTCCACCTTGAGGATATGAATTTTACCCCCCAACATCGCATCCATCTTTTTTCTTCTCTTATACGGTGGTGGTGCAAAGATTAAGGAACCGAGTAATGGATGGTGCATGGTAAACCACTTGGACTTGAAGTTAGGTGTGTTTTTATGTTGCTTATCTAGTGCAAAATTAGGAATATAGGATTCCTATTCCTCATGTTTACACTCTCCCACTAATTTAGATGATTCTACAGAAAAGACATCATCTAAACATAATGTAGAAAAGTTATTTGAGTGAGGCCAAACCAATCCCACTTAAAAATTTACACTATTCATTACACCCTCACTTTTATTCACATTCTCGATTTTAGTCTCAAAAGAAAGATGACAGTTGAATGGCTGAAATTTCTGCATCTGTTCCACAAATTGGCTAGTACCATCCTCATATTTTTCTTTTTCTTAGAATTTGTGAACAAGGTGGTGGTGGTATCTCCTTAACCTATTCAACAACTTTAGTTTTCAAGTACTCAGACTTCCTTGAATTATCTGCAACTTTGTCTACAATTGGTTGGGGAGTTAACTCTGTATCTTCCTCCTTAGTTCTCTTGTGAGCATTGCCCATAAATATGACTGAATCAGGATTAGCACCATACATATCTGCAGAGTGATACATATCACCACAAACCATACACCAACTTGTGGCCTGCTCCCCAGGTCGAAAAAAAGCAGGTTCCTTCCAAACGCTTCCATCAAAATCTGGACAAAAAGCCTCTTGGTGGGGTCCTCACAAAAAAAAACAAAAATCATCATCCCTCGAAAGCTATCTATCCCAAGATGCCATGTCAAAAAGTGTGATAAGAGAAAGTAAAAGGAAATAAAAAGAAAAAACTACTAAACTAGGTACAACTCAATATAGCTAAACTAAAAATAAGATAATTACCTAATTACAAGTTCCTGACAACAGCGCCAAAAACTGGTACGTGGTAAACAAGTGTATGTGGTCTCAGTAAGTAATACAGTGGACTTAAATAAAGCCGAATATCGATCCCTCTGAGACTTATATCAACTACTATCTAGTTAAAGTTTAACTATTGAGATTAAATTGATGCGAAAGTAAATGAGTTTTGAAAGTTAATATTTAAAAGTAACTAAACTCATGCAGAAAAATAAATGGCTTGGACAATCAATGAGAATGAAATTCAGGGTTAAAGAACTACAAACAATCAATACCATGATATTGAAATTTATTAGTTAAGTTACTTATCTTGGTTTTTGATTCACTGGGTTGATTTTATGATCATGGTCTCCCGACCTCAAACCACCTATCTAACTTAGATCCACAACTGCATCATTGAGCGGGGATGTGAGAACTAAGCTAAACACATTTATATTTCATCCCATAGTGAATCATGTAAGGCTTCTAGGTATATCCATATCCTAGATGCCAATTCAAATCCCTTATTTTATAAAAGAATAAGAACCTTTCTTTATCTATCCCTATCTTTTATCTTCTTATTCCTCCTTCCAAGCTCAAAAGGTAGACAATAGATATATTTTTAGGTTTGAAACTCCTTAAAATAGTTACAACAAAGATAAATAAACAACAGAATATGAGAATAAATCAAAACTAAATCAATTCAAAGCAATACTAGTCATGTTCTCGGCCTTAACCCTATAAAGGGGTCTTTAGCTACTCATGGACATAATCGTAAACACAATGCATGAACACATATTAAAATCCATAAACAAGCTAAAGTAAAGATAGAAAAATCCTGATTGAAGTTTTTTCTATACCCTCTCCATGCCTCCCAATCGTCCAAGGTGTATAACAACAAGTACAAGAGTCCTATTTATAGGAAAAGGATTTTTACTGTCGGTGGAAAAAAGGACACATTGCGGGGCTCATTACACCGAGATGGGGGTCGCACCACTAGCTCATTATAGGGTAACAATGTTTTGGGCCCATTATGAAGCTTCCGATGCATGTCAAGCACCCCACCAGCCTTGCCAAGGTCCTGCACACACTGGTGATAACAAACGTTTTTGTTTTACATTAAGTCCTGTCTTGTGCTACTGTTGATCAATTCCCAACCTTTTAGTGTTGTTTCCACTTAATTTTCAGCTAGTATATCATTCATATATCATCATAATCAACTAACCAACAATCCTATAACATTAAACATCACAGATTAGAGTTCAACAGAACACAACATCAAGAATGGTGAACTAGAAACTCAAGCTAAGACTAATCTTGCCCCCTTTGATCTTTAACTAATTGTTTGACTCTTGAATTGATTCAATTTTATGTTTAATACTATAAAAAAGTTTTTCCAAACTTAATTACAGAAAAATAAGCTTAGGAACACATTAAACACATTGTAATCCATTGAGATAGACTAGAAAAACACCTAGCTCAAGCTAGTAATACTAGTTTTTGCATTTGAACTCTAAGTGACTCAATTAAGTACAAACTTGTTTGAAAGATACCTTAAACATTGTACTCACATATTTAAACACTTAGATTCTCAATTATATTATTTTTAACACCTTAAGAACATGATAAGTCCTCAAAAAAAGGCTAAATAAGCTAGGATAACCACACTAAGGCGCATAAATCCACCTTAGATCACTTACCCAATCAAAACAACCTCTACTGGATCAACCTTAGTTTGAAGAACATAGTGATCAAGACTGTCCAACTCAACCAAAAGATCTAGATTAAGAAGCTTATGATAAATGATCGAAGCTATACATGCCTGCTAGACTGAGAGTGATTGAGACCTTTGTGTGGAAGACCTCTATATCTAGATAGAGTACCACTAAGATTGCACTGATGGCGAGGCTTCTTACTGCCACCTCTATTAGTATCAAGACATGCCCATTATATAGTGCTTTTATGATCAACAACATGAAAAAAGTTAGACCTAGTTTCTACTAAAGGCTTCAATGCCAAATAAAGCAATAAAGTCATCTTCTAACAAACCTCTACAATCTCTCATGCTCCATAGAAAGAATCTAGAAGTATGTTTGGCCTACTCAAGAAACATGATCTCATACTTTAAAACTAACATAAGACCCTATTGAAGACCTCAAAACCATCTCTAACATGTGAACCACTTCATGTACCAAACCTTCCCCTTACCATTACATACTCTCAAGAACGCTCAGAATCCTAATGATGGTATCCAAAAGAACTAGCGATCACAAATCCTACCAGAGCCTGGGTTGGCCCATGCCCTCTTACTAATTCTCTAGATCCTCAATCTCAAGCTCTACCTCTAGTGATTGCTTTTTAGCTTGAACTTAGGCTGAGGCCTTATCAATGGGTACAAGAGTTACGTCCTCATTGTTAGATGATTTTTTTTGATCCGTTTGAGAAAGGGAGGAACAAAAAAAAGAATTTAGAGGTTGATAGAGATAATGATGCATGGTAAATAACCCAAAAATGAAATTTTCTAAGAATTCCCTATAGCCTCCAAAAAGTAGGATACATATGTCATTATATCAATCCATAGGAATCTACTAGGCATTTGTTCATATACTAACAATACTGGTGAACCTAGGCTCTAATACTAAATTGTCAAAACCTAAAAGTTTAGGTCATATTAATACCTACTAAAACACACTTGTAGGCAAGTCAAACCCTATAACCTTTAATAATAAGTAATAGAATTAGTAAACAAGAGAATAAATCATGAAATAGATAGGCAAAATAGAAAGACAAATTAATAATAGGGTCTATTAAATGTACAAATAAAGAGTGAAGGAAAAAAAATACAAGATACAAACCAAGACCAGTTATCAATCAGTATAGATGCTATTAATCACATTTAGAGTATTGAGTAGATACAATATAAAAGAACTGACTCTAAATATACCAAACAAAGACTAGTCCTACTAATAAAGGGATAATAAACCCTCCTAATGGAAGGAATTCACCCAAAATCTTCGATCCAAGAAACCTTTACTAGAGGTGCACGTCAATAGTGAGAACTTGTACTAGGATCTGTATCAGGTAAAAAAAAGCAAAAGTGTACTATGAGACTTAAAATATATGGTTCCAAGTAGGCATCATAGTCCAATTGAGCTTAAAAGATAAATGCAAAGTATAAAGGACATAAAAGAAGATGATAGGAAATGCAAGTAGCATAAGAGTAGGTACGTATCTTTGAAAGCTAGCCTAATAGTGTAACAAAGAAAGAATCAAATAAAGGTAAAAATTATAATAGTAGTTTGCGTAAAGTGTCTATCCAAATTAGGGGTGAAGGTATAACTCTGTAACACTATGAATGGAAAAGATAGAACGAGAGTTTATAAGGCATATCGAGATAATAAGAATAATATCTAAAGATATCTAGACACCAACTATGGAATAATAAAATATGCAGTAATAATCAGCAATAACTTAAGTAGGCCTCCTTAATCTTTGAATGTATAGAACAACAGAAAAAACTGAATTGGGCCCTACAACAGGATAGGTACTAATAGCAAACAAAAATAATTGATATTCATAAGCATGCTAGGTACAAAACTTGAAATACTGGCAACAATAGTTCATATGAATAAAAAAGTGTAGAAAAAATAAACTAAAGAAACTATGAGTGAAAGCCATGTTCAATAATAGTATATATACCTCCTCCAACACTTGTGGCTCATAAAGGTAGGAAACAAGGAAAACACACTTTCACCAACATTTAAGGGTCATCGAGGAGGGACCAATAAGGGACTCATGATATCCATATACACTACCAGATACAAAAATAAGACTTCTAAGCAATAATCTGTAATACGCAGGTGTGTGACAAATGACCCAAATTAAATTGAGACTAAAATGAGCCATTTTCCTTTTCTGAAAACCATGTATAGAAAAATTCAAATCAAGTTCCATTTAGAGTCAAAACTAGAGACTATAAATTAGAAAAAAATGTTTTAAGCAAATAGTTGAGGAAACCAATGATAAAGTGCAGACAATAGTAGTAATTAGTGTTAAAAGTGTTGTAAGTCCTTTAAAGTCCTTAGAAATTTGGAATAAAGATAGTATGATTCCTTTTTCTTTCAAAAAGCTTAAATTATTATTTTTCCTTGTAATTGTACAACAATGAATGAATGTGATGTGCAAATGTATTCATTTCATCAACAATATAAACCAATAAGGGCATAATCATGCAAGTATAAATAAATAGGCATTACCCCACTTCCTAGAGCAAAGAACACTAATTTGGAATCTAATTGTGTCATATCCATGACCTCAAGCCTAACAATATACAATACACCATATATATATATATATATATATAATAAATAGGGAAACTAGGATTAAATAAGAGGAACAATGGTACTAATAAGTATTATTTAAGGAATATCAATCTATGCAGGTGATACAACCCCAGACATATACTATGGATCACTAAACTAATACCAATATAATTAAAAGAATTTAAGTATTCCTAACCTAATTCTCTAAACTAAGGTTCAAGATAATATTCTATTCTATGATCCCTAAGAAAGGCCAAGAACAGTGAACATGATAAGATAATCTTAAAAATATCCTATAAAACTATACCCTACATGCAATTTATACCACACATAATCTCATAGAGAAAAATCTATAACAAAGTAGATGTAGCCTACCTCAAAGCAAAATACCATCCTCAAACCATGTTTGAGTCGCTTCTAGCCTCTACTTAACCTCTGAAATTTCTCACACTATAAAAATCAGGATATACACATTAGTACAATTAAAGGGATACCTATATAACAAATTTACACTTTCCATCAAATTTCAGATAAAAGATTAGTCCATAGAACCCGCAAATAGAATATAAAATTTGTCATGACCTAATTTCTCAGGTCATGATAGCACCTACTATAATCTACCAATAGGTAATCCAACCCATAGTCCAAAACTACTAGTAATGAACTGCAAAAAGAAATAAAGAAAGAATGTAGAATTAATTGTCATAACCCAATATATGAGTCATGATGGCACCTACTAAATCTCTCCAGTAGGTAAGCTAAACCGTAGCCCAGAGCTATATGCATTGGGCTAACTTGGTGGAAAATGGCCGAAAGTGGGAAAGATAGACAACACAACGCATAAATAAGAAAGACAATAGAAATAGTTTAAAAGGTAGCCATAACATAGAAAATTATACCACAACCTGGAAGAGTTAGCGAAAGAGCTACAACAACAAACCACATGTCTTATAATTGTCAATAGAACAATTTTGAAGCAAAAGACTAGACATGGATAACTAGAAGTAAAAAGTTAACTCCGACTCCAAGAGCTCACCCAATCTCAAAAATTAACTCTACACGATCAGCGAACCAACAATGACAACTAGCACTCAGATCTTCACCAAAAAGGTACAAAAGTGTAGTATGAGTATTAAAACAATAGATACTTAGTAGGCATCATCGTCCGGATGAGCTAAATAATAATATATATAAATAAGATGCAAGATATCATAACTAAGTCAAGGAGAAGGGAAAACCTGGGAAAAACTCCAACATCGCTGTACAAAATTAAATACATAAGTTAGAACAATAATATATGGAGCATGCAACTAAAACCACAAGATTGGCCTCCATAAGCCTATAAGTACGAAAAAGCAAATAACCCAATGCAAGCCCCTATAAACCTGGTGAGTACAATCAAGGTAGACTAAATTACTGAGAAACCATAATCTACCAACCCTCATACTACAACTTGTAACCCATCCATATCATGTTATACTATGAACATCTCCCCTTTTTGACTTCCAACTAGTATCCATATCTTAATACCACAATTAATAGCTGGACTCGAACTAGTATATACATACATCATCATTATCATAATAAATAAAAAAACTCTAACTAATATATATGTCATAATTATCATAATTAATAGCCGAAGATGAGCTGGTATATATATTATTATTATCATAATCAATAGCTAGACTCAAATTGATATATACATCATGACCATTGGGCCTTACCACATTTAGCTTAAACTCACAATATCCAACCATAGTAACCATTTGGTTTCTAGTTTTATCAAGCACCATAATAGGAATTTGAAGATATGTATAACAAACGTACAAAGGTCTACCAAAACTAACCCGAGTCTGGCCTAAGGCGGGTCGAAGGACCACTTTTAATCCCTAAAATCCATTATAAGGTAAACACTACCCTAGAATAGGCTAAGGTATCTAGATCTAGTTTTAGATATTAAACAAGCCTTATTTAGAACAAAAATAGAAATTCTACTAAGGACCTAAGAAACTAAGACAAACATATCTAAATTACAATTTTTGTATAGACTAAAAGCTCTAGCTAACCCAAATATTGTTAATTTTATAACCTACATCTAAAACCCATCTCAAATCTTACATAGTATCATAAAGATATCATGACATGGCTCAATCTATGAAGAGGGGGAAATCTAGCCTTTCTGGACACTGATGAAAGCTCGATGAATTTGCTAAATCACCAATTTGTCCTTCCGAGAAGCTTCTGCAATAGCTATGCTATCAAAATCACAATATCTTCATAAAAATGTGAACAATTATACCTATACTGGACTATTTTTCTGTATGTCCCAAACTACACAAAAATCCTATGAGGGGCCCAGATATGGAAATTGCATTTCAAGAACCAACTCAGCCTACCATATGCTCAAGGAACAATTACCCTAAAAATAGGTGTATTCTCATCTATATTGGTGCTAAAATTATTCCCCATGGTTTAGGAAAGTCAGATGGAGAAAAGGGGAAATCAACCATGGAAATAAAGGAATCTTACCATAAATTGAAGGAGAACCGCATAATTAATCTTTAACCAATCTCAATAATTTTGTAAAATTGTTATTCCCATGCTATCCCACTATTTAGGGTCTAAAACTCTTAAGAATGGATGAAAAATGGGCAAAAGTGGGCTGGAAATGGTGTATTTATACCCTTACTAAGTACACGAGGATTGCATTCGCGACCTGGTGATCACAATTAAAATTCCTAGCTAAAAGGACAAAAGTTCTGAATGCAAATAGAAATACTGCTTATGCAATACTTGTATGCTGCCAATGGGAGTCGCTTTCACAATACTTGCTGCTAGTGGATAGATTGATATCTCAGGATTCATCTGAAATCCTGTATACACAAATAGAGGTACCTCATAAAATTTGATGTTTTGAAATCAATGGCACATTTAAAGTTCCTATTTGAGGTCGTTTCAATGAAAAGTGGTTTGTTGTGCCCAAGCAAGTACACAAGTGTATATGGTGTTACCAAGTAGTAAAGTGGCCCTTTTGAAGCCAAGTATCAATCCAACAGGGAATTTTGTTGACAAGTATCCAATTCTAGTTGAACTATTAAGATAAAGTAACCAAAAGAGTCTTAGAGTTGTAAACTAAAAGTAAAATAACAAATGCAGAAAAGTAATGACTTTGGATAATCAATGGATAGAGACCCAGGGTTAAGGCTTATAAAAAATCATACTATAGCATTGAAATTCAGTAGTTAGACTAATTATCATGGTTATTGATTCATAGAGTTATCACATGACCATGGTCTCCCGACCTCTAATCATCTACCTAACTTGGACATTACAACTGCATCATTGAGCGGGGATCTAATAATCCAATTAAGTACTTAAAGCTATCATCCTACATGTGAACCAAACAAGTATTATAGATATATCACTATACTAGATTCTAATTCAAATTCCTTATTTTATAAATAAATAGAAACCATGCTCTACTTACCCCCATGTTCTATCATCTTATTCCCCCTCTTGAGTTCACAAAAATGACAATGTATGTATTCTAAGGGTTGTAAATCCTCAAAATAGTTATAAAAAGGCTAAAAAAAAGTACCAAATATGATAAAAATCCAAACTAAATTAATTTAAAGCATTAATAATCATGTTGTTGGCCTTAACCCCCCAAAAGGGCTTTTAGCCACTCATGGACATAATAGTAATCAAAATAATTGAATACATGATAAAATCAAATAAGAAGCTAAATTAAAAGAATAAAAACCCTAATTAAAGTCTTTTCCATCCACTCTCCATGTTCCAAAGTTTTCCAAGGTGTTTAGCATTAAGTTCAAGTGTCCTATTTATAGGAGAACTTTAACGTCAGTGGAATAAGGGATGCATCGATGGCTCATTGCGGAGGGATAAGGGGATCATCATAGGCTGATAGTGGTTACACACTATTTTGAGTCCATTTTTAACTATTTTGTGTGTATCACATGACCATTGGAAAATCCTACATTCCATACGCTCCATGGACATTTGAGGTATCCAAATTATGCCAAATTTTGTATTATGCTTTCGCTAATCTATTCTGGGCTATTTGAGCTATTTAAACTTGATTTGAAGCTTTTTGAACTTTTTTGTGTGTATCACATGACCATTGGAAAATCCTACATTCCATATGCTCCTTGGACATTCGAGGTATCCTAATTACGCCAAATTTTGTATTATGCTTTCGTTGATCTATTCTATACTTTTTGAGCTATTTAAACTTAATTTGAAGCTTTTATATCCTTAATATATCATCATAATCCATTAAAAAATCATACTATAGAATTAAACACAACAATTTAGAGCTCAAAACAACACAACATCCAAGATAGTTAAATAGAAACACGAGCTAAGCATTGTCTAATTCACTTTGATCTTAAGCTTATTGTTTTGACCCTTGGCTTGATCCAATTGACCCTTGAACATTATCAACAAGTTTTTTCACATATAAATACAAAATAACAACCTTATTAACTAATGAAACACGTTATAACCAAACACGATGGACTAGACAAACACTTAGCTCAAGCTAGTTACACTAGTTATCTCAGTTGACATTTAAATGATTAATTTGAATCAAAACTCATGTGAAAATAACATTAAACATTTTAAAAACATAAATGGACACTTATATGCACATTTATCTCATTATAACACATTAACCACATGAATCATCCTTACAACAAGGCTAAATAGGCTAGAAAAGTAGTGCTAGAATGCATAAATACACCCAACATCATGGTTCCCACATATAACTTGCTATTTTCTTTACTTTTGAGAAATTGATCAAAATAATCCCGAGTGACTCGTGAACCAGAAAAACATTCCACCTTGCCTAAAATCAGCATTCCAAAGTTGTTAGAAAAGTCAGAATTGGCATATGAGTTTCGTTGATTGATATTTTTGCTTGATATCCAATTTGATACTGGAAAAACTTTAAAATAGGGAATTGGCTCTAAAACCAAATGAACTACCTAATAACAAAACTGTTAGTTCCAACAAGGCATAAATAACTTGGGGCAGCTATAGCAAAACTCTAAATGTAAAAAATAAGCAAAAATATAAAAAATGACCTAAAGGTTCATTAGAATATCCAATACTAAAAGAACTTTTCTCTGCAAAACTAAAGGGTTAGGATGTACCTAAAGCCTTGAATAATTGAGGATGCTAGGTCTGGATCTTTCTCTTGATCTCTCAAGTAGCCTCACCTATTGGGCAGTGCCTCAACTAAACCTTAAATATAGGAATCTCTCATGTGCAATCGCCTAACATCGCTAGCCAAAATGAGTAAAGGTTCCTCCACGAAGGTCAACCACTCATCTAACTAGAATGAGTACCATCTAAGTACATGAGATGGATCATGAATGTATCACCTCAACATGGTAATATGGAATACTATATAGATAAAAGAAAAATCTAAGGGTAAGGATAACTCGTATGGCACCTCACCAATGGTGCGAAGGATATCATAGGGTCTAATATATCTAGGGATGATCTTGCCCTTCCTCCCAAACCTTATCAGACCCTTTATGGGTGACACACAAAGAAATATCCGATCACTGATAAGTCATCATTTGACAATTTACTAGCACTCTTTCATACTAAATTATCATTCTTTCTATTGATTTATTGTTTATTTCTTACTTAATGCTCATTCACATAGGTAAGAGTTGAAATAAGAAGTTAATCAAGGAAACTTGATAAAAATAAGTTGAGGAATAGGTGAAAGAGAATAAATATGAGCAAAAAGAGCATAAGTTGAAATGCAGGCCCCAGGAGTCGACCCTTAGTTACTACTATAATAGCCCGAGGATCATGATCGCGACCATTTAACAAGTTAATTGGAGGGTGACCACGATATCAATACCACAATTAAGGGAGTCATAAATGCAGTTGAGTGTAGAATTTTCAAGGGCATTTTTGGTATATTTGGCAAATGTGGAATTAGGGCTCAAATAAGGGTTCTTAGCTCATTTTTCACTATCTTACATATTATCCTTCATCTTCATATTAGTTTTGAGGGTTTTGACACTTGGATCTTAGAGAAAAATTTATACTAATCTTGAGATAAGAAGATATTAGAGTGACTCCTAAGTGAAAAATTGACAAATTCCATTGAGGATTCATTGGAATTCAATAGTGGTTTACCTTCTCTTTATTTTTCATGAATCAAATTGATGGATATTTTGGTATATTTTTATTTATTATGTTTATGAGTTTATAGTTTTTCCACTTGGGGTTATGTTTGAATATGGTGCAATTATGTATAGGTTTTGATTGTTAGCTTTAACTCTTAGTTAATGTTTTTGGGTTTCATAAATATTTGATTATAAAATAAAATTTGTTGGTGAAAGCCTCAACATCCCTAAACCCCATATCATCCTTGGAAGGGGGATGTAGGTGACATGAGCATTTGTGAACAATAAGATATATAATAGTTATTTCCTTTTTATTGTCTTAGAATTAAGGATTGATCATGGAATTTCTATATCTCGAGCATTATCCTAGAAATTGGGATCCCCATTGAGGCTTTGTGATGATTGGTTGACCACACCCATGCGGTATTTAAAAGAGTTCCTGGGTGATAGTATGGTACTTTGTTGAAATTCTATTATGAAATCCCTAACTGAGCCTACCCACACATGGTTTAACTATGATTTTAAGTTGATTTTCAAGTACCCACACACTAGTTGCATCTAGTAAAGTATAGTCCCAAGATTCATGCGTAATTCATTATACTCTAATGATTCTTAGCCTCATTTTAGTATTCTAGAAACCCAATATTTGTTATATCTTTCAAAAATGTTCAAACCCCTTAAATATTTATATCTTAGTTTTGAATTTAGCAAGTAACTTCCATTTTGATCTTTCTCGATCACCATTCACATTGTTCTTCATAGGATTTGACTCCGTCTTTTGTTGGGTTTATATTGATAACAATCGCCTTGCACTTAAATTGACTTGTATGTTGAGCGTTATAAAAAATGGCACTATTATCGAGGAACAATTTGGTGTATTGAGTTAGTTTGGAGTTTTAGCTTACTTTCTTGGATTCAAACTTGTAAATATTTTTTCTGATTTTCTTTTATTTCTTGTGTTAGGTAGATTTGTGTTTTTATTTACTTATCACTATGGCATCATTAAATGAATATGAATTTGGTGGTTGCAAATCTTATCTTGATAATCCATGTCCATATTATGGTGGACCCCAATTTATGTAATATTATAAATATGCTCCTTAGAAGAGGTGTGTGCACCATCTCAATTCTATTGGGAGTATGTTTGTTCTTTAAGTAGTGGTTGAGATCGACATTAGAGTAATTGTCCAAATTCGCTCTGCCCTTGTTATGCTAAGAAAAATACTGGTTCATTTTATGAGTTTGATAGGCCACATGAAGTGATAAACCAAGAATAATGTGCCAGATACAATGGTGTTAGAGAAATGATTCTTTCTCCCTTAGATTAGTTAAATATAATAGATGATGAGGTGCATCACTTGCATCAATACATAATGAGATTTGAAAAAAAAAGAGTGAAAAAGAAGAAGACGTGGGTGAGGAGGTGGATCTTTCAAGTACCTTGGAAATTCCCAATCTTCAAAATAAGGTAGATAAGAAAAAGATATCACACCATATGGTTGAATGTGGGAATGGTGTGGAATAATTCTTGGTGATTTGCTTACCAACCAATCCAAAAATAATGAAGGATTCCAAAATTGAGGAAGCGGTACTAGAGTATAAAGAAAAGGCAAAGCAAACCCTTTGTGAAGGCTCTAGTTCATTTCCAGGTGAGAATTTCATAAATTATATGACTCCAAATTTGAAAGATGACCTCATTCCAACCACTTTTCGACAATATGCTTGGTGGATGTGATGAAATTTGAACCACCCGAGCAAATGATGAACTTGGGAGATAGGGTACAAAATCCTTATATTTTTGCGTTTGTCATTCCAAAAAGGCAAGATGATGTCCCCCACTTGAATGCCAATAGGTTCAAAATATAATATTTGACAAGTTGTTTTTTAATGTTCTCACCAATACCCAAGGAGCCTACTTAGAAGTTTGATGTAAAGTTGGGTAAAAGGTTTAAGTTTTCAAAGTGGTGAGATAGAAAATGTATCATAGTACCCTCACCTTTGCTCAAAATACCTCAAAGATATATTGATCTAAAGTTGTGCCGACGATTCAAATATTTTAAATTGAGACATAAATTATAGTCAAAAGATGTCTTGCCACGACTTAAACTAAGGAGCTTCTTGAGAGGAAACCCAAGGATTTTTTCTTAATGTTTTCTAATGTTTTTTTTTGTTTCAATTTTTAGCTTGTTTTTGGGTGTTTATAGGTGATATTATAAAATAGAGCGGGTACCTCAAGAATGAAACCCCGAATAAGTATATTGGACTTTATTTTTATCATTTTCCTCTCTTTAACAAGCTCACAAGGTATGCCCCTTAGTTAAATTTTTGTTGAAGTATGAATAGTGATCACATTTATTGATTTCTTTGGAGTTTAATTTTATTTTATTTGAGCTTAATTTGGTTGAGTGTGGTTTTTGGGATGAAATTTTTTGAATGTGTGCCTTGTTTCAAATGCTAAATTGCAAAATTCTTGCTTCCATACTCTAGTGCACACAATGTGTTCGATGAAATACCCTCTTTAGGTTTGATGTCTTAATTGAGTGGTGGGTGATTTAATTGGGTTATTGTGATTACAAATGATGTGTTTGGTGATGAATTGGTGGATTAAGCTTGATTACATGTGTTGTTATTCTATTTTTCAAGCTCCTACCTTTCATGTGCACTATGTGTTTGTTAAAATATCTATAAGAGAGGAACGCCTTATATGCTTGTAAGGTCAATGTGAACTTTCTGGGGGCATTATGTGATCAATTTTGGAGCATAGTTTTGAGTACAATTGGTCTTAAATATTGGATAACCGGTGGTTTTTGGTTAAAATTGTTGATGAATGTTGCGTCCATGGTTTGATCGATTAATGCGGTTATCATAGCATTCTCAGGTAAAGTCTATGTTACCCGAGAGACATGAACTCTTCCCTTGACCTATGATAGATTGGGTGACACCATTTTTAAGGGTATAGGGTTGTTTGTGTTTCTATTAGTGGCATGAGTGATTTGTGATCTAAATAGGATATGTGAAGTTGTGAGGAAAGAATCCCATGGAGTGTAGTGATATTATTTCCTTATTCACAAAAGTTTTTCTTTGATTGTTTAGGAAGAGGCAAAAGTTCAAAAATCCATTCAAAATGTCATTGGCCAGAAATGAAATGATTTTGACAAAAACCAAAAAAAATATAGTTTTCTTTTTGAAAATGATCAAGGATGTTTTTGAGCTCTCTTTTGATTGAGACTATTAGATTAAATTTTTGGATCTCTCTTGAAAAGGATGAATCATCAACTTGGAGCAGCTTAATAAGCTCAAATTGCTCAAATTAGTTGGGAGATTAACTTTTTGCTCTATTAGTACGATTCCTTGTGAAATGAGATTTTTTAAATAATTCTTGTACATATGTGTAGTCTAGAACTTGCCACGATTGTGTTCAATACAAAGTCCTAGACATGTTTGGTTTGGAGGATGACTCGAAGCCATTTTTAAGCCGTCACATAGCTAAATTCTTGCATTAACATTCTTCCCTAGTTAACCCCTTTGAGTCTTTTTGCCCATTTTTCTATCTTTTTGTAATGATAACCTTGCTAAAACACCTAATCCCATTTAAAATCTTACTTTTGGCACTTAACCTCATTTGATGCATCAAATGATTCAAAGTAATAAAATGCAGGAGAAAGGCTAAGTTTAGGGGTTTGTGTAGTTGGGAGAGTAATGTAAGGGTGGTTCAAACTTCAAGTTTCTTTAGGTGACATTGAGTAAAAAAACCACATCCTATTGAATTATCCTCATTTGCTTGTGGATAAGAAATAGTTTAAGTTTGGGGGTGTTGATAAGTCATTAATTTGATAACTTTCTAGCACCTTTTAAACCTAAATTATCGTATTTTTTTGTTGATTTGTTGTTAATTTCTTACTTATTGCTCATTCACGCAGGAAAGAGTTGAAATGAGAAGATAAGAAAGGAAACTTGATAAAAATGAGTTGAGGAAAAGGCGAAAGAGAAGAAATGTGTGCAAAAAGAACAAAATATGAAATGTAGGACCAAGAGTCGACCCTTAGGTCTCGTTATTGCGGCCTGAGGATTGTGATCAAGACTAGTAAACGAGTCTACTAGAGGCAATTATGATATAACTACCGCAATCGCAGGAGTCGCAAATGCAGTCAAAAATGGCAATCGCGATAGAGCGTAAAAGTTTCAAGCACATTTTTGTAATATTTGGTAAATGTAGAATTAGGGCTCAAATAAGGGGTTTAAGCTCATATTCACCTTCTTGCATATTATCCATAATATTTATCTTAATTTTAAGGGTTTTATCAGTTGGAGCTAAACTTGAATTAATCTTGAGATAAGAAGACATTGGAGTGAATCCTAAGTGAAGAATTGGCAAAACCCATTGACAATTCATTGGAATTTAAAAGTGTGGTTTGCATGCTCTTTATTTTACATGAATGAAATAGATGGAGATTTTGGTATATTTTTTTAATTATCTTATTCAGTTGCTAGCACTTTCTCTTGGGGTTATGTTTGAATTCAGTGTGGGTTGTGATTGTTAGCTTTACTATTAGTTAATATTGTTGGGTTTCACAAATGTTTGATTATAAAATGGAATTTGTTGTTGAAATCCCCAATTTCCCTAAATCCCACATCATCCTTGAAAGAGGGACGTGGGTAGTGTAGATCCTACATTATTCTTGAAAGAAGGATGTAGGTGACATGAGCATCTGTGAACAATAAGATACATAATTGTTATTCCCTTTATGTTGTCTTAGAAATAAGGATAAATTGTGCAATTGCTATATCTTGGGCATTATTCTAGAAAGAGGAATGCCCTATTAAGTCTTTGTGATGATTGGTTCACTACACCCATGAGGTATTCGAAAGAATCCTTGGATAATAATTTGGTACTTTGTTGAAAGGCTAGTATTGAAATCCCTAACCGAGCCTACCCACACATACTTTAACTAAAATTTTAAGTTGATTTTCATGTACCCACACACTAGTTGCCTCTATTAAAGCATAGCCCCAACATCCGTGCCTAAATGATTATAATCTAATTATTCTTAGCCTCAAGTTAGTAAACTAGAAGCCCAATATTAGTTATATCTTTCAAAAATGTTCAAACCCCTCCAAATATTTGTGCCTTAGGTTTGAAATTAGCAAGTAACTTCCATTTTGAAGTTGCTCGATTACTATTCACATTGTTCCTCGTGGATTCGACCCCGACTGTTGCTGGGTTTATATTGAAAACAATCGCCTTGCACTTATATCGACATGTAAACTGAGCCTTACCAGTCACCAACTCAAAATCTAAAGGCACAAAACCTACGGTCCGCGTAACCCTTCGGCCTACTCTGAGCTACCCTCAATCTGTCATGAAGCACCCTGACCTTATCCGATGACTCCTGAAGCAAGTCGTCACCACGGGACATAATCTCAGAAATCTCAAACCATCCAATTGGGGAACGACATCACCTACCATACAAATCCTTAAAATTCACTATATTAATTCTCAAATGGTAGTTATTATATGCTAACTCTGCCAAGGCTGAGTGTTGCTCGCATAGACCTTCAAAACCCATAACACAGGCTCAAAGCATGTCCTTAAAAACATAAATAGTTTGCTTTGACTGGCCATCGGTCTGAGGATGGAAGGCTGTATTGAGATCCACTGAGTACCTATCTCATCCTGGAAGCTCTCCACATGCTAGAAGTGAACACTGAACCCCGATCGAAAATGATAAATATTGGCATACCATGCTAATGGACTATTTCACTAAAATAGATACAAGCCAACCTCTTAGCACTGAAGGACATATGAATAGGAATGAAATATGATGACTTGGTCAATCGATCCACTATGACCCAAATACCATCAAAACCACATGAAGTACGAGGCAAACCACTAACAACGTCTATGGTAATATTCTCCCACTTCCACCAAAGAATGGGCAATCTTTGAATCAAACCACCAAATATCTACTGCAAGACCTTAACCTACTGACAACATAGGCAACGGGTAATAAAATTTACCACTTCTCTCTTCATTCCACTCCACCAATAATGTTGTTTCAATTCATTATAAATCTTGGTCGTACCCGGATGTACAGAATACCTAAAGCTGAGAGCCTTATTTAAAATCATCTGAATAAAGTCGTCATTCTTCAAAACACAAATATGGCTATCAGTCTCAAGACACCTTCATAATCCATAGTAGCCCTCTCAAACTCATTACTCAACACCTAATCATGGAGGATGCAAAGTCCCTTATACTCAAACTAGAAATCTTAAACTAGCTCAAATAGTGAGGACCTCGCCTAAACACTAGAAAGAATCATCCTAGGGTCTAAGACATCAAGTTGCATCATCATGTTGGCTAAGGACTGAATGTCTCGTACCAACAACCTCTAAGAAACTAAAATACATTCTAAGCTACCCATACTCACTTCCTTCCATCTCAAGGCATCTACTACCATATTTTTCTTGCTCGGATAAAACATGATAGAGATATCATAATCCTTAAGAATCTCCATCCATCTACGCTACCTAGCATTAGAATCTTTTTGGGTCATTATATGTCAAAGACTATAATGATCGATGAAAATCTCACAATGCATGCCATAAAGATAATGCCGCTAAATATTAAGCACGAAAACTACCGCCGCAACCTCTAAATCATTAATGGGGTTGTCGCATTCATGCACCTTAAACTTTCTCAAAGCATAAGCAATAACACGGTCCTGCTGCATCAATTGCAACCCAAACCAATGCCAAAAGCATCATAATATATGGTGAAGCCCTCACCTTCACTAGGAATAGCAAAAATAGGAGACAAAGTAAAAAACTCCTTATGCTTCCCAAAGCTTAACTCACACTCCTCGAACCATCAAGAATGTATCTTCTTCCATGTTAATATAGTCATAGGTGCTGAAATAGTCGCAAAACCCTTGACAAATCATCTATAATAACCAGTTAAGCCAATAAAGTTATGAGTCTCAGTCGGAAAGTAGGCTTGACCCAATTACATACCCTAGTAATGTCACTAACTCCAACCGAAACTCACACTTAGAGAATTTGGCAAAAAGAGATTAATCTCTTAATGTCTGGAGCATAATCCTTAAATGATGTGCATGCTCCTCTCTACTCCTTAAATACACAAGGATGTCTTCAATGAACACAATCATGATGGAATGCAAATAACGCCTGAACACTTAGCTCATCAGATCCATAAATGTAGCTGGATGTTAGTCAACCTAAAAGACATCACTAGGAACTCATAATGACCATAACAAGTCTTAAAAGTTGTCGTTGGGATATCCTCGACCCAAAACCTCAACTGATGGTAACTAGACCTTAAATCAATCTTAGAAAAAACTACTGGTCCCTGAAGATGGTCAAATAAGTCATCAATATGAGGCTTAGGATAATGGTTCTTCACCATCACCTTATTAAGCTGTGTATAATAATTACACATATGCATAGATCCATCGTTCTTCTTCAAAAATAAAATAGGATATCCCCAAAGAGACACACTTGGTCTAATAAAATCCTTACTAAAAAGATGCCGTAGCTGAGAATTTCGCCCCTTCAGCATGGTGGGAGCCGTATGGTTAGGTGCCATAGAAATAGTTTGGGTGCAGACATAAGATCAATAACAAACTCAATATCATGGGCAGTAGGTATACTAGGAAGATTGGTAGGAAAAACATCAGAAACTTACAGACTATAGTAATTGAGTTAAAAGATGGACTCTCCACACTAACATCATAAAAATAAGAGAGATAAGACTCACAAACCCTCGAAATAAGTATCCTAGAACATATATAAGAAATAATCACAATTGGCTCATGGCTAACAACTCTCTGTCCCATAATTAAGGGTATGCAAAGCATGGCTAAGGTAACATTTTTAGCAAAATAATCCATGACCTAATGATAGAGGGATAACCAATGCATGTCTAGAATCAGATCTAATAGTTGAGCAAAATAAGTAGATGCATAAGATTGAGTGGATCCTAGGTCAAATAAAGCAACAATTGATTAACGACACACCAAAATTGTACCTGTAATAACAACATATGAAGACTCAGCCTTAGGCCTAGTAGGTACCTTATAAAACTGACCATGCCTGCCCTACCTACCCAAGAAACTTCATAAGCTCCCTCGGAACACCCCTATGACTATGCATACTACCTCTAACTGGGGGATGAACTACTTTAATAGGGGAACACTCTGAGCTGCAGTAATGATCACCCCACGACTAGGGAAATCACACGAGTAATGACCAAAAGATCTATAACCATAATATATCATTTGACTTATACCAGAACTAGAAGATCCCAGTAACCTAAAATAGCCACCTCAATTAGAATAACCAGCATATGAGCCCCTTGAAGAGTGACCACTACCCTCACTAGGATGATCACTAATACAAGATTAACCTCTGTTAGTAATCTGGAGCATTGCCTAAATGGATCTACTATGCTGACTCTGAAGCTTATACGGCTGATACGGAGGGTACCTAGCCTAAGAACTACTATATCTAAATTAGGAGATACTATTACTCCCTCTAAAACTACGCTAAAAATGAGACTTTTATTGCTACCTCCTTGGGCCTCATGATGTATCTCTATCATCACTTGAGCATAATTAAGAACCTCAGCAAAAATCCTAACCATTGAAACCATATTTTGAGTAGACATGCAAAAATCATATCTCTATGCTCAAACAAAACAACAAGCCCTCTCATACACAGTAATCAGGATAGAATAGCATGCCTAGCCAACTCATGAAAATGATACAATAGTTATAGAGCTCTGCTCCAATCTTGACAACTGATTCCACAAATGATCCATAAGTCTGCAAGGCATGTACTTCTCAAGAAAGATCTAAGAGAATTAAGCCCATGTTAAAGAAGAAGATCCAGCTTGTGTGGATTCAATATGATCTCTCTACCAATGTCGAGCAACCAAGTCCAACTTAAAATTAGTGTCCTCACCACAGTCTCAACTAGGCCCAAATTATGGAGCATATCCTTAAAAGAAATAAGAAACTCAGGTATTCTTACCCGATGCAAAAGAAATCACAGGCAAAGCTAATCATTAGAATCTACGCAATATCTTTTGCTCATTGGCAGACATAACAGACTATGCAACTAGCGGCTAAGAAACTACCGACTGAATAACTAAAAACAAAGAAGAGACCTTAACTCTGGGAGCCGCAGGTATAGGCTACACCTCGACATCAGTACCATACTAATCCATAAATTATGCAGCATTGAACACCACACCACCAACCAACCCCAAAAGCTAAACTAAAGCATACTTAAGAACTAAAGAAGAAATAAATCTTGGTGGAGCCTGGGTTGGTCCTTTGACACAACTGGTTAGGAGGAAGAACTCTGGTTTAAAAGAAGAAATAGGGTCTGGTGGAGGTCCCCTATCCTGTCCTTTAGATGGGGATACATTTAGAGTCTATCCATGAATTCTAGGTCATCCACAAAAAGTGATAGGATCCCTAGGCTCAGTCTCAAGACCCTAATCTCATGTAGTAGTAGCATGCATGCTAGACATCTATGAAAGAGTGAAACCAAGGGAATGCTTTAGAAACCAACTCAGACACTTAGCACAAAATAAGTGAAAGAAGTGAAGATCTCCTCAGAATGTCCTATATCTTCTTGAAGATAATAAACGGACGTTATCTTTTGCATCCATCAGACTCGACTAGACACTTGCTCTTGTACCAACAATACTAGTGAAACCTAGGATCTGATACCAATTTGTCATAACCTAATATTTTAAGTCGTGATGGTCTGCCAAAAAAATAAAGGAAGAATGCAAAATAAAATATCACGGTTTAATTTATGAGTTATGATGACACCTACTAAATCCCACTAGTAGGTATGAGAAATCATAGCCCGGAGCTATATGCAATGGGCTAACTTTCTGGAAAATTTCCCCAAAAAGGTGAGATAGAACACAAATGCATAAATAAGCAAGATAATAGAAGTAGTCTGAAAGGTAGCCATGACATAGAAAACCATCTCACGACCTAGTAGAGTTAGTACAAAAGCTACTACGATAAACCATAAGCTTTAGAATAATAAATGCAATCCATTTTGAAACTAAAGATTAGACATAGATAACTAGAAGAAAATAGAATAACTTTGACTCCAAGCGCTAACCCAATCTCGGGAATAAACTCTGCATGATCAGATAATTAATGATGATAACTAGTAGTTAGATCTGCACTAAAAAAGTATAGAAGTGCAGTATCAGTACAAAAATCATAGGTACTCAATAGGCATCATCATCTGACTAAGCTAAACCATGATATAGATACGATAAAATACAAGATGACATAACTAAGTCAAAGAGAAGGGCAAACCTTGGCATAACTCCAATATTGATGCACATAAATAAACACATAAGTTAGAACAATAATATATGGAACATCCAATTATAACTACAAGATTGGCCCCCACAGCTAATACTTGCAGAAAAATAAATAACCCAACGTAGGCTCTTATAAGCTAGAGAGTATAATCAAGGTAAAATAAATAATCGAGCAATAATAATCAACCAACCCTCATACTAACAGTGGGAACCCATCCGTATGTTGCCATACTATGAATATCTCCCCTTTTTAGACTCCAACCAGTATCCATATACTCAATACCATAATCAATAGAAGGACTCAAAGTGGTAAATATATATTATCAATATCATAATCAATATCCAGACTCAAATTGGTATATAAATTATTGTTGTCAAAATCAATCACCAGACTTGATCTGGTATAGATATCATTATTATCACAATCAGAAGCCGGACTCAAATTGTTATATATATCATGATCATTGGGTCTTATTATATTTAGCATCAGCTCCCAGTATCAAACAATCATGACCATTAGGTTTGTAGTCTCACCAAGACCCACAATAAGCATTTCAAGATATGTATAACGAGCGTACAAAGGTCTATAAAAACTATTTTGAGTCTTGTCCTAAGGTGGGTTGAAGACACACTTCTAATCCCCAAAATACATTATAAGGTAAAATCTACCTTGCAATAGGCTAAGGTAACTAATCCACTTTTAGATATTAAAAAAGCCTTAGTTAGCCCTATGATAGAAATTATACTAAGGACCTAAGCAACTAAGACAACACATCTAAATTATAGTTTTAAGATACCTTAAAATGTCCAACTAACCAAAGTATTGTCAATTTTATCACCAACACCTAAAACCTATCCCGAATCTAACATAATATCATAAACATACCATGGCATGGCTCAAACTATAAAGAGGGGAAAACCTAGCCTACCTGGTCATTGAAGAAAGCTTAAAGAATCTGCTAAGTCACTAATTTTTCCTTTTGCGAATCTTTCGTAAAGTGCTATGCTATCAAAATCACAATCACCATATAAAAATGATAATAATGATACTTATCTGGCACTATTATACTTTGGGTCCAAACCTACACAAAAATACCATGCAGGGCTCGATTACAGAAATTGCATTTCTGGAACCAACTCAACATCCCCAATGCTCAAGGAATAATTATCCCAAAAATGGGTGAGTTTTGGGCTAAATTGGTGATAAAATCAAGTCACCATGGTTTAGTGATTCTAAATGATTAAAAGAGGAAGTCAATCATGGAAGTAAAGGAAGTTTACCATAAATTAAAGGAGAACTACGTAATTAATTTTTATTTAAGTTCAATAATTGCCTACAATTGATATTCCCAATGTATAACATTCTTTAGGGTTTAAAAATCTTGAGAATGGATGAGAAATAGGAAAAAATGGGCAGGGAATTGGGTATTGATATCCTTTCCAGGTACAGGCATACAATATTTATGAACTGTTGATCATAATCGCGATTTCTAGATAAAGGTATAGAGGTCACAACCATGACTAAGGATATTGCTTACGCGATACTTATCTGCTACAAGAGGGAGTAACTTTTCCAACATAAGTGTCACATTCGTGATAGTCATTGCTAGTGGATAGAACACTATCAAAATAGGTGACTTGCAGATGTGAATGCACTAGTACCAATAAAGAATTTGAAATTTCCAAGTCTCTACCAACCCCTCGAGAATCATTCAAAGTCCTATATATTCTAATAGACTAAAATACCCTATCAAATTTAATGTTTCGACTCAATGGATTAGTCAAAATTCCATTCCAAGGTAGTTTTGTTGAAAAATAGGTCCGACACCTAACTTACTATTTTTTTAACTTCCGACCAATAGCTCAAAATGAACCCGTGTTCCTCAAGACCCAAACCAAGAGTCCACCTAGCCAAAAATCAACATTCCAAAGTTGTTGGAATAGTCAAAATTTGCATATAAAGTTGCTTGACTGAAGTTCTCAGTCGTAGCCAAGTTGAACCAACAAAGAGTTCAAAATTAGAAATTGGGTCTAAAAATCAAATGAACTGCTTGGCAACAAAATTGTCAGTTCCAAAAAGTCATAAATGACTTGGGGAAGCTATAAGAAAGATCTAAATGGTGAAAATAAGCAAAAATACTGAAAAATGGCCCAAAGAGTGATTACAAAAATTAAACCTACATCTAGGTTTCTCAAAAGAAATGAAACATATTCTCAAAAGTTGAGCATAAATGAAGGCCAAATTTTGAATCAAATATATCCCAAATATATAATGAAACAAGATCCAAAATAAAGGATTTAACAAAACTTATGTTAGAATTCGACGGAGAAAGTACGTGAAAATGATTAAGAAAGGTAAAACCATTATATCTGGACTTAACTTGATGATTAAACCTAATTTCTCTTATCTTTTAGGATCAACAATAGTAGAAAAGAACTTAGAATTTTAATTCAAAATAGAGATAAGGACTTTTATATTACTAAAGTTCTTTTCTATGCATATGTAAAACTCTTGTCATGCACACAGAAGTCCACCAGCCTAACCCTTTATGCATTTGATCGATCCATCATGCATTATAATAAGAAGCTTTGGGCAGGCTAGACCCACATTCTTTGTGCTTATGGATGTTGGTCATATATGTACATGGTAATTTTTCCCTAAACTACAATAATGACCCTTTATGTCGTTTCATTGATTTACGTGTACTTTTGGAATTTTGAACCTCCCTACAGTGACTAAAGGTCATTTATGACTTGCCAAAACTTTCAATTTGATAATCGAATAATTCATTTGGGTTTTAGGCTCATTTTCCTATTTTGGAGCTTTCACTATTAATAAATCGGTCTCGGATAAAAAGTCCTAGTAGGTGGCCTCGGCTGAGAATAATTATAATGCCATCAACTCTAGAATATTGATTCTAGGCTAGAGGGACCTGCAGTTTATGTCTTGAGGCTTCTGAACATATTTTAGGCTATTAGGCAGATTAAAGGAATAATAGGTTATAGGTGTGGCCCTACATTTAGTAGAAGTGATATCAGATGAAAGTTTTAATGGTTCAACTGAGTTTGGAGTGTCAAGTTTGGTATGGTATCATAGTTTATTTGCATATGGGATTTTAAATAAATCTCCAGCACCTGATCGAAGTTTATTTTTAGACTTAGAAAAATTTGGTACCCGATATTTTGTATGACTGCTTTAGCAGTCATGGAGTCGCTTTAGCGGCAAGCACATTAGCATACATAATACACTTTAGCAGCCTTCGCCATTTGGGTAAGGGCCGCTGTACTTGTGGGAGGGCCAGTTAAGTGGGCACCAATTTAGTGGCCAGGCGACTGCTTTAGCAGTATTCATGACCCCGTGCAGGACAACTTTACTAGCCTTGTACCTCTTAAGTGGTAGCCACTTATGTGGATAAGTAGTTGCTTTAGCATCATTTGGGATGATAAATTACCTTTCTTGTTCTTATTTTCTCTGTTCCTTTTTACCATTTTTACTCCATTTTGAGAGCTTGAGGAGAGGAAAAAATGGAGAATCATACATTGAATCTATGATAAGCCAGACTAACTCACCTTGGTTATTTATAATTAATTTTTCCATTAATTACCATCCCATTTCATGGTAAATTCTTAAAAATTACGTATTAAAATTTCTATACTTTAGATGATGATTCGGGACCTAATTCATGTACCATTTGTGCTCAAATTTTGGGTAGACATTCTTTGTCCTTTAAGGGAACTCATGATGAATTCAATTTTGGATTCTATTTGTGTTCCTTGTAGGCCTCGCGGGCATATTCTTGATCCAAACATTGACCCAACTCTTTATATTGATATGTCGATATTGTTTTACTCCTAAAGATGTGTAGTTTACTATTTTGATATCATTAAAACATTCTAGGATCATAGAGCAAATACGACAATATATGGATGACTCAAGACATATAGTTTGACATCGAGGTAAGCTTCTATCTACTCTTCTTCATGAGATAGTGTGTCATATATATTGAATGTTAGATAATAATGTTAGTATGAGATTATATGTCACGGCCGAGACTACCTCCTAGTCTTAACACGGAGCTTAAGGCCACAAGTGACCCTAAGCTAACCCATGAACTAGTATCTACTGTGAGTACTGAATAAACTAATAATAAAACATCATATGCGGAAGCTAAACTGATAAGGAATTTTGTAAAAAAGTATTACTAAATACCATAGACAAAGTGTCTAAACTGCTGAGAAAACTGATACAAGTCTGAATAACTAAAAGCCTCTAAAAGAAAAATATGGGGAATTGACTGGACAGACCCCAACTAACTCCATCAAACTAAAATTAAGGACGTACTAAAAATAACTACAAATAACCTATCCTCGATGGATGATGACTTACCACAATAGCTGTTGAGTGGTATTGAACTGACTAAAGGCTATTAGGGAATAGAGCATCCGAACCTATATTATAAGACAATATAGCACAAAAGAGAGTATGCGATTAGTAATTTAAATATACCGGTACATGAAAAAATGACTAACTGAAAAATCATATAGATAGTGAGAATGAATGCATGAACATGCAAAATGAATGCAAGGCAAAGTAAAACATATACTAAAATAATTTGTAAAACTGAATATTGAATAACTGATAAACTAAACACTTGGTCATAAAAACCTAAGCTAATATAAACGAAACACTAAACTAAAATTATGGGAGCTATCCTATAACCAACACGGCCCAATTTGAGCTAATCAAAGATCAACCTATAACCCTAGTTGGAAGGGTGCTGGAACCTTACCAGGGGTTCCAACACATTGATGATGATGTGGATCTAACAAAGATGATGTCTTAATAGACTAGGGTGTCATTCCCAACTGGAAGGTGACCCTAAGAGAGTGTCAAACCTCAGATGGAAGGAAGACCTCTCAATACCTATGGTAGCTATGTAGTTCTGGAACATAAGGACTTCCACAAAAGGTCTCACCATTGACTTGTAGGAAAGCCTTCATCTCTAAATTAGATCGGTGCTAAATTCTACTCCCAACTGAACTAACACTGGTACTGATTAATGTTAATAGGATCACAACTGATAATTTCTTAACATGTATATGATAATCTGAATATGGTGATAAAATCATAATCTGACTGACTTGTTGCTTTAAATAAAAAACATGTATAAACATATGGGTATCAGCACTTCATAACCCTCTTGCACTGAATAATACATTAACTACAATAACATTATTTAAAACATTATAGAAAATTCATGATTCAGAGAAGCAAGAGATAGAATATATCACTAAGTTGATGAAATCAATGCTATGAGTATAGGAATATGTTAAACTTATGGGGACAACGTGTACATATAGTTCAATTTGTAAATTGGTATATTAACATGGTGCCAACTGAGCATGATGTGGGTTATTAAATTTATAAAGATTTCAAGAGGATAATTCATATAGGAAGTACATTATCATGACTTGTATTCAAAAATATTAGGAGAAAATTATGTAATTTCATACTTGACATTGAAATTCCACAAGACGATGAAAAATGGTTTTATGCTTGAAAAATAGGGATTTTTGTGACTCAATGGGTTAAAGAAAGCGATTGATAAATACCCCACATACCTGAGTTTGCTTGGACTCTTAAAGGGAACTTGGAATTTAGACCTTTGATGATGAATTCTAGTAGGGAGCTTTTGATTTTTTTGTGTTCTTGAGAATGAGAGGAAAGGGAACTTCGTTAATTGATGATAAATGTGACAAATAATGCCCTCTTGGGGTTTAAGCCATAAATTAGGTGTTTAGGGAGAGGGGAAAGGACTAAAATTCCCTCTCTAAATTTAATGAAATTGCCAAAAATTATATTATCTATGTGCCATGGAGGTTATCACGTAGGCCAGCCTTTGTGACATGCTGCATATCGCTGAGGCTAATATTTGTGACACGCTGTGTATCATGGATACTATCCTATATGACACACTAAAATTACTGAGGATTTTTGCCTTCGTGGTCTAAATCCACCCCGAACGTCTTCCAAAAAATTTCAAAACTCTCCCGAATAACTCTTTTAACATTTCTAAACATATTTAAACTCATAAATTAACATTTAGAACTCGGGAAAGACTAAAAGATGTTTTAAATATTGTTGTGTTAAAATAGACTTATCACATGTAATTAGTGTGAAAATTAGCTTTGGGGACTCTATACATGCGAGTAAAAGCTGGAAGCATGTCTAGGATCTTGCGGGGTATTACACTATGAGTAGAACACCATAACTTAGCCTAAATTATGAATTCAGAGGATAGAAGGGTGAATCGACCCTTAAGTTAAAATTCTTGTTTTGCTTATAGGATCTGATTATCCAAGGTTACTAGCATGTTAGACATAGTTGAGGCTAATGACCCTTTAGTATAAGGTTTACTACTTGAATGGGTGGATTTTTATGGTTTCACAAATTATGGTATTATTATGTTTTTGTTGGTTATATATTATTAGGCCTAGGACCGTGGTATGATTTTAGTTTGACTCTAGCTGAGTAAATTATCCTTATAAAGGACTTAGCCATAGTCTATGGATGTTTAGATGCTTAAAATTGTATTGTTTGGACACTGGTAATAGAATGCATATATTCGATATGTTCATGCTAAATTAATAGTAATATTCCAACTAAAAACATTGCTTGCAACTATTTTCCTAAAGAGGGATTTATTCCCACTTTTCACTATTAAAATGGATGCTTTCACAATGAGAATCATACTACATTAATGAATGATTTATGATCTTTTGGGAATAAAAATGATATTTTAGAGATTTGACGTAGATAGAATTTGTTTCATAACTTTACTACTACTTCCTACTTTGGTCGAGAGAGATTTCGACCCTTTCTACTCCTTGATACTAATTTAGTCTCCGAGTTGATTTCGGTCAATAGATTTACAGACTTAACTATATTAGCCATTATTCAAGTCCCTACATTTATTATAGATATATCTTTCCAATACTAAATGGAGTAGATTAATAATTATGATAATGACTGGTAATCCTCGATTAGGTCCAAGTCGGTGTATATGGGTACTCTCGAACCCCATAGGGGCCCCTTTGTTCATGAGCCATCATGCCAAATAAGAGAGTACATTGTAGGTCTTTCCTATGTGAGCCATCAAGCGAAAAAAGGTATATATACTTAGTTACGTTATGGCTCAAGGATTGATTATTGTATCATGGATTTATTTTACATACATTTATGGAGATGCATTGCCTATCAACAATGTACTATTTGGTCCCTATATCAATCATCCTTTTTTTTTGGGGGGGGGGGGGGGGGGGGGTTGTATAGGTATAGTTTATGAGTGTTCTTTGCTGTGTACTTTTTGCTGATTGAGCCTTCTACTTTATAGGGTTCAGTTAAGGTATTGTTTGCTCGAATAGCCAGTTATTTTACTATCATTATTATTGTTAGTTCATGGCAAGTTGATTATGGACTAGTACAGAGATTGAGGTAAGATTCTATATCCTTTCTCTTATGGTTATTTTTTATGGATAATTATCTCATCGTTCGACAATATGATTAGGGACCCTGATTATGCCAGCACTAGTTCGTACTATGATTAGGAGGCTTGAAGATATTAGTATGACTAACTTAGGTTGTACCTTTGAATTATCTTTATATATATATATATATATATAGTATTATCGTATACCCATATCTTTCTTTACTTATTCATGTTTTATATCCATTTCTTGGCTTTGCATACTACTATATATCTTTCTTCAATCCTTTATTTGTCTATTGGCTAGTGGTGTACAGTGTAGTGCTTAGTCCTTAAGTATGGCCAGATAGGATAATTCATCCTTAGTGACTCCCTAGTTTTATTATGTTAGCTTTCTAGATATTTGGCTGTAGTTTACATTCCTGCTTGCATGTTATCTATATTTGCATTATCATTAAAATTTAGTCAACAGTTGTCTACTAAGTACCATGTTTTTAGTAGTCATACAACACTTCTATAGTTTGTAGATCATTGTAGAGGCTCTCGCTATTATTGTGTGCATCATGCAGAGCAGCTATGGATTGGAGATGTAGAGTGTGCTCCTAGCATTTGGATATTGCTATTCCCCCTATTATAGAGTAGATTGATCTCTCTGTTGTATTTAGAGACGAATTGTTTGACACAATCCAAAACCGGCCCTGGTCGTTTGGGCATATCAAGCCCAACAAGGACCGAAGATTGCTCCGTTAAACCAACCTAACCATCACATCAAACCATAAGTACTGGATGATCTCCAAACATATAATAAGGTAGCGGAAACAAGGCTAATGATCATGACTTAAGAGATGTCTAATCAATTTATTTACATTAATATACTAACCAACTTACCCGATTCCACAGTCATCCACAAAGCCTCTACAAATCTTATGTCTATAATATGTCGGGACATGCCCCTGACAATACCTATAAGCAAAGTGTAAAACAAATCTATAACATAAGATAGAAAGACTATAAAATGTATGCCTTCCGAAGTATTGAAGATCACAACTTCAATGTCAATGCACGAACCACTCGAACATCTGTCACTGCGTAGGAAGAGAAGAAGAAGCTCTGGCCCCTTTGTTGCATGGGGACATAGAGTCCAGAAATGGTTAGCGGTAGGAGTTCTAGCATGCAACTCAAAGATAAGGATAAAATACTGTCATTATTTGAAACCAAGTCAATCCATCATATGCAACCACATTTATATACGTATACACATATAGATACATCACATACCAAAAAGGGAAAATCAAGGCTTATCATGCATTTTTTGAAACACTCAATCATGAAACATAGAGTGAAGGACTCTAACCTCCCCCCCATTGCTAAGAATGTTTGAACCTCTAGGTTATATTAAGCAAAAGGACCTTAATCTCAAGCTGAATCATCTATTATAGTGAGAGGACCCTAAACTCAAGCCGTCATGTCTTATATGGAAAGTGGACCAAAACCACAAGCTGTTTCATCTATTATAGCAAGAGGACCCTAACCTCAAGATGTCATGTCTTATATGGTAAGTGGACCCTAACCATAAACGGTCGTATCTTGTATGGAAAGTGGACCATAACCACAAGGCATCTTATCTTGCATGACAAGTAAACCCTAACTACAAGCCGTCTTATATAGCTAGCAGACCCTAACCACAAGCCATCACATATGTAGCAGTGGACCCTAACCACAAGCCATCATATATACATATAATTAGCAAGTGGACTCCAACCACAAAACGTTGTGACCATCACTAGTCGACATTGGGACTCTAACCCCTTTGTCTATGCATTAATACCCATTCAACTCAACAAATAAGGACTATAACCTTTTTTTTCCAATTCAAGCCACCAAGGCTATAATCAACCATCATATATGATCATATGGTCCTTATAAAACCATTTACAACAAATCCTTGAAATAGTCCAATGGCTTATACCATTCCACAATGCTAATCAATTTATGGTTATCAAGACCTTTAAAAACCATTCATTTTTCATTTGTGTTACTGTACCAAACGTTCGGTCAAAAGACGATTCAATTCCCTACTTAGGGACTCCAACCCTTTTGCCCATCGTACCACCAAAGTCACCAAATTAAATCTTCACATGGCTATCAAGGCCTTTACATAGCCATTTACCATGCATTCATATTAATTAGGCCAATTTCATAATTCATTCATATTCATTAGACAAAAACCATATCTCAAAACACTATTAACATATGACTAGTTATTTCTCTTAGACATTTTCACAAACACCTTTAGGGCATACTTTTATCAAGACGAAAACCAAGGTAGAAACCATTAAAATTGGGGTTACTCAAGAACCATTTGTTAAACCAAAACCAACAGGCACCCACATATGTAAACCATCACCAAAAACATATATATAAACAAAAGTTAAGCAAGAGTAAGCAATACCTAACACTATGCATAAAAAACCCTCAACATTTGATTTCAAAACCACCATCTACAAGTCAAAATCATTGTTTAAAATGCATAATATTTTGAACTAACAATAATGGAAGAGTCACATGTCTTATATAAGATGATTCATGAAAGAAAATTGACCTTTCTTAGCCTTTGGTTGAACACTTGAGAAACCCTAGCCTCTAATCTTTAAGAGCAAGTTAGAGGGTGGTTTTGGTGAGTTTTGATCTTCCACTAAGTGTTATAGGAGGCCACAATATGATATATAACATGGTGACTTTACGGTTTTAGGGTGGAAAATGTCTGAAAATTCTCCAACTTAAAAGTTAAAAAACCTATTCCCAGGAGGGTACGACTTACCCAACCAAACAGTCTTCTAGGGTAAGAGTGGTACCCTAACTCGTACCCTAGGACTCACCATGGACCTCTAAACTATCTAAGATATGATTACACATGAATAACTCATACCCTAAGGTACGAGTGGTACCATAAAAACTGTACCTAAGAAAGTTTCCACTAGATCAGCTTAACACAACATACGACTAGGTAACATACGACCCACACCCTAACTTACAACTCCAGATAGTCTTGGCTAGAATGTAACCCCCACTACACTACCTAACATATTAGTGAGAGGACAACAAACCATATTTTGTGGTATGACTGGTACCCATGAGTCATACTTTTCCCAGTATGTTCAAAACTAAAGAAATTTTGCAAGAGCCAAGGATTAGGTTGGTTCATTCTCCCCCACTTAGGATCATTCATCCTTGAATGATGGGTAAGGACAAGAATAGGAATAAGTTAACACATTATCACATGTTAACTAACCTTCAAACAAGATTGAAAACAAAGTCATAAAATAAGGATAGGGCACATACCATGAGTGTCATCAATCGACCATCCATTCAATTATCTTTGGGACTCGAACCCATTGTCTATCAAAAATACTTGTTCAACACAAAGTTTAGGGACTTGAACCGATTGCTTAACAAGGAAATAATTCAAGTTAAGAATATCAACACACACCTCAAGTACAGTTTCCAATATGGGAAAAAAATGAAGATACTTGAACTTCATGTCCTCTTCCACCTCCTAAGTAGCTTTCTCAAACTGTTGGTTCCTCCATAGAACCTTCACTGAACCTACCTCTATCATTCTCAACTGGCAAACTTAACAACCTAAGATCCTTACGGGACCTCCTCATAGGAAAAAGTATCAAAAATACCAACATCTTCTAAGGGAACATCCAATGAAAGATCACCTATTCACTTTCTCAACATAGAGACATGGAGAACTATATGAATGAGGCTTATGCTAGAGGAAAAGTCCATTTTAAATTTTACTTTCCCTTTGACACATCATTCTGAGGGCCTACATCTAGCCATATACTACTTTCACGTTCAATCCTATATAAAGCAAGAAGGAGTTAACTTAAGACTTGGGGCTTTATCTCTTACACCCATCCCTGAACACTACTTAACAAAGCACCCCATATAGAATATACATATATATAGTCCAACCCACAAAGAGGACACCCCAAATTCCTTATTTTCCCGCTGACAAATTATTCTTTCATAGGGAAAACCATCCCTCTTATGCATGCAAGAACAAAAACACCCTACCAAAACCATTCCAGAAAGAATAGAAATTAGACAAGTGTCCAAGAAAGGGCCAAACCACAAATCAATCTCTCTATAAGGAAATTAGAAAGGTTATCAAGGAGATCTTTAGGAACTTCTGGGACTGAATGTAAAGAAGGAACTTCTGAGTTAAACTCTTTAACTCAGACAAAATGACAGAGGCACCCTTTGGAGACAAATCTCCCAGCTCTAAGATAGGAGAAAGGCCTCCCTTTAGGCACTAAAGAACCCCCTTCTCATACAATGAATGTCTCATTTGGGAATTTAAGTATATCTTTGCAAGTTTGACAATTGAAGGAGGCATAGGAAAAATGCAACCAATCCATCCCCAAATAACTTTAGAATCAACCATATTCAACACTATCGCATCAATAAGAGTTTCTTTACTACCAATTGCTACCACACCCCCTTATAGACTTCTTTGACAATTACAGAGTCTCCTACTAGGGTAGAAATAGAAAAAGGGTCCAAAATAACTTTGGCACCAAATCTAAAATACACAATCACAGATGAGGTCACATAAGAAAGTAGACCATGAACTAAGTAAACCAAACACATGACGGAAAAAAGTGTTTCAACATACCTGTAACAATATCCAAAGATGCCTCAGACTATAGGTGGGTAACAAGTGCATATAACTGATTCCAGCTAGTATTGGTAGAAATAGATGGAAAAATAGCACCCTTTGATACAGGAGCAGATGATCTAGCAATAGAGGTCCTATTGGCACAAGATGCCATTAGAAAAGGTCATTCTCGATGCATGTGCTCAATCTGACCATACCTAAAACACTTGTTCCTCCCCTTCTCATACCTACCACGATGATACTGAATACAGAATCTACAAGAAGGTAGATCGGTGCTAACTGGGCCTTACTGGACTGAGAATCACCACTGACTCAGTTCTTACACTAGGACCACTTACCACTAAACTATTAGCCTCCACTTTATTCAGAAAATTGAGACCTCTTACTCTGGCCCTCATCAATCTCACTCTTTTTCTTTTTATCTTCCTCCACTTTTTGTATATACCCAACTAGTCTAGATATGTCCATGCCTTTGATCAAAAAATCTGCCATACTCTAAACGACGAATTCATGAGACAGTCCCAACGTAAACTTAAGCATTCTAGCCATAATACAAAAAACCATCTCAGAAGCATACCTAGGCATCTGATGAATGTTAAGGATATACTCGTTGACAAACATTCTACCTTACTTCAAATTCACAAACTCCTATGCTTTTACTTCCCTTAAATCTTGAGGTAAGAAGTGGTCTAAGAAGGCACTAGAGAAATCCTCCTACATGGTAGAACTAGTATCCTTACCTCTCAGTTAATCCCACTCATCATACCGTTGGTACACCACATCTTTCAATTGATGAAAGTAAACTCAACAACTTCTACCTCTGACGTATGCTTAATCTGAAAGATCTCTCTATTTTATCAATAAAACTTTAAGAATCTTTCTAAACTTTCAAACCCATAAACATAGGAGTGTGCAACCTTATGAATTGGCAAACCCTTATGTCCTAATAGCATGGAGAAATAGGAACACTATTCCAAACTGAGAAGCTACCAATTAAGTCAACAAATTAATGGAAAGATGGAACTTATCATTAGAAGCATCCCCCTGAGGAGACAGAGGAGGACTAGAGGGAACTGGTGGAACTCCCTGACCACTAGATATCAAACCCTTAGACTGAGTATGAACTCCATAAGTAGAGAGAGTCCCATTAGCATCTTCCCCAATTACGATAGAAGGGTTTGCAGGAACTTTAGATTTTTTTTGGAGGCATGATACGAATGTCGAGAAAATAAAAATCAAAAGGATCAATACCTTAAACCTATAGCTCAAAATATGAAAACAAGAAGGTGGAACATTCATAAATGCTTTGTAGCCTTTCTATTATAAGTGTGGCGCACTACACACTCAAAAAGAGACTCTACTTGACACGGCTTCATGGACTCCCAATTGACCATGATCCTATGCTCTGACACCAACTTTATATAACCTAAAATAGGCATTTTTGTATAGATATCTCAAGCCCAACAAAGACCAGAGATTGCCCCGTTAACCCAACCTAACCATTACTTCAAACCATAAGTGTTGGATGAACTCCAAACATATTATAAGGTAGCGGAAAAAAGACTAATGATCATGACTTAAGAGATATCTAATCAATTCATTTAAATCAGTATACTAATCAACATACCCAAGACCATCGTCATTGACAAAGCCTATACAAATTTGATATTTATAATATCTTGGGACATGCCCTCGACAATAGCTATAATCCCTGTCTAAAACTAATATATAACATAAAATAGAAAAACTATGAAATGTATGCCTTCTAAAGTATGGAAGCTCACCTCTTCAATGTCAATAGACGACCCACTCGAGTATCTGTCACTGCATAGGAAGAGAAGAGAAAGTTTTTTCCCTTCTATCACATGGGGACATAGCATCCGAAGATGGTTAACGGTTGAAGCTCTAGCATGTAACTTAAGGAAAAGGATAAAATAGTACAGTTATTCAAAACTAAGTAAACCCATCACATGTAACAACATTTGTATACAAATACACATATAGATACATCATATGCCATAAAGGAAAAAATAAGACTTAGCATGCATTTTTGCAAACACTTAATCATGAGACATGGAGTGAAGGACTCTAACCACCCTTATAGTTAAGAACATTTAGACCTCTAGGTTATATTAAGTAAGAAAACCCTAACCTCATGCTGTATCATCTATTATAGTATGAGGACCCTAACCTCAAGACGTTATTCTTATGTGGAATGTGGACCATAACCATAAGTCGCCTCATATTTTATAGCAAAAGGACCCTAACCTCAAGCCATTATGTATTATATGAAAAGTGGACCACAACCACAACCTGTCTTATCTTCTATGGAAAGTAGACCCTAACCACAAGTCATCTTATCTTGCATGGCACATGGAACATAACCACAAGCTATCTTATAAAGCAAGATAACACTAACCATATGCCATTACATATGTAGAAAGTGGACCCTAACCATAATCCATCACATAAACATATTAAAAGCAAGTGGACTCCAACTACAAGTCATTGTGACCATCACTAGTCGACATTGGGACACTAAACCCTTCATCCATGCATTAACACCCAATTAATTTAACACATAAGGACTCAAACCTAATTAGCCAATTAAAGCCAACATGGGAACAATTGAACATCATATATGACCACATGGTATTTATAAAACCATTAAACAACCAATCATTTAGATAGGCCAATGGATTAGTTCATACCGCAATGCAAATCTATTTATGGTCATGAATACCTTTAAAAACCATTCATTCTTCATTAGCATTCTTATAACAAAGTTTAGGTCAAAACACGATTCAATTCCATGCTAAGAGACTCCAACCCTTTTAGCCATCATACCACAAAAGTCACCATATTAACTCATCACATGGCCGTTAAGGCCTTTACATACCAATTTACCAAGCATTTATATTCTTTAGTACAATGTCATAATTCATTTATATTCATTAGACCAAAACCACAGCTGATAAAACCATTAACACGTGACTAGTTATTTCTCTTAGATATTTTTACAAATTCCTTGAGGGCATACTTTTATCAAGACAGAAACCAAGGTAAAATCCATCAAAATTAGGGTTATTTATGACACATTTGTTAAACCACAACAAATAAGAACCCAAATATGCAAACCATAACCTGAAAGATATATATAAACACAAGTTAAGAAATGGTAAACAATACCCAACACTATGCATCAAAACCCTCAATATTTGATTTCAAAATCACCATTTACACGTCAAATTCATTGTTTAAAGCGCAATATATTTTGAACTAACAATGATGGAAGAATCACATTTCTTATACAAGATGATTCACCAAAAGAAATTGACCCCTCTTAGCCTTTGTCAGGAACACTTGAGAAACCCTAGACTCCAATCTTAAAGAGTGAGTTAGAGAGTGTTTTTGGTGAGTTTTGATCTTCTACTAAGTGTTATAAGAGGATAAAATATGATATATAATGTGGGGACTTTAGGGTTTGGGTTGGGAAATATCCAAAAGATCCCTAGCTTAAAGTTAAAAACTTATTCCCAGAAGGGTGTGACTTACCCAACCAAACTATATCCTAGGGTACAAGTGGTACCCTAACTCGTGCACTAGGCCTCACCATGGACCTCTAAACTGTCAAAGATACGACTACACATGCATTACTTATACCCTAAGGTACAAGGGTTACAATATAAAATTATACCCAAGAAAGTGTCAACTAGATCAAGCTTAACACATTGCATTTCCTTTCCTTGAATGGAATCCAATCCCTAAAGCAAATGGTAAACTTGAAACCCGTAGCTATTAGCTTAGCATTATAGTCAACTACTATACCTTGAGTATCCAAACTATACCCACTGATAATCAAGCATCCAAATACAATGTCAATCTCATGCCTTTGACCCTTATCTAGAAAAGTTAAAAATTAGAAATTGCTAATAAGACCTCAAGCCCTTGAAGGCTCACATCATAATTATCAAACCTCTAGAGGAAGACACTCTGATTTAGTCTAGGAACCATTCTTATTTTGAGCCCAATAGAAGCACCATATAGAGACACACTAAGCTAAATAACCTCGCTATTGAAAGATCCTAAAGCTGAATTTTTACCTCTCTCGACTCAACTAAAGCCTTTTTGTACGATACAACAGAAATAAACTAAGTATCAAACTCAACAACAACACTGAAACCATGATCATGATCAATTGAAAAAGAAGAACCCGATGGATCAGGAGAACAAACATTATCAACTCACCAACCTTAAAAACTATCTGAAGTAAACAAATTTTAATGCTAGCATCATAAATAGAATCAAAGAAGCAGTCCAAGCATGACACCTAAGGGTAATATGACAGGAAAGAAAATGGTCCAGTCCTAGAATCCTCTAAAAAACCTCTATGATAGTGAGGTGTACCCAGGTGTTATACTCCAAGGCAATGATAACATAGAATTAACCCACTTCATCCACTAATAATTAAAAACCTAAGAAGGTGGCTACATACATAGGCATAGATAAAATCTCATAAAATCAACCCAAACAAATAACTATATAGGAAGACATGTCATAATACAGAGACCCCAAGCTAAACAACATAGAAAATTAAAGATAATATATAAAAATTATACCAGTAATAGTTAAATATATAGCCTCATCCCCTATCCTACTTAAAGAAAATCGTAATTGATTGAGTTTATCCCTAAATTTAGCATTTGTACAACTACCTACACTCCCTAATAGCTTTATATCTAATACTCTAGGGATCATACCTAATACCATAGGCACTATATCTAACATATGGAATCATATCCCTTAGAGGTTGGTCTGCCTATGCTGATTATTCTATAATCCTACTCTAGGGATACTCCATATAAATGACCAATCTTTTTACAATCACTAAATATCCCAAAATCCCAGACTTACCGAGGAATACATATTGACCCTGGCTAGATGACAAAATTATGTCTCGGGCACTCCTTGAAATAGTGTACAAAATCACCCAATTAAAGAAACCTCTGCCAGCTCAACCCTAGTTTTAAGAACTTGGTGATCAAGACTAGCCACCTCAACCAAAAGACCTAGATCAAGAAACTTATGATGTTTGATCAAAGCTCTATCCACTATGACCATCATGACCTATGTGGGCCCTATCCTTAATTTGAGGTGCTATCTATACAGGTGACCTCTATTAGCATGACACCTATCACTAGATTAATTACAAGTGATATTGTAGTGATAGTGAGACACCTCTATTGGTCTCAAGATATGCCCATTCTATAGTCCTTGCGTGATCAATAATTTGAAAATAAGTAGACCTAGTTGTAACTAGAGGCTCCAATGCCAAATAGAGCAATAAAATCATCCTTTAATAAACATCTACAATCTCTCATGGTTTGTATAAAGAACCATACAAGTATTTCTTCCCCATTAAAGAAACCTTATCTCATACCTTAAACCTAAAAACTTATCTCTGACCTACGAATACCGAGACATACCCCTAAATATTACATTCTCTAAAAAGGCTCAAAATCCTAATAATGAAATCTTAAAGAACTAGAGGTGACAAATCCTATAGAAGACTAGGTTAGCCCCACACCCTCTGGTTGATTATGTAGATCCTTAATTAAAAGATCTACCTCCGGTGATGGTTTTTTAGCTTGACCATAGGCTGAGGCCTTAGCAATGGTTACAAGAGTTACATCCTCATTGTTATATGATCTTGTGTGATCCATATGAGAATGAGTGGAAAAAAAGGAAAATTTAGAATTTGATAGAGATACAAATACATTGTAGATAACCTAAAATGAAATTTCCTAAGAATTCCCTATAGTTTTCCAAAAATAGGATACATATGTCATTATACTATTCTGGAGACTCTACTAGGAATTTGGTCTCATACTAACAATACTGGTGAACTTAGGCTCTCATACTAAATCATCAAAACCCAAAATTTCCGTCATGATGATGCTTACTAAAACACACTAGCAGGTAAAGTCAAACCCTATAGCCTAGAATAATAAGTAATAGAATAACAAAATAAGAGAAAATATCATGAAATAAATGTACCATGTAGAGAGACAAAAATTAATAATAGGGCCCATAAAATGTACAAATAAAGTGTTAAGGAAAAATTATAGAAGGTACAACCCAAGACCTATTATCAATCGATACAGATACTACTAAACATAATCAGAGTATTTAATATATACAATATAAAAAAACTGTATCTGAATAAATAAAACAAAGATTAGTCCTAAAAAATAAAAGGATAAAGAAAAACTCTAATGTCAGCAGGTCACCCAAAATCTTTGATTCAAGAAAGCTTTAAATTAGGTGCACATCAGTAGTGAAAACTCATACTAGGATCCACATCACGTAAAAAGATGTAAAAGCATATCATGAGAACTAAAACATGTGGTTACTAGTAGGTATCATAGGTCAATTAGGGTTAACTGATAAATGCAAAGTATAAAGAATATGAAATGAGTTGATAGGGAATGCAAGTAGCATAAGAAAAGGCACTTAGTTATAAACGCTAATCTAATAGAGTAAAATAAAAAGAATATATTCATGGTAAGAATGATAATAATTGTATAAACAGAGTGTCTATCTAAACTAGGGGTAAAGATAGAACTATGTAACACTAAGAATGGAAAATCTAGAATGAGAGTTCATAAGGTATACTGAGATAACAAGAAAAACATCTAAATCTATATAGACACTAGCTATACAATAATAAAATATGTAGTAATAATAAAAAATACTTAACCAGGACTCAATAATATTGGAAGGTACATAACAATAGACAAAAACTGAATCGATCCCCACAACCAGTATAGGTATAAATAGAAAATATAAAACTATTGATCCTTATAGGTACGATAGATACAGACAACAGACATAATGAAAACAATAATGCCTATGTATAAATAAGTGCAAAAATCAACAAAAGAAACTATCCAATGAAGATATGTCCAATAATAGTATATATACCCCCTCCAGCATTTATGGCTCATTAAGGTAGGACACAAGGAAAATACCCTTTCTACAATATTAATGGCTCATAGAAAAGGGACCTATAAGGGACTCAAGATATCCATATACACTAATGAATCCCAAACTAGGAATTCTAAGTGATAGACCGCGATATGCAGGTGCATAACAAATTCCCAGAATTAAACTGAGACTAAAATCAAGCATTTTCCTTTTTTGAAAACCATGTATAGAAAATTTTTTTCCAAGTTTTATTTATAGTCAAAACTAGCGAGTATAAATTAGAAAAATATGTTTTAAGAAAATATTAGAGGAAACCAATGATAAAGTGTAGAAAATAGTAGTAAAATCAGTGTTAAAAGTGTTGAAAGTCCTTTAAAGTCCTTAGAAATTTGTAGTAATGAGTGTATGATTTCTTTTTTCTTTCAAAAAATAGAAATTAGTATTTCTCCCTCTAATTTTTTAATAATGAATGCATGTGATGTGCAAATGTACTAATTTCATCAGTAGTATACAAACAATAAGTTCATAACGAAGCAAATATACATAAATAAGAATTGCTACACTTCCTAGAATAAAGAACACTAAGTTGGAATCTAATTGTGTCATATCCATGACCTCAAGCATACCAGAATGCAGTAAAATTTTTAAAAGAATTAGGGAAAGAGGAGTTAGTGAGAGTTACAATATTCTTTATGAAGTAGTGTCTTCTCAAGAACAATGACAAGTCTACTGAAATGGTCCACCTCAATCGAGTTGACCTAAGTATTGTTGTTCCAAAGGATGATGACTTTATGCCAAAAGAGTCATCGTGTCACACAGAATCCCATCCTTCTGATAAACATAAAGAAATATTATTTGGAAACATTATATCGGATGATTGTTCCCTATCTGTCAAATCTAATCTATCTATGACAATCTGGTCCTCAAGCTAGAAGGGTCTCCCCGGCTCTTGAAATGTCAGGCAAGGCACAAAAGGTATATGCAGTTTAGAAAGGCCAAAAAGAAGAAACCGCTGGACAAGGAATAGATAATCACCAAAGATGCCAAATCCTCCAGGAAGAAATATCCAAGTGAGCATAAATACTTTATCTTCCATGACAAAGAACACTTTGCAAAAGGATGTCCTAAATCCAACAAGACAAAGAGGGAAGCACAAGCCTTGGAGAAAACCATGGCTTCACATGAAGATCTTGATGATTCTCATCTTACTGTAAAAGACATTCCCAGATCTGCTTTCAATATAAAGAAAGGAACATATAAGGACATCTTCATTAATGGCAAACCACAACCTTTCATTAATAGATAGTCATCTGATGTTAATGATAACCTCTAAGCTAGTGAATGTGCCAAAGGTAATGAAGATGCTTGATACGCCCAAATTACAACTCTCATTAGAAAGTTCAAGCGGTCGCTATCAAATATAGAACCCAACTGGGTTGGGTGTCGAATCCCACAGAGAATACTATGATCACTAAGTATTGCGATTATTATTAGACTGTCAATCGAAGGTTCCAAGGTAAGGGGGTTTCAGTTTTGGTGCATAATAATATTATCAGTGTAACAATGAGATGATATGTGTAATAATATTTGATCACAGAGAATGACAAATTAGGGTTATGTCCACCTTGTAGCTTCTACTTCTCTATTAACTATGAGTAATAAGGATTTCATACATGCTTGCACTTATAGAGTGATGTATTCTAATTCTAAATCCAAGTGTTTCTCAACCATCAAGGATTTATTCACCTTAGTTCTCTCAAATCCAAAGTGTACAACCAATCGTATTAACTCTCCAAGAAGTTAATCCTGCTAAGGCGTTAACATGTAAAATATAGGTTGGAAACCCTATTTTCTTGTCACACTCTCTTTTCCAAATAGTAACTTTTCTATCGAACAAGTTATTGCTATAATGACGCATTCCCTATGTTTACAACCACGAGAATTCAATCAAAATGAAGAGAGTAATGATATAAGTAGATTTACACATCATAAATTCATAAACCCATATCAATAGAGAGTATACTACAAGGTTTCCATAACCTTAACAAATAATCTTAGCTACTCCTGAATAAAACGGAAATCACAATAGAAATATTCATCATACCAAAACTTAGAACGATCTTGGTGGTAAACATGAATAGCAAAAATAAGAGAGAAAAGCCTTTCTCTCTCTCCGTCCTCAAGCTAAGCCGTTTTCTCTTCTTTTCAAAATAATACAAAATGTGAATAATCCCTAAAAATTCAGCCATAAGGATTTTAATAACATCCTTCTCTAATAAATTGCTACTACATCCTCAACTATTTAAAAATATTGAGTTTTCCCGGGAAAAAGTTCCCAGACATCACATTCAGTCCAAAAGATGCTTTCCTTTTTATGTGAAGTTTCCTTTGCTATCCACAGGTCCCCAAAGTGCTGTAATCTTCCTCATTAGTACCTGAAAAGCATGCTAATCACATAGGTCAGCTCACTTAACTAAAAATAGACTAAAAGTGCCAGAATTATGTATTTTATCCTCAAAACTTAGCTAAAACATGGGTAAGTTATGGTGCTTAGATGTATAAATATGCCCAATATCACCACTCCACACTTAAAGCGTTGTTTTTCCTTGAACAAAATAGTACATCCATGCGAATACCTAACTAAACTTCATAAGAGCAACACAAAATTTTCACCAAGACATACATTGCACTTATTAACAAAGATTAGATTTCTTGATCATTACTAGAAACAACTCACCCTCCAACATAGACTCATTAAGTTGGTTAATTCATATACACAAGTTAAGCCAAAAAAATCATATTAAACTACCCAACAATCATCAACCATGTGCGCTCACACAAAAAGTTACCCATAATCACTCATATTTTTGCATTCTTCAGAAATATGGGTATAAGAACTTGCTTACTCTCACTCTCACAAAGAATTCTTAGATTACAACTGATGACCATATGCTTGCCCTTAGTGTAATGCTACACTAATATCAGAATGCTAAGTTTAGGATCAAATAGGTCTTTACGGGTTGTAAAGTAGGCTAAAGGGATGGGTAGGACTATTTTGGCCAGAAATAGTGACTATGTTCCCTAAGCGCTTTAATACACCACATTATGCCATTTAGACCAACTTTTAACAACCACTCTACCTTCCTTTCATCTACCAACCCACTTTTTTTTATCTTCACCCATTTTATTACTCAATCAAAAATACTATGATGGGAATATACAACTCTTTTTTTTTGCATCAATTTCTTGTTAAGCATCCCTATGATAGCCACCCTCAGCTTAGACTATTTGCGTTAGTCGAGGTGCATAATGTCCAAGAAAGGACCAGGGCACCACTCCCGATCACAATATTTTCATGTACCAATAACTAAACTTTGGGGCATCACTTTCACCATTTTCCTCTTATTTTGCCACACTCTTTACTCAACTTGATTCTACAATTTAAAGCGCTTAGGAGCTTTTGGATCAAATTATGGTCTTTTAAAAAAACAGATTAGGCTACATATGAGGTTGCCAAAGAAAATAGCTAAAGGCTCAATGGGTTTTCACTAGGACAATGTACAAAGGTAGGTAAAAAAAAGATAAAAAATCAGGGCTGCCAAAGAAATGCCTAAATCATCTCCTAAACTCACAATATTTATTTCACTTCACAAACAGACTAGGCAAGTTCTAGCATCAGTCGCAACAAAGAATATACAATAACCTTACACACATATGGCACATGGTCAACTTAATTAGGAGCATTATAGATTCTTGACCCAATAGATCAATGAATTAAACCACAAACAATTATCACAGAATGAGTCACAACTTAGAGCCTAAATGTTTCAATAGTAGTGATTCAGCACAAACTCATGTTATAATGCCATGCCATCTTTAAGAATAATTTCATGCAAAAATCTGACTAATTCTCTCTTAAGACGGGCGTCCTCCATCCGTCATTGAGAAAAATGACTAATTATAACTAAGTAACTGCGACAAAATCAAAACAACTGTAGAATAAATACGGGCAAGCAGTAGGCAATATAGCAGACAAGGAAATCCAAGAGTACGCGTACTTATACCCGCACCCCACACTAAGAAGGAACACACTTCCCTCAGTGTAAATAAATAAGCAAAAACCTGGTTAGTCAGACTCGTCCTCTACATCCGGGGTCATACCCTAAGCGTAAGAATCATCATCAGAGTCTTCATCATTAGAGTTGTCATTCATATCAGAGTTTAGCAGTCGGTGATCATCATCTTTCGGCACATCATCATCTAGAGGTTCTTTAAAATTTACCCCCACTCCACACACGGCCCAAGAATGCTCATTAAGAGGGTAGTCATAATCAAACTGCCAAAGCCCTACATCAGTCGGCACACGACCCCCATTTATCATAGTAAACCTAGTCATGCCATACAGATGGCGAAAAAAACTCTCATCTCGAGCAGGTCTTTCAGCAGTGGTAAGGTTAATGCATTGACTAGTTTATGGATCTTTGATTTTCGTGAGATCCACCTTCTTCGGATTTTGTGGCAACTTATGGTCTACTGGCTCCTCCTCAATGTGCTCTTTCCTTAAAATTGCAGTCAACAAGTTATCAAAACTGAAGTGGGACTTGTTGTGCACCCTTGCTTTTTGCATCGATGTTCGTATAATTGCACCAATATTGATGGGAACATTCATTATTAGAGCATATACACAGCAGACTTGATCACGCGTGACCTTAGTGTATTGTCTCCCAGGAATCAAGAAGGAATTGACTATTCTTAACCATATGCGAGCTTCTCTGTTCAAACAAGCATATGGGTAAGTATGTGATGACCATTATCTTTGTGACGAGTCCATCGGGTCATGGACCTTGATCCACACAACGTATGTCTGATGGATCTGTAGGGAGGTCTGTTGTAGAGATCCTTGAGTGGTGATTGATCCACACTTGGAGTACCCAGGAAAGAGTTGAAGAAATCAGCGTTCAATTCTAAGACTTGCCCTTGAATCTTTACTTCATTTCTCATAGTCCTTGGGGACCAGTTAGCATAAAACTCTCGAGTCAAATCAAGATTACATTTGCCCATGTCTCGGAAGATAAACTCAAGTTTTAGTGCCATAATCTTTGCAAAAATGCGAGGGTAGTTCTTTGCTAAACTTTCCTTCTGCATCAACTCCACATGTACATATTTCTTCATTTTATTGTTTCTGTACCATTCCTTCCCTTTCTCCTCCAGAACCCATTTGATCCCAAAAGTGCATTGAGGAACTTGAAGAGAGGAAGAATCAGCCTGGTCCTTTCTTGCCCTTTTTATGAGGTGGATGCTTTCTCCTTTCCCTGTCGTCCTTTCAGAGCCATGTTAACTGAGATCATAATAAGGTCATGTTATTCTCATTTCGTAAAATTCACTATAATCGAAGAAGAAAATAGTGATGGCACCACCCCACACTTAATTTGTTTGCACAAACTAATTGAGTGAGTGTTGTCGAGTACTCAACTTCATTGACATACATTTAGATGGTATGTGCCAACAACATTATTAGTCCAGTCACACTTTCAACCCTTCACTTTACATAACAATTTCTCAGTTTGATATACAGAAGCAGTACACAATGGTCCTGTAATCTTGACTATCATTTCCAACTTTATTTCATTTCAGCAATTCAATCATTGAAAAAGACTACCATATAGAAATCTTGTCATGCTATAGCATAGAAATAATTTCACAATCTTATGCTTTTGGTTAACCATGATCATTACATCGATGAACGAGTCACTCACATAGTCAAGCTTACAACTCCCAAAATCATGCATTAAACTTCAGTAGTTAAACTTTATAATAATAACAAATTATGACAGTGAATACCAATCAATACATGCCGGAGTGAAATCAAGATTACCCACGAGAATTCTTTCACTCAATGAGATGTATTTTTCCAAAATCATAACAAACTAACCATATTCTTATCACCAAGCACTACTACAAAATCCAATTAACCATTATGAGCATAGCAATGAAACAACTACGGAACATGAAAGAACAACTTGGTGATAAATTCGTGACGAATCGTGAAGGTGAGCCTCCAAGATTAGATGAGAAAAGAGAAGGGCTTGGAGAGGGAAAGGTTGTTTGGGCGGCACTTAGGTTTAAGAAAAATTGAGTGGGGTTTAAGAGTAGAGGATATATTTAAAAGATGAGACATGGGTCAGTTTGATCCATTCAAAAACGGGTTATTAGGCAAAACTTACATTGATAGGCGGCACCTATGGAATCGCCTAAGCATAAGTAGGCGGCGCCTAACCTATTGCCTATGTTGACATAGGCAGTGCGTAACCTATCGCCTATGTGAGGCAATGAGCATAGGCAATGGCATAGGCGGTGCCTAGCCTATCACCTATGTTGACATAGGCGGCACCTAACCTATCGCTTAACTGAGGCAGTGAGCTTAGGCTATAACGTAGGCGGCTCCTAACCTCTCGCCTAACTGAGGCAGTGAGCTTAGGCAATGGTGTAGGCGGTGCCTAACCTATTGCCTATGTTGACATAGGTGGCGCCTAACCTATCGCCTATGTTTGCATAGGCGGCGCCTAACCTATCGCTTATGTGAGGCAGTGAGCATAGGTAATGGCATAGGCGGCGCCTAACCTATCGCCTATGTTGACATAGGCGGCGCCTAACCTATCGCCTAAGTGAGGCAGTGAGCATAGGCTATTGAAATGCTCCACACTATCGGCTCGATCCCTACGCTACCACAACAGGCCTCATTGAAAGTCACAAAATAAAGTCGCACCATAAAACTTTTTGGGTCGAATCTACATAATTTGAGGTGAGACTCTAATGCAAATCATACTTGAGCCTTACATATTTGACCACTCCCACTTACCTGTATTGTTCCATCACTCCTAGACTTACCACCATTGACATGGCTCACTTCCAAATCAAAATTAGGACTAATCTCCCCCTTTGTACTTCATGCACCTACACTTAATCAAAAAAAACCAAAATGATGAGAAGGATGGTCGTGGCTCGACTCTTCTTTTTGAATTTTCATTTACCAAAAAGAAAATCCAAGTAAAATGATGGGTTGCCTCCTATGTAGCGCTTGATTTATTTTCGCGGCACGACAAAATTTTCTCGATTATTCAGACTTTATCAAGATATATGGTGGCTATACATTTTATCGAGTCGGTTGGACCGATATATAGCTTCACTTTTTGTCCATTCACCTTAAAGACACTACCATCATTGTTTTGTAACTCCACTATTCCAAATGAGTAAACTTGGCTGATTCTGAATAGACCAGACCATTTAGTCTTCAACTTACCTGGAAACAGCTTTAGTCTGGAGTTGAAAAGGAGTACCAAATCGCCTTTCTGAAAGTTTAATTGGATAATCCTCCGATCATGGTACTTTTTCATCCTTTCCTTGTAAAGATCTGCTCTTTCATATGCATTTAGATGGAATTCATCCATCTCGTTCATCTATCCCAATCTCATATTTATAGCATCTTCCCAGTTCAGGTTAAGCTTCTTCAGTGCCCACATTTCTTTATGTTCTAGCTCAATTGGGAAGTGACAAGCCTTTCCATAAACTAGTTGGTATGGTGATATGGCAATTGGTATCTTAAACGCGGTCCTATATGCCCATAATGCATCATCCAGGTTCCTAGACCAATCTTTCCTGCTGGCATTCACAGTCTTAGCAAGGATCAGCTTGATTTCCCGGTTTGAAACCTCCACCTATCCACTAGTTTGTGGGTGGTATGGTGTAGCTACCTTATGTTGCTTAACCCCATACTTTGCCAATACAGCTCTGAACAGCTTGTTGCAGAAATGTGATCCTCCATCGCTTATGATGGTATGGGGTACCCTAAAATGAGAGAAGATATTTCTCTTTAAGAATTCCGCAACACTCTTACCTTCATTATTAGCTAGAGCAACTGCTTCGACCCATTTGGATACGTAATCCACAGCAACTAAGATATATTTCATCCCATGAGCTCACAAATGGGCCCATGAAGTCAATACCCTAGACATCGAATAACTCTACTTCAAGTATTTTAGATATGGGCATCTCATGGTGCTTTGAGATAGAACCTTGCCGCTGGCACTGATCACATCTTCTTACAAAATCATAGGTATCCTTGAATAATGAAGGCCAATAGTAGCCACTTTGCAGTACTTTTTGGCCGTCCGTTCAACTGTATGGTGACCTCCAACTTGGGAAGCATGGCTTGCTTCTAGTATGTTAGACACCTCTATATCTGGGATGCACTGCCTGATAATACCATCAGCACATCGTCGAAAAAGATACGGCTCATCCCAGAAGTAATGTTTCACATCATGTATGAACTTTTTCTTTTGATGAAAGGAGAGATACGCTGGAATCACTTCGCTTACCACGTAGTTAGCCAAATCTGCATACCACGATATGTTTTCCACCACAGTTGATAGAATCTCTTCGTCGGGGAATACATTATCAATATCAAGGTCTGTCTGCACTGTGTGCTCACTCTCAAGTCTAGATAGATGATCAGCTACTTAGTTTTCACAACCGTTTCTATCCTTTACCTCGAAATCGAATTCTTGAAGCAGTAGCACCCAACTAATTAGACTTGGCTTGGAATCCTTCTTTGCTATTAGATATCTTAGAGCCGCATGATCTATATAAACCACTACCTTGGTTCCCAACAAGTAAGTACAAAACTTCTCGAAAGCATAAACAACCATAAGAAGCTCCTGTTCAGTAACGGTATAGTTCTTCTATGTTCCATTCAAGGCCTTGCTTGCGTAGTAGATTGGATGAAATAGCTTTTCTCTTTTCTGACCAAGTAAACACCCAAGGCTACACCGCTTGCATCACACATAATTTCAAATAGTAGAGACCAATTGGGTGCTACAATAATATAGGCTTCAACTAACTTTTCTTTGAGGCATTCAAATTCCTTCAAGTAATCTTCACCAAAGTAAAATTTTGCCTCCTTCTCTAAGAGTTTGCATAATGGGTTTGCAATCTTGGAGAAGTCTTTAATAAACCTCCGATAAAAACCAGCATGCCCGATAAAACTACGAACCCCCTTCACAGAAATTGGAGGTGGTAGTCTCTCGATAACTTCAATCTTGGCTCAATCAACTACAATTCCCTTTTCAGAGATTTTATGCCCGAGTGCCTTCCTTTACCATAATATGGCACTTCTCCCAATTTAGCACCAGATTGAATTCCACACATTGCTACAAAGCCATACTCAGATTTGCCAAGCATGACTCAAATGACTCCCCTACAACTGAAAAGTCATCCATAAACACCTCCAAGGTGTCCTCAACCATGTCAGAGAAAATGGACATCATACACCGCTAAAAAGTGGCAGGTGCATTACATAGCCCAAATGGCATTCTTTTGAATGCAAAAGTACCATATGGGCATGTAAAAGTGGTCTTCTTCTGATCTTCAGGAGCAATGCAAATCTAGTTATATCCGGAATAACCATCCAAGAAACAGAAGCATCCCTTTTCTACTAATCAATCAAGCATTTGATCCATGAATAGCATTGGGAAGTGTTCCTTTAACGTCCATGAGTTTAGCTTTCGGTAATTCATACACACCCTCCAACCTGTGACAGGCCTGAGTGGAATTAGCTCATTCTTCTCATATGCTATTACTGTCATGCCCCATTTTTTGGGCACACATTATACAGGACTCACCCATTTACTGTCTGAGATTGGGTACACCACCCCTGCATCTAGCCACTTGATGATTTCTTTCTTCACCACCTCTTGCATAGGTGGATTCAAATGACGTTGATGCTCAATAGTGGGTACGCAGTCTTCCTCTAGCTGAATCTTGTGCATACATATACCAGGAGGGATACCAATGATATTTGCAATAGTCCAACCAATAGCTCTCTTGTACCTCTTCAGAACAGAGATGAGAGACTCTACCTGTTGTTCACCTAAATCAGCAGCAATAATAATCGGCAGTGTATTTCCACTACCCAAGAACACATACCTCAGATGACTGGGTAACTCTTTTAATTCTAACACCGGTGGCTCTTAAATGGATGGCTTCATCAGTGGTGAAGGTCGATTCTTAAGGTCAAGGTCCAGCTTCTTGGGGGCATAAGAATACGACCCCATTCCTGTTTAAGCATAGACAGTTTCTCCGTACTTTTTAACATCCTCATGATTAAAGTTCATAAGCACAGCAGTCAATGGCTCAACAGTAAGCTGCTTCTCTAAAGATAGTTCCTTCTCATCCTCATAATAAACATCAACAATAGAGAACACATTCATATCCTTGGGCTGCTTCATTGATTTGCATACATCAAAATATACCACTTTGTCATTCATCTGAAATAAAAGCTTATTTGCTCACAAATCAATAAGCACACTTCCTGTTGCGAGGAAAGGTCGACCCAAGATTATGGGCACCTCAAAATCCACCTCGCAGTCCAAAATAACAAAGTCTGCAGGAAAAATGAAGGTAGCAACCTTTACTAATACATCATATAAGATACCAACAAGTCATTTTACCGGCCTATCTGCCATTACAAGCCGCATGTTAGTTGGTGTAGGATCCCCCAATCCCAACTATCTATAAATGGCTAGTGGCATCAAATTAATGCTAGCCCCTAAATCACATAAAGCCTAAGCAAAATCTAAAGATCCAACCGTGCAAGGAATAGTGAAAGCACCCAGATTTGTCTTCTTCTGTACCAAAGACCTTGTGGAAATCACACTGCAATAATGAAAGTTATCTGCCGGTTCATAGTTCGCTGCCCTTTTCTTTGTCAAAAGTTCCTTCATGAATTTGGTATACCTTGGCATTTGCTCCAGTGCCTCCACCAAAGGAACATTTATAGTCAGTTGCTTCAGCATGGTCATGAATTTACTAAACCTGGTGTCATCAGCCTTCTTTTTCAGTGTCTGAGGAAAAGGTGGTGGTGGATTTGGAAGAGTTTTCTCCACCACTTTCTTTTCATTCTGCTTCCTATTATCAATCTTTTTAGACTGCTGACATCTAGGTGTAATATCATGAACGTTCTCATCCTGATTTTCAACTTCTACAAAATTATCACAATCTGTTTCAACAACATTCTCCTCCATACTATCAACCACAGGCTTGCCCTTGGATGGATTTTCCAACACCTTACCACTCCTAGTTGTAATAGCCAAACATGATCCATCTTTCCTTAGATTTTGCACAGTTTCACTTGGTAAAGTACCAGCTTTCCTTTGATTGAATGCTGCCGATAGTTGACTCATTTATTGTTCCAACTGTTTTATTAAAGTGGAATACGAGTCAACTAATTTATTCATTGAGGACAAATCATTTTTTACCTCAGCTACTCCCGTGTTGGTTGCCTCCACTCCTTTCAATAGCTTAGCCATCATGTCCTCCATGGACATCTTCCCAGAGCTAGGTGCAGCAGCTTCACGATATCTAGGAGGGATATACAAACCACTCCTGTCATTCTTATTCTTCCAATTCCCTTGGTCTTGGTCCTTGCATCCAGATTTTTCATAATAGTTCCTACCTTGATTTCCTTGGCCATTGCCTCGGAAACCCCCCTGATTATTTAAGTAATTTGCTTCCTCCTCAGAATCAGAGTCATCTCTTCCCTGTGATACAATAACTTTGACCTTTTCTATCTTACCTAATAAAAATTCTTAGTAAGAAGGTCCATCTGCGTTTTCATGTGAGCCATATCCTAGTCACTTTTCTCTTCTCTTCACCTCTGTTCTGCCATTATGCTAATAGATACAGTAGAGCTTGCTACCTCAGAATCCCTGGTATGCCAAGCTCTACTCTGCTTTGTCATACGATCCAGCATATCATATGCCTCAATAAAAGTAAGGTCCATGAATGATCCACCCACAACATTATCTACCACTGGCTTAGTCACCGAGTTCAAGCCCTATATAATATTTCCATCAAGTGAACATTGGTCATCTGATGATTTGGGCACCGCATAAGCTTCTTATGGAACCTAACCCAAGTCTCGTGGAGAGCTTCAGTTAGAAGCTGTCTAAAATTGCTTATCTCATCTCTAATTTTGCTCTCTTGGATTGTAGAAAGAATCTTTCTAGGAAAGCGTCTTTCAGTTACCTCCAATTGGTAATAGAGTCAGGAGTTATCCCGTTAATAATAGAGTTGCCTCTACAGATAGAGACAATGGAAATAAGTGCAGCCGGATCGCATTCTGTCCAACCCCTGGATTGTCAAATGATTTGCATATGGAGAAAAAATTAATCAGATGCATATTCGGATCGTTGCCTGCAAGTCCACAAATAACCCTTTGAGTTGCAATAGCTGGATCATGGTGCTAGTGATATTGATCTTGGCTCCGGTTGCCAAGGGCGGAGGAATAATAGCCCTTGTGGAACCAGCCCCATCCAAGTCATCATCATCATTACCAAAAGCAACTTACACAGCTCGCCGTTCGGGTCTCATCCTAGCTTGACGATCTCTGTTGACATTTCTGTTCACTGGTGCAGCCACATTATCTGCACGCCTTAGATTTAATAACTCATCATCACCCAGGTCCTCATCATCAAGATTTGGTACCCGACCTGGGTTATCAGCATTCTGTTGATTTACTTGCGTAGCTGCCAATGCAGCTAATCTAGCCTGCTCCTATTTAGTAGCTATCCTTTCAGGGTTTTGTTGCGCATCTATTCTGCCAATGAGATGTGGTTCAGGATTTATAGGTAATAATGGCTGACCTAATCTCCATGTATTTGGCATGCAATCTACTCAACCTGAACAAAACAAAAACCACAAACAAAAAGTAAAATTTGAGAATCTTTGACCAAAGGGTCTATTAATTATCACAAACTTAGTTGACAACCGTATTCCCCGGCAACGGTGCCAAAATTTGATACGCCTAAATTACAACTCTCGTTAGAAAGTGCAAGCGGTCGTTGTCAAATATAGAACCCAACTGGGTTGGGTGTCGAATCCCACAGGGAATACTATGATCACTAAGTATTACGATTATTATTAGACTGTTGATCGAAGGTTCCAAGGTAAAGGGGTTTCAGTTTAGGTGCACAATAATATTATCAGTGTAACGATGAGATGATATGTGTAATAATGTTTTATCACAGAGAATGACAAATTAGGGTTATGTCCACCTTGTAGCTTCTACTTCTCTATTAACTATGAGATAAGGATTTTATACATGCATGCACTTATAGAGAGATGTATTCTTATTCTAAATCCAAGTGTTTCTCAACCATCAAGGATTTATTCACCTTAGTTCTCTCGAATCCAAAGTGTACAACCAATCGTACGAACTCTCTAAGAAATTAATCCTGCTAAGGCATTAACATATAAAATAGAGGTTGGAAACCCTATTTTTTCGTCACACTCTCTTTTCCAAATAGTAACTTTTCTATCGAACAAGTTATTGCTATAATGGCGCATTCCCTATGTTTACAACCACGAGAATTCAATCAAAATGAAGAGAGTAATGATATAAGTGGATTAACACATCATAAATTCAAAAACCCATAGTAATACAGAGTATACTACAAAGTTTCCATAACCCTAACAAATAAACTTAGCTACTCCTGAATAAAACGAAAATCACAATAGAAATATTCATCATACCAAAACTTAGAACGATCTTGGTGGTAAAGATGAATAGCGAAAATAAGAGAGAAAAATGTTGCTCTCTCTCTCCGTCCTTAAGCTAAGCCGCTTTCTCTTCTTTTCAAAATAATACAGAATGTGAATAATCCCTAAAAATTCAGTCATAAGGCTTTTAATAACATCCTTCTCTAATAAATTGCTACTGCATCCTTAACTATTTAAAAATATTGAGTTTGCCCGGGAAAAAGTTCCCATACATCACATTCAGTCCAAAAGCTGCTTTTCTTTTTATGTGAAGTTTCCTTGCTATCCACAGGTCCCCAAAGTTCTGTAATCTTCCTCATTAGTACCTGAAAAGTATGCTAATCACATAGGTCAGCTCACTTCACTAAAAATAGACTAAAAGTGCAAGAATTATGTATTTTATCTTTAAAACTTAGCTAAAACATGGGTAAGTTATGGTGTTTAGATGTATAAATACGCCCAATATCAATGCTTTGTATCCATCAATCTAATTTCCTAAGGAGGAATGTCCATCTATGTTAGGGAAAAACTCTAGCAAACCAGCGGTCTCTAACTCAATCTCTGATCAATACGAGCTGATTAGTTATCTATTCCTAGAAAGGAGGCAAGAACCAATAACATAGGCAGAGGAAACCATTGCTTTAACTCTATCCCTACCTCAGGACTTCAGAACTTTTAGGACTATAAAGAATCAAGCTAATGGAATGGTGGAATGAACTCAGAATTATGGATAAAATCAATTATCATACATTCCAAGACTTTGTCATAAACACTAGAATCCTGCTAAAAGACTTCTGTAGAGACGCAAGTTACACTAGCTGGGCTATCTTCTAGGCCTTGAATAGTCTATACAAGAAGAGATCTATACTAAAGCACATTATTGAAAACTACCCAGTTCTTGATCCTCATTACAACTGGAACCATATTGTTATGAGGTTCAATTACCCATGTTCAAGCCATCATGTAGTATCCCAGCGAAAGCTGTTATTCAAGATATTCAAATTACCCAAGCCTCTAGAAGATAAGACTAAGGTAGTTAAGAAGACCAGGTATTTCAAATGAAGGAGCCTCACTAAATATGAAAAGAAGAAGGATAGTTAATTTATCCATAGAAATCCCAGTAATTCTACAAGAAAATATCCCTAACTCAAGAAGTTGAAAGACTATCCAGCTCTTTAAGGAAATAGCTGGTCATGCTGGAATATATTGCGACAAAGAGGATGACCTCGAATTGGTCTTCTCGCTGGAAGAAGAATCGACAGAGGACACCCTCTTCTCCATAGATATTTATGAAGAAATAAGAGGTATCTATGCTAATGGTCTCTACCTCATATCCATCACCAAATAAATCAACCAAAAATTAGCCAGTCAGTCTCTCAAGTTCAACACATCAGGAATAATATCTTCCAAAATAGTAGATTGCTCTATAGATCTATTCAAAAGATATATGGATCCTTCATATCCATATGTCCTCCGAGAAAGACAAACTTTCTACAAGCTTCAAGTATTCAAAAGCCGTAGAAAATCCATCCTGAAGTTGTTTGGGCAACCTTTGGGATATCTCTTTTGTTATGTGTTCATTATACTAGCCGATGACTTCTAGAAAGAGCTCTAATTGCTGTTCTAGTATATTTTCCATCAATATAATATCATCATGGAGTTCAAGTGTTATGCCTTCAGGCATTATGATCGAATCCAACCTTCTTAAAAAATATTCATGTTGTGGTTCAAGCCACGACTATACTGGATTTGATGCCTAAAAAATCTCCTGTGATACAACAGCCTTTATATTGTATTATCTGGTAGGAATCAGAGGCCATGGAGTGCAAGCTCAGTTGGAAATTTCACTACTCTGGAAATTTCCTAATTTAATGCTCTCCCTTAAAGATGGATGTTATGATGAATAATATTTTATTTTCTAGAAAAATAGATTCATTACAAAATATATTTTTCTGAAGCAATAGGGAAAGTGGAACTACACAAATGATCGTCCCCACTAGGATAAAGTTCGATGAGCGATAGAAGAATATCAACCACAGTACAAAAGCATGAGAGATGAAGTAACCAAATCCATCAAAAGTATAAGGCTGAAAGCTCCTCAACAAGAATGCAAAGATTCATCATTCAGATAAACTTACTTTATTAGATTGATTAAGAGAAGTTTGGAAGGCCAAGAACACCTCAGGTAGAAGCACTGAGTAGATTGGGGGATGGATGAAGGATACTTGAGATCATCGCCACTGGAACCATCCAACACTGCCTTAAGGATAACATCAAATGACATGTGTAAGAAGTTACCCTCTCCAGTGGGTTAGCCTTCCCAGTAGGTTACCCTCTCCAGCGGGTTACTCTTTTCAGCGGGTTACCCTCTTTTCCAAGGAAACCTTATCAAATCGGTTACTGTCACCAGTGGGTTACCTTTTCCAGTGTGTTTCCTTTATCTCCAAGGAAACCCTTGTTAGTGGGTTACCCTTTTACATAGGTTTATCCTGAAGCTGCTGACTCTGCCACTTCAAAGACAAGAAGCTTATCCACCTCCTTATAAGATGCCTGTGGATCTACTGATGCACCTACTTGAAAGATGCTGACTTACCTACTTACACATGCTGTCATATGCTAAACACATAGTCTATTTTATTTTAATTTAGCCTGCCACATATTAGTAGAGCCAGTATGAATAAAGATAACGCTTATCTAGTCATAACCAATGAAGTTTATCCCATACAAAAAGATAAGATTTATCCAGTCATAACCGATAATACCTATCCCTTAGGATAGGATTGTAATATTTTTTCTAATCTGTAGGTTAGGCTTATTTTGTAAGTTTCCTTCTCCTATAAAAAGAATCCTAGGCCTTTAATATTCTCTCTACACAAAGAGATTATTATTGTCTCTTTCAATAAAAGTGTTTGTTGGTTAAACTATTTTTCTCTTACTTTCTGTGTTCCAAATGGATTGGTGCTTTGGTCCTTTAGTTTAGAGAGGTATGGTAAGGAAATACGTTGGTGAGGTACTTGTTGTGACTATAACATGGAACTCTAAAGGTACTTTATATGCATATGAAATGAAGTTCGTTTCATCCATGCGACATAGATGTCTAAGTACTTTCCATGTATATGAAATAAAATTGACTGAGTCCATGCATAGATTTTTGAATTGATTCGATATCTAAGAAAGAACATACAGATCTGAGGTTTGCCTTAGTACTCCTTTCATTCTGCAGATACTTGAGGTCAATAGGCTAGGGAGAGCTGTAGTAAGACCTATTTATGTCATATAGAGATCAGTCTTGTACTAAGGAGAGAAAGGATTTATGTGTTCTAAGAATAGAAAAGTCATGCCGACCCTCTGAGGTTTGCAAAGTCTTTGTTACAAAGGCAAACCGTTCAAATGTGTAGCTCATATTCCAAAGTCATGCCATCCTTTTTAGGGTTTTGAATTCTTTTTTGCTAAAGAAATCATCGTTATGGATGTGTAGCTCAGTCGTAGGAAAGATGTGGTGTGTCAATTAAAATCTTTGATTTCATATGGCTTGCCGCCTATATGGACATGAATTACCTGTCATGTTGGAAAGGTTAGTATTTATGTTTGTGATGATAATGGAAACTTTGATTTCATATGGCATTCCCCATACATGGTGGTGAAATTGCCTACATAATCGTGAAACCACCTTTTATATTGTAAAGTTCAGATTCTGTTTCTAGTTGCCTGGCTGCTCTCACCAACAGTCCTCCATACCCGCTGCCTCCCCATCTATATAGAGTAGCATAAAGTTTGGTCTCAATTTTCTCAAGTCCAATATGTTGAACAAGGAGAAGGGCATCAAGTTGATACTTTCCCCCAAATCACTAAGTGCATAGACCTCCTCACTATTGCTAATTTGAATGGGGAGCATTAAAATCCACAATCTTTGAGCTTTTTGGGCATCTTCTACATCACCATAGAACTACACTCCCTATTAAGTGCTACTATCTCCACATCCTGTAGCTTAATTTTATTGGTGACCATATCCTTCAAGTACTTAGCGTACTCGGGCATTCCCGACAAAACATCTAAAAGAGAAGTTAATATGAAGTTCTCTGAATATGTTAAAGAACTTCTTGAAGCAAACATCCTCCTTTAATTTTCTAAGCCTCTGAGGGAAAGGTTGTGGTGGTCTCTGCTTTTTCGGTTCAGCAACTTTGGCTTTTGAGTAATAAGGCTTCCTCGACCTTTCAACATCTTTGTCATCTGCATATTTAGGATCTATCTCTACATCAACCTCTTTAGTTGTCTTTGGAGGTTCTTCATTGAGATCTTTACCAATCCTCAAAGTGATTTCCATTACTTGATTAGGAGGTATCTCCACATCCACCTCTTTAGTTGTCTTTAGAGGTTTTTTATTCAGCTCTTTACCACTTCTCAAAGTGATTGGTATTTCTTTTTTAGGATTTTTAGTATTACTTGGCAAACCACCTTGAGTCCTAAAATTTATGTGCTTTCATCATTTTTCCACCCTGTATGTCCAAGTTCTTTGTAGACACTTACTGGCTCTTTATATCCGCTACCAACTATTCTTGAGAAGCCAGAATTTATTTTAGCATCTCTTCCAGATTGCTAATTTGAGTCATAGCCTGATTCTGTTGCTGAAACTGTTGTTGTTGCTTGTTCAATAATGGATTTGGTGGCTGAGCCTTCCACTTTAGATTGTTGACGTTCCCATAATTTGGCCTTTGATCATTGCGCAAAAACATCACTAACGGATTCGACAAATACTTAGCTGCAAAATGACCACTGTTTCCATAAATCTTACACCAAGTACTTATCTACTGAATTGCATTAACTGCTACTACAAGCTGTGTAACTTCCAATTTCATATTGCTGAATAGAGTAGTTAACTAATTTGTAATGCAACAATATGAGCTGATATAATAGTATATTGGTCCACCTCAAACACACCTGCAACCTTCTTTGTAGCATTTATTGAGTCAAAATGCCACTCATAATTTCCTTGTGCAATTCAATTCAATAAGTTATATCACTCATCATACGTCAATTCCAATGCTTGACCCCTTACAACTGAATCTAGAAAAAATTTTGTGTTGTGATCATGTGCCTCAACAAAAAAGTGAGCTAGTACATCACTGGACTACTAATGATATAGACAGCCCCGAAAAAGATCTTTGAACCTCTCTCATGCATAATATAAGTTCTCATTTGGATTTTTTTGAAGCACACAATGTCACTGCACAGTCTCATAGTCTTTTAAGATTGAAAAACTCCGATGAGGAATTTTTGGGCTAAGTTATCACAAGTTGTGACGGAACTTGTCAAATCAGTGTTCAACCACTTCTTTGGTTCCCCCAATAGTGAAAAAAGGAACAGTGTTAGCCTAACATAATTAGTTGACACCCCCATAGGGATTAATATGTCACTGATCTCTAAAAATTATGCAGATGGACTTGTGGATCTTCATGTGAAAGCCCCATAAAATGTCCACTACTGATAAAAAGTTGCACCATGTTCTGTTTTAGCTTAAAGTTACCTCTAGCATCCAGTTTCTAAAAAGGGGTGGTCAAATTTGTCAGAAGTAGGATTTTCACTTTGTGAACTGTCTTGCGGGCTAGTTGATCTTCAGTCATTAGAGCAGGATTGTCTTGCTCCTCTTGAATTTGCGGAATACAGGGAAGACATACTGTTTTTATCCTCAATTGGTGAAAGCATTGCTTGGGTGTGGGGATTGGTTCAACTGATTCCCTACCCCTAGCCAGCTTATTAGTCTGTAAACTTGTATCCTGAAAATTCAATATCAAGACCAAGTGTAAAGCACCAAACATATCTACAAAGTAAAATAAAAACAAAAATAATTGCCAATTTACCAATCCCCGGCAATGGCTTAAAATTTTTTTTGCATCCAAGCACACACGCAAGTGAACTTTGTATCACCAAGTAATATAGTGGACTTAAATAAAGTAATATAGTTAAAGTAAAAAATGATAATACAGAAAAGTAAGACTTTGGACAATCAATGGATGAAAGCCAAGGGTTAAGGAACTACGAACAATCATACTAAGCTATTTAACTTCATTTGTTAGATTACTTATCCTGGTTGTTGATTCATGGGGTTGATTCTATGATCATGGTCTCCCGACCTCTAATCACCTATCTAACTTAGCCTATAACTATATCATTGAGAGGGGATGTGAGAACTAAGCTAAACACATTTATATTTCATCTCATAGTGAACCAAGTAAGGCTTCTAGTTAAATACCTATCCTAGACACTAATTCAAATCCCTGATTTTATAAAAGAATAAGAACCTTACACTATTCACCCCACGTTCTATCCTCTTGTTCCCATTCTTGGGATTCATAAGATGACAGTAGATGTATTCTAATGGTCACAAATCCTTAATATAGAAATAGAAGGATAATAAAACAACCAAATACTATAAGAAATCCAAAAAAAATCAATTCAAAGCAATCGTAATCATGTTTTTGGCCTTAACCCTAACAAGGGGCGTTTAAACAATAATGGACATAATCATAATCACAATAAAGGAAAACATATTATAATCCATAAAAAAACTAAAGTAAAGAAAAAAAAGCCCTATTTGAAGTTTTTATCAGCCCATCTCAAATCCTCCATGATGTCCAAGGTGAATTACAATGTGTCTTAGTGTCCTATATATAGGAAGACGATTTGGCCAATGTGGGAATAAGCTCCGTGGCGCGTTGATTAGTCTAAGGGAATAAAGGGTGCAATGCATTGCTTTATTCAAGGGAATAAGGAGTGCTGCACATTTCTTTATCCCAGGGAATTAGGTGTGCTTAAAATTTCTTGAAACCCTAGGAATAAGGGGTGCGTCACCCCTCTATTACGAGGCTTCACTGGAAATTACCTTTTGACGTTTAAATTTTTCCTTGCACTTGTGCTTCTATCCCAAATCTTGTTCTATTATTTACACTTGATTTAAAAATTATGTATCATCCATATATCATTAAAATCAACTCATCAAGTATCCTACATCATCAAACACCGCATATTAGAGCTCAAAACCACACAACATAAAGAACGGTAAACTAGAAACTTAAGCTAAGACTAGTTTTGTCCGATTAATCTTTAGATTAGTGTTTTAACTCTTGGATTGATTCAATTGCACTTTAAATATTATAAAAAAGTTTTTCCACACATACATACACAATAATAACCTTATTAACTCATTACAAACATTAGAATCCATTGCGATCACTTATAACAACACCTAGCATAAGCTAGTAACACTAGTTTACTCGTTTGAACTCTAAGTGACCAAGTTAAATCCAAACTTGCTAAAAGACACCGTGAACATTGTAATCACATATTTAAACACTTAGATAATCAACTATATCCTCATTAGCTCCTTAAGCACACGAGAAGTCCTCAAAACAAGGCTAAATAAGATAGGATCACAACACCAAAGTGCATAAAACCACCTTAGATCAGCGGTATAACTACTCAAGAGAGGATAATGCTAATTTATTCATTTAGGAGACTGTAAAGTTTTATGGAGTGCCAGTGTATATTATTTTAGACTGAGGTATATAGTTTTCTTCTCACTTCTGTGTTCTTCTCACTTCTGTGTTTGTCTTAGAAAGGTTTGGGTACACAGGTTAACCTTAACACTATTTTACACCCACAAATGAATGGGAAAGTGGATCGAACTATTCAAACTTTAGAGGATATGCTAAGGGACTATGTTATTGATTTTTAAGCGAGTTTATTTGATCATTTTCCTCTTATTGAGCTTGCTTAAGACAATAGTTATCATTCTAGCATTCAAATGATTCTTTTTGAGGCTCTTTATGGTAGGAGGTATAGGTCTCCAATTTAGTTGTTTGAGGTAGGTGAGACTAGGTTGTTTGGTCCTAATTTGGTTCACCAAGACATGGAGAAGGTAAAAGTGATTAGAGAAAGATTTAATACTACTTAGAGTCACCAAAAGTATTATGCGGATGTGATGCGGATGTATTTGGAGTTTGAAGTAAGGGATTTTGTATTCTTAAAGGTTTTTTCTATGAAAGGAGACATGAGGTTTTTTGAAAAAGGTGAAGCTTAGTCCCCTTTATTTTGGCCCATAACCTATTTTGAGGAAGATTGGGAATGTTACATTTGAGTTAGATTTGCCTGTAAGGTTATCTTTGATTCATCCTATTTTTTAGGTGTCTATGATGAAACGGTGTGTGGGTGATACTTTTGTCATAGTGCTTGTTGAGGGTGTTGGTGTTATGAATTCCTTGTCTTATGAGGAAGTCCCAAGTGAAATATTAGATAGGCTAGTACGTAGGTTGAGGACCAAAGATATAGGCTTGGTGAAGATTCTTTGGAGAAATAAAAAGGTGTAAGAGTCTACATGGGAAGCTGAGGAAGATGTGAAGGCCAAGTATCCATTCTTGTTCCCCGTGTTGAATGAGAGTGCGCAAGGTATGAGTTTTATTCCCTCTTGCCGCAATTTAAATTTGTCATTTCATTTTGATATATTCTTTGTATTCTTGGGCTAAAAGTGTCCTAACTAATCTTTCAGGAATGAATGATCCTAAGGGGGGGAAGTGTAAGACACTATAATTTTGATTATTTTATTTTTGATCCTCCCACATACGTAACATTGATTTTTGACTTAAATTATATTTAGGGATGTGAAAAGGGTGTTTTGGGTAAGTTTTGGATTTTTTGGAAGGGTATTGAGGTCATTTTTGGACCCCTAGGTAGTATGCATCAGCGATAAGTCCGTGTCAAAGAGGTTAACCTCTGCGATAATAGCGTGACACAGAGGATAACCTCAAAATTATTTGTGTGCCACAATGTTGTTTTAAATTCATACTGTCTTTGTTTTTTTCACTTAGGGTGAGGGGCTTTTGGTGTTTTTACCCTAGTATGACCTTTAAACATAAAATACACCCTTTTCCCAGAAGGTTTAAGGATCAAAGGACTTTATCTTACTCTTTAACACTTTAGGAAAGAAACTCCAAGGGTTTTACAAGCGATTCACCATTCAATCTATAAACTCCAAATTGTTTTCAATTCCTTATGCATTTTAGACATGTTTTTCTTTCCCAAACTTTAATTTACATCTATGAAATTAATTGAGTGTATTTTCAAGTTATTTAATTGCTATTTTTGAAATTAGGTTGAGGGATTTTGGTTGTTACTGATTGAATTACTTGTCTCATGTTCTAAATTGATTATTCATTCTTTAGATTGATGTTTGTGGGACTGAATTGGTGTATGGTATAAATGGTTAGGATATGGGACATGTGTTTCCCTAAGTTGATGGAATTTTTGGCTTGAGAATTGCATTAACCTCAACCCACTTTATAAGCTTGATTTTGAATATATAAAATTGGATGGTTTCACTTTTTTTTCTTGAACCCAATGCATTACATTAAATGATAAATTAATGAAAATGATTTTTGATAGCCTTGGTTTTGGATTTTAAATGGAACTTGGGTGTCCAATTTGGCTATATGGATTTGGTTTGGCATAATTACTTTAGCTTACAATCTTATTGGTATGACTATACCAAGTGGTAAATGCCTTAATGAATGACTACTGGTAATGGATTGGTTTATGTGCAAATTGTTTTAAATTGGGCTTAAAGGGAATTGGGTAGCTCACTGTAAAGGTGTAAGTCCCGGAGGTACAAACACTGGAAACAATATTTTGGCGGTATTGAGTGTCTATATGATCATTTACTTTGTGGACACGATATATATATATATATATATATATATTGGGATTACTATTGCCTTTGTTGATTTAGTTTTCCCTCAATTTTTCCTCACTTCGTGAGGCTAACATGCACTGCGGATCTTTCAGCAAGGGGAGATAAACCCATAGAGCCCATAAGTACCTTTGGATGGATCAATCTACACAGTTCAGGATAAATTTTTAAACTCTCATGTTGATGACCCTGGTCCTTAGCTCGACATCCTGTATGTATATATATTTGAATGTGGTGCATATGGTTTATGACTGAATTTTAGTAATTGCATTACTTTATCCTTATTTCCTGAGTTATATGACAGTGCTCTAACCATCCCTGGACGCTATATCATTTCATGATGTAGGGTTCCAAGGGTTTTTTTTACTCATGTGCACTGTTAGTTAGCTGAGCACGTCTGTTAAGTTATTATGAAGTGGTGAGCGTGCATCCTTAGGAAGGCCTTGTCATTCCATTATTCTTTCTTCATTGTCTTAGTACTTCTGCATTCTTTTTTGGTCATATTCGGGGGCATTGTCACGACCCAAACTAGGTCCTGGACATAATGGGTATCTCAAGTCCACCGAGGACTGAGACCACCTCTTAGCCCAGCCAAACGAGATATAAGGCTATTAGCATCGGCTGAAATCCTAATTTATAATAAGATAGTAAGGTAATAAACTCAAAGACATTTAAGAATTTCAACATCAGTACCCCATCCATAGTAACATTGACAAGGCCTTTACAAATCTGAAAAATAATCTAAGTTGGGACATGCCCCCCCCCCCCCCACAATAAAAATAACAATGATAATGTTAATGTCAACTCTTTAGTTATAGTTTATGAAAGGAAACTGATGGAATAATCAAGTATTTTGAAAAATAGAAGATCACCACTTCACCACAAATGACCAATGAATTGAACCATTCCACCTAGCACCATGCAGGAAAAGTAAGATTGGCTTCGGACCCTATGTCGCATGGGGATATATCATTCAGAGATAGTTAGTGGGTCGAGCACTAGCATGTAACTCAGGGATAAGGATAATGAAAATTCAGAAATCCAGTTCAACTCAATATGTATATTCTCATATATTTGTTCATACATATATACTATTATAAAAAGTTACGATAGGGGAACAAGGCTTAGCATGAACTTTAAATTGTTAGTTGGGATTGTGTATCTTAACCACCATATATCAATACCCATGACCTATATGTGCTCCAACTCTCACCCCTTGGTCGGGCCCCAGTGTATATAGTTGCACAAATCGAGGAATACTTTTATATATATATGCACAGGGGACTCAAATCTCCCAACCATAAACTAAAGTAACCTAAGAACTCAATCATGTAATGTATTATATGGGACTCGAACCTTCCAATCATATAATAAGGTGGACTCGAACCAGCTGGTCATAATCTAGGGGACTCAAACCCCAGCCCGTTTAGACCCCTACGCCAGCAAATGTAGTTTCTAGTTTTGATCAATCCTGACTGCAACTTTTATGGCCTAGTTATACAACCTTCTTTTAAGCATCATTAAAATATTTATAACATATTAACATTCATTAAACCATAATACATATTTAGGCATACATTGTTGGTATCATCATACCCACTACACTTGTAAGGTAACATCAACATACCCTTTGAATTCCATTAATTTGGGAAAACAACTCCATTTGTTCATTAATACAGACCGTCATGTTTCAATAACCTTTTTTCATCATGCAATTGTTCAAAAAGTAGTTCCATGCAACTTTACTTGTACTCAAAACCACTTCAACAAAATTTGGTTAGGGTTATTCCCAATTCAATTGTCAATGATCACAAAATTTTAGGAAATCACAACCCCCTAGTTTATTCACCATGCCCATGCATCAAATTGATTTCAAAATCACCATTTAAAACATAAATAGTAAATAAATAAACATGAAATGTAACATGAATAACAACCATTCAAAACCCTCAACCTATGTTCAAAAACCATTATCAAAACCATATGGAGATCTATTTAAAACACATGCTTTCACAAAGTAATATTTGGGGAAGAGTAACATGCCTGAAATATCTAGGGTTATGGAGAGAATTTGCCCTTGGGAGCTCTAATTGATCAACTTCTTAGAAATCCTATGTATCTTTACCTTGGAGAATCGAGAGTGATTAGGAAGTTATTTCAATTTATTTTGGAGTGATAATGTCACCGTAATGGGGTTTTATATCGTGGGTCATGAATTGGGGAAAAGTGGAAATATCCAAAGTTCCTTTATTTAAAAGATGAAAAATTATCACTAGTGATTGCGAGTCACTATACGAATCTTAAGGAAATGATAAATCTTATCACCATGAGTCGTAGTCGAGATAGTAGCTGAAGGAATTTTCTTTGATGGCCCTACGAGTCACACCTTATGACTCGTCAGGTGACCCTATGACTTATTTGGTCCAAGTCGTAGTCAAGATAGAAACACTTGGGCCACACATTGGTTTGGCTATGGATGGGACATTATGTCTTATTTATATTCTTTATGACTCATCAGGATCCATGTGTAATCAGAATAGTAACTTAGGCTACCTTTACAAGACACCCTATGATTGGGGTCCTATAAGTAACAATGACATGTTACGATTCGTACAACGAGTTGTAGTTAGGATAGTGAGTTCAAAACTCCAAAGTTTTTCCAGGGCCCAAAATCCAGGGTGTTATAGTCGTGTTTCAACTTAGATGTTATTTTAGTTTTATAGGCTTTCATGGACAAATGTGGGTTGATTGTTATTTAAACTCTTTGAACTGTTATTTGATTCAAATATTCCCATTACTATTATAATTTGTCTGATTGGAATCCACTTTATTCTTATGATTGTTTTGCTCTTGAGGTCAGGTAAAGGGGGTGGTATCTGGTCCATGGTTGGCTTGAGATACCCGTCACGACTAGATCCTGGTTTGAGTTGTGCAACCCATATTTTATTGAAACAACCTTGGATGGAAATTTCAACTGCACCATTGAGTCTAAAACATAAAATTTGGTATGGTTACATAGTTTGTTTGAGTATACCAGATTCAAAACTAATCTTGGGCACCAGATTGAATTCCATTCCGGACTTGGAAAAATCTGGTGCATTGGGTTTCTTGTGTACCACAATAGAGGTTATTCAGAACACGATCATGACTCACTCAAGAAGGAATAGATACCCCAATTCATACTGATGGTCATGATCGTGACTCGTGTGGCAGCAGAAAGATATTGCAATTGCGATAGCCTAGGTCATAATAATGAAAACCGAGGGATTGGGCCGGGTATAAATTGACCCATTTTTTCTTTTTTCATTTTCCATCCATTTATTTAGATCTTAAACCATATTGAGTAATATTAAATGGTAGTTAGGATTGTGGGTTATTAGGAAGCTTGATTAACACTTGTTTCCGTGATTATGTTTTGATTTGAGGTAAGAATTCACTCTTTTCTTAGTAGATCTTCTTGATTTCTAGTTCAAAACCCCCCAAAACCTTGAGGGAATAATTTTAGCCCCAATTTAGCTTAGAATTCACCCACTTTAAGGGTAATGATTCCTTGAGCATTTGAGAAGCTTGGCTTAGTTTTAGAAATGTAATTTCTATGAGTGAGACCCATATAGGGTTTTGATGTGATTTTTAGACCTGAAGTATAATAGTAAAATATTGGTATCATTATTATCATATTAATGAAAATAATATTATTTTGATAGCTTGGCCTCTTGTGCAAGCTTCTCGAAAGGGAAAATGGTGATTTAGCGAATTTTGTGAGCTTTTTTTAGCGTTGAGGTAGTCTAGGTTTTACCCCTTGTTAGATTGAGCTAATTCATAGTATGTTTATGTTATTGTGTTAGATTTGGGATTTGTTTAAGGTATTGGTATTATGAGTATCAATGTTTGGGTCATTTAGACTGTTTAAGGCATTTGTAAATCATAAATTAGGCATAATTAACCTAGTTGCTCATATTTAGGTGAATTCTCTATCTTAGGGCTAATTGAGGCTTGTTTAACATTGAAAAGTGAACTTAGATACCTTAATCCTAGTTCGGGTTGAATTTGCATAAAATATAACTTGTGGATTAGAAGTGGTCCCTTGACCCATCTTAGGCTAATATGCATGCTAACTTCTATAGACCTTATTATGCTTGTTAGACTCTTGGAATTGATAATTAAGGTAATAGTGGAAAATATTGACAATTGATGGATGAGTTTGTTGACGCGGGGGTTGGTGCATATTGATTATGTTATTTGATGATAGAATTGATTATGTTGTTATAGTTATAGTTGCTAGGTCAAGATCGGCTATTGATGATAAATTTTTTGGTTTATGTCCGGCTATTGATGATATATTTACCAGTTCAAGTTTGGATATTAATGATATATTTATCAGTTCATGTCCATCTATTGATGATATATTTTCTGATTCAAGTACGACTATTTTATTATATTTACCAAAAATGAGGAAATGATTATAATGTGGTATGGTATAAATAGATTCTAGTGAAATAACAACTAATTTATAAGTGATAATTAGTTGATTAAAGATGATTTATTGATATATGAGTATTATTTATCACATGATGGTTAGTGGATAAGTGTTGATTAATTGACAGTTGATTAATATGGATAGTAGATGGTTATAGTGTGCCATGACTTGTTTGAATTCCAAATGTATTATGAGAGTTGATATATGATGATGTTGGTGGGATATGCTATCAATTTTATACCTTCAAAGTTTTTAGGGGCTTATGATGGTTTATTTACTTTTTTGCACCAATTAGCATATGGGAACCAATTTAGTTATGTTTGTATGTGATGATGCATTATGTTATGTTATGCTATTATTTTGACTTATTCACTAATGTATGCAAGGCTATGTTGGAGTTGATTCAGTCTTGTTTCCTTACCTCGACATAGTTATGTTATCTTGCATTCTATCATACTTATATCATAATTTAGCTCAATCAGCTGATGCTGCCTATTAAGTACCCATTATTTTAGTACTCATACTATAGTTCTAAACCTTTTTGGTGCAGATTTGAGTACTAGTTTCCATTGTTGATTCACGTACATGCAGTGTTGATATCTGGAGATAAAGTGAGCTCTTTTAGTCTGAGTCATCCATTTTCTTTTATGTTTCTATAACCAGTCTTTTATTTTGTGATAGATGTAATGATTATTCTATGTACTTGGGTTGTATTTCTATTTCTAGATACTCTTGTATTGGCTCTACTAGGATGTGAAATGGTATCTATGTTGACTATCTTTATCTATTTCAAGTACTATGCTTATTATAAGATGTGTTCTTGATTTTTACCTATGTTGGGCATTTTACACAAAGTTAACCCATTGTGTTTAACTCTAAGTTATAGTTTGGATTAACTAATGGCGGGATATAGTATCATGGCTCAGAAATTAGTTCATGGCAAATTTTTATCAGAGCCTATGATCAACGCCCAAACTACACCTCCAATTAAGGATAAAACGGTCACTATCAAGTATAATAACCTAACTAGGATGGGATCAAACCCACAGGGAATACTTGGATATATATCGCTGGTTTGCTGAACTCAATTGGCTGAACAGAAAGTAAATGTGGGGTTTGTAATAATAGTATCAAACTAGTAGCCACATCTAATTTTGGATGTAAATAGTAGGAGACAAACACTATAGTTGTGTTCCCCTTTGCTTTTCGAATCCATTGATTTATCGTGCATTGTTGACCCAACCAAGTACTTTGCATACAAAATTTGATAAGTTATGTACCATCAACTATCTTGTGGACTCTTTGATGGATTTTATCGTTTACATTTTGGGTATCAGGATTTCACATTACTAACCCTTACCCTAGATTCCAGTTAGCTATTTCCTTTTGAGTCTCAAGTTATTGAATATAATTAACCATCTTACGTAGATAATACTAATTAGCCTAGATCTATGGTTAAAATTCAAACTACTATTAGATTTATGTTTTCCTAGTCACTACTCCACTTGTGGAGTAAGTACCAGTAATCTAGGTGGGATCTTAACTCTTTCAACTGCTAGAACAACTATCAAATCAAAGATAATACAATGTATGCACAAGTACTAGTTTAGAACAACTTCACACTTCTCTTACTTGATGAATAAGCCAAGGTTCCCACAACCCTAGCTAAGGGTTTTAGCTGCTCATGCTTGTGAAATGGTCAACCTGATTCATGATAAAAGCCATTACACAATATCACAAGAATAATTGAATAAAACTTAAAGTCTAGAACAAAATTATAACCATAGTCAATAAAAGAGCAATCACAAGATGAAATTTGAATCTTCGAATCAAAATATAAGTGGTAAGTGTTAAGAGTGTGCAACCTAATTACAAAATGTCATAAAGGTATATATAGTACAAAAGGAAACCCTAAAAATAAAATCCCGAATGAAAAAAGAAATTCGAGGTCGGTGGACACTAACTTAGGACACATACAGTCAGTATATACCACATACGGACTGTATATGAACATAAGTAAGTTCCGAAACTCATGTACAGATCCTATAACTTTTTGTACTTTTAATCTCCATACTATCCTTGTCACATATGGATTGTATGTATACAAATTGTATGTGGACATATGATAATGTAGGGTCTTCTATTTCTTCTACTTCTTAGCCTCGGTACTTTTGATCTCTACACTATCCTAGTCACATACGCCCAATAAGTAGAAAGTACGCCCAAAATAGCCTCAGTAAGTAGCTAAAAACTTCAATTTCAATTTTTTTCTTCGGTTTATCATCCAAAACCTAATTTACTATATAACATACCTAAAATACACCATATATAATAAAACAACCTAAGAAACTTGGATATTTGGATAATTTGAAGTGTTGAAAGTGCATTATTTCAATAGCACATCAACACTCTAAACTTAGAACATTTTTATGTCCTTAGGCAACACAACAAAACAAAACAAAAGCATAACGTTTAACTAGGAGAATCTAAGCTATCTAAGGCAGTTAGTCATTTTTTAAGCTCAAATACATTACCTCCTCCTATATAAACAAGTAAAAACCAACTGTGTATGAACATGAAGCACAACAATGTGACACAATGGGATCAATATATGACAATTACATTACAATAAACATCCATGTATATATGCAAGATACACCACCCGAACAAGTAAGCAGCTAGTAATGCAACCCATATGCCCTCACAATTAATGAAGACCCATTCACTCATATGAAACAATCATGTCAATACGGGGATGGTCAAGAGACACTTACACATAAAACAGAATTTCAACCAATATGCATCAAATATCATAGGCTTGACCTTATTTTCTTTAACTTGGTTTTCAGACAATCAAGTTAGCATCACTATAGGACTTTATTCAGTAGGCTTGGGGGCTGGTATGGTACATATTTATATATCAAGTGACTAAGCATCCTTGGCACTACATTAATTTTGGGGTTCATATTTTAGCCAATTTCCTTTTATTCTACCCTTATTTCCCTTATTTAATTTTTTATACACATTCAGGTTGGGTGTGGTTTCTTTTATTTATTTTTTTCTTTTGTTTGCTTTTTTCTTATTTTTCTTTTCTTTATAATTCCAAATCCAGCCTTACTAACTTTTTCTCTTATTTTTACACTTCTTCATACCCAATCTAAATCATACTTCCCTATGATATCCAACCTCAATGTAGGAAATTTACCTAAGTTGTAGTGCACATTGACGAAGGAGGACCACGAAAAAAATAGGTTCATTGCAACACAAATAAGAAAATGAAAGGCGAAAACAAAGAAATAGGCTATTAGGATAAAAAATGCAATCAAGGGATACTGTTTCACATTGGGAAAGTCATTCAAGCAAAATGTGGACTAAAATAAAAAATAGCCTATGATCGTCCTAACTAACTATCTTACAACCTAGTCAAGACCAATAGGGAAAGTTCTAGATTTAACACATAAAGGTAACTAGGTAACATCTCATTCATGTATGGCACAAAATCACATCACAGGTTACCTATGAGATTTATGTACAAGTTAGCTTTGATTATCATGTCCTTAATTCGAATGCCATAACAAGATCTAAAAAACTCACATATACATATATTTACACAATTCTAAATTTTTTTAAGGGTATCCAAATCAACAAAAACTATGGCAACTGCCATAAATATCTAAAAATCTCTTAATTACACAAAAAAAACACAACACAAAATAAAACACATCACGACCCAAATTTTAAAATAGACATGTTGGTTTTATAACCATGACATGACCGATAGGAAAATAAGTACGACAATAAATACCTGTAGAGGCTATGGTAGACCCACCCCTAATTAAAAATTAGGCACTGTCCCCAATGCACTAAAACTAAAAATCAAGGGAATTAGAACATACCTGGGATGTACTAGGTGTTCGTATCATGATCCTTCTCAGGTGGGGGTATTTAGAGTAGCGGAGGTAGTGTTGGTGGAGGTGTACTTCTAAAAGATGCACCAGTTGTTATCTCAGCCTGCCTCATTCGATAAATAGCTTAGTATCCATAGACTCATATCTAGCCTATTTTAGGGCCTGGTTATATGCTAAAGTGGAATGCTATAGGCCCTCCTCTCTGCTTCTTGGGGTACAAACTATAAGGACCATATAAATTTCTCCATAAAAAATTCAAAGTATTTGGACACATGTGGAGATGATGGATGAACAAATAGGGGAACAACTAGAGGGATGGAAGACATGTGGCTCTCAGTGAGAGAGCGTACCTTTGCTCGCAAGATATACACCACCTCCTTAATATGTCCTAGATCTAGTGTCTCAATATCTGCTAACTAAGTAGTCACTCATCCCTAAAAAATATTGCATGTAAATCAGCACATAACTCTCACATAGAAACTCTATGATTAGCATCCTGTATTGCCTCAACCATCTCTAGTCTATTCTGAACCTATGGACGGATCTATCTATATACAATAGCCACCTCAGCCTTGATATTCTGTAGTCGAGTGTTGGTGATTCTATTACTCTCCACCAAGCTCTGCCAAAAAATCATGAGATACTAGCATTATACCTTAAGTCAAAGATATAGTGGATTAGTGATGGGGAACAGATGATGTACTTATCAACTCTAAATTAGAATTCAGGTATGAAGTAGATGTAGCTGGGGTCCCTTCACACTAAGTGCTTAACTTGAGTGACTCTCCATGCTCCCCCATATCAAAATCATACTAACTCCTAATCACCTCTCTATGTAGCAATTGACTCTGTGGGAATTGATGGGCCCTCAAAAGTGGTCGGAGGCACTATATTGGGTGCATAGGGTCTCATGGGAAGTTCTAGATATGCCAGATCCTTTATCATCCCAGTTTGTGATGTGGCTATCACCTTTACTCTTTCATCAACTCTTGGTATCTCTGACACACTAGCTTCATCATATAATAACTGAACCAGGCCTGGGAATGGAAGAGTCATAGGCCAATTAAAAGCTTTCTAAGCTCGTGTTGAGTCTTTATAACAAAATCAGTGCCATATTCGGCCATTATGTTAGTAATCAACACAACTCCATCCCAAGTAAATATATTGTCTGGAGCAATTAGACATAGTCTATAAAAAACAAGTAGCCACAAAAAAAATAGCAACAAAAGTATGTGTTTCCTTCTTTATCATACCCTACCCCTTGATCCAAGGAGTGTCATCACCTAAATATAGAAATATAGATTGAGATCTATCTCGCTATATCGAATTTCTAACTCCTATAATCATCATCATACATAATGTGTCTATGACTAGCAACTCCCAATCTATGATCACATTCAGTTATGGATGCAGGAGAAACATAATCTTGCCCAAAGAGAGCTCGACGAAAGGCCGCCGATGAAGTATCTGCCATAACCCCTCTAACACGGGTCTGCTTAAGTTGGGGCTACTCAGTATACCTAGAAGATATCTACTTTTTATCATAGTCAAGGCTATTATGTCACGGTATGATGTATAGAACTCTCACATCAAATTATGGTTGTAAGAACCTAGGGGTTTAGTCTTAAACCCCAGTTGATATCTGTCAAATGTGGCCCTCAATAATAGTGCACTAGACAGCCTAGAAAGTCAATATGTCTCTCTTCATAGATAGTCATCATTGGCTGACTAGACTCAGTAATATGATTTTCCTGCTAAAAAATAGTCTGAAGTCCCTCCACATACCATCTCGAGTTTACACCAATAAGATGTTCCTCTGATACATATTTGGAGTTGAAATTGGGAACTGTAATATAATTTGTAGCCTAGGATTTACCCTCCTCAGACTTAGGTACTACTGAAGACCTGTCTTGTATTAGTATACCCTCATTAGACTAGGTAATACTGATGACTGCTCCTATCTACTTTATTAGAATCATCCTAGGACTCTTCCTTAGACTCGGGGTGTTGTGTACCTACTGTGGGAGGTGACATTACCTCCTCCTCCTCCTTTTTAAAATCATCATCACCCCCACCCCCTCTTTATCATCATTAGGTGGCTATAGAGAGTGTGGTGGTGATCTCCAAGCTATCTTCATCCTCGGCCAGACTATTTCTTGAACAGCCTAAATGGACTCATTCAATTTCTTAGGCTGAGTAAAAGCAATCCGTCTGCCCTAATATGAATTATTTGCAATTTGCACACCCATGATGCTAATAATAATAGTATCAAATGGAAAACATCTCTGGCCTATAGTTACTCGCCATGTTCGCATGTCTAGGGATGCTCTAAGTTATGTGATCTGGTACTTCTCCACCGAGACACTAGGCTTGGGTGACTCATCCCATCTCCTTGATGGTCCAAATTTTTTCTTAGGTTCCATATGTACCTAAAAACCCATTATTAGCATCCAACAGATAAAGAGGGATTAGAAAATTTGAAGAAAAACTCAAAATTTGACCACCATGAATTTTCCTTCAGTTTTCACATCCCTAGAAATCGAATTCAGTCCAAACAAATACAATTTTCAGAAAAATATTAAGAATGACCTGTATTAATAAAAATGTGACATGCAAACTTTTGGTGTTCCTCTACTTTTCAAGTTTCACCTTCTGTTTAGGGCATAATCTAATGGTTTAATTCAAGAACAATGCCATACATTAAGATTTTTTGGCTATTTCAAGGCTCACATCCATAATTTAGTGGTTAATACATATTTAGCATGGAATCCAACACACCAACTTACTTATATTGAAGTTAACACAAGATATTACAAGTGAAGCCAAGAACATCACCTTTTATGAAAGAAACCAGAAGTGAACTAGGAAGAAGTAAATTAAACCTGATAATTGAACATGTATTTAACACTTTTGCAGAAGTTGGTACCTCAAAAAGTATCAATTTAACCTTAAATTATGTGTGGGTAAAAGTGATAATTTGGATTTGAGATCTTAAGAAAGAAGAGGAATTTTGAGGATTTGGTGCGGTAAAAATGAGTTAAAATATTTAAATATCAGTGGTGTGGTTTAGGTTTTTTTTAAGGGACCTTACCCATGGCTCTCACCTCTCGTGGCATTCATGCGTTGAGCCGCACGCCCCATAGAGTTATCATAAATAAAAGAAAAAGAAATAAAAGGAGGGGGACATAGACCTAACCTCTGATACTATGATGGTTCAAAGTCGACTAGCCTACTAAGGCTTGTCAACTCATCCCCGATACTGGAAATGGAACCTAGATCTAAGAACCTAAAAGAGAGGACTCCTATTAGTACAATATAATTTAGGAAAACATATATAAGGGAGACTCTCCCCTTAAAAAGTAAGAAGAAAATCAAAATAAAACTAAGCCACTTCAAATAAGTTATAAACTAAATATAATAGCGTAGATAAAGCAGATGAAGTGAGATAAACGAAATAGAAGATACCAAGAGAAATAAAGTCCAACTCTATATATGGTGGTTTCTTGATGAGCTTCAACATTCTTCATCGAAAATTGGACATACTAATTTTGTCAAGAGTGAAGAATCCTCTAGTGTCCTGAGGAAGATGGTGAAAGCTATAATAATACTGAGTAGAATCCACCTCATGTCTATGCTTAGATAGAGCATCCACTGAAAAATTTGCCTCCCTCTATACATGGATATATTTGAAACAATCAAGTATCCTAGTAAGATGCTTAGGCTCCTCAATGTACCTACAAATGCTCCATGGTGGTGTAATATCACATTTGAGCAACTTGAATAGAAGTTCTGAATCCCCTTCTAATATAATTCTACTATAGCCATGTTGTATACACCAGGTGACACAAATAATAGCCTCCTGAACCTCCACTTGGTCCTTAGAACGAACTCCAAGAGGTGCCACAAAAGCAAAAATCATCTTGCCCTCACTATCTCTCAGAATACCCCCTGCTAATATTTTTCTGGGATTTTCTAGAGCACTTCCATCTATGTTGAGCTTTACCATTGTGTGATACGGCTTGGTCAAACAAACTTGAGTAAGTTCATCTCATGTAGACAGTTCTCAATAAGAATAACAAGATCACTCCAATTATTCAGCTAAGAAATATACGGATGAACAGTAAACAATAACATATGAAGCTGCTTAATAATGGAGAATTTAACTCTATTAGTACTAGATTTCTTCCCCCCATAATTTCTAGCACACCTGTTTTCCAAATATTCCAACAAACAAAAATAGGAGTTGCTTGAAGAATGAGTTTGTGAACCTCATTAATATATTTATGAATCCACCACTTCATCAATTAATTCCTCGAAGGAGTTGTACCATGCTGAATGCTCCAAAAAGCTGAAAAATACCTCCAAATATGTGTAGAAAAATCACCAGTAACAAAAATATGCTTCACCGTATCATGACCCGGCCTATAAAAAAAAGAACCATCTTCCAGTTCATGCCCAAAAGTAACAATTTTGTCTTTAGTTGGTAGCTTACACCTTAAAGCTCTCCACAAAAGAAAAGATGTCTTGAATGGAATATTTTTATGCCTAATGAGAGAATTTGATCAGCTGGTGCTTTTCTTCTACCTACCCAAATTCCACGCCAAAGAACAAGAGAAGATACCACTAGAATTCAGCTTCCAAATGGGCCGATCAGCTACACCTTCTTGATAAGTGAACACCATTTTGAGAATTTTATGAACAAAAGAAGAAGGTGCATGTTGTGTAACCTTTTCTTCATTCCTTAAACCATCAACAAGGAAATTCAAAACCATAGAATTATCAAGCCTTGGTATGTAGTTGTTGTGCAAATCAATAGGCCCTACACCAAGCCAATCATTCCACCAAAAACTACAATTGCCACCCTTCAAGTACCATTGAATATAATTTTCAGCTTTGACTTTATTGATCATCATGTGTTTTCAAGTAAGAGATTGACCCGTATCTCATTTTTTGCTAATAGAATTTGATCTTTGACAATACTTAACCCGTAGAAAGTCACCCCAAATAGATTTCTTGGACCTAAAGGTCCACCATTGCTTATATTGCAAAGCTAATCAAACATTATCAAGGTTATTAGTGGGCCCAAAACTTTTAAGCAAAATTTGGGCCCAAAATTGGCCACTTATGGCAGCCGCATAGGGGCCGTATACAGGCCATATTTTTTGGTCAATTTTCATTCTCTCTGAAATTTTTATTTTGACACTTACTTTTCTACTTACAAGGTTGTAAGTGGCATTTACAGCTCTACAAGTAAGTTTGCTGGTTAAAAGTCCAAATATTCCTTAAAAAACCTGAAATTTCTTTTTTAGTCAATACACATTTACTAGGACCATATGGAACTTATGACCTTTTTGAATTGGTCACGAAGTACCCTTACCTGAATGGTTATATATTGATCAATTTTCTACTTTCCATGCCTATTCTTATCCTAATTTAAAAAAAAAATAAAATTAAATTTGAACACTAAAATAGAGGGTTGCCTCCACCCCGATGCTTGATTTAACATCGCAGCACGATGTGGCTATATTAGTTACAACTGACTTCTTTGTTGTTAACACTAAACATGATCTATCCTTTTCTATGCCGGCTATTGCTCTACCGGTGGCCATGAATGGTCTTCCCAAAATAACAGGCATCTCTAAGTCAATCTCAGAATCTAGAAAGACAAAATTAGCTAGAAAATAAGGTTGTCAACTTTTACCAGTACATCAAATAAATTCCCATGGGTTTCTTCATAGTCTGATCTACCATCAACAATTGTATATTGGTCAGATCTGAAGGACTCAAGCCCAATTTATTAAATACGGCCAATGACATCAAATTCATGCTAGCCCTTATGTCACATAAGGCTCTAGACAATCTGGATGTCCCAATAGTACATGGAATCATTAATGTGCCCGGATCATAATTTTTTTGTCCAGACTTGGAAGTGACTGCACTACAATGGCTCACTCCTCTAATATCCTCAAAACTAGTTTCCCCCTTCATCATTACCAACTCTTTCATAAACTTGGCATACCCATACATCTGCTACAATGCCACTAAGAGAGGGATATTCAAGCTCAGATCTTTTAGCATATTATTAAATTGCTTGAATTTCTCTTCCACTTTCTTCTGCTTTAGTCTTTCTGGAAAAACTATGGGCAGTCATGGAATTTCTCTTAAAGCAAGCTCATCGACCCTGCCCTTACCTACATCCTCACCTATACTGGCATCAACACCTATTGCCTTTGTCAGCTCCTATGGCTGGTTACTTATTAACCACAGAACTATCAGTCATTGTCCCCTCATAAATGGGGAATAATGGATCAACATTAGATAAACTATTTTGAGAGGTGACAGCTAGATAGTGACCATTATTTTTTGGATTTTGGACCGTATTACTTGGAAGGATGCCTGACTGCCTTTGATTTAATGTAGTCAACATCTGCCCAAATTGGTGTTCTAACTACTTGATAGAAGCCACATAAGACTCAACCATTATGGTCAGGCCTGAAATATCAGCCTCGATCTCCTTAAGACTTACTTCCTAACTCTCTTTCCCCTTCGCTAGTTTGGTAAGCATCGCCTCTATTCTCAATTTGGTGTCAAGGTTTCCTTGAGGAATATACCTTGCTCCTTTCCTCTTTTAGTCATATTTTCATCTTTAGTCACCATCGTGATCCCTACTGTAATCTCTATATCTATCACCGTAATATTTCCAACTTTGCTTTCCTTACTCTCAGGCTCGTAAACCCACCAACTCGTGATACGAATACTTAGCCTCTTCTTCTAAGCCTGACTCATAAGCTCTGGAGGGTAAAATCTGTGCACCTACTGCGTTTACCTTTTTAGAACTTACTACTGCAAACTGCTTAGTAAGCATCTAAATATCGGTCCTCACCTGCATAATATCTTGTACAATAAATTAATTAATTGTCCACTGGTTGCTGAATGCTCCGACAGAATAAGTGCCAGCACGCATCTCAGCCTCCAAAGTATTCCACCCTCGGTTACTAAGAGAAATATGGTCTAAAACCATAGTATCTACTTCCCAGCATAGCTTCATATATACTCCTCTGATGATGGTGCCCACCATGGCTCTAGAACTGATATTTTGGGCTCTATAGAGTATCTCTAATAAGCTAGTCCTTACAATGTAGTGATTGGTCACTATGCTAACTTTTTGTTAAACCTGAACCAAGCCTTATATAGCGACTCAGAATAAAGTTGTTTGAAATTATATATCTAATCTTTAAGCTGCAACATCCTAGTTAGAGGAAAGATCTGGCTTAAAAATTTCTTGCGTAACTCATTCCATGTGGTTATATATCCTCTTGGAAGATCATCCAACCTTAAAAAAGCTTCTTTAGTCAGTGAGATGGGGAAAAACCTCAGTCTAAGAGCCTCCTGATCTACCCCCAAGATTATATAGAAAGTATAAATCCCCAAAAATATTTCAAGGTGCATATTAGCATCATCTATGGATATTCATGAAAATACACCTTTCCAGTTTAAGAGATGGATCATGGCACTTGTTAAATCAAATATCACATTGAGGGAAAGTACAAGACGAATAATAAACCTTATTTCCGCAGGCTTAACATATCTCATAGCTTTTTGATCATCATATAGTTTGAAATACTAGAACACTTGGACAAATTAAGCCTGAGATCTATGAACTCCATCTTGATTTATGCCGAGTATTAATTCACGATCCACTACTGGCCATTACCTGGCTAGCTCTCCTGCTGAACCAGTAGGGCTTCCTTAACCACTCTTCTCTCATTACTTACCTATGATAATATCTCTTTTATTTATCTATCAGTAATAATCTATAGATCACCTAGTGCACGAAAAGGTATAATATTAGGATTATCCAAAACCTCTTTTAGATTACCTGTTTGTACTAGGTCTACCATCATATGAAAAGGCTACAACAGTCTCTCTGTGTTAGGATTTTGTATTAGGGATACACCGGCATATACCCAACTAAGAACAGAAAAAGTATGAACCCACAAACTATAGTAAACTTCAATCAAGCAACACTGCCTTCCCCGATAATGGCCCCAAAATTTTGATCAATGCTCAAACTACACCTCCAATTAAAGATAAAGTGGTGGCTATCAAGTATAATAACCTAACTAGTTTTGGGTCGAACCCACAGGGAATACTTGTATATATATCTATGGTATGCTAAACTTAATAGGCTGAATAGAAATTAAATGAGGGGCTTATAGGAATAGTATCAAACAAGTAATCATATTTAACTTAGGTTGTAAACAGTCGGAGATGAACACTAAAATTGTGTTCTCCTTGGCTTCTCAAATTCGTAGTCTTATCATGCATTGTTGAAATAACCCAGTACTTTGAATGCAGAATCTAACAAGTTCTGTACCATTAACTATTTTTTGGATTCATTGACGAATTTCATTTTTTACCTTTTGAGTCTGAAACTGTTGCATTACTCAACCTTACCCTAGATTCCAATGAACTATTACCTTTTGACTCTCAAGTTATTAAATTGCGGTTAACCATCTTACATAGACAATACTGGTTAGTGGAGATCGATAACTAAACTTCAAATTACTATTGTAATTATATTTTCCTAGTCACTAATCCTTATATAGGGTAAGTAGAAATAATCTAGACGGGAACCTAAAATTTGTAACCTCTAGAACAACTATCAAATTAAAGATAATACAATGCATGAACAAGTACTGCTTTAGAACAACTTCACACTTCCCCTGCTTCATTAACATTTTAGGGTTCCCTAAACCCTAGCAAACGTTTTTAGCCACTCATTTTTATAAAACAATCAACAGAATTCATGATGAAAGACATTAAACAATATCCTAGAATAATTGAATAAAATTCAAAGTCTGGAACTAAATTGACAACCATAATCAGTATAAGATCAATCCCAAGATCAAATATAAATCTTAGAATCAGTATACATTTTAGGTCTTAAGAGTGCATAACCTAACTACAAAATGTTAAAAAGGTATATATAGTACACAAGGTAACCTTTAAAATAAAATCTCAAACAAAAAAGGAAATTTGAGGTTTGTGGATATTTACTTAGGCCACACAAGGACCATATGTACCACATACATATTGTATGTAGACATAGTTAAGTACCAAAACACAAGTACTGATCCTACAGCTCTCCAGAATCTTAATCTCTACCTTATCCTAGGTAACATACTGATGGTATGTACCACATACTTACCATATACGGGCATAGTATATTGCAGGACCTTTTATCTACTTCTAAGCCTCTAGACTTTTGATCTCTATACTATCCTGGGTCATATAGCCCGGGTAAGTAGCAAATATGCCCAAAACAACCTCTGTAAGTAGCAAAAAATTGTAATTATCATCTTTTTCTTTAGTTATTAACCAAAACTTGATTTCCTAGTAAACATACCCTTAATACTTTTTATCTAACATAATAACCTAATAAACTTACATATTTTTATTATTTTAAGCATCTAAATTACTATATTTCTATAGCACATTAGCCAAGGCTACACCGATATTGTTGGTACAGGATCAAATATCTAATAGAGCCCTACAGATTAGAATGATGACATTTGTTTCCTATCTTCAAGAGGCTATGGGACATTCATAGGAGTTCTTCACTTTTTTAAATCGTATTATATTAACTGTCTGAGTCGGTTTATGAAATATTCCTTTTATTTCACTCTTTCATAGATGGACAGGACACGTGCTATCACTACACAAGATAAAGGTCCTAAGATCGAGCCTAGGGATCTCACTCTAATTAGTGGATGACCCGTGAGTCATGGACATCTATAAGATATATGACCAGTTAGGGTATATGATAGGGGTCCTCCGCCAGATCCTATTCCTGCTCCTAAGCCAGAGATTCTTGTATCCCAGACAGTGATGGTCTAGGGACCATCCTAGGCTCTACTAGGTTTATTTCTTCTCATTTCTCAGAGATTCCTTATTTCAACTTTTGGGGATAGTTGGTTGTGCACCATTTGATGTTGTACAATTTATATATCATAGTGGTACTGGGGTAGGGGCACAACCATAAGTTGTGGCTTTCAGAGTTGAGGTCCCTCCTATGCCAATGTTATTTAGTTGGTATTTTCTCAGCCAGTTATCGCCTAGATTTCTATGTCTGTTGAGGATCAAAAGATATTGGGTAGATTTTTTAGATTGGCTCCACCTAGGTTTTCAGGTTTTTTAGGCAAGGATACATATGAGAATCGATTTACTTATAAGGATAGGCTCCATAATCTGGCCTTGTTGTGACTCATGGTGTTAATTATAGCATATTTCAATTGGATTTAGTTGATCCACATTAGTGAAGAGGTTATATGGATTCTAGACCAACTAGATCTTCTCCCTTATGATTGATACAATTCTTTGAGATATTCTCGCAGCCTTAAAGATCGATTGAGGGATTAGTTCTATAGATTGGAGTAAGGATCCATTACAATTGTAAAGTATGAGGCTCATTTTCATGAGTTGTGTAGGCATTCTACTTCCATTCTGGACACTGAGTATGAGAGAGTTTGTTACTTTATTAGAGAATTGAGAATTCCCCTTCACATGTCCACACAGAGTTTGGTTTCTAAGGGTAGGTCTTTTGTTGAGGTTTGGGATAATGATCAGGTGATAGAGTAGATGCATCATGAGGCCTAAGGGGGGAAAAGTAAGAGGCCTTGATATTAGGTCCATTTTAGTGGGAGCCATAGTAGTTTTGAATTTAGAGGTAGTAGCTCTCATGGTAGGTATTCTCCGTATCCATCCTATAAACTTCAATGTCAGCCTAGTTAACCAATTCTAGAAGATCTTCCAATTACTTATTGACGTTAATGGAATGCTAGTGATTACCCTGGTTAGGTTAGCGGTTAGTCCTTGAGGAGTTTGTCTTTTAGATATTCTAGTTATGGCGGTTATTATGGGTCAGCTGAATCTGTTAGTTCTGGTTCAGCTCATGTAGCATGTTATCATTACCGATCTTTTTGTCATTATTCTTATTAGTGCCCCAGTAGTGGGGCAATTTTTGCTTCAGCTCAGAGTGCTCCCCCTATTAAAGTAGTTCATTCCTCAATTAAAGGTGGTTTTCAGGGTTGTAGGGGTGCTTTTCAAGGTACCCAAGTAGGTTTTTAGGCCAGAAGAAAGGAGGTCGGTTAGAAACCCAACCAGGTGGTGGATATGGTTAGTTGTATGTAGTACTTGCTAGACCTGAGGATAAGCCTCAAATGTTGTTAATATAGGTATGATTTTTGTATGGCATCAGTTTCCCTTCCTTTATTTAATCTGGGATCCATATTTCTTTTATTTCTACTTATCATGCTCCACGGTTAGAGTTATTTTGGGATTTATTATCTGTGCCCTTGCATATATCTACTCTCATAGGTGATTCTTTAGTTTTGGATTGGTTTTTAAGATTATGTGTTTTGACTTTTAGAGATGTTGATACTCATGTTAATCTTATTATTTAGGATATGGTCGATTTTAATGTGATTTTGAACAAAGAATGGTTATCCCACTATCATTTGGTCATGGATTATTTTTCCAAGATCGTTACTTTAGACATGCCCTGTATACCCTAATTATGTAGTAGGGAGTGGTTAGCTACAAGAATTTGGGGTTATTTCATATATTTATGCTAGGAGGCTTATTTCAAGGGGTTGCGATTTGTTCTTGTAGTTTGGAAGATTCCTAACGTGTTACTTATCGACCCTCCTAGTATTACCCTTATCCGTGAGATTGAGTTTTCCATTGATCTCGAGCCTAGTACCCACCCAATTTCTATGATGCTTTACCATATGGATCTTGTTGAGCTTAAGGATCTAAATTCTCAGCTCCTCGATTTTTTGGTAAGAGTTTTATTAGTCCAAGTGTGTCTCCTAGGGGAGATTATATGTTTTTTGTGAAGATAAAAGATGGATCCACATGTATGCGTATTGATTATAGGGAGATTAATAAGGTGACAGTGATGGATTGTTATCTTATGCCTTGCATTGATGTTTTGTTTGACCAGCTTAAGCTGCAATAATGTTTTCTTAGATTTCTTTGAGATCTATTTACCATTAGTTGAGGATTCGAGTTGAGGATATCCGAAAGACAACTTTTAGGTCCCATTATGGTCATTATGAGTTCCCTGTGATGTCATTTGGCTTGAATAATGCCTCAACTACGTTCATTGATTTGGTAAACTGAGTATTACGGCCTTATTTGGATTCCTTCAATATTGTTTTCATCGATGACATCCTTGTGTATTTGAGGAGGAGATAGGAGATGCGCAATATTTGAGGATTACGCTCCAAACTTTGAGAGACCATGTGTTTTTCTCCATTGTCTCTAATTATGAGTTTTGTCTTGAGTCAGTGACATTTATTTGGCATGTGGTATCTAAGGATATTATGGTAGACCCATCTAATATTGAGGTGATTCATTATTAGGCTTGACCTATATCTCCGTCTGAGGTTCGTATCTTTATTGGTATGGGTGGTTATTATAGACGATTCATTGATGGTTTTGCTTTTATTTTAGTGCCTATGACTATATTCACTCGTAAAGAGGTTCCTTTCCAATGGTTTAAGGAGTGAGATTCAAGCTTTTGAAAGCTCAAAGAGTTCATTTCTTCAGATCCTATTCTAGCTCTTCCTGTTGAAGGTGAGAGACTTACCATGTTTTTAGATACATATGGTATTGTGTTTTGATGTTCCTGGGTTGTATTATTGTTTATGTTTTGAGAAAACTTAAAGTGCCTGAGCACAACTACCCCACCCATGGTTTTGAGTTGGTAGCGGTAGTTTTTGCACTTTATATTTAGAGACATTGTGCATTTTGAGATTTTCACCGATAATCGCAGTCTTCAACATCTTATGACCCAGTGAACTATTAATTCTAGAAAGTGTAGATGGATGTAGTTTCTTAAGGATTATGATATTTCCATCTTATATCATCCGGATAAGGCTAATGAATTAGCAGGTGCCTTGAGTCGGAAGGCAGTGAGTATGGGTATCTTTGCTAGTATTTCAGTTTCGTAGACGCCGTTGGCACAGGACATTTATTCCTTATCCAACTTGATGTCTTGCCATGATATTTCAAACCCTAGGACGATGATTTCTAGTGTTGAGTCAAGGTCTTCACTTTCTAAGTAGATATAGGGTCGTTAGTTTAAGGATACTAAGTTTCACTTCCTTTGCGATCAAGTGTTGAGTGGTGAGTCTAATAGGAACACCATAGATTCTTAGGGTGTTTTTAGATTTGATGGTTGCATATGTGTTCCGAGAATTGATGACCTGATTCAGTTGATTTTGTATGAGGCTCACAGCTCTAGATATTCTATTCATTCGGGCATAACAAAGATGTATAGAGATTTGAGATAGGATTATTGCTGGAGTGGCATAAAGAAATATATGGAAAACTTTGTAGCTTGTAGCCTATGTTGTCAATAGGTAAAGGCTGGGCATCAATATCCACGTGGTTTAATTCAGAGGTTGCCTATTCTCAAGTTAAAATGGGAGCAGATTACCATGGACTTCTTTAGTGGCTTACCTCATACTTCTTATAGTTTTGATGGTATGTGGTGTCATCATGGATAGATCGACTAAGTCAGCACATTTCCATTCTACTCAGATTTTCATCAGTGCTGAAAAGTCAGTTCACATCTATGTGCGTGAGATTGTCCGTTTGCATAGTGCGCCCATATCTATTATTTTGGACCGGGATTTTGTGTAAACATCTAGCTTTTGGAGGGCTTTTCAGGAGGATTTCGGTACTTAGGTGGACCATAGTATAGCCTTCCATCCACAAACAAATAGCCAGTCCAAATGGATTATTTATGTCACGACCCAAAATAGGGACTAGCCGTGATTGGTATCTTAAATCCTACGTAGACCAGAGATAACCCCCTGGGTCAAACGAAACCAAACACAATATCCAGACCGTTGGATGAATTCCAAATATATAACTAGATACGTTCAAAGAATAAAGAGTATGTATATAACCAACATCCATCGACCATCCAAAACAACCGACCAACATCGCCTAACTCTACAGTAATCCATCAAAGCATTTTAACACAAGAACCAAAACTAGTCTTGGTCATGACATGTCCCCTACTCTGACAGATGACAATGACAATAAACATGATTATGTTAATGATAATGAAACTCTCAACTCTAGCCTATGATAAAAACTAATGAAATGTCTAAGTTTTTTGATGTATGGAAGCTCACCACTTCACCACAACGAACCAATGAGCTGCGTTAATCCACCTAACTCTGTGCAGGAAAAGTAGAGGTATCTTTAGTGGCTGCATCATGTGGGGATAAAACATCAAGATATAGTTAGTAAGGTGAACACTAGCATGCAACTCGGGGATAAGGAAAACATAATGCCGTGATCAACAGTTCAAAATCATTCTAAACCAACACACATAATCAAATGCATAGACATATATACCATATGCTAGGATATGGGAAAAGGCTTAACATGCACTTAAAAACTTTAGCATGGGTTGTGTATCTTAATCGTCAAAACTTAAGTGGGAACCCACTAGTAATGTGGGCCCAGCTATCCCCCAGCTGGTAGGACCCCGGTGTGTGCGGTCGCATGAACTAAAGGATACACATATGCACTATGGGGAACTCAAACCTCCCATCATATCAAGATGATACAAGCACCAAACTGTATAATACAATGAGGGGGACTCAAACCTTCTAATAAAATGATAATAATAAAGGGGGATCGAACCACCCAATCATATAGACCCTCTCATCGGCAACTACGGTTTCCAGTATTGGTCCTTCAAGACATCTACTTTCACGACTCAGCTACACAACCCCCATTAAAACCAATTAAAACAATTAGCACATACATTATCATTTATTGAAACATGATATATATTTAGGCATACATATTTTCGTATCATCATTCCAACTATACTTGTAAAGTAACTTTAATATGCCACACCATATACCATCATTGAAGGAAATCTTAATACCCTTTCGTTAAATTACACCTTAGATTGGGGAATTACACAACCCCTTAAGGTTCAATTCAAAAATCATTATGCTTCATTGACTTTTCACATTATGTAGTAGTTCATAAGTAGTTCCATATGCATAGTTTTCATATTCAAAACTAATTTCACAATATAGGGTTTGGGGTCATAATTACTTCAAAAGTCACAAGTTTGGGGAATCACAATCCCTAGTTCGTTCACCATTCCCATGCATCAATTTGAGTTTAAAACCACCCTTTAAACATAACCTATGCATGGAAAAACATGAAACATCACATAAACAACAATTGTTCAAGACCCTCAACTTATGTTTTCAAAACTAACCTCAATAGCATATGAATAACACCTTAAACCTTATGGTTTTAGTGAATTATCAATTAGGGAAGAGTAACATGACTGAAATACCAAGTCTCAAGGAAAGAATTCAACCTTTGAGCCCTTGGATGGCCTACTTCTTAGAAACCCTAAGTATGGCTGCTTTGAGAGAATTTAAGAGAGATTTAGGAGTGTTTGAGTACGTCATGAAAGAGAAATAACCCTTCTTAAGTGCATTATGAACGTGGGGTTTTAATTGGGTGAGAAAGGAATTGTCCAAATTGACCTCTATTTAAAAACAAAAATTTAATCGTCAGTGACTGCAGGTCACTATATGACTTGTATAGACTTATTAAGATAGGTCACCACAAGTCGTAGCCAAAACAATCACTAAGAAACTCACAATCTGTTGACCCTATGACTCATAATGTGACCCTTTGACTTGTAAGATCTAGTCATAGTCAACTCAGAAACCATTTAGGGCATACACTAAACACCATATGAGTTACACCAAAAGAATCATAACGAGTCCTTACGACTCATAGTGAGCCACTTGTACTAAAAGTAGAACTCATCCACACACTTTCTAATGTGGTTAAGATTTGGTCCAATGACTCATCAAGACTCCCTATGACTTTTTAGGGAAGTCTTAGTCAGGACAGTGAGGATAAAAATTCAGAAATTTTCTAGGATCAAGAACACGGGTTGTTACATACTCCTGACTTAGGACCATTCATCCTCGAATGATAGGACAAGAAATTTATTTGCATGATTTCACTCCAAACATAATCATACTTACCTTTAATAAAGAAAGAAAACAAAAATGTTTTGGGATATGCATACCTTAAGTACGATAGTCCGAAATGGGAAACCAGAACGAATACTTGGAATTTCTGTCCTCCTCAGCTCCCAAGTAGCTTTCTCGACCCTTTGGCTCCTCTAAATAACCTTTACTGATGCCACATCCTTAGTCCACAACCGACAAACTTGCCGATCAAAAATCTAAACCAAGATTTCCTCATTAGATAAGAAATCCAAAATAGCCACCTCCTCTAAAGGAACAATTGTCGAAGAATCACCCACATAATATCTCAACATCAAAACATGAAACATCAAATTAATGGAGCTTAAACTAGAAGGCAACTCCAATTCATATACAACATTACAAACCCTTTTCAAAACCAAGATGGGCCAATATACTGGGGATTCAGCTTCCTCTTCTTACCAAATCATATTAGTCCCTTCAAGAGGGACAACTTTAAGAACACCCAATCACCAACACTGAACTCCAACTCCCTTCACCTCATGTCCACATGTGACTCTTGGCGACTATCGGCGGCCTTAAGTCTATCCCAAATAACCTTTACCTTTTCTATGGTTTGGTGAACCAAATCAAGAACAAATAACTTATTTTCACCGACCTCAACCATCCCGATAAGAGACCTATACCTCCTACCACACAAGGCTTAAAACAAAGCCATACCAATGCTAGAGTGACCATTGTTGTTGTAGGAAAATTCTATGAGAGGCAAGTGGTCAACCAAACTTCCACCAAAATCAAATACACAAGCTCAAAGCATATATTCCAATGCCTGAATTGTCCTTTCTACTTGCCCATCCATCTGCGAGAAAGTGGTACTAAAGGTCACCTTAGTCCCCAAAATATAACTAGAACGACCTCCAAAAGTGAGATGAGAACTGAGTACCTCTATCAGATATGATGGAAAATGGAGTACCATGCAACTTCACGATCTCATCAATGAACAATATGGCATAATCCTTAAAAGTGAAATTAGTCCTTACTGGCAAGAAGTGGGCTAAGTTTGTCATCCTAACCATGAAGACCTAAATCAAATCAAATTGCTAAAGAGACCATAAAAGATTGGTAACAAAATCTGTACTAATTATCTCTAATTTTCACACCGGCAGCTCAATCTCTTGTGTTATCCCACCGGGCCTCAAGTGCTCCACCTTTCCTTGCTGACACACCATGCACTTAGCCATAAAATTTGCCATATCCCTCATCATATCATTCCACCAATAAATCTCCTTAAGATCATGATACCTTTTTGTTGAACCAGGATGAACAGTATAATATGACTCATGATCTTCAGCCAAAATTATTCCTCGTAACCCATCAAAAATCTCGAAAATTATCACCTTCTGCCTACCTTCATTATTCATAATTTGCATCAAGATAAGATCCAACATCTGTTTCTCCTTCTCTTCATCACCAAGAGATGACCTTGCCACATTTTGAACAAATACACCATAATTTTCACAATCAAAAAGATAAACTCAAAGATTAGACAAACGGTGAATATCCTTAGCCAAATCTCACTTATCTTTGTCCATATGATATTAGCTTTCTATGGAAAACCTGTTAAGACTATCAAAAACCATGTTAGCTTTACCAGTATGATAGAGAATACTCATGTTATTGTCTTTGAGTAACTCAAGCCATCTCCTTTGCTTGACATTTAGCTCATTTTGAGTGAACAGATATTGCAAGCTCTTATGATTATAATAGATATCAACATGCACTCCATACAGATAATGATACCATATCTTTAATACACATACCACAATTAGCAATTCAAAAACAAGGGTCGGGTAATTATTCTCATGGATTATCAATTACCTAGAGGCATAAGCAACCACCCTACTATGTTGCATCAATACACAACCCAGTCCAACTTAAGATGCATCACAATTGATAACAAAACTATCAGTGCCCTCTGGTAGAGTCAAGACAAAAACCATAGTCAACTTATCTTTCGGTTTCTCAAAACTACCTTCACAAGCATCAGAAAACAAGAATTTTACCATCTTCTATGTCAACTTTGTCAATGGGGCAGCAATAGAAGAGAAACTCTCCACAAAACGTCTATAATAGATGAAAAAACCTAAGGAGCTCTAAATGTCAGTTGGTGTTGTGGGTCTAGGTCACTTCATAACCACTTTAAATTTTTTTTAGATCCTCTATGATTCTTTCACTAGAAACAATGTCTCTGATAAGTCACAACGTTCAACCAGAACTAATACTTTAAGAATTTAGCATACAACTGCTACTCCTTAAGGGTCTGTAACTGTAAGCGGAGGTGATCAGCATGATCCTCCTCGCTCTTTGGATACACCAAAATATCACCAATAAAGACAATCATGAATAAATCCATGAACTGATGGAAAACCAAATTCATAAGATCCATAAAATATTATTTGGGCATTGTTCAAACCATAGAGCATCACCATAAACTCAAAATCACCTTACTGAAATCGGAAAGAAGTCTTGAGGATATCCACTTCCCTAATCTTAAACTAATTGTAACCAGATTAAAGATTGCTCTTATACAAGAACTTCGCACTATGAAGCTAATAGAACAAGTCATCAATCCTCGAAAGAGGATACTTATTCTTCACGATAACCTTATTTAGTTGGCAGAAATCAATACGCATCCAAAGGGACCCAGCATTTTTACACACAAAAACAACAACAATACCCCATAGAGACACACTAGGACAATTAAAAACCTTGTAAAGAAGAGCTTGTAACAGCTCACTGTGTTCTTTTAACTCAGCTAGAGCAATTCTATAAGGAGGGATAGAAATAAGATGAGTGTCCAGAAAAGGATCAATCCCTAAATTAATTTTCCTATTATGAGGAACATTAGGAAGAACATCAGTAAACACCTTTAGAAAATCACAAACCATAGGATAGTTTGTAAAGAAAGACTTTTGGATATAGAATCCCTAACATGTACTAAGTGATAGAAGCACAATTAAGAAACTAATTTCTAAGCTCTAAGAACCTTTTATTGGGTACTGGGGAAATAACTTCCCATACAATTATCGTCTTATTTGGGAAATAGAAATTGACCCTTTGGGTCCGACAATGAAGAGTTGTATAGAAAGAATGCAACAAATCTATCCACAAAATCACATCAAAGTCTAACATGTTAAACTTTATTAGATTTACAACCGACATCACACAACCCCTGTAGAATCTTCTAGCCATAATAGAGTCACCCAACGGGGTAGACATAAAGAACAGGTCTAAAATACATTCAAGAACAAAACTAAAATAGTTAGCCACATAAGGGTCATATAAGAGAGGGTAGACTTGAGTTAAAGAAGATTATATACATTACAAGAGAAGAGTTTGAGCATACTAGTAACAAAATTAGTGGATGCCTCAAAATCCTAACAGGTGGCAAGAGCATATAGACGGTTTCGAGTAGTGTTGGAGCCAGTAGTAGATGTAGCACTTTTTTGTGTGGGAGCTGATTAAGTAGCAACAAGAATCTTATTTTCACCAAAAGAAACATTAGAATGACAATACATCGGCATATGACCAATCATACCATATTTAAAGCACTTATTCCTCCCCTTTTCACAAACACCATGGTACACTTGACCATAAAATCTACAAGGAGGATACGATGGAGCTGACTGATTCCCAATAGCCTGAGGATGGGATCCTAGTCCTCTAAACCTAATGTTATACTAAGATTGACTATCACCTAATGTCTTCTAATAAGAAGTACTAGCCGTAAAGTAGGAGCCATAATTGCCACACTTTTTCTCATACTATTTTCCACCATCTCTACTACTTTTCTTCTAACCTCTACCCTTATTAGAATATCAAATCTTCTTATTCTATTTTTCACTCATCTCTACTTGCTTCTTCTTTTCCTCTTCCACTTGTTGCAATTCTACCATAAGTCTAGAGATGTCCATATCCTTGTTCAACTAGGCAGCCTTGCTCTCCAAAATCAACTCATAAGAAACCCTAGAGGTAAATTTCCTTATTCTATCCCTTATGTTAGACACTAATTTAGGAGCATAACATGAAAGCTGATAAAACTTCTAGGCATGCTCCTTTGCTGTTATCTTGCCTTATTGCAAATTCATGAATTCCTCAGTCTTTACCTCCCTCAACTCCCAAGAAAAGTAGCAACGAAGGAAGGCACTAGAGAAATTATCCCACAATGCAGACTCAGCAATACCTCCTCTAGAATTGTCCCACTCTTCATACAACTAATATGCCACATCCTTCAACTAATAAGCTGCAAACTTTACACCTTCCACATCAGTAGCCTATATCAAATGAAAGATCTTTTCTATCTTATCAATAAGATTTTGAGGATCTTTCTCAACCTTAGAACTAGTGAAAATAGAGGACTCAACCTCATTAATTGGCCAACTTTAGGGGTCTAGAAGGAAGGAGAAATAAAAGGAACATGCTTAAACTAGGAGGCCACCAACTAGGTAAGAAAATAAATTGACTAACAAAATTCACCATGAGACATGCTAGCCTTGGGTGCTTGAGGAAGGATAGGGGGAACTAGTGGAGCTCCTTTATGGAAATCAGAAGCAGCGACCCTCGCCCGAGTCTGAACTCCTGGAGTAGGATGAGTTCCATCCACATTGTCCTCAGACAACATAGAAGAGTTTCCATGAACATCCGATCTTCTGGGAGGCATGATCTGAAAAGAGAATATACCAAAATTACAGGGGATTAATAACCTTAGACTCTACAACTTAAAATTAAAAAAAGAAAGGGAAATATTCCTAAAATCCTCATAGCATCTTCCCAGTAAGTGTGGTGTTCTACACACGCATAAAAGAGACTCTACTTGAAATGGCTTTATGGATACATATTGACACCAAAACTAGGGTCTGATACCATCTTCATCATGATCCAAACTAGGGCCTAGCTATGCTGGGTATCTTAAGTCCCACGTGGACTGGAGATCACCCCCTAAACCAAATCAAACCAAACATAATATCCCTAATGTTGAAAGAATTCTGAACATATAACAAGAAAAGTTCAAAGAATAAAGAGTATGTCTATAACCAATAACTATCTACCGGCTAAAAGAACCGACCAATATCGCCTAAGTCCAAAGTAATCCAACAAAGACTTCTAACACAAGAACTAAAAACCATTCTTAATCGGGACATGTCCATGAATCTAATAGATGAGAACGACAATGAGAATAATAATATTAATGATAATGAAACTCTTGACTCTATTCTATTACCAGAAATAATGAAATGTCCAAGTCTTCCAAAGTATGCAAGCTCACCACTTCACCATAAAAAAATTGACAATTCAAGCCGATCCACCTATCTCTAGTAGGAAAAGTAGAGGCATCTCCAATGCCTACATCATATAGGGATACGGGGTCCATAGATAGTTAGTGGGGTAAAAACTAGCCTGAAACTCAGGGATAAGGATAACATAATGTAATTATAATAGTTCAAAATCATTCAAAACTAATAAACATAATCAAATGAACATAGATATATATCAGATATCGAGATAGGGAAAATGGCTTAAAATGCACTTTAAAACTTAAGCTTGAATTATGTAGCTCAACCATCATAACATAAGAAGGAACCCATGGGCTATATAGGCCTAACTCTCCCCTAATTAGTAGGGCCCCAATACGTGTGGTCGTACAAAGTAGAGAGTATACATATGTACTATAAGGGGCTCAAAACTCCCAGTATATCAAGGTGACATGAGCACCAAATCATATAATACGACATGGGGGACTCGAACCTACTAATCAAATGATAATAATAAGAGAGACTCGAGTCACCCGATCATATAGATCCTCGCGTCGGTAACCACAATTTCAAGTATTGGTCCTTCAAGAGCTCCAGTTTGACGAATCAGCTACACAATCCTCATTAAAGCTCAATTAAAATAATTATCACTTACAATATAATTTATTGAACCATGATATACATTTAGGCATACATTATTGGTATTACCATAATTATTACATTTGCAAGGTAACTTTAACATGCCGTACCATTACCATCATTAGGGGAAATCACAATCCCCTTTGGTTCGATTACACCTTGGCTTGGGGAATTACACAACCCCTTGAGGTTCAATTAAAACATCATTAATCTTCATTGACCTTTCACATCATGCAATAGCTCATGAGTATTTCAATATGTATACTTTTATATTCAAAACCAATTTCATAACATGAGGTTGGAGTCATAACTACTTCAAAAGTCACAAGCTTGGGGAATCGTAATCCCAAGTTCATTCACCATTCCCATGCATCAACTTTATTTTAAAACTACCATTTAAAGGCAACCCATGCAGGGAGAAACATAAAACATCACATAAACAACCATTGTTCAAGAACCTCAACCCATGTTTTTAAAACTAACCTTAATAAAATATGAACAACACTTTAAAACTCATGCTTTTATTAAATTAATAATTAAGAAAGAGTAACATAACCGTAATACAAAGTTCCACGTAAAGAAATCTACCCTTGAGCCCTTAGATGGCCTACTTCTTGGAAACCCTAAGTATGTCTTCTTTGAGAGAATTTAAGGGAGATTTGAGAGCATTTCATTATGTTATGAATATGAAATAAAACTTGTTAAGTGCTTTATTAACATTGGGTTATAATTGGGTGAGAAGGGAATCATCCAAAGTTCCCTTAATTTAAAAATAAAAATTTAGTTGTCAGTGACTACAATCACTATATGACTCGTATAGACTATTACAATTGGTCACCACAAGTTGTAACAAAAATAGTCCCTAAGACACTCACAATTTGTTTACCCTATGACTTAATAGATATGACCCGTAAGGTGACTCTATGACTCGTAGGGTCCAGTTGTAGTTAACCTATCAACCATTTGGGGTATAAGCTAGACACCATATGATTTACATGCAATGACTCATAATGAGTCCTTACAACTTATAGTGAGCCACTCATACTCAGAGCATAATGCATCAACATACTTTATGATTTAGTTATGATTTGGTCCAAGGACCCATTAGGGGCATCATAATTAGGATAGTTAGGATAAAATTTCAAAACTTTCCAAGGACAAAAACCCCAAGTGTTATAATTCAGGTGCTTGAGGATATACTCTAAGCAAGTGTTATGGATTTTGTAGGCCAGTGGGAAGATGATAGTTATTATTCGAGTATTGATAAGAAGTTTTTTGAGGTTTTGAATGGCAGAAGATGTTGTTCTTTGATTGGATAGTTTGAGTATTTTGGGATTCAACCCTGTGGTACCAATTTTCTTCAATTGTTTTTGGATAGAGTTAGGGCGATTTGGGATAGGTTTAGAACATCTCAGAGTAGGCAGAAGGCCTATGCAGACCATGGGCTTCATGCCTTGAGATATGGAGATGGTGATAAAGTATTGCTCTGTGTATCACCTATGAAAGGTGTAATGAGATTAGGGATAAAATGCAAGATCAGCCCTAGATATACTGGACCTCTTGAGATTCTTTGCACAATTAGTGAGGTGGATTATGAGTTAACTCTACCTCTTCATTTTACTACTGTTCATCTAGTTTCCCATGGTTCTATGTTTCAAAATACATTTGTAATACCCCGTACATTTCTAAGCAAGAAAATGAACCATTGTTCGTACGCATGAAATCTCCTATCCTGTGAATCATGTTTGACTAAATAAACTTGGATGAGTATCATAGTGATAATATATTTTATTATGTGATAAGAATGTTCATAAGAGTCACTTAGAGTAATCCAAGCTAAGAACTTTTGAATTCACCAAATTTTCATATGTGATTTCACATAGGTCATGTTTGAATGAGCATAACTTGGTTTATAGGTTGTATTTTGGAAAGATTTGTAACCTCTAAATTGAATATAATTTAATAATCTTTCTGTCGATACCAAATTAACCTAAAACAGACACCCGGTGAAGAAGTTATGGCGATTTAAAGTTTCAGCATTGTCATTTTAGTCAGTGGCGTGTCGCACCATAAGTCAAAATGATGTTTTTCAATTTCAAGTATGTCTCCATGATTCCACAATGTAGCGGAGAGTTTCTAGGTCATAAAAAAGTAGCAACACAATGACTCCGTGTCGCGCCAGGGGTCCAAATTGGGAAACTTTTACAAAAATTAGAAGACGCATCTAGAAGGGTATTTGGGTCATCTTCCCACCTCTATATAAGCTCCCAAACATGTAATTAAGACATTATTTCACGAAAACAAACTCTTTTTCATCAAAATCCTCTCAATAACACATTGGAGTTTCAATTAAGAAATTTAAGTTCAGCAAATTCTACCATTAAATTCTAAGAATCTCTCCGTCAATCGTCACTAAATAAAGAAATAAAGTATGCATGTGTTCATTTATGGACTCCATTCATCGATGAAGTCCAAGAACCCTATTTTAAACTATATGTCATGCTTGTTATGTTTTGATTTGATTGTTCATCTTATTTATGTGTTGAATGATGTCAAGATAGAATCTTTATGGATTTGTATGAAACTAGGATCGAATGTTAGTTGAAATATATGAACTTTGGGTGATATGGGTTATTGAATTCATGAATAAACCTATGCCCAAAGTGGTGCATGTAAGGTGTTTGATAAAATGCCTAGGATGATAGAATTCATGTCTCATGATTCAATAGTGCTTAAGTGAAGAGTCTACCTTTTATGCTCTATGATTTCACATGAATTTTATGTTAGTGTTATGTGTTGTTGTGATATGGAATGAGCATCATATTGAAGATTTGCAAGTGTATACATGTCGTATGCATTCCATTCCATGTATAATAAGTTGAGCATCATGTATAGTATGAAATCCCCTACTTATGATATTGTGAATTTTGGGCTCTACTCTTATGATCAAGTCAGTCATGTGAGTCAGTTTCCTTCCATCGAGTCCTGGGGGTACTTGTACCCAAAAAATATAGTTGTGTGCCTAGATCCATGTCAAGATTTCATAATACTCTCAGCCAATCCATGTTCCATAGAAGTTAGTTAGTCATGTGACTCAGGAAAGTTCAGTAAATCGGTTAATCTAGCTAATCTCCGTAATCTCAGGACTCAATAATATCAAAAACTTCAAAAATTCTAGTGTTCTCCATAACTTCAGTAATCTCCATAATTTAGTAATCTCAAAAATTTCAAGAACTCAATACTCAATAAGATCAGTGCTCTCATAAACTCAGTTTAGCTCTACTAAACACTCCCACTAACATCAGTTCAGTTAATCAGTTTAGTTCAGTCAATCAATTTTGTTCAGCAAATCAGTTCAGTTTATTTCAGTTGGGAGTAGGATCAGCACTGAGTGAACCCAAGGATGAGGGATCACCATCACAGTCAGAGGGTGTGATTCCTAGAAGCAATCCTTGCATTCCAGAACTATGTAGCCAGTGTAGGTTGAGATATCCCTACCCATAGGGCTAATGCATCTCCTTTGAGTTTACCTAATAGCAGGGCAGATGGAATAAGCTCCAAAATAGAATAGGGTTTACTCATATGTTGTCTCTACACATAGCACAGTATTGACACCCTTGCAGCTGGGGTTATAGGTAGGACCCCAACTAGTTTAGTTTCGGGGCATGTCGGTTAGATGATTACCTCCCACAGTCTTAGTTTTAGTCTCGGTATCAGTTTTAATAATAAAACTCAGATAGTTCTTTAGACTTAGGACTGTCAGCTACTGTCACCCAATAATACGGAACTCAGCTAGTTTCACCTTATTCAGGATATAAGATACAATCACTCATGTTATCATTTATACTAGTTATCATTTATACTAGTTATCAGAACTTATATTACTAGTATTTACATTTATGGCTATCAGATACAGTCAATCAGATTAATTTTTTATAATTAGACTTCCAGATATAGTTTACCAGGATAGTTCTACTTAATCAGAACTGTCAAAAATAGTTATTCATGTATCAATAATATAGTTTCAGTCCTTTAATATTCAAAAATACAGTATTAGCTCATCACTTATTAGTGACTTAGATATCAATATCAGTAAACTTAATCACTCAGTATCTCAATATCACTAAGCTTATGTTGTCAGTGTTCAGACTCAGTAGTCAGTATCACCACGAGTTCAGTTATAGTTGCTTATGCATGTATGTATTCTCACATTTATATTAGTCAACATGGTTATATAACCCTTTGCATTTATCCTACCTTAATCGTATACTTAGTACATTTAGTCATACTGATACATCTGTGCTATGGTGCTTTATCTTATGTTACACCATAGGTTTAGAGGCATGAGCTCTAGATCAACAGTAGATTCCTGTAACAGTAGTCAGAGTTAGAAATACGTCCTTATTTTTTGAGGACACGTTGATTTGATTACTATTTCAGTTTTCAGTTTATTTTATTAGCTGGAGTTAGTTGGGGACATGACCCATCAAATCCTTGTTCAGACAGTTTAGAGGCTTTCCAGACTATAGCATGTCAAATAGTTATTTCACATTTTTTTGGTATGGTTATACCATTTTCAGACATTATTCTTATCTGATGTTTATTCAGTTGAACCTTATGGCCATTCAGTATATGTTTCCACATTTTTATTTTATATTATGTAGTATGTAGGTACAAATATCAATCATAGGTTATCCTGTGGTCCTTGGGGTCATAAGCACCATGAAGCATTTCGATTTAGAAAAATTGGGGTGTTACAAACTTGGTATCTGGACCTAAGGTTCAATAGAGTCCTAGGAAGTCCGAAAGCCATCTCTAGTAGAGTCTTGTACATACGTGTGTTGTGCACCACACTTATGTGCTGGAGGCTATGAGATATTTTAGGAATAGTTTCCCTTCTTTCAGTATTTGTGTCATGCCAGTGAGTAAAATCTCTAATTAATGTCTCGGTCTAATTTATTTCTTCCTTTTATTTACTAAACATGTCTTCAGAAAGGACTAGTAAAAGAAAACCCAATAGTCACTCAATACCTCAGCCCATCCAAGTAGATTCCCTTGATGAGCATGTCTCTTATGCAAAATTCAGAATTGCATTCTCTACTCTAGCCAGTTCAGTTGTAGCTCAGAATAAACGGCCAGCTACTATTGAGAAAGTCACAGACATCACGAGAGTGACTTCCATTGAGAATGTAGAGTTAGCCTCCTATTAGCTATAAGATATATCCCATATGTGGTTTAAATAATGGAAGGTAGACAGAGGTACAGATACAGAGCCCATAGAGTGGGAATAATTCGCTATATCTTTCTTAGATAGGTTCTTTCCCATAGAGCAGTAGGAGGCTAAAGTGTGAGAGTTCATAAATCTCAAGAAGCGTATGATGAGTGTAAAAGAATACTGCTATAAGTTCAACCAGTTAGCCAGGTATGCTCCCCATGTAGTGGCAGACAGTAGGTCCAGAATGAATAAGTTTGTTTCTGGGGTATCAGGTAGAGTGGTTAAGGAGTGTTGGACGGCAATGTTGATTAAAAATATGGACTTGTCTAGGTTGATGGTTTATGCTCAAAATATTAAGGAGCATAAGCTTAAAAATAAAGAGAGAGAAAATAAAAGGGTTAGAAGAGGTAGTTACAGTCCTTCTCAGCCGAGGTCAACGGGTAGAAGGAGCAAAGTTCTTACCCATCCTCTTTGCCAGGCTTGTGGTAAGTGTCATAAGCGTGCGTGTAGGGTAGGCAGTTATTTAAGATTTATGTGTGTCAAGACAGGCCACAAGATGCGAGACTGTAGGGTTATATTACAGAGGGGTAAAGAGCTGTGTCAGCAGGTACCAAGAGTGGTCAGCGTCAGAATAGATTCCAAACTCGTCATGATCCAAAAAGTTTCCCTATACTAAATTCGGGTAAGTTACATGTTTTTCATGTTTATGGTACGCATTGTTAGATATCTTTCTTTCATTCGATCTTATGTTTCAATATGAGTTAGTAAGTAAATCAGCAAGTCAGTTTAGAAATCAAGCAGTCAGATTTGTATGGTTTGTTTTCTCATCCTTGCATCTATTCATGCCATCCAAAATCTCAGAGAATGTAACTATTCCTAGGTAGAACCTCCTAGTAGTTGCAAGTTCAGTTCAACTCATGTATCATGCATTAGTTTCATAGTCCTGAAGATCAGTTAACCGAACTCAGTATTTGGACCTAGTTTAGTAATCAGGCCCTAAAACTCAGTTCAGTCTCGGATTCTCTATGCCATAGTATGCAACTATTAGTTTCTCTCTTATTTGTCAATACTTCAGTTTACCAAATCTTTAAGAATCATATTACATGTGTAGTACTTCATTCTCAAGTAATACAACCTCTACAAATCCTTTCTCAGTCACCTCATGGTACTTAGTTAATCGTTACGTCCTATGTACAATATTCGATAGTCTCAGTTCAGTTATTCCAACTAAGTTCAGTATAGTCATACAAGCCAGTGTTCAGTTATTAGCATAAGTTAGTTAGTCTAGCTATAAAATCAGTTTAACAGATATGTATTTAAATTTGGTAGGGGTTGTTCTCCCATCTTTCCATCCAGCCACACTAATGGACATCTCAAGGATGTAACTATCTCCAAGATAGAGCATACTAGTATATGCAAGCTCAACTTAGTTTATGTATCATGTCTTAGACACGAATTCCACACACACAGTCGCAATTCAGTATTGCATACCCAATATTCAGTTCTAGTATTAGTCCCAGTTATAATCTTTGTTGTGATTTATACTTTAGTCCATTAATCACTTCAGTTAATGTGTCATGCCTCAGTTTCAGATCTCAAATAATCTGTCATAATTTTGTAACCAGGTGCATGATGCATCGCCTCAACTTTCTTAATATCTCAGCAAAGTCAGCCCAGCATCCTTCAATGGACATATTGTCCCAAGGGGGAGATACACTATACCCCCTAAACTTTTAAGATTTTAAACATGATTTTTTCTTTGATGAATCCGTTTTGGAGGAAGTGTTACTTATGATACGACCCTCTAACTCCAAAACTTAGTAGTAAGCCATGTGCTCAAAGTCTTAGTTTAGTTCATGATACTCTATCCATGTCACATAGTACAAACTTAGTTCAATTTATGCATCACGTTCCCGACTCAATTATGTTCTCATGTTCCCTCTCATGTATATTGAGTGATTAGTCTTAGACTCATTAGTATTTTCAGTTCAATGTAACAGTCTTTTTGGCTTACTTATTCTCATGATTAGGTTTCAATACCAAACTTGGTATTCAGTTCTATGCTCCATTTTTAGTTCAAACTTGGTATCTTTACAATTACATGTTCAGTCGTATGTTCATGGGTCAGTTTGGTCATGTACTCATGCATCAGATATGTGGGATAAACTTATCAGTACTTTTAGTCATGCATTCATGTATCATGTCAGTCATATAATCATGCATTAGATATGCTTGGATTCATCTTATCTATCTCTGCATCATATATGCATTCTCATTCTGAGAAACTTAGTTCATCAGAATACTCAGTCCTTCATTCATTAATCAACTACCCATACATCAAATATGTATGTTCAGTATGAATCATTTTATTTTTCACGCCAGTCATGAGACCATGTTTCAGTCATTCATGTTCAGTACATGTTTATCTTATTGTTTCCTCTTTCAGTTAGTCTTATTTGAGGACGAATATTCCCAAGGGGAGATATTGCAATACCCTGTATATTTTTAACATAGAAAATAAACCATTGTTCCTTCACATGCAAGCTCCTATCCTATGATTTATATTTTACTACATGAATTAGGATGAGTATCCTAGTGATATTTGAGCTTATGATGTGTTAAGCATGTTCATAAGAGTCACTTAGTGTAAGCCAAGCTAAGAACTTTTGAATCTATTAAATTTTTGTGTGTGATTTCACATAGGTCATCTTTGAATGAGAATAATTTGGTTTATAGGTGGTATTTTGGGCATATGTATACCCTTCAAATTTTAGAGAATTGAATAAGCTTTTTGTTGATACCAAATTTGCCTAAAAGGGACACCCAGTGAAGAAGTTATGGCGATTTAAAGTTTTAGCAGTGTCATTTCAGTCAGTGGCATATCACGCCATAACCCAAAATGATGTTAGTCAATTTCCAGTGTCTCTCCATGGTTCCACCACATCGCGGTGAGTTTTCCGGTCATAAACAAGTGGCAAAACGATGTCTCTACATCGTGCCAAGGGTCAAAATAGAGAAATTTTTATAGAAATTTAAAGATGCATCTAGAGGGGTATTTGGGTCACCTTCCTACCCCTATATAAGCTCCCTAACACAGAATTAAGCCATTATTTCACCAAAACATACTATTTTTTATCAAAATATTCTCAAGAACACACTAGTGTTTCAATTGTGCAATTTAAGTTCAAGCAATTTCTACAATTAAATTCCAAGAGTTTCTCTGTCAATCTTCACTAAATCAAGAACTAAGGTATGCGTGTGTTCATTAATGGACTCCTTTCATCCATGAAGTCTAAGAACCCTATTTTAAACTATATGCTATGCTTGTTATATTTTGATTTGGTTGTTGATCTTGTTTATGTGTTGAATGATGTCAAGATAGAATCTTTATTAATTTGTATTAGTTGAAATATATAAACTTTGGGTGATATGAGTTGTTGAATTCATGAATAAATATATGCCCAAACTGGTTTATGTAAGGTGTTTGATAAAATGCCTGCAGTGATAGAATTCATGTCCCATGATTCAATAGTGCTTAAATGACAATTCCACGTTCTATGCTCTATGATTTCACATGAATTTCACGTTATTTTTATGCGTTGTTGTTGTGATATGAAATGAGCATGCTATTGAAGCTATGCAAGTATATACATGTTGTATGCATTCCATTCCATGTAAAAAAAGTTGAGAATCATGTATAGAATGAAATCTCTTACTTATTATATTGTGAATTTTGGACTATTATGATCAAATAAGTCATGTGTTTAAGTTTCCTTCCATTAAGTCCTGGGGGTACTTATAACCAAAAAATATAACTGTGTGCCTAGAGCCATGTCATGATTTCATGATTCTCTCAGTCAAGCCATGTTCCATAGAACTCAGTCAGTTATGTGACTCAGGAAAGTTTAGTAACTTAGTTAATCTCAGCTAATCTCAGTAATCTCAGTACTCACTGATATCGAATACTTCAGAAATTCTAGTGTTCTTCGTAACTTCAGTAATCACGGTAATTCAGTACTCTCAGAAATCTAAAGAACTCAATACTCGGTAAGATCAGTGCTCTGATAAACTCAGTTTAGCTCTGCTAAATAATCCCACTAATATCATTTCAGTTTAGTCAATCAGTTTAGTTCTGTAAATCAGTTCAATGTCTTTCAGTTGGGAGTAGGATTCAGCACCGAGTAACCCAAGGATGGGGACTCACCTATCGTAGTCAGAGGGTGTGATTCCTAGAAGCAATCCTTGCATTCCAGAACTACGTAGCTAGCATAGGTTGAGACGTACCTACCCATAGGGCTAATGCATCTCCTTTGAGTTTACCTGATAACAGGGTAAATGAAATAAGCTCCAAAATAGAATAGGGTTTACTCATATATAATCTCTACCCGTGGCATGGTATTGACACCCTTCCAGCTGGGTTTACAGGTTAGAACCCAACCAGTTTAGTTCTTAGGCATGTCGGTTAGATGATTACCTCCCAGAGTCTCAATTTTAGTCTCGGTCTTAGTTTCAGTAATAGAACTCAGATAGTTCTTTAGACTTAGGAGTGTCAGCTACAGTCACCCAACAATACAGAACTCAGCTAGTTTCACTTTATTCAGGATTGTCATATATAGTCACTTATGTTATCAGTTAAACTAGTTATCAGAACTTATCTTACAATTATTCACATTTATGGCTGTCAGATACAGTCAATCTGATTAATTCTTTATAATTAAACTACCAGATATAGCCCACCAGAACAGTTCTTCATAATCGAAACTATCATAAATAGTTATTCATGTATCAGTAATATAGTTTTAGTCCTTCAGTATTTAATAATACAATATCAGCTCCTCACTTATTAGTGACTTATATATCAATATAAGTAAACTTAATCACTTAGTATCTCAGTATCAGTAAGCTCATGTTATTAGTGTTCAGACTCAGTAGTTAGTGTGCACGAGTTTAGTTATAGTTGCTTATGCATGTATGTATTCTCACGTTCATATTAGTCAGCATTGTTCATGCATATAACCCTTTGCATTTAGCCTACCTCACTCGTATACTTAGTACATTCAGTCGTACTGATGCATTTATGCTATGGTTCTTACTCTTATGTTACACCATAAGTTCAGAGGCACGAGCTCCAGATCAGCAGTAGATTCTAGTAACAACAGTTAGAGTTAGAAGTAAGTCCTTATCTTACAAGGACATGATTATTTCATTACTATTTTAGTTTTTTGTTTATTTTAGTAGTTGGAGTTAGCTGGGGACATGTCCCATCAACTCCTTGTTCAGACAGTTTAAAGTCTTTTCATACTATAGCATGTCAAACAATTATTTCAGATTTGTTTTTGTATGGTTATATTGTTTTCAGACATTGTTCTTATCAAATGTTTATTCAGTTGAACCTTATGGCCATTCAGTACATATTTCCATATTTTTATATTATATTATGCAGTATATAGGTATAGATATCAGTCATGGGTTATCTTGTGGTCCTTCAGTGGCATAAACACCGTGTAGCATTCTGGTTTAAAAAATCAGGGTGTTACAACATTTCTCATACATGACGTGCTTAGATGTTACTTAGTCCAAATAGATGGGTGGTTGACCTTTATGGAGAAGCCAGTGCTTATTTTTTTTAGCGACATTAGATGGTTGTGAACTGGGGAGATTCCTGTAGTTATGTTTTAGTAGAGACACTTCCCAGTAGAGGAAGCCACTCAAAAAAATGAGAGTGAGATGCAAATCCATTATCCTTACCTATTTTAGATTTTAGGAATATCCTAATCCTTAACTTTCATGGATAAAAGTTCCTTTAGCAGTGGATACTATAATGACCCTTAAGGACATTTTTTAGATTTCTTCTTATTTTCTCCATTAGATCTTCTGAATAGCTTCCCTATGTTATTTATGACTTTTTATAACTGACAATTCAGTTATCGTGAAGTTTTTTTGGTTTTTGGAGCCATTTCCCTGTTTTGAAGTCTTCGTTAGTTCCAAATTGCCACCGGCCAAAAACTTGACTGAAATAGCCTCGACTAGAAATTATAACTATGCTATTAACTCAAAAATATTGACTTAGGCTTTGGGGGATCTTGTCTTGTGTCCTGAGGCACCCTGGCTTATTTCAACCTATTGGTCACAGAGTTATGAAATTAGAAAGTGGGTGTGGGACCCATATTTTGTTGAAATTACCTTGGATGGAAATTGTGACTTCACCATTGAGTCTAGAAAATCAAATTTTATATGGTATGTAGTTTGTTTGCATATACGGGATTCTGAAAAATTCCCAGACACTCGATTAAATGCCATTTTTGACTAAGGAAAATCTAGTACACCACAATAGCAGATCTTTGGACCGCGATCACTACTCACTCGAGTAGGCCTCATTACCTCTATGATGTACTAATAGTTGCAATCACGACCACTATGGCAACATAAAGATATTGCAATTGCAATAACCCGGTTAACGATAGCAGAACCTAATGGCTTGGGCTGGGTATAAATAGACCCTTATTCCATAATTTTTGCCATTTCCCATGCATTTATTGAGTGCTTAAAACCTAAAGAGTGAGATTAAATGGAATTTAGTCTTGTGGGTGATTACATTTGTTTCTGCTATTATCTTTCCTATTTAAGGTAAGAATTCACCCTTTTTCTTAGTAAACTTTCTTGGTTTCTTGTCCAAAAACCCCTAAATTCTGGCGGGCTTAATTTTAGCCTTGATTTATCTTGCATTTCACCTATTTTTAGTGTAATAATTCCTTGCATATGTGAGAAAGTTGGGTTGGTTTCAGAAACATGATTTCTATGAGTGGGACCAACACGGGGTTTTGATGTGATTTTTGCACCAGAAGCACAATAGTGCAATATGGGTATCATTATTCTAATATTAATGAGTAGAATATGATTTCGATAGCTTCACATCTTGAGAAAGCTTTTTGGAAGAGAAAATGGTTATTTTACAAATTATGTGAGCTTTTTTCGGTGTCGAGGTAGGCTAGGTTTTACCCCTTATTAGATTGAGATAATTCGTAGTATGTTTACAATATTGTGTTAGATTTGGGATGAGTTTTAGGGTTTTTTTATTATGAAATTCAATGATTGGGTTCGTTGGACAATTTGGGGCATCTGTAAATTGTAAATAAGGCATAATTGACCTAATTGCTTATATTCAGGTGACTTCCCTATTTAGTAGAATTAGATACCTTAATCCTAGCTCAGGTAGAATATGCCTAAAATGAAACTTTGGGGATTAGAAGTCGGCCCTTCATCCCCCTTAGGCTAAGATTTATTTTATCCTTTCTAGACCTTATTACGTCTGTTAGACTCTTAGAATTGCTTATTGAGGTAATATTGGGAAATTTGGATACTTGATGGATATGATTGCTAATGTGAGGGTGATGCCTATTGATTATGTTGTGACTTATTCTATTTGATAATATTATTGATTATGTTGATATATTTATAATTACAGATTTAAATTCGGCTATTAATGATATATGTTTCGATTCAAGTTCGTCTATTGATGGTATGTTTACCAATTCAAGTCCTACTATTGATGGTATGTTTACCAGTTTAAGTTTGTCTATTTATGATATATTTACTGGTTCAAGTCCATCTATTATTGATAAATTTACCAGTTCAAGTCTGACTATTGATTATATTTATCAGATGGAGTCTGGCTATAGATATTATGCCATGATGATATACTTATTGTGATATGATGATATCGGGGTACAAGATTGAAATAGAAATTTTTGTAAGTTTAAAATTGAGGAAGTGATTATAATATGGTATGATATAGATGGATTCGAGTGAAATAACGACTAGTTCATAAGTGATGTTTAGTAGAAAAGGAATGATTTATTAATACATAAGAATTAGTTAGCACATGATTGTTAGTTGGTAAGTGTTGATTTATTAACAATTTATGAATATGGACAGTCAAGGGTTGTAGTGTGCCATGACTTAGATTAATTTCTATTGTATTATGAGAGTTGATAAATAACGGTGTTAAGATATGCTATCTTGTTTGTACCTTCTAGGCTTATAGGGGTTTCCGATGGGTTATTTACTATTCAACAACAATTAGCATATAGGAGCTGATTTAGTAGTTATATTTGTCCGTGATGATGCTTTATGTTGTGTTATGATGTTATTTTAGATTATTGACTATTTATGCACATATATTTTTGAGTTGATTCTGTTATGTTATCTTGAATTCTGTCATACTTATATCATGATTTAGCTCAGTTAGTCGATGATACCTCCTAAGTCCCTATTGTTTTGGTACTCATACTATACATCTGTGCCTTTTTGGTGCATATCCGAGTACTAGTTTCCATCATCGATTTGTGTTAATGTGGTGTTGATACTTGGAGATAGTGTGAACTCTTGGAGTTCAACTTTCCCATTTTCTTCCATCTTTTTATATTCAGTCTTTTGTTCTGAGACAAATATTTTAACTATTCTAGATACTTGGTTTATATTGCTATTTCTAGATGATCTTGTACTGGATCTACCAGAACGTGGGATGGTATCTATGTTGACTATCTTTATCTATTTCAAATACTATGATTATTATAAGTTGTGTTGTTAATTTTTGCCTTTGTGGGGCATTTTCCACCTAGTTACTATTTCGCTTACCTACTCGGGGATAGCGTATACTCCATCATGAATCATAAATTAGGTTGTGTAGAATGTAAGGAAGTATAGGTTTCCTATTGGTTGGTTCAATGCTTTTAAAGTTATACCATGGGCTACAAACTTATTGAGATATTTCATAAAATAGTAAAATTGATTTAGGACTAGTTTTTGATAGCTTAATATATGAAAAATGCTATGTGGATTAGAGATTGAAAAGGTGTTGTTAATAGTATCATGTTTGAAGTGTGCGATATAGTTAGGAAAGAAGGGCGAGCCAAGCCTATTACTTATTGACAATTTATCATTATTCGATGCTTTAGGGAGGTGACTTATAAGTTAGCCTTAACTCTAGTTCTATCAGTTGTACATCCTATTTTTCATGTGTGGATTGAAGAAGTACAATTTAGATGGTTCTCATGTTCATAAATGGGATTTATTAAATTTTCTTAAAATCTATCTTTTGAGAAGGAGTATTATATCCCATAAGTTTGACATATTTATTTGGATGGCTCCTAAGTGTTTTAATGTTATTTTAAGGTTGAATGATGATTCAGAATGTTAACTGGACCATTAGAAAGTGTTGTGGAATTTTCAAAATGAGTTTTGGGGCCTAATGAGACTCTAAAATAATAAAGGTCTGTGATTTTGCCGTGACATAGAGGAAACAGACACCCAGACAGAAAAACTAGTGGCTTGGCATGATAAGGGTGTACAATGCAAGTTGGTTATTGCGATAAGCGCATGCCATACCACTGTCATGGTCCGATAAGGGCGTAACATTCAAGTGTTCACAACGATCCCAAAATTCCATTTTTTCTTCAATTTTTTGAGGGTAATTAGGTTATTTGAATTCTAAATGATCCTATGAATAATAATAAACATGCTGATCAATCCCACAACAAAAGAATTTGTTGTTCCATCTCCTCCCAATCTCTCTAGTACATCAAAAGAAAGGGTTCCTCTCATAATTAAATCTCTACGATCTGAAATTTAGACTTTTCTTCAAGAGAAGTGACAATTTCAGGTATGTGGCATTTTAACAAATATTTTCTTTCATACTTGTGCCCAAAAACTCAATTTTCATATGAGTTGATGGATTTGATGATTAGGGTTCCTACCCACATTACATGATTAGAAACTATGGTGCTTTATTATGAATGAAATTGTATTTATTATATAAAAGAATCATTGTTTACTCATGTTTTTACCCATGTGATTGATTTTATGAATTGAGTTTTAGTGAATTGACTTGAAATTCCATGAGTTGGTATATTTTATATATATATATATATATATATATATATAATTTAAGCATGATTCACTCAGTTTGAAGGAGTTCACACTTACTCTTTTATATTATAGACTATTACAACAAGATTACAATTTCAATTTTTATCTTATGATCTTAGACATGATATAAAATTTACATATTTTCTTATGAACATGATTTAGTAGAAAAAGCATCACTGGTTTTCAAAATTGTGTTCCCATATGATCACTTTATGGAGAATTTCATATATTATGAGCAGTAATGTATTTTTTGGAGTAGTATTTAGCCCCATAGTGATATGGGTTTAGCACACCCAAATTCCCAAACTAAGTACCACTGTAGGTTAAAGAGGTCCTCTTTAGTTGAGAGTGTCTCCCTTTGGAGAAAGTCCGTAATAGTTGAGAGTGTCTTCTTTCTCATAAGTGAACTCATGCCAAGCAATGTTCTTTACCAATGGCAAGGTATAGAAAAACCCTCCTCAACATATGTCAAACATTGGACTTCATGTTAGCTCACATTGTTTAGGTTAGTTATAAAAATCTCCCACAAGTAAGGTATTGAATGTCTAAACTAAGAGTGAAGTGTCATCAAAGTACTTAATTATGTTTTTAATTCATCGTGCTTAATAGATTTCAGCTTTCCATTGTATTCATAAACATGGTGAGTTTGCATACACTTAGCAGGTATGTTTTAAACTTACGATTTATGTCAGTTTTATGCATTGAATCACCCCACATACTCACTACATTCTAAAACTACTGACCTTATATATGTCTATGTGGCTACATTATTTCATAATATAGGTTTTGGTGTTCATCCTCAGCAACACGATTAGCAACGATCATCACTTCCTACCTCCCATCATGGTGAGTCCCCATGTTCTGAGGTACTAGATTATGGTTAATTCCAGATGTTCAGTTGTGATTAGGTTTATACTTTACGATTTTTTGTTGTGTTATCTAGAGTCTGTCCCTATGGATTTTTTAATATGTTAGGGGCTTGTTAGGACTTATTAGTTGTTCTCAGACATTAACATCTTTCAGTTGATATTTAATGTACTTTTCTTTATTTAGATTGGTTATTCAACGAATTCAGATTAGTGAATTAATGTTTTCCCATAGATTTTAAGTAAATTGATTTTGATCCAGTGCTAAGTGACTACCATGGGTTAGCTTTAGTCCCTTATATACTCCTCAGCATTATATGATGCGTAGGGGTAGTCTCGGGGAGTTATAAGAAGCCCATAGATATATTAGATAGGATAATTCAAAAGTTGAGGTCCAAGGCAAAAGCTTTTGTGAAGTTTCACTTAAGGCATTGTCTAGTTCTTAACTCTGGCAAAGCCATAAACTAGTCTCACAGACCACTAAAATAAAAAATGCATGCCCAAAATATATCCTCTAGAACCTTAACAATCCTCTCAAAATTCCCTCTTAATTAACCTCTAAAATCATTATGTGAACCAAGTACTATGGTCAGAAATAATAGAAATAGGCACCCTATGAAAGAAAACTATCTCCTAAATATAGAAATAAGCCAACTAATACATCTAAACTTGAAGAAAGTGAGCAAACTTAGTCAACCTATCCATCATGATCTGAACTCCAAAGAGTGTATGACAATCCTACCATAAATTCCATGGCAATTCATTCCCACTTCCACTTAGGAGTGGGTAGCCTTTGAGTCAACCCACCATGCCTTAATTGTTTTTACTTCACCTTCTAATTGTTTAAGAACCCAGATATAAACTATAAAATATCCCAATTTATCCCACACCACCACACCAAGATAAAAAATTTATAATATCCCAGTTTATCCCACATCACCACTAATGTTGCTTCAAGTCATGATATGTCTTTGTTTCCCTATAGTAAATTGATTATTTGGAATGAAGGCCCTCATCCATAAAAGTAATGACCCTCCAGGCCATTGTTTATATCTTCTTATTTTTGCTGTTTAGATCTTCCTATAGTTTCCCCATGTAATCTATGAATTATTGGAGCTGACAGTTCAGTTATTGGGCAGTATGCTTGGTTCTTAAAGCCAATTCCCCGATTTGAAATCCTTACTAGTTAGAATTGGCTACCAGGCAATAACTTTAGTCAAACAAACTCATATTCTAATTATGATAGTTCCAACAGGTCTATATTGTCAATTTAAAGCTATATGGACCCTTGGTTTGGGTCTCAAGGCTTCTGAGCTCATTATAGACAATTGGTCCGAACATAAGAAAAATGGCACTTGGGTATAGGACCCACTTTTTTTTAAAACAAACTTGGATGGAAATTGTAACTGTTTCATTAAGTTAGGAACATCAAACTGATAGGTTAGCATAGTTTGTTTATGTATACATTATTCCAAATGAATCCTGAGGGTTGAGAGAGATTTGAAAAAGATCCAAGTCTCCAACTAGTGCATGCACTTAAGTGACCTTTAGGTCTCTTAAACAAAGGTTCGCTTAATAGGATAGCCAGGCGCTTAAGTGACAAGGCTGGCCCAACTGATGGCCGCTAAAGTAGAGCTTAAACTGCTTAAGTAAAGGCCTTTGAAGTGGAAAAAAGAACGGTTAAGTGTATGGCATGCAAGTAGCATGTATCGCAAATGCGACATTTGGTCGTGAAAGAAGTTACCACTTTAGAGGCCAAGTATCTGCTTAACCGGCACTTTGATAGCCTTATATTCCCCTTAGCCAAAGTTTCTCACATTTTTCACAAAAATTCAAAAGTGTAAACCCTAGAACGTATGGCAACTTGGGTCAAACATTGATATTATGTTTTAGGTTGTTCGTGAGCTTGAATTACTCATTTCTTCTCCAAATTCTTGGTAAGTTTTCATCAATTCCTTGGTTAATTTCTCAATAACATCCAAAAAATCTCTATAGTATTTGTGGGTTATTTATCGCACCAGTTGAGCTTGAAATTTAGCCATTCTTGAGGGTAAGTGTTCCTTGAGCATAGAGAGATGCATTGTCGATTTTGAAAGTGTGATTCTGTAAGCAGGCCCTATATGGGATTCATACATAATTTTGGAGCCGAAGCATAAAAGTGAAATTTAGGTATCATTGTTCTTGTATTGATAAAAAGATAATAATTTTTATAGCGTGAGATATTATGGAAGCTTCTCAGAAAGGATAACTGATGATTTAGCAGATTGCACTGGGCTTTTCTTTGGTGTCTATGTAGGATAGGTTTAGCACCCTATAGATTGAGCTAATTCATAGTATATTTATTATATTATGCTAGATATGGGTTGGGAACTCAGTCTTGGTGATTCAATTAGTATTATTTGGATTATTTAGCCTATTAAGGAATCAAAAACTAGGCATTATCAGCTTAGTTACTCATGATTTAGGTAGAATTTCTATCTTAGAGATAAAAGTGGTTTATATAATAGCTAGTAGAATTATTAGATAACTTACACGAGTTTGGGGAAGAATTTTACTTAGAACGGATTTTGGGAATTAGAAGTAGGCCCCTCAGCCCACTTAGGTCAAGACTCTTGTTAGCTCCTTGTATATTTTTATAAGCATGTTTTACCCTTTAATTTTTTATTTTGGAGTTTGAAGAGGCTAGATTCTTGATGCATATTCTAGATTGGTACTTGGGTGTTGGTGTTGGTTTTGGACCAAGTTCCTTGATTTATTGATATTGAGTTCAAGTTCAATCCCAACAATTGATTATATGAGTTTTGGTTTAGTTCAACAAATAGTGATGATATTGAATTCCAATTCAAGTCTGCCATTTAAAATTTATTTATGGCATGTTATGGATGGATTCACTCTTATTGTTTGAGTTATGGTAAATTAATGAAATTTTGGTTATTTATTACTTTGACTTCACCCTCCGAGCTTATGGAGGCCAGTGTCGGGTTGTTTAATTTTTTTGTAGTTACTGGAATAGTCTTGTAGTATTAATTATACTTTCATCATATTATATCTTTTTCAGTTACTTATGTATAGTATTGGAGCGTTATTCCTTATTTTCCTTTTTACTGTGACTTAGATTATTTATCTTGCACTTTTATTTCACTTATATAATGATTTAGCTTAGTCGACCAATGATGCCTACTGAGTACCCGTGACTTTGTCACTCGTACAATATTCTGTACCTTTTCACTATAGATCCGAGTACTAATGGCCTCCACTGATGTTACAATTATGCTTTTTAGAGTTGCAGTTGCCCTTTTCTCCTTCATCTACTTATGCTTAGTCTTTCATTATTTGAAACTTATGTATATTTTACTATTTTAGTACTGATATTTCTTTCTGATAGTGACTCTTGTACAAAAACTACTAGGTCATGGGATATTATTGTTGTTATTCTATCTTTCAAACTATTAGTATTATTTGGATTATTGTAGTAAGTCCTTAATTTCAAATCTCAAGCTTTTATTCCTTTTCGACCAAAATAGCCCATTGAGTCTGACACTGGGTTACAATTTGACTTACCTACTGATAACTATCACCTATACCATCGAAATTTTTAGAGGACAATCATTGTCAATAGCTCAACTAATGTTGAGGTCGAATCTACGAGGAGAAAAATTAGATTTCTAATCCTATGGGTATTAAAAGCTACTAGTGAGTCGCCTGCAATATAAATAAGGAAAAACTTGTAAATAAAAATTAGGGGGGGGGGGTGGAAAGTGTTTGTCAATAGTAACTCAAATCAACAAATTAAACAACAATTGTGATTTAAATTTGATATGAGAAGAATCATAGGATTATGTCTACCTAAGAGCAAGTTATGCCTGGGGGAACGAAGATTTAGTGTACATTCTAGTTGTTAACAATATGGTAGGACAGGTCTAGGATCCTTGATGCTAGTTTGTCAACCAAACCTGAAGAATTTCACTTGTTTACCCTGTAGGGTACCTAACAAGTTTTTCAATTACAACCACCTATTACCTCGTTTTGGGAATCCTTATTTCTGGGAAGATTCCTAAGATATTGTTAAGTTCATATTCACCCTTATGTCTAAGATGGTGAAAACTAGCAAACTACACCCATTAATTATCCACTATATCCTTGTCACCCACATCCTTTTTTAAAGGATGATATGGGTTCCAAAAGTTCACCCAAAACCCTCTTTCAATGTTGGTTTAAGTTTTCAAGAATTTGGGGTTTTCACCCACAAACCCATTTTGGGTATTTAGGGCTTTCACCGACAAGCCCCAACTAATTTAGCCAAGGAATAATAAAATGCATTATCAACAAAATAGCATATGCACAAATACATCACAACTCACAAATAATTGCACCTAAGTTCAACATAATCCCAAAACAATGAAAGTTTAGCTACTCATATAGAAAAGAGAGAAAAATTTACGATAGGAATTGTTTAAAGCATCCATTCTTAAATTATGCTAAACTCAATGTCTCCAATCAAAATACAAATATTGCCTAAATTAGGGTTTAAACTTCAAATACAAAATATTCCAAGAGTCTATAATATCCCAAAAAGGGTTTTAGCCTCTAAAAGGAATTGAGTTTCACTATATGAAATTACCCAACTACCCCTGGGCATATTCCCACGTAACTGTGATCACTAGATCTTGTCCGTGATAAAACCAACTTGACCTGGATTGACTAGCCATGATCGCAGTCCACTGATCATGATCGCGATAGCTAAGGCTGTTTCTACTTTGGGTCTTCCAACTGCGCTTCTTTCTCCTTTTTGATCCTTTTTAGCTCGCATCCATATCTTTCCATATCATAACCTGTATGCCAAAAAAAAGTGAAAATTAGTGTATTTCATTACAAATTTGTCTCATTGATACGTTTAAATCATGAAAATGTGCACGAATGTTGAGTGAAAATGAGTGGTAAATTTACCACTCATCAACACCTCTAACATAAAGCTTTCCTTGTACTCAAGCAACACTGCCTCTTACCACGAGACAAGGCATATGTATGCCTAAACTATATGACCCAATGATCATAATGACTTCAAGCCTAGTTACTATCACAGATGGTTCTTCAACCATAGGCAAAGCTATTCTCACAACCTCCCTCAACATGAAATACAATGTTCAAGAATGCAAAAGACTTCAAAGATCAACCATGAAACCATCACTAATACTTTAGAAGTGACCCATATTTTAATTTAACTACCTTAAATTCCTTTTGCCTTATTTTTTGACAGATGATAAAATATCCCACCTCAACTTGTTTAAGTGCCTTCTCTAAACGAGCATAACTTTTGTTCTATAAAGAGTATATGGGATAAAGACCCACAAATAGATAGATAATTGAATTATATTTTGAATGATAAAAATTTTACCTTTATCCAATATCAGGGTGAAATGTTGTGGACAAATTACTAAAGCATTGTCAAAGATGGTAGTAGGGTACGGCGCCTGATGACGACTCGTACCCAAACCATATGAGTCGTTAGGAGGAGTCGTACCCATAACAGTAGGGGTCAAAATTTGGGTTTCTATGGATGAATCAAGGTATGACTCGTACCCAGAACATACGAGTTGTACCCAAACATGTCAGGACGGCTTCCATATGATTTCCAGAAGGTTCCTAGGTTTTTTTTATTATTTCTCCCCTTATAACTCCTAACCCATGACATTTAAACCCAAGGGGAGATAATTTTCCTCTCCTTTCCATAAATTAAACAACAAAAAATCCCTATTTCCATTCTTAAGAACAAGATTAAGGATCTTCTCATGATCATTTCCCAATTCTCAAAGGTCAAGTTACTTCACAAGACAAAAATTGTAAGGTATGTGGGGTATTCATCAATCGGTTCCTTTTGATCCATTGAATCCAAAATCCCTCTCTTTGATTAATGTGTGAGTTTTTCTTATTATGGGGTTTAACATATTAAAGATGAATTCAATCTATGCTTTTCCTTAGTAAATTGAACTAAATTCATGTTCTCATATGGTCAAATCCAAATTAGGCTATGTAATGCTTTGAATTTCAAGTTGTTGTATATATTTAAATTGAATCCACGCATTTATGAATTTAAATCATGTAAGCATATTGTTTTTCTATGATTTACCCCCTTCTATGTTCAAATTCATAGGCTTCAATGATCATTCAAATCTACTATCTTTTGGGTCTCTGAATTATGACTTCCTATTATTGTATAAATGTTTTTGTCCTATTTTAGTAATCATTTAGTATTGGCAGGTTGTGAACACACGATGCCTATGTGGTTACTTTCTATTTCAGGCTTTTGAAATTTTAAGCTAGTCAAATGATGATTTCATTACTATGTTTGAGTTCAAGTTGGTTCTTGTCAGTACAATTTCATGTTATGTTAAACAATGAATAAGACCAGTTTCATTTAGTTGGGTGTAAAATTTATCACCGAGAGAGAAGCGTAGGTTTAGTACATCCTACTTTATAGAATCTACGTGCCCTCATAGGATTTAGGGACTAACCAAATCACATTTCCCCTACCTAATATGGGCTAAGCTTAGTGATCACTCCAGTCTAAGTTCCAATCCAATGGCAAGGATGAAACATACCTCCTCAACATGGGTCAGACATTGGACTCCGTGGTAATATCCATGGTTTATGTTTGTTACATGATATCTCCCACAATTTTAGTTTGTATTGGCAGTCTATTTCAGATGTCTTTTCAGTTAGTTTTGCAAGACCATCTAGTCAGTTTTTAGTATTTAATTAGTTAGTTATGAATACTTCACCAGTTATTAACATAACGTTAGTATGTTAAAAATACTTGGTCTTGTAATTCTAGTTTTACATGTTCATATAATTACATTCAGTTTTTCACATGTACTTCAGTTTGTCCTCACCTGACATACCGGTTCATTCAAAGTACTGACTGCATACCTTTTGCTTTTTCTATGTTGTCTTATAACATAGGTTCGGATACTCTATTTCCCCACCATTCATAGACAGTCCATCATTACCCAGCAACAGTAGTGATAAGTCTTCTTCCATCAAGGATATGGCATGTTTTACCATTATTTTAGTATCTATTTATATTTAATACGTTGGATTTAGTTGGGGGTCTATCCCATCAACTCCTCATGATTCTTAAAGGCTTTGAAACAGTTTGACAATCATTCAGTTTTTAGTTATTACTAGTTGTTTTAGATAGACAGTTTAGTTATAGTATTTATCTGATATTAAAGACATGTCATGATACATATTTTTGTATTAAAATTGATAGCTCCTTATTGGTTTATCTTTTGCACATGTTATAATACTGTCATTTTATTTAGTGTTCATAGTAGGTACAAGACCGTGGGTTATCTCAGGGTCGCTTGTGCCCTTAAGCACCATGTCGTGACTAGGGGTAGCCTTAGGCCGTGACAAATACAGTCCTAAATAGAATAAATAAAGAGACCTTTTTTCGTAAACAATCAAGCACAAAGACAGATAAGGGTGCTCCCTAAAAATGCATCAAGAGCTACTATCACACTCGATCTTTGTATCATCAACATCATCATAAATGAACCACTTGGCTAGAGCCTTATCATCGATCTCCACTCGAGAGGAAGGAAGTCTATCACGGGGCTTTACGACCTTCCATAGGCCCTTCACCCTCTTTCATATCTTGTTGAAGAACTTATCTCTCTTTTCTCTCTTTTTCCATCTTCTTACATGAAACGTAGAGATATCAATGTAACGCTGCCAAAGATGAGTAGTATCTCTTAAGAAAATCAATGGTATATCCTTGCTTATTCTAGTCCTCCTGATACTTCTCATAATCGGATTGGGACACATACGAGTTGCGGGTGGTGGAGGTCTCTCTTGTCCCTTAGGTTTAACCCGACACGAGCTCCCTAATGGATGAAATAAAAACACCAATACTCTCAATAGTTCTAGTGTTGGATGGTCTATAATACTCAGGCTCCTCATATGTCGACTTCCCTAAGTCAATCCTCCTCTTTTTGATTTTTCCCAGTGTGCCCTCACCTCAAATTTTTAGAGGATAGATGGGGTGCCAGGGGTCTCCCATGTATCTCTAGGGTACTTCTTAATCCTAATTCTCTTGGAAAGCTCTATAATCAAAGAGTGAAAGGAGAGATTTATACTGCCTCGATTCTTGGAGAATCTCTTATCAGAAACCATGAGCTGACAAACTTTCAAAGAAATATCGTCTAGAATGCAAGCAACTCTTTGAGCCTGCAAATCTGGAATTGATGTCATGTGGGTGCAAGGGGAGACTCAGCTACCTATGATGTTCAAAAAAATTTAAGCCTTGAAAGTAAAGTCATTCATGGATATGTTTCTCTTTGTCACCACCCAGGAGACTTCCTTTCTGGGGCATAGTCTTTCTGCCAACCAGCTTCCTAGCTCACACCCTTTTTCTTTGAAGTCACCCATATTTGAATTTTGGATCCTGTAGATATTATTGATTTACTCTACCCTAAAGTTCACCTCCTTCCCTCAAATCCTAATAATCATGTTGGATGGGTCTGAGAAAGGTACTATTTTAAGGTTATCGTAGAACTCACGAACCCATTTCTCATTTGCTTTGCAAGGATCCGGGTGAAGCTCCACCAACCCATGGCCACAACTTTGTTATGAATTGTCAAAATATTTTCCGACACTTTTTCAAAGCATATTTCTCTCTCTATGAGTAGCTTTGCCCTTGAAAGATCACCATAGTAAAGAGTGTGGCACTCGGGTGCCATGAATTCGACTTGGTCGTATTCTTCCATGATATGAACTTATAAAGCATGAGAACAATGCAACCATATAATCACTGATATTTACATTCACAAATTAAACCATGTTGTTCTCTAAAGCTCATAGGATTGTTACTTGATGGTTTTTGGACCAAAAATTGGTGTGCAGAATTTTTGGCCCAAGCAGAAAATCAGTCTTAGTTACCATGATCGAGGGCCATAGAGATGCTATTGTAGTGCTGTGATCATGGTCTTAAATATCACAATCTTAGTGCAGCAATCGCGTTCCTAATGACCATGATAGCGAAACTTGAGACCCATTTCAGGCCAAAATTTCTAATGTCCAAAAATTTAAATTTTTAGATAAAATATGTTATACAATAAGAATTTCCACTGATATCATTAAACAAGTTTCCTAGGTACTTGATTTTGCCTTTAGAATGTCAAAACCACTAGAGAATACACACTTGGGCATTTAATCGAGCACTTGGTGTGAACCCTTCATTTTACTCAACATCACACAAAATTTTGTTTACTCAAGGCATCCTCATGTGCTTACACACCGTATTCTAGCAGCTAACCACCATAACAGTACATTAGACCTAGTAATTACGCATCAAAATAAAAATTTTTGGCTTCCCTATAACATTCATTCTAGGGCCTATTTTCAGTAGTCAATGCATAGATCCGAGCCACTTACCGAATGAGTGATGCAAAATGGACGGAAAGATACTGATGGAATGCTCAAAATTTGGCAAAAAATGTGTCCAATTAGAGAGGAAAGTTGAGAAGGAATAATGGGGAAAAAGGGTGATTCAGATGGTCATATAATAGCTTTGACCACAATCCCGGTCAAAGTTCTGTGATTGCGGAAATGCAGGTGATCGAGACCATGGCCATGGTCCTGCGATTGTGGTAACTAGGGTCATTTATGCACCCCTATTTTCCCCTATTCAGCTTATTTCTTATGTTGATACATTTTCCCCTATTTAGAAGGATTTCACACTTTCTCCTTCTCAAACTCATCCAACACACTCCATAGTGCCACAAATGCATCAATTATCCAATTGATAAAATTAAAATTAACACTACGAATTTAAAAACAAAGGATACGAGCCACTTTTGTGGCATTTGTGGGTTGATTCCCTCATCGTACCTTATTTATCATCATGACATGAAGTCATCCTTCATTCTCAAGTTAGGTCCTTAAGGGTACCCTCATTTACTTCCTCAACTTCAACATCGATCACCGATACCACTTGAAGCTTTATAGGTTTTTTTTAATTTTTCATACCCTGAAGAGCACTTCACCATCATGAACTAAAAACCTTATTTTCCCAAGCTCTAAATCAATAATAGCTTTCCCAGTGGCAAGAAAAGGTCGACCATGGATGATAGGCACCTCATGGTCCATTTCACAATCCAACACCACAAAATCTATTAGAAGGATGAATGTATCCACTTTCACCAATAAGTCAAACACAACACCAACCAGTTTCTTGATAGACCGGCCTAACATTAAAAGCCTCATTGACGTTAGATTAGTGGTACCCAAGCCAAGACTCTTATAATTGCAAAATCCATAAGATTTAAACCGCACCAAGGTCATATAAAGCCTTTTTAAACTTATGTGTCCTGATGTGCATGGAATTGTAAACGCTCTCGGAACATGTTTCTCTTCTGCTATAAAACTAGCCATGATATTGCTACACCTATGAGTAACTTAAATGGTATCACTCTCAATAATCCTCTTCTTGGACATAAATTTTTTGATAAGCTTAACATACCCCAAAATATATTGGATAGCCTCAAGCAATAGGATATTGATGGAGAAGTTGTTAAGCTTAGGAAAGAGTGTTTTGGGTTTAGCATTATACTCCTGAAGGGAGAGAGAACCATCATGTTATGAATTAAATCACTTCTCACTTCATCATTTTTAACTACCTTTTGATCATTTTTTTCACTATTAACTTCTTCATTCAACACCGGCTCTTTGTGATTCCCTTCATGAGACTTCAGAGACTCTTCATTTAAATTATTCACAAGCTTTTTCTCCCTATTTTGATCTTTATAGACATCCACCACAAGATAACCAAGGGTTTTATCTCTCCTAATAACAATAGCCAGCACTTGGGCCTCATTTTTTGGGTTCACAATGGGGTCACTAGGGAGGCCTCCCTTTGGCCTAGTATTGATTTGGAGGGGAGATTTTCCCTCTTTAAGTTTTTAATTTCTTCATAAAAGTGGAGAGGGACACAACTATTTGGATGAGTTGTGAAAAATATCCTTTCAATCCATCGACCATTTTGTCTGTTCTCTCCACTTTCATCAAAATCCTTGATAACACATCATTCATTTTTTCCTTATCGCGGTAAACGGGGTTGGAATCTTTATACTTTACCCAGTCATGAGGGAGCACATAACGATTATACTCATGATCCTTATCTCTCCAATCATGTTCACGATCTCTATCTCTCTTGTTCCAACCTTGGTTCCTACCTTGCCTTTGATAGGCTAGGCGAAAACTCCTTGAATAGTTAACCAAATATTTGATCTCTTTATCAAGCTTTTTGTATTCTTCTTCATCATAGCTCTTGGATGCCATGGCATTAATCTCATTTGTGTGTACACCCATCACATGCTTCTTTAGCAACTCCAATTGTGTCATCATCTTTGCCAAGTTCTCTTTCTGTTCTTCATATTTTTTCTCCTTATCAACATCTAAAGAGGTATGAGAACTTTTAGGGACCTCAGTGTCTTAGGTATACCATCCCCAATTTTTTTTCTCACATCCTCAAGTAAATTCAAAGCTGCATCATATGTTAGCCTCACCAGAGTAATCCCCGCAACATTATCAATCATGGTCTTGTTGAGTTGATCTAAGGTCTAATATAAGATTGGAGTAGCATCTTCTTGGGACCTTATGATTGGAGCATTGAGTAAGCTTCCCATTAAATCTTTCACAGACATCGTACAAAGGTTTACCATTCCATTTCCTAAATTTAGTGATTTCATCATGCAATTGTAGCATCTTAGATGGTGGGAAATACTGATCAAGGAATACAATGGTAAGTTCCTTCCAAAAAGTAATTGATCCGGCCATAAGAGATCAAAACCAAAATACTGCCTTACCCGTTAGGGAAAATGGGAAGAGTCATAGATGGATGGACTCTTGGGTGATGTATGCATATTAAAGGCTGTAGAAACATTTATGAAATCTTTAAATATATATTGGGATCCTCATATGCTTTCCCCCCAAAATGTCCCTTCCTTTGTAGCATATGCAATATAACATTTGTGACATGAAAGACACCATTCCCATGCGTAGGTGGGATATGGATGGCACTTGAACGTCCCACATCATTGAGATGCCCTTCATCATTAAGAGGGTAATTAAAAGACCCGACGTAACTTGCATTTTCACTCATGGTTCCATGTATACTATGATGATTACCTAAATGAAAACAGAAACTACAACCAAAATAAATACAAACCACTATGGTGTACCCAAAATAGCACTAAAAACCGCTTAAGTGAAAACTAAATTTCACTCCCCGATAATAATGCTATATTATAACGCTCACCTATACCTTTAAAATCGGTAGAGGACGGTTGTTGTCAATAGCTCAACTAATGTTGAGGTAGAATCCACTCGAAGCAAAATTAGATTGTTAATCCTCTCGGTGTTAAAAGCAACAAGTGAGTCACCTACAATGTAAATAAGTCAAAAGTCATAAATAAAAATTTGAGGGTTTGTTTTTAGGAAAGTGTTTGTCAATAGCAACTCAAAAAAACAAATTAAACAACAATTGTGATTTAAATTCAATATGAGATGAATCTTGGGATTATGTCTACCTAAGGGCAAGTTATGTATGGGTGCATGAAGATTTAATGTACATGCTAGTTATTAATAATATGGTACCTAGGTTTAGGATCCTTAAGGCTAGTTTTTCAACAAACCTTAATAATTCCACTCATTAACCCTCTCGGGTACCTAAAAAATGTATCAATTACAACCACCTATTACCTCACTTTAGGAATCCATATTTCTAGGAAGATGCCCAAGATATATTCAACTTTCTAATAACCCTTATGACTAAGATGGTGAAAACTAGCAAACTACATCCATTAACTATCCACCATTACTTTGTCACCCATATCCCTCTTTGAAGGATGATATGGGTTCCAAAAGTTTATCCGAACCCCTATTTTAAGAACGGTTTGAGCTTTAAAGAATCTGGGTTTTTCACCCACAAACCCATTTTGGGTATTTTGGGCTCACACCCACAAACTCCAACTAATTTAGCCAATTAATAGTACAACCTATTATCAACAAATTAGTATCTGCACAAATTTATTACAACCCACACATAATTGCACCTTAGTTAAATTTACTCCCAAGACAATTAAAGTTTAGTTATTCATGAAAAAAAGAGAGAAAAATATACCATAGGGATTGTTCAAAGCTTCCATTATTCAATAATCCAAAATTCAAAGTCTCAAAATCAAAATACATATTTTTCCTAAATTAGGGTTTAAACTTCAAGTTCAAAATATTCCAAGATTCTAGAATATCCCAAAAGAGAAAGGATTCTATCCTCTAAAAAGAATTAGGTTCGCCTATATGAAACTACACAATTGCCTTTGGGCATATTCTTGCATAGTCGTGCTCACTGGAGCTTGTCCGTGATTATGGAAACTATGATTGGGGTAAAGACACTGCGATCGTGTAAGTTTGACCTAGCTTGAATGGTTGCGATCACGAACTACCGACTACGATCACAGTAACTAAGGTTTTTTCTGCTTTAGGTCCTTTATCTACACTTCTTTCTCCTTTTTGATCCTTTTTAGATTGTATCCACATCTTTCTATATTATAACTTATATGCCAAAAAAATATGGAAATTTATGTATTTAATCACAAATTTGACACATTGATACATTCAAATCAAGGTAATATGCACAAATGTTGAGTTCAAATGAGTGGTATTCATGCAAATAAGTGGTAAATTTACCACTTATCACCTACTGGTGGGATGAAGTAGGTGCCATCATGACTCATAAATCACGTCATTATAAATTAATATCACAACTTTAGGTTTACCAATATTTTTTATACAAGAGCAAGTGTCTTCTATCTACCCACATATAAAAATAATGACTTTCGTTTTATATATTTAGGAGGTTATAGGGAATACTTAGGAGTTCTTCACTTCCTTCACTTATTTCATGCTAAGCAAATGAGTTGGTTTCTTAAGATTTCTACGGTTTAATTCTTTTCTAGATGGCTAGGACACGTGTTATCACTATATGAGATGAGGACCATGAGTCCACGACTAGGGATCCTATCTTAATTACTGGATGACCTAGAGGTTGATGATAGTCTAGAGATGCAGCACCAGCCAGGGACCAGGATATGAGGCCTTCACCAGACTTTATTCCTACTCCTGAGTGAGTGATTCTTTTGCCCCAGCCAGCAGTGGGCTAGGAATAAGCCCAGGCTCCACCGAGGTTTATTTATTCTTTACTACTTAGGGATGCATTGGTTTAGCTCATGGGACTATTTCGTGTTGCACCATCTAATGTTATACAGTAGATGTGTAGTAATTTTACCACTTATTTACACTCGCTAAATGTGCACACTACTATGATTTGAAGATATTAATGAGATAAGTTGGTAATTAAATGAAACTCCACATTTTATAGGTATATAACCTAGATAAGTGGAAGATGTTGATTTGAGTTGAAGTAGATCAAAGAAAAGATAGAAGTGTAGCCGAATGACCTAGAGAAATCATTGGCCTTAGTTACCATGATCATGGGATGTAGGCCGCAGTCAAGGTTAGTTAAGAAAGGTCAAGAGGACTTCATTGCAAAAGCATTAACATAGTTGCATTGGCCGTGATCACAGACAATCTCATGTGATCACGATTAAGCTGGAATGTTGCCTAAGGCAGTTCTATTAATTCACTTGGCCAAATCAAAATCATTTTGTGGTGTTAAACCCTTTCTTCTTTGGGGATGGATTACAACTTAGATACTTTTGAATTCTAAACAAAATCCTAAATTTGGAAATCTTTGTATTTAATTTGGAAAAGGTACAAATATACCTCTGAACTTTGATAAATGGTACATATATACCCTTCATTATACTTTTAGTACAAATATACCCCTTCCGTTAATGGTTTGGTACAAATACACCCTCCTACCTAATGGCATGCCATGTGTTACGATCCTAGCCATTTACCTATTTTTATATAGAAAAGGTAAAAATATACCCCTGAACTTTGATAAATGGTACATATATACCCTCCGTCAAATACTTTGGGTACAAATATACCCCTACCGTTAATAATTTAGTACATATAGGCCCTTCTAACTAACGGCATGCCATATGTCATGATCCTAGCCATTTACCTATTTTTATTTATTTTACCATCATATAATTAATGCACTATAATTAAAAATCAACTACCCAACCCATTACATTCCAACCAGACTCGATCCAGATGAAAGCTTCTGAGAGATGCATTTATGACAAAAGCTTCTGAGACTCAGAATTGAATGATGGATTGATGCAAATGGCAGTGACAAACCAAATCTGAAGGTATTTTAACCCTACAAATGTGTCTTTTACCACTAAATAGATATTCCTAACAAATTTTGACCATCCTTTGCATAAAATCATCCGCATTTTCCTCCTGATGCAATAGACATTCTACTTATTTCCATTAGAATCAATTATAACTGAAGTCTTTAGCATATACTCTGGCACAAATTCAACTAATATAATCTTCAAATTATGAGTTTTGAAGTGTGCATCAAGAAGAATGAAAGATTAATATGCTTGAGTATGAATATACTGACATACAGAGTAGTTTACAGAGGAAAACAACTGACACATTCAATTTAACCTCACCAGAATATGATTCCTTACTATGTTATAACCTCCAAGAGTCATCATGAAGTAAGAATTTTCTCGCATAAATATTTTGGCAGCATTAGTTGCCTTGTTTGCTTCTGCAACTCTTAGAAGCTTTAGGCGTACGCGTATGAAACTTAATTTTGGATTGGGTTAGATTGGGATGGAATGGGTTAGGTAATGAATTTTTAATTAGGATGTATTAATTATTTTGGAATAAAATAAATAAAAATTGATAAATTGCTAGGATCATGACATGTGGCACATTGTTAATGAGAAGGTATATATGTACCAAATCATTAACGGTAGGGGTATATCTGTACTTAAAGTATAACGGGGGTATATATGTACTATTTATCAAAGTTCGAGGGTATATTTGTACCTTTTCTATAAATAAAAATGGATAAATTGTTAGGATCGTGACATGTGGCACGTCATTAATGAGAAGGGTATATATGTACCAAATCATTAACGGCGGGGGTATATTTGTACCTAAAGTATAACAGAGGGTAAATATGTACCATTTATCAAAGTTTGTGGGTATAGTTTTAATTTTTCCGTAGTTAATTTTAGAGACTTGAATTTTTAGTAATTGTGAAGGATGAATGCTCTAAATAATCAATATGATGGTATATCTTTCTCTACTTTCTTCATGAGTAGCTAATTATTTTAGTCTTGCGATTATATTGAACTAAAGTGTTATTGGTGTTGTGGGTGTTGACAAGTTTACATGATTTCTAGTTGTTGATTATGGATTTCACCATTTCTTGAGATTAATGGTTGTACTTTGGGGGTGAAAAACCCAAATTTCCAAATTAGTTTTATGGGTGAAAACCTTTATCATCCTTGAAAGAGGGATGAGGGTGAACCTTAGGGAACCCATGGCATCCTTGAAAAGGGTCATTGTGGGAGATGGCAATGGTGGACAATTGATTATATGATTTACTACCATTTGAAATCTTAGAAATAGGTGTAAATAGAGGGTAGGTCATGCAAATAGGCATTTTTCTAGGAATAGGGACCCGATTGAGATTTTTGGTGATTATCATAGACACTTTTATTTTGTGCTCGAAAGAGCCAATGGGTGAAATCATTGAGGTTTTTTTGACAACGTAACCATAAAGACTTTCGACCTAGCCTATCTTGCATTCAACAAATAGGTTTTGTGCTAAACTATTAAGATCCCATGCACACATTGCCTTTAGGTAAACATAATTCCAATATTTTCTCAAACTTTGTCACTAAATTAAAAGTGTAATTGCGGCTTTTAGTGTGGCCCAAGTCTGATATAATCAAAATCTTAACCAAACCCCCTACTTTACATTGTATGTTTCTTTATGCATTCATTTGGGTATCCCTTTTCGTAACAAGAGCACCCAGAGGTCTTGAAGTTTAAATTTCAGTCCTTGTTGATTCAACCCCAAAAAGAGTTGGTCTTTGAAAACGACCGCCTAACCCCTCAAATTTGGGAGTGAGTTAGCATTATCAAAATGGTGCAGTTGTTGGGGAGTGGAATCTAGATTTCACTTTTGCAGTGTTTTTGTACTTGAGTATATGCAGAGTTGTTTTGATTTAATTTTTGTTGTTTTTTATTTTATAGGTGATCATAGTGTAAATGGAACAATGAGTAACAATACTATTCATGTGGGGCCTTTCGATGCCTCCTATGATGATGAGGGGTAAATCAATGACGTTGGTCGTTAAAGTGTTATCTTTATCCCACCTACTCATGGGAATAGTGACTTTCATGTCACAAGCGTCATGTTACAAATGTGGCAAATGGAGGGACTTTTGGGGGGGGGGGGGGGGGCAAGCATATGAGGCCCCAAAATTTATTTGAAGAATTTTGTAAAGGTGTGTGCACAACTTGATATTGCACACATAAACAATGAATCCATTCAGCTTCATCTCATCCCGTTTTCTCTTACGGGAAAGGCGGCATTATGGCTTTGATCTCTTCTAGCTGGGTTTAGAACTTCATGGGATGAGCTCACCATGGTCTGATTTAATTGGTATTTTCCACCATAAAAAATGCTTTAATTGAGGGATAAGCTCATCAACTTTAGGAAATTGATTGGGGAGCATTTGTATGAAGTATAGGAAAGATTCAACGGAAAACTTACAAAATGTCAAAACCACGAGGTCACGGAGAATATACTTCTCCAAATCTTCTACCATGCTCTTGACACTCAATAAAACCATGGTGGACAATGTGCAGGGGGCGCTCTTGTAACGTTGGATTATCATGCAGTAATGAATTTGCTTGAAGAGGTAATCAAGGCAAATCGGGGATGGCATACCCAAGATGACGAGGTTCAAAAGAGTTCTCCCACTACACACTTGGTTGATAAGGGGAAATGGAAATGAGATGAAGAAAGAGAGGAGAATATGGCTAAGATAATGACATAACTAGAGATTTTAAGAAATCATTTAATAGGTTCTCCCATTAAAGCAGTGAATGCCATGATATCAAAATCCTATGAGGATGATGAGGAGGATAAGAAATTAGATGAGGATATTTGATTCATAGGAAACTACTCGAATGGTTCCTAGGACACCTATCAAAGTCAAGGTGGGAATCAAGGTTTAATGGATCATGATCTTGATATGGTTTGGAGAGATAGAGAGAATGATTATGACTGCTATGTACCTCCTCATGATCGGTCAAAGAAAAAAGATACAAGTTCCACAGACCTTGACAAGTACAAATCCAAAGATTTTTTGGAAAATATTTTGTTAAAGGTAGAAGGAACAGACAAGATGATCTGTAAAATGAAAGGATATTTCTCACAACTCTCCCATATGGTTGTGTCTTACTCTATCTCCATCAAGCAATTGGAGACCTAACTTGGGAAAATCTCAACTTAAATGAATGCTAATCCTAGAGGTGGTCTCCCTAGTGACACTATTGCAAATTAAAAGAATGATGCTCAGTTCTTCGAAATAGTCACTAGCAGTAGGAAGACACTTGATGAACACTTGAAGGAAGAAATGAGTGGAAAGATCCCTAATCCTAAACCAAAGGAGGTGTTACCTCAAAATCAAGAAGAAGAAGATGAAAAAGAGTTGGTATAAGTTGATGAGGAAGTATTTGAGGTTGAAAATCCACAAAATGAAGCAAAGTCTACAGTCCAAGTCCCTCTCCTATTTCCTTAAAGATTGCATAGAAAAAAATAGGGTGACAAACTCAAGAAGTTTATGGCCAAGCTTAGCAATCGCTAGATCAATATCTCATTGCTTGAGGCAATCTAAAAGATCCTGAGATATGCTAAGCTAATGAAAAAGTTGATGTACAAGAAGAAGTTCATTGAAGGTGACACCATTGAATTCACCCATATAGTGCTATCGTGAGTAGCAATATTGTGGATAAGAAGGATGACCCCAGAGCTTTCACTATTCCTTATACCATCAGAACATATATGTTTGAAAAAGCTCTATAAAATTTTGGTACAAGTATCAACCTCATTCCTTTTCTAATCTATAAGATGCTTGGATTGGTGCCCAACCCCGAACCTGTGATATTATTAATGGAGGATAGGTTTATCAAGATACCAGTTGGAATTTTTTTTTGATGTCTTAGTCATTATGGAAAAAATTCTTCTTCCATTGGACTTTGTTGTTCTACATTAAGAAATGGACCAAGAGATACCCATCATTCTTGGTCATCCATTCTTAACCACTACAAGGGACATTGTTGACTTAGAAATGGCAGAGATAAAGTTTAGAGTGCATGCTGATGAGGTCTCTTTTAATGTTTAAAAAATAAAGAAACAACCCGCGGAACTTCAAGTGATATCAATGGTTGATATTGAGAAAAAAAGAAGGAAGACGTTCCAGAATGATAACTAAGACACTATGTGGGATGCAACCAATAAATTCCTTGAAAGTGGCTCGTATACTTTATTTATGATCTTATAGCGTAGGTTTTAGTTTTTGCATTTTAATAAACTAAACTGTTAAATAGAGGAAGTATGAAATTGTTGTATTGAAAACTGAACTGGGTAAAATCTATCAAATCGTGAGATGAGCTAAATAAGGGAAAATAGAGGAGCAAAAATGCCTCCAATTACCACAATCATGATCACTCATGCGTCAACGACCGTGGTCACTTCAGCTATATTTCCTCGATTCCCGTCACACTCCCTTTTCAATTCTTACTCCCTAATTAGACCCTATTCTGGCCAATATTGGGAGCTCTCCAATAGTATCCTTGTATCCCTCTTGTATCATGTATTCGATAGGTTCTATGAAATCGTGCTTTGATTTTTCAAAATAGACCATAGGATGCATGATGTAAAGAGGGCCTAAATCTTTAATTTTCATGCTTAAATTCTTTCATACTTTGTATTTATGTGGTGTTTATCTACTAAATTATGGTGTGCTCATATGTGGGGATGTCTTGATTACGCAAAAGTGTGCATGAAATTGAGACAAATAAAGAGTGCACACCATGTACTCGCTGTATTCCCCAAATGAGTGTTCAATAATGGTTTTTGTATTTTTAAGGGCATAATCGAGCACCTAGTAGTCCTGTTCATTGGTGTTAATATGAATCATTATTGTAGAATATGCTTGTAGCCTAAAAGAATTTGGAAATGTTGAACATTAAAAGCTGGTGTGGAACTGGTCTCAATTACCATAATCGCGACCACAGGGACTGTGATCATAGAAATACGAACGTGGCTAGGGCCCGCAATTGTAGTAACCGAGGGTAGTTTTCTGCCATGCCAAAAATCCTGCATTTCAAATTTTTAGCCATAGACCACCAAGTAGCCATCTAATAAGCTTTAGTAGAAAATGGGTCATAGTTTATGCATAAAAATGTCAATGGTTAATGTCACGTATGCCGAGTCCTTTCAAGATAATCTCATGGAAAAATATGACAATATCCGATTCATGGAACCCAAGTGCCACAGTCATTACTATAGTGATCTTCCAAGGACAAAGTTTCTCCCGGAGAGAGAAATTTTTTAGGAAAATGTGCAAAAATATTTTTGGCATTTCATGACAAGCATGAGGCCATAGGGTGGTGATGTTTTGTCCCGGATCCATGCATAGAAAATAACAAATGGGTCCGCAAATTGTACACTAACATTGGCGAAGTATCTTTCTCAAATCCACTCAACATGACTATTATGATCCAGGGGGAAATGATGAAATTTAGGATGGAACAAATCAATGAAATCTACGGGCTCCAACATGCAGACATACATAAATTCAAAGCAAAAGGGCAATATCTCCATGAAAAACTTTACTTGTGAAGCTTTTATTTGGTTAAACATTATATGTAGCCGAGTCTCCACTTGTACCCACATGATAGCTGACCTAGATCTACATACTCGGAGAGTTACCTTCATTATAGACGACATTCTTTTGGATATTGGTCATCTCGTAGTTAATGAAATAAACCAATTTAGGGACCAGGGTGGTATGCATCATTTCTTTGCCTCTTTGATTACTGAGCATTACAGGAGAGCTGGGGTTGAGAAGTATACTGGAGATATATGTGTGCAACCTGGCACCTTTATTTATCCCTTAAGAGTTTGAGAAGAGGGCGCACTAGGAAAAGGCAAGAAAATGAAAATCATCTCAAGGAAGTCGACATATTAGGAACCTTGGTTTCATAGGCCATTCACCACTTGGCCCCTTGATGATATTGGATTTTATATTACAAGCATCAGGGAGCTCATGTCTAGTTTTCCCAAAGGATTAGAAAAACCCTCCACCACTCATTATTTATATGTGTCACAGTCCGATTATAAGAAGTATAGGGAGGATCAAAAAAAGCAGAGAGATACTATTGCTAGGATTGAGAAAGATTACTAATCCTCAGTGGATTCACATCAAGATCTCTATGTTGCATATGAAAAGATGGTCATATGGAACAAAAAGAGGGATATGTTCTTTAACAAGATGTGGAAGGGGTAGAAGGCATATGAAAGGTCCTAAAATCCTAAGATTGACTCTCTTCCTCTCTAGTGGAGAGTGATGATGAGGCCCCAGCGAAGTGGTCCAATCCTGAGGAGACTGATAATGATATAGAGTGTGAAAGTGACAACAACCCTTGATGCGGTTTTAGGGAGCACCCTTATCTCTTTCTATACGTTATTATTTACACAGTGAGGACACTTCTACCGTTTAAGTTGGGGGTGCCTATCTTAGTATGCACCTTATTAACGCTTGTATTTTTCGTATTTCTAAATATTTTGTTGTTCTTTGGATGATTCTTATTTTTATTTGGGTGTTAATATTTAGGCACTATGATGGTGCACGCATTTGAATAGATTATTGCTTGATTTTTATTTTCTTTACCTATGGAGACAACTGACGAGCTTTTCCCTATGATAGATTTACTAACAACATTCTTAAGGGGAAATTTTTGTGAATAGGTTTTAATCCGTGAATGAAGGGAAAGTCTGAGTACCCGTCGTATCCAGGTCACTAATACAATGGAAGTTTGAGTACCTGTAGCATGTGTTGATTTATGATCGAATTCTTACCCATTGGAAAATTTTGAGTAGCCATGTGGGTGGTTCACCAATATTAAATCGACAATGTGAGGCAAAAGCTTGGGTTGTTTCCATGGTTAAGAAATTATGTCTGGTGTAAATGCAAAACAAACATCCCTCTCTATCCAAAAAATTTCAAAATTCAAGGGCTTGGACTTGAGAAACTTTGTAACAACACTTTATCTCTTTTTGTGTCTCTAAAAATTAACTTGTGAAACTTAGTTGATACTCCATCTTTGTCTCGGGCAGGAGAAACAATTGAACCCCCTTGATGAGTTTGCATGCCATATGTGCGAGCATATTTTTCTACATCTTATGTGTACTTGTAACATCTATAACATGCTCCATTAATCTCCCAAGGCTAAATTTCAAATGTATTTGGTTTGTAAAATGATCGTAGGCTATCTTTCTATGATTGGAAACCCACTGTAGCCTAAAAATCCTACCAATACATAGGTATTATCCTTAGTCACACACTTTGAGCCTTTGGAATTTACTTTCACAAACATAGTGTAAGCTATGACCCTTTTATTATTCCTCTATTGAACGCTATCCTCCTTGAACTTAAGAATACAAATTAAGGTTAAAATCCTAAGTTAGTGGTGGTGGATGTTGAAAGAGGTATCTTTGGGCCACGAAGTCATAAGAAAGTGACTAAGAGCTTAAGAAAATAAAGCAAAATGATTAGAAGAAAGAAAGAATCCAACGAAGGAAAGAAATGCATGATATATGTGCAAAAGAAGTTTACAGAAAGTGGGTAAACCAAGAAAGACAATGTAGGCACAATAGTGAAAGAAAATAAGTGGCCGAATACCAAAAGTTTAAAAGAATATGATTTAGAAGTTCAAGGAGGGTGTAGCCTTGCTGTCCTCAATTGATACCCTACACGACCTAAACCTACATTATAAGATCACAAAGTCTTTCATGATTCCCAACCAAATATGGTCATTATAGTGGAGAGTGAAAATAAGGGCAAGCCTATGGCATGGTACTTGTTAACACTGAGAGTTATTGGGAGAGAGAGTTTGCATTTAAATTCCTTGTTGAATAATTGATAACTTGGTGTGTGAAATTTTCTTCCCTGTGAGGAGGCATGTGAAAAAGTTAAGGTGGGTGATTTTGTCATCTTGCAAAGAATGAGACAAAAGGTAGTACATTGTGGTTGAGGCCAAGAAAATGAGTCATTTATAGAGTGTTACTGGTTGTCACATAGTTTCTCCCTAAAGTCTATTGCATCCTTAAACATCGCATTTTCAGTTGAGGGGTGTCATTAAAATAGTTTTTCCCATGTGTTAAGAGATTTTTGTGGTATTAATCAAGTTGAAGTCATCATGATCATTGGATAAGAGAATATGGGCATACATGTGAAATTTTTTCATAGTAAAGAATAGTATTTCTTGAGGACAAGAAAAGTTTTAAGTTAGGGGTGTTGATGAGTGGTGATTTGTAATGCCCCGAATTTGATACCCAAAATGTACACGGAAGCAATCCCGAAGGACTACAAGCTAACCCATGACGGATATTTTTTCTTGATCACCGCATAATATACTGTAAAAATGCAAAATAAAAGGGATGAAAGGCCATAAGGTTCAAATATTTGATAAAACATAACATCTGGAAATACGGTATATCAATACAAAAATTGAACTAAACTATCAGAACATGATAGTCTGAAAGCCTCTAAACTTCTGAAAACTATGGATTTGATGGGACATGTCCCCAACTAACTCTATCTACTAACCCTAAAATAATAAAGTAATGAAATAATCGTGCTATCCTCAAATGATGAGGACTCACTACAAATCTACTATTGTTGGATGAATTTAAAGCTAAGTGCGACCAGGAACTTGAGCATCTGAACCTATGGTATAAAACACCATAGCACAGAAAAAAAGTATTTGTTCGTATATCTAAATGTACTAGTATGCAGAGTGAGTTAGGCTGAACAATACTAACTGGCTAAATAACATAAATGAGAAACTACATACGTGAATACATAACTGTAAATGAGATCATGATAATACTGACTACTGAGTCTGAATACTGATAACATGAGTTTTGTATAATTAATATACTATTAGCTAATTAACTGTATCTGACAGTCCTGATTCTGAGGGAACTAGCTGAGTTTCGTACCAAACTGAGTGACTATATCTGATAGTCCTGAATCTGAAAAACTAACTGAGTTCATTTGTTGAGACTAAGTCTGACACTGTGGGAAATAATCATCTAACCGACATGACTCGAATCAGAACTGGTGGGGGTCTAACCTTTAACCCCAGCTGGAAGGGTGTCAGTACCATGCCACGAGTAAACACAAGTTGTGAGTTCACCCTCTCTGACAGGGAGCCCTTCTGTAAACCTCTCCTAGTAGGAAAACTCAAATGAGATGTATAATTACTAGACTCGAAAGGGTACATCTCAACCTATGTTGGCTATGTAGTTCTGGAATGCAAGGATTTGCTTCTAAGGATCACACCCTCTACTGGCTGATAGGGGAACCCTCATCCCTGGTTTTACTTAGTGCTAAATCCTACTCTTAACTAAAAAGACACTGAACTAATTTCCTAGTTCATACTTAGCTTGCTAGAGTTGTCACTGATTGTGTTGCTGACAAAACTAGACTGATTTCACTAAGTTCCGTTGACTGATAGAATACTACTGAGATTTGATAACTGATCGAGATTACTAAGATTAGTGAGTATTGTGAAGGACTCAATAGCATGTAACTACCAAGACATGACACTTATTTGAATACATATTCATAGGCCACAATTCATATTACAATAATTGGGGGATTTCATGAAGCACTAGATATTCATAATATTGTACATGATAAGAATGCATTCAAACATATAATAATTTCGCAATTCTAGTCTTATGAGCATTCCATCAAAGAACTATAAGACATAAACTTAGCATGGAAGTCATTTTGAACATATAGTTATAGCCTAAGTTCATCATTTAGATCAACAAAGGGTCATAAAACATAATTCTACTCACTTCGGCATTTTATCAAACACATGGGATGCATATACTTAGGCTTGGACATGAACCCTAAACAATTGCATCTTGGGTACTTTAATCAAGTCAATTTTATGAAATTCAATCCACATAGTAACATAATATCAATAAATACATAAAGATTCCATCATGTAAACCATACAAATCAACAACATGGATACAATTTCAATCCACAACATGAACATCATTAATTATGCTTTTTTAAAAAAAATGGTTTCTTAAACTCCAAAGAGGAAGGGGTTCCTTGTATGAACACTTTACATATCTAGGTGGATGATTTCTTGAAGATTGATGGAGGAAAGCTTGAATCCTTGGCTTGAAATTGTCACCTAGGTTTTCTTGTTCTTGAGCAATTGTGGAATAAGGAGTGTATTTAGCCAAACGAGGGCTAAATTTTATGTTTATGAGGGCTAATGGCCAAGGAAATGACCTAATTACCCTTTAGGAAATAGTCATTTAATGACTAAAACTTGGCACCAATGCGTTGAGCGATGCAGTCCGTCAATGACGCCGACGCAATACTCAATGCATCGTGCCATAATTTTGCCAAGCCTTTGTAATTTTGTCGCTAGCAACCTGCTACAATGTTAACCAACGTGATAGGCAATACGGCATACCCAGATTGTGTTGGTCTAACATTTTGGGACACCAAACGGGGTCTAAACGAGGTCTAAAAAATGAAACTTGTCCGGGAGCACCTATTGACCTCCTTGATCATGAATTAGAAAGAATACCAAACATTAAAGGATATTATGGTCGCGAAATAAGATTGCCAACTTCTGAAGGCAAAAAATAAACTAAGTCCAGAAAATTAGCTAGAATTTTCTAAGCCTGGGATCCCCTTGAAAAGTTTAAAGGACTGATTAGCTTAGGAATTTTGTGGGGTCTTATAATATCTCCTCCTTGGGAATATTCATCCTCGAATGGGACTGACTTAGATGGGAGAAATGATAAGCAAAAGTACATACTGAACATAAATAACTGAAACATGAGTACTTGACTGATATGACTAATAAGATGAATGTGTTATACTGAACATACATATCTGATGCATGAATAGCTGACTCAATGAATGCATGACTGGGATTACTGGTAAGCTAAATTTATCAAGATGAGCATGCATATCTGATGCGTGAATACATGATTGAACTAGAACATGAACATATGACTAAATATGTAATGGTAATTGATACCAAGTTTTTAATGGGAATTTGAGCATAAAACTGAATACCAAATTTGTAATAGAATCTGAACATGGAACTGAGTGAATTCATGAAAGACTGTTACCTTAAAGCAAAAATACTGATAAACCCGAGATCACTTATTGGGCACGCTTGAATGGGAACATAGGAACATATTTGAGCCTAAAACATGGTATATAAACTGAATATCTTGATCTGAACTGAGCACCTTAAATACGTGGCTTGCGGTTGAGGTTGGAGTTTAAGGGTCAACTTATGAGTACCCCTTTTTCCTAACTATATTCATTACGAGGAGAGAGAGTGGCATGTTTATGTCATTAAAGTTTTATATATTATAGTGTATCTCCCCCTTAGGACACTAGGTCCTTTGAAAAATATTGATTTTGCTATGATACTGAGGAAAACTAGGGAGATGCACAAGGTACCTACAAATTGAATTATGACTGAATATCTGGGATCTGAAACTAAGATGTGATACATGAACTAAGATGTAAATGGAACTACTTTGTTGGACCATCTTATAAAGATCACATTCGTGGGACTTCAGAGAGTGTGACTAGTTAGAACGACGGGAAACCACACCATCCGAACATGTTTCGCCAGACTGCTAAACTAAATTACTGGCTACTTAAACTAACTTATAATAAAAACTTATGCTTAACTTAAGTACCTCTTTGGCACTCTTTCAACTATACCCTCCACCTTAGTACAACAAGTCACTCAAGACTACCAAAATCAGTCACATGGGTATTGAGCATGACTTTTTAAATATACTGCTCATCTGATTAACTGAAAGACTGATAACCGAATACATGATCTACAAAATTTAATTAAACTTAGTCTAAACAACTAGACTAGAACTATAGAGTATAATGAATAGAAAGTATTGATTGATTGGGTAACATGAGGTAACTGAGCATGAGTTAGTAAAAATTGTATTACCTTAAAAATACAAGATCAGGCGTCTAACATGTTTTGAAAACATTCTATAAATTAGGGTATTAAGATAATAATAACTATATAATATATGGTCATATGCTATGGTTGGGAAATCCTAAAACTAAACCGAGTTACTGAACTAATTACCAGGCTAGGACTGGGACTGAGATTGTAGCTAAGATGATAATTGAGACTGTAACCGTAACTAAGACTGTAACTGAAACTAAATGATAGTTTTTGATAATCGAGTTTAAAACTTCTACTAAAGTACTGAATTCTGATGGCTAAGTAACTGATAACTAAAAGCCATGGTCCTATACGACTATCTGAGTCATTTATTAAAAATTGATTGCTGAACTAACGTAGTAACTGAGCCCTAAGGGAAAGAGCATCCATATCATGGATTCACCGAGGGATCTAAACTGAGAGTTTACATGACATAATATGAGTTTGGCTGATCACTAGGAGTGGAGCATGAGTCATGAGCTACATGACCTGAGCGTAAAATTTCTGTGTTCATGGGATATGATTCGTAACATTGGGTGAACTAGAACTCTTCATACTAGGAACTTGAAACATACAGTATTCTATGAAAAATGTGTGGATATAAATTATATTCGTGTGACTGAAACGTAAATCATGCGTATCATGATGGTTGAATTATAAAACTTTGCACTAAGGTAGGAATGGGTTGGCAATTATCCTCCCTTATGGATTTCCTACACATACTAGTATTACTACTTGAACTTGAAGGCCTGATTTTTAGATATATCATAATCGGACAGTCTCTATATACCTATCGAGTTATGATGGGCTGGCTCAATGGGTAGAGATGGAGAAAGGATCTATTAATATTTGGTCTGACTTTAAAGTTGACTGCTATGTAAAGAGTAATAAAAGAAAAAGAATCTCCTGAATTTGAAGAAATGTGAACATGTAAATAACGGATTTGTAACATACCAGTGGTTGCATTAGGAGGATTTTCCTAATTCTATCATGACTGAAGAGCATAGAGTCTGTTTAGGCGTTGCCCATAGATAGTGCTGGAATTTGCACCCTGCTGATCTGGTGATTTGACTGGGCTGAAGGACGACCCTGCTGACTTTGAGAGCTAGGTTTAGGATAGTCTTGGACCTTATAACCTGACTCGCCATATCCTACACATACATCACTGCCAACTCTACACACCCCCTTATGATACTTACCATACTCTTCGCAAAGCACATTAGTAAAACTCCTACCTTACTACCCTAGGTTTTGGAGCCTGGAACCACATCTTTGTAGTTATTTTTGACCTTTAGTACTGGCGCACTTGCTGAGGATAGAATTGGGACTAAAAACTTCTGACTATGCTGAGAATGGTTACCACCCTGCGACCCTAGCTAAGAAAAACTCTAGCTACCTATTCTTGCTCTTTTATTCTCTCATTTTCTTCTTAAGATTCTACTCTTCAATTTGTTGATCATGGACCATAATGCTAGATGTGTCCATCTCCTTAATCAATATCGCAGTCCTACACTCCTTATCTACTCTACTTGATACCCCAGACACAAACTTGCTTATTTTGGATCTACTATCTACTACTATATAGGGAGCATACCTGGCTAACTGAGTAAACTTAAGGGAGTATTCTTTTCCGCTCATGCTACTTTGTTTGAGATTGATGAACTCTAACACTTTGGCTTCTTTATGATCTAGGGGAAAAAATTAGTCTAAAAAGGTAGTAGCAAACTCTTTCCACTATATGGGCTCTGCATCTATATCCCTATCAACCTTCCACTACTTAAACCACGTATGAACTATATCTTATAGCTGATAAATGGCTATCTCAGCACTTTCACTAGAAGTAACTCCCATGATATTTATGGCTTTTTTAACTTGGTCAAGGAACTCCTATGGATTCTCGTTGGATTTAGAACTTAAGAATAGAGGAGGATTCATTCGGTTGAAGTCTCGAATCTTGACTGCAGAAATATTAGCCACTGAGTTAGCCGAAATAGTAGTTGACCGTTCATTCTGAGCTATGACTGACTTGGCTAGAGTAGTGAATACAGTCCTGAATTTTGCCTAGAAGACATACTCGTATAGGGGATCTACCAAAACATGCTGAGGGTTGACTGATTTTTGTTTTTTCTTTTGGGAGGCATGTTCTATAAACATAAAGGGAGAAATGGATTAGACTTTGATTTAAATTTTAGCTCATGCTCACTGGCACGACATGAATACTGAAAGAAGGGAAATTGTTCCTAAATCATCTAATAGCCTCCTATACATAAATGTGGTGTCCAACACACCCAAGCAGAAGACTCTACTAGATATGGGTTTTAGACTTTCTAGGATACTGTTGAACCTTAGGCTCTGATACCATGTGTGTAATGCCCCAAATCTGATACCCCAAAATGCTATATGGTGCTAGCAATGCTGAAGGACCATAAGCTAACCCATGACTAATATATGTACCTGAGAACTGCATAATATACTGTATAAGTAAAGAATAAAAGGGATGAAGCACCATAAGGTTCAAAAATCTGATAAAATGTAACACCTAGAAATGTGGTATAGCAATACCAAAACTAAAGTAAACTGTTTGAAAGCCTCTAAAATGTCTAAAACTGTGGAGTTGATGGGAAATATCCCCAACTAACTCTGTCTACTAAAACTAAAATAATGAAGCAATGAAATAATCATTCTATCCTCGAATGATGAGGACTCACTGCAAATCTACTACTGCTAGTTAATTTGGAAGCTAAGTGCGATCGGGAACATGAGCATCCAAACCGATGGTACAAAAGACCATAGCACAAAAGAATAATATGTGTCAGTATATTTGAATGTACTGGTATGCGAAGTGACATAGGCCGAATACATTGGGTTCATATTCATGAACAATACTAACTGATTGAATAACATAAACATGAGAATACATGCATGAATATGTAACTGTAAATAAGATCGCGATAATACTGACTACTAAGTCTAAATACTTATAATATGAGTTTCTTATAACTGATATACTACTAGCTGGTTAACTATGTCTGATAGTCCTGATTCTAAGGGAACTAGCTGAGTTCTATACTGAACTGAGTGACTGTATCTAACAGTCCTAAATCTAAAAAACTATCTGAGTTCTTTTATTGAGACTAAGACTTAGACTTTTAGAATTAATCATCTAACCGTCATGCCCCGAATCTGATCTAGTGGGGGTCCAACCTGTAACCCCAGCTTGAAGAGTGTCAGTACCATGCCACGGGTAAAGATAAGTTGTTAATTAACCCTCTTTGATTGGGATCTCTGCCATCAACCCCTCGTAGTAGGAAAACTCAAATGAGATGTATAATCCCTAGACTCATAAGGGTAAGACTCAAACTACATTGGCTACATAGTTCTTGAATGCAAGGATTTGCTTCTAAGTACCATACCCTTTACTAGCTGACAAGTGAGCCCTCATCCCTGGGTTCACTCAGTGCTGAATCCTACTCTTAACTGAACTGACACTGAACTAATTTATTATTTCATACTAGGCTTGCTTGAGCTATAACTAATCGTGTTACTAACTGAACTGTATTGATTTCACTAAGTTTCGTTAACTGACAGAATACTATTGAGATCTAATAACTGACTGAGATTACTGAGTACTGTGAAGGACTGGACTGATATTGAATTTAATGAGTTTTCATGAGTCATGTTACTAACAGAATTCTAAGGATCATGGCTTGAATAAGAGTACATTAAAACCTGACACTGGCTCTAGGCACACAGCTAGATTATCAAGTACAACCCCAGGACTTGATAGTATGAAACTAACAAGACATAACACTTCTTTGAATACATAACCATAGGCCACCATTCATAATACAATCATTAGGGGATTTCATAAAGCACTTGATATTCATAATCTTGTACATGGATGGGAAAGTATTCAAATATATCATAATCCCACAATTCTAGTCTCAGGAGCTTTCCATCAAACCACTATATGACATAGATTTAGCATGGGAGTCATTTTGAAGATCAAGTTGTAGCCTAAGTTCATCATTTAGACCAACAAAGGGCCATAAAACACAATTCTACTCACTTAGGCATTTTACCAAACACATGGGATGCATCTACTTAGTCTTGGGCTTGAACCCCAAACAATCACATCTTGGCTTATTTAATCAACTCAATTTCTTGAAATTCAATCCACATGCTAACATAATATGAAGGAATACATAAATATTCCATCATGGAAACCATACAAATCAACATGGATACAATTTGAATCCACAATACAAACATTATTATTTAATCTTTTTTAAAAAATGGTTTCTTGAACTCCAAGGATGAAAGGGTTCCTTGGATGAACACTTTACATAGCTTGGTGGATGATTTCTTGGAGATTGGTAGAGGAAATCTTGAATCCTTGTCTTGAAATTGCTCACCTAGGGTTTCTTATTCTTGAGGAATTGTGGAATAAGGAGTGTATTTAGCCAAAAGAGGGATAAATTTTGTGTTTATGAAGGCTGAAGGATGAGGAAATTACCTAATTATCCCTAAGGACGTGGTCATTTAATGACTAAAACTGGGCACCAACGTATTGAGCAACACGGAGCATTATCAGCACGAACACGATACTCGACGCGTTGCGCTATAATCGTGCCAAGCCTCAATATTTTTTGCTCTGGCAACCTGCAACAGTGTTAACCTATGCGATAGGCGATGCAGTATGCCAAGATTGCATTAGTCTAGTATTTTAGGACACCAAACGTAGTCTAAATGAGGTTCAAACAACCAAAATTTTTTAGGAACACCTATTGACTTCCCTGATAATGAATTAGAAAGAATACCGACCATTAAAGGACATTAAGGTCGCAAAATGATATTGCCAACTTTCAAATACCAAAAATAAACTATGTTTGGAAACTTAGCTAGAATTTTCTAAGTCTGGGACCCCTTTAACAAACTTAAAGAACTGAATTAAGCTTAGAAATTTTTTAGGGTCTTACATGATTTTACAACTTATTTACACTTACTAATTGTGTACTCTACTATGATTTGAAAATATCAATCAGACAAGTTGGTAACTAAATGCACTAAACTCTACATTTTGTAGGTATACAAGCTACATAAGTGGAAAATATGGATTTAATCTAAAATAAACTAAAGAAAGAAGAGAAGTGCAGCTGAACAACTTAGACCAATCATCAGCCTTAGTTACTACAACTTTGGGTTGTAGGTCGTTCGTAGTTAGTCTTAAAAGGTCAAGAGTATTCGATCACGAAAGCATTACTGAGGGTTGTATTGGCTACAATCGCAGACAATCTCATGCGATCGCAGTTAAGCAGGAATGTTGCCTAGGGTAGTTCTGTCAATTCACTTGGTCGAATATAGATCTGTTTATAGTCTAAAATCATTTTTTCTTTGGGGATGGATTAAAACTTAGACACTTTTGAATTCAAAACAAAAACCCTTAATTTGGAAAGATTTGTAGTTAATTTTGGAGACTTGAATTTTTAGTATTTGTAAAGGATGAATGCTTTAAACAATCCATATGATCGTATATTTTTCTCTACTTTTCTCATGCGTAGATAATTATTTTAGTCTTGTTATTATATTGAACTAAAGTTCTATTAGTGTTGTAGGTGTTCATGGGTTTACATGATTTTTAGTTGTTGATTATGGATATCACCATTGGTTGAGCTTACTTGTTGCAATTTGAAGGTGAAAATCCTAAATTTCCAAATGGGTTTTACGGGTGAAAACCCCAAACTCTTGAAAACCTTCATCATCTTTGAAAAAGGGATAAGGGTGAACCTTAGGAAACCCATGGCATCCTTGAAAAAGGGTCATAGAGGGATAAGGAAATGGAGGACAATTGAGCATATGATTTACTACCTTTTACAATCTTAGAAAGAAGTGTAAATAGAGGGTAGGTCATGTTTAGGGGCATTTTTCTAGAAATAGGGATTCTTAATTAAGGTTTTGGGGGATTATCGTGCACACACTTGTTAGGTGCTCAAAAGAGACAATGGGTGAAATCTTTGAGGTTTGGTTGACAAAATAACCACAAAGACTTTTGAACTAGCCTATCTTGAATTCAATGACTAGATTTCATGCTAAACTATCATGATCCCATGAACTCATTGCCTTTAGGTAGACATAATCCCAAGATTTTCTTTAACTTTGATGGTAAATCAAATGTGTTATTGCGATATATAGTGTGACCCATGATAGATAAAACCTTAATCTTAACCAAATCCCCCATTTTACTTTAGATATTTTTTTTTCCATTAACTTTGGGTGTCCCTTTTAGTAACTAAATCATTTGTAGGACTTGAATTTTAAATTTTACTTCTTATGGGTTCGACCCCAATAAGAGTTGGGCTATTGACAACGACTGACTTACATCTTAAATTTAGGACTAAGTTGAGTGTTATCAATAATATACAGATCTGAGTGGTATGTAGACGTGGGTGTTGCCTATAGTTGTCGCTTCTAGATTTAATATCCCTCCTATATAAGTGGTTTATTTTGTGGTAGTTGCTCATCCAGTTGTTTCCTAGTCTGTTATATCAGTTGAGAGATAGAAGATGTAGTGTAGATTCATGAGATTGACTCCACATAGATTTTCTGGTGCACTGGGAAAGGATACTTATGGGTTCTTAATTGCATGAGTGGATAGTCTCCATAATTTAGGCCTAGTTGAGACTCATTGTGTTGACTAAACTTTTTTTCAATTGGACTTGGCAGTTCGACATTTATTGAGAGGTCATCGTGATTCAAGGCCAACTGGTTCTCCCTTATTGATCTGGACTAAGTTCTTTGAGGTATTCTTGAAGAAGTATTTGTCATATAGTCTTATGCAATTCTCTAAGAGATCAATTATCAATGTTGGAGCAGGGATCCATGACTATTGTAGAGTATGAGGCTCAATTTTATAAGTTTGCTAGGCATGCCACCTCTATCATGATGACCAAGTATGAGTGAGTTTGGTGTTTTGTTCGATTGTTGAGACTCCCTTTATACATGTGTAAATAGAGTTTGGTTGTTGTGGTAGATCTTTTGCTAAGGTTTCTAATCATATACAGATTATCAAAGAGATGCATTGTAAGACCCAAGGGGTTAGCGATAAGAGGTCATGATATTATAGTAGTTTGAGTTAGAGTCGTAGTGGCTAGCATCTTTGAGGGAGTGATTTTTAGGGTAGGTAACCTCTATATTAGCTATATCTATATTAGGGTCAGTCTGGTAGGACCATTCATGCCTCTTTCTAATTTTTAATAAAGTCCACTCTATCTATAGTGATTATCCTGGATATAGTAGTGGTCAGCCTTGGAGAGGTTTATCATCTGGTTATTCTAGCCATGATGGTTGTAGGGACTATGGCCATTTCTCAAGAGAGTGCTAAGTCGTGGAGCTATGGTTCCTTAAGCTTAGAGTATTCCACTGATTAGAGTCGTTCTAGCCCTAGCTTAGGTGGTATGAATAGTTGCTAGGGTGGTCCCTATGGTGCTTATGGAGGTTCTTAGGTAGGTAGTATAGGAGATCGATTAGGATACTAGCCAAGTGATAGGCGTGATCAGTTGTATGTCATATCTACAAGACCCGTGACTGAGTCTTTTAATGCTATGATTACATATACAATTTCGAAGTGCTATAAGTCGGGTTTTGCTTTTTTTGTTCTGGCATCCACTTATTGTTATTTTTATTCTTATTATTCCCTGTGGTTAGAGTTATCTTGGGATTCCTTATCTATACTATTATGTGTATCTACTCCCATTAGAGATTCTTTTATAGTGGATTTGGTTTATAAATCCTATGTTATGACTGTTTGAGTGTTTTATACTTAGGTTGATCTCATTTTGATGGGTATAGTAGATTTTGATGTGATTCTGGGCATGGACTAGTTATCCCACTATCATTCGGTCTTGGATTTTTTTGCAAAGACCGTTACCTTAATCATGCTTGGCATACCTCCAATAATGTAGTAGGTAGCTATTAGCCGCAAGATGATGGTGATTATTTCTTATATTTAGGCTTGGCTACTTATTTAGAGGGGTTGCGAGTTTGTCTTGCTTATATTTGTAATGTTAATAAGGATAGTCTATCGTTAGGCTCCGTTCCTATAGTTCATGAGCTTTTTGATGTTTTCCCTAATGATCTATCTGGTCATTCTCCTGAGCGTGATATTGAGTTTGTTGTTGATCTTGAGTTGGACACCAAACCTATTTCTATGGAACTTTACTATATATCTCGTGCTAAGCTTAAGTTGCTAAATTCTCATCTTTAGGATCTTATGGATAAGGGATTTATTATACCAAGTGTATCACCGTGGGGAGCTCCTGTCTTTTTTGTAAAGAAGAAGGATGGTTCCTTGACTATGCGTATCGACAACAAGCAACATAATATGGTGACTGTGAAAAATAGGTATCCTATGCGCCACGTTGATGATTTATTTTACTTGTTACAAGGAGAAGTGGTGTTCTATAAGATTTACTTAAGGTCCATTTACCATAAGGTAAGGATTCGGATGGAGGATATCCCAAACACAGCCTTATGTCTTTTGGGGTGACCAATGCCCCAACATTATTCATTGCTTTGACAAACTGCATGTTCATGCCTTATATGGATTCCCTCATGATTGTATTCATCAACGATATCCTTGTGTATTCAAGGAGTTGAAAGGAGCATATGCAATATTTGAGAATTAGGCTCCAAAAATTGAGTGATCATGGTTTTTTTGCCAAATTCACTAAGTGTGAGTTTTGGCTTGAGTCAGTGACATTTCTTTGACATGTGGTGTCTTATAATTGGATTATAATGGATCCATCAAAGTTTGAGGCAATTCATGATTAGGCCAGGCCTACATCTATATCTCAGGTTTGTAGCTTCATTTGTTTGACCAATTATTATAGATGATTAGTTGAGGGTTTTTCTATTATTCAAAGTTGATGCCTTGATTGACTCAGAAGGAGGTTCCTTTCAGGTTGTTCGAGGAGTGTTAGTCAATCTTTGGGAGACTCAATGGATTTTACACTTTAGCTCCTATATTGTCCCTTCATATTAAGGTCAAGGGGTTCGTTGTATATTATGATGCTTCTAGTGTCAGTTTGGGTTGTATGTTGATTCAGCAGGGTTAAGTTATCACTTATGTCTTAAGACAACTGAAGGTGCACGAGTGTAACTATCTCTCTTATGATTTGGAGTTGGCAGTAGTAGTTTTTGTGCTTAATATTTGGAGGCCTTATCTTTTTGGTGAGCATTATGATATTTTCATAATCATCGTAGTCTTCAGCATCTTATGACCCCGAGATAGCTTAATTCTAGAAAGCGTAGATATATGGAGTTGCTTAAGGATTATGACTTCTTGATTTTGTATCATTCGGGCAAGGTGAACTTGGTAGCAAATCCCTTGAATCAGAATATGTAAGTATGGGTAGTGTCGTACCCCTTTTTCACCGATGAGGGTCGAAGGGATTTTCCAATTAAGGTAACTGTATTTAATAGGGAGTATTTTATTTACAGAGTCGCCTCTTGGAAATGAGTTATGGTGTTCCAAGTTACCTTATTTAATCTCTAATCAAAAGAAAATGACTCTTTATAGGTCTGCAAAAATAGAAGACCAGCTATGGAATTTTGTTGACCAAGAAGAAAATATGAGGCATCACTCGAGTCCCGTGGTTCTATCACGGTTACTTTTATAGACTTATACTTCTCTTAAACTATAAATTGATTTTGTAGGACTTAATTCACACATTTTTAATGTCTAAAATTTGTCTATACCTCTTTTATTAAGCCAATGAAAGTTAGTTTGAGAAAATTTTAACGCCCCGAATTTGGTGACCGGAATTCTACACAATGCTCATGAACCCGAAGGACCACAAACTAACCCATCACTGATATCTATAATAGACACTGAATAATATACTGTAAGGATTCAAAAAATAAGTTGTAAGTCCATAAGGTTCAAAACTGAACTAATACTGAAAATAAAACAATGTCTGTAATGGGGTATAATAACACTGAAAACTAAAATAAACTGGCTGAAACATACGGCAGTTTGAAAGCTACTAAACTGTCTGAAAACTGTGGAGTTGATGGGATATGTCCCCAATTAACTCCAAACTACTGAAATAAGAGAGTAATAAAATAACCAGGCTATCCAGGAATGATGAGGACTCACTGTTAGTCTGGATGCTGAACGTCTGAACTACTAAGGATGCTCGGGAGCTCGTGCTTCTAGACCTATGGTATAAAACACCATAGCACAAATGTTTCAGTATGATTGAATGTACTGGTATGCAAGTTAGGTAGGTTGAATGCATGGGGTTCATATGCATGAACAATCCTAACTGACTAAATCATATGAATGTGAGAATACATGCATGAATACATAATTATAACTGAGATCGCGATAACAGTGACTCCTGAATTCTGATAACATGGATTTACTAATATCTTAGTGCTAATACAAGGATACTGAATAACTGATTCTATACAGCACTGAAGAACTGATGTCATATTACAAATAAAGGAAAGCCTAGTTCTGACAATTCTGATTTTGAAGAACTGGTCTAATTGACTGTATCGGTCAATCATGAAATTAAATACTGATAACATGAGTTTAATCAATTAATGTACTGTTAACTAAGTAGTTGTGACTAATAGTCTTGATTTTGATGGAACTAACTGAGTTCTGTACTGAGTTGAGCGACTGTAACTGATAGTCCTGAAATCTGTACAACTAATTTGAGTTATATTACTGAGACTGAATCTGAAGCTGAAACTGTGGGAGGTAATTATCTAACCAACATGAACCAAAACTAAACTGGTGGGGTCCAACCAGTAACCCCAGCTGGAAGGTTGTCAGTACCGTGCCACGGGTAATGACAAGCTGTTAGTAAACCCTTTCTGAAATGGAACTCTTCCGTCAAACCCTCATAGTACGAAAACTCAAATGAGGTGTATAATCCCTAGACTCGTAGATTACAGATCAACCTACACTGGCTAGGAGGTTCTAGAACACAAGGATTTTCTTTAAGGATCACACCCTCTGCTGATTGACAGTTTGTGTCCTCATCCGTGGATTCACTCGGTGCTGAATCCTACTCCTAACTGAAGAGACACTGAACTGAGTTAAACGAAACTGAACTATTACTAATCAAATTGTTCAACTGATTTTAACTGTGTTCACTAAATTCCATTGGATGATGGAATACAACTGAAATATGATAACTGACTGAGATTATTTGAGATTACTGAGTAAGACTGGACTAATACTGAGTTTACTGAGTTATCCTGAGTCATGTGACTGACTGAATTCTCTGATCAAGGCATGACTGATAGTATCATGAAAATATGACACTTTCTCAAGGCACACAGCTAAATTTTCTGGTATTAAATACCCCCAGGACTCGATAGCATGAAACTGACAAAACATGACACTTTTTGAACACATGACCAATATCAGCAATTCATTATACACTAATTTGCGGATTTCATGAAGCACATAGTTATCATAGTCTCGTACATTAATAGAATTGCATATAAAAATGTCATAAATTCATCAACATAATCTCATGGACATTCCCTCAATCATTCATAGTGTTCACAATATTATGGAAGTCATTCTTGGTCAAAGGGTAAAGCATGCATTTATCACTTGGATCAAAATTAAGCTATAATGTATAATTTTTATTCTCTTAGGCATTTTATCAAACACCTAGGATGCATGACTTAGGGCATAAGGATGGCCATCAAATTAATACAACAAAACTCCATATTTCAACTAAATTTCACATGTTTCGGACTACATACTAGCATAGGTTCCAACTTAGGAATCATACAACCATATTCACTAAACATAATAAACCTAGAACAAAATATTCACAATACAAGAATTAAAACTTGATTCTTGGGCTTCATGGAAGAAAAGAATCCATGACTGAACACTCTACATACCTTAGTTCTTGATTCTACCATGATCGACGGAGAGATTCTTGAATTTGAGTCATGATTTTTTGAGCTGGGGTTTTTGCCTTTTGAGAGAGATAGATTTTGTTCTTGAGAGAAAGTGAGGAAAAGTGGTGTAATAGGGTTCTTAGAGCAGAATTTTATGGTTAAAAGATGATCTTGATCGGGGGAAAAGACTAATTTAACCCTAGACATAGTTTTTAATTTTCATCAAAATTTCCCAATTTTGCAGGCTGGCGCACCACGGTACTATCATGCCGTATCACAGGAAATTGCCAACAAGGAACTTGGCTGACGGCGCGACACGTTGAAATCGCATTGTAATACTGGATGGAACCTGGAAGCTCACAGCGATGTGGTGGTATCGGGCTGAGACACTGGCAAAAAGGATAACTCTGAATTTGAGCCTTGATAAGATGTGCCATAATTTTGGAGGCTCATTGGATTTTGATGATTTCCATTTTGGCATGCTCGGCTATGCGGTGATGGCTCAGGTGGCACACTATCTTACGAAAATGGCTCTCACTCTTTGCCTGGGTGTCGAATTTGGGTGAATTTGGTATCGATGGAAATCTTATTCAATTTTACACATGATAAGAGTAGAAAGTATTTAAAATACCACTTATATAAAAATATATTCATCTTTAAAGCAAGACTTTGAAATTTTTGGGATGATTTCAAGATAGGTAGAAGTACAGGGTATTAAAATATCTCCCCCTTGGGAATATTCGTCCTCAAAAGAGACTGATTGAGATGGTAAAAATGATAAGCTGAAGTACATACAGAACATGAACAACTGAATCATGATTACTTAATTGACATTACTAAAATTCAAACTAGCATGCATATCTGATGCATAATTTTATGACTTAGCTGATGCATGACTACATGACTGAGAGTACTAATAATCTAATCACATGAATCTGATGTGTGAACACATGACTTAACTGACTCATGAACATGTGACTGAACATGTAAGGGTAAAGATACCTAGTTTAAATAAAAATAGAGCATAGTTTGTAATGGTAATTTGAACCATAAGCTAAATGAACTTAAGGAAAATTATTAACCATGGGCTAAGTTTGAAACATGATACCTGGGCTGGAAATCGTTATCTGAACTATGTTCTTGAGTACATGGCATATGACCGATATTAAAGCTAGAGGATCAATCTATGGGTACCCCCAACTCGAAACTAGATTCCTTTCGTAAAGAGAAGCTGGAAGGCCTAGGACTCGATAGCGTGGGGGTTATAGAGCATTTCCCCCTTGGGATACTATGTCCCCCAAAGAATACTAACTTGACCTTATAGAGATATTAAGGAAAATTGAGCTGATGCACAAAGCACCTATGCATTGGATCGTGACTGAATACCCAGAATCTGAAACTAAGGAATGATATATGAACCAAGTTGAACATGCAACTACCTAGTTGGTCTATCTTAGAATGATCACATTCATGAGATTCCGGATAGTGCGACTTGATGAAAAAATGGAAACCACCCTTTCTGAACTTGTTCGCCTGATAGTTAAACTAAACTACTGGCTCTGTGGACTAACTCTCGCTGAAAACTTATACTCAACTAGAGCATTTCTATGACATTCTTACTAAAGAGTTCTAGTGACTGTAGCGAGAAAGAGAATATTGGTCTGGCCTGAGTAGAACATCTTAAGAGGAGATCGCAAGCATGGCTAATGAGATATCGTCTAAGATAAAGTGACTATACCTTATGCACTGCAACTAAAACTATTAAAAAGATTTACATGGGCGTTGAGAAAGAATGTATAAATATACTAATTTATCAGATTAACTAAATGACAGATAACTGAATACAGGATATGTAAAACTGAACTGCATTTGGTTTGGGATAGCTGGACTGAAACTATAGAATGTTATGCATAAAAGGGAAATAACTTACTGGGTAACATGAGGTAGCTAAGCATGAGTGAGGGAAAATTGTATTACCTTAGGGACACAAGACTAAGTGTTTAACATGATTTAGGAGCATTCTATAAAATGAGGTACTGAAATACTAATATCTGAGTAACTGATGGTTATATGCTAAGATTGGGTAATTCTAAAAATAACAGAGTTGCTAATCTGACTACTGAACTTAGGAATGGGACTGAGATAGTAGTTAAGAAGGTAATTGAGACTGTAACCGTAAATAAGACTATAACTGGGACTGAATGCTGGTTTTCTGATAACTGAGGTTTAGACTGATATGGGAGAACTAAATTCTGATGGCTAAATTACTGATAGCTAAAAGCCATGGTTCCATAGGACTATCTAAGTCCTTTACTGAATATAGATTATTGAACTGACATTGTAACTGAGGCCTACTGGATGGAACATTAACACTACGGATTCACCTAGGGATCTAAACTGAGGGTATACATGACATAATCTGAGTTTGACTAGACACTAGGGGTGAATTCATGAATCATGTGGGCTAAGCATACTGTAAAGAATGACATGAGTGCATAAGTTATGAGCTGCATGAACTGGGTTAGAAATTGCTGAATTCGTGAAACATAATTTGCAAGACTAGTGAACTAGAACTTCTCATATGAGAAACTTAAAACATACTTTATTCTATGATAAGTGTACGAATATAAGCTATATTCATGGGACTAAAATTTAAAGCATACGTATGAATCAGGATGATTGAAGTATAAAACATTGCACTGAGGTAGGAATGAGTGGGGAATCATCTTCCTTTATTTATTTTCCACACATACTGGAATTAATAATAGAACCTGAAGGCCTGTCTTTCTGAGATATCATAACTGGATAGTTCTTGTATCCTATCGGGCTGAGTTAGAAATACTCATTTGGGTGGATATCGGAAAAGGTCCTGTTAATATTTGGTATTACCTTAAAATTGACTGCTAGGCAAGGAGTTACAAAAGAAAAAGAAACTCCTAAAGCTGAAGAAGCATGAACATGTAAATGAGGGGTCTGTAACATACCAGTGGCTGCTTGAGAAGGACTTTCCTGATCTCTTTAGGACTGAAGTGCAAGCACTGGAAATGGAACCCTGCTTATTTGGGTGACCGAACTAAGTTGAAGGATGACTATGCGGACTTCGTGGACCGAGTTTTGGAAAGTCTAGACCTAGTGACCTAACTCACCACATCTAAAATAGACATCACTGCCAAATCTATATATACCCTTATGATGCTTCCCACACTCTTCATAACGCGGATATGTAAAAGTCCTGCTCTCACTACCCTAGGCCTTGAAGCCTGGCAGCCCATCTCTATGGTTATTTTTGGAATTTGGTGTTGGTTCACTACCTGAAGATGGAACTGGGGCTGAAAACTTCTATCTATGCTGAGAATGGTTACCACCCTACGACCCTGGCTGAGAAAAACTATAACTACTAGTTTTAGCTCTCTTATTTTCCCTCTCCTTCTTCTTAAGTTTCTACTCGTCAATCTGCTGAGCATGGACCATAAGCCTAGATATGTCTATATCCATAATCAACATTGCAGTTCTGTACTCCTTAACCACTCTATCTGATATCCCAGATACAAATTTACTCGATCTGCTGTCTGGTACTACTTGGGGAGCACAGCTGGCTAAGTAGGTGAACTTGAGGGAGTATTCTTTTACGCTTATGCTATCTTGTCTGAGATAGATGAACTCTAACACTTTGGCTTATTTCTGGTCTACGAGAAAGAATCTATCTAATAAGGCCATACCAAACTCTTTCCATTCTATGGGCTCTGTATTTATACCCCTGTCTACCTTCCACTGTTTAAACCACGTATGGGCTACATCTTGTAGCTAATAGGTCGCTAATTCTGCACTCTCAGTGGAAGACACTCCCATGATATTTGTGACTTTCTAAACTTTATTGAGGAACTCCTATGGATCCTCTTCAGACTTAGAACTCAAGAATAGACGAGGGTTCATTCAGGTGATGTCCTAAATCCTGGCTACAGTAGAATTGGACACTGGGTTAATCAAAATAGTAGCTATCCGTTCATTCTGAGCTACAACTAAATTAGTTAGAGTAGAGAATGTAGTCCTGAATTCTATAAGAGAGGCATGCTCATCTAGGGATCTGGTTGAACGGGTTAAGATGCTGACAGATTTTTCGTTCTATTTTTGTTAGTCCCTTTGGAAGGCATATTCTGTAAATAAAAGGGATAACATATTAGACTGAGATAAAAATTTGAGCTTATACTTACTGGAACGACATGAATACTGAAAGAAGAGAGACAACTCCTAAAATATCTCATAGCCTCATTCACATAAGTGTGGTGCACAATAAACCCATGTATAAGACTCTACTAGATGCGACTTTTCAGACATCCTAGGATATTGTCGAACTTCAGGCTCTGATATCAAGTTTGTAACTCCCAAATCTAGTACTCGGAATGCTACACAGTGCTCGTGACCCCAAAAAACCACAAGCTAACCCGTGACTAATATCTTCAACTGAACACTGCATAATATACTATAAATATGCAGAATATAAGCTATAAGGACATAAGGTTCACTGCTCAAGTAATACTAAATATAAAATAATATCTATAATGGGTTATAACAATACCTAAAATAGAAATAAAATGTCTGAAACATACAGTAGTCTGAAAGCCTCTAAGCGGTCTGAAAACTATGGAGTTGATGGGATATATCCCCAACTAACTTCAAACTACTGAAACAATAGAGTAATAGAATAATCTTTCTATCCTCGAATGATGAGGACTCACTATTAGTCTGGTTGCTAAATATCTGATCTACTAAGGATGCTAGGGAGCTCGTGCTTCTAAACCTATGGTATAAAACACCATAGAATAAATGTGTTAGTCTGATTGAATGTATTGGTATGCAAGTGAGGTATACTGAATACATAGGATTGATATACATGAACAATTCTAACTGACTAAATAACATAAATATGAGAATACATTTATGAATACGTAACTATAACTAAGATCGTGATAACACTAACTCCTGAATTCTGATAACATAGATTTACTAATATCTGAGTGCTAATACTAGGATATTGAATAACTGACTCTATAAAGTACTAAGGAATGGATGTCCTATTACAAATAAAGGAATGACTATTTCTGATAGTTCTGATTATGAGAAACTAGTCTGATTAACTATATTTGACAGTCCTAAAGCTGAATACGGATAACATGAGTTTTGTACAATTAATGTACTGTTAACTGAGTGACTGTTTTTGATAGTCATGATTCTGCTGGAATAACCTAAGTTCTGTACTGAGCTGAGTGACTATAACTGACAGTCTTTAAATTTGTAGAACTGATTTGAGTTCTATTTCTAAGACTAAATCAAAAGCTAAAATTGTGGGAGGTAATTATCTAACCGACATACCCCAAAACTGAACTAGTGGGGTCCACCTATAAGCCCAGCTGGATGGATGTCAGTACCATGACACGAGTAAAGACAAGTTGTGACTAAACCCTCTGTGACAAAGAGCTCTTCTATCAACCCCTCATAGTAAGAACACTCAAATGAGGTGTATAATCCCTAGAATCATAGGGTACATCTAAACCTACGCTGGCTATGTAGTTCTGGAATTCAAGGATTGCTTATAAGGTTCGTACCCTCTACTTAATGATAGTGTGTGTTCTTATCCCTAGGTTCACTCAGTGCTGAATCCTACTCCCAACTGAAAAGTCACTGAAATGATTTAAACTAAACTGAACTATTACTGATCGTATTGTTTAACTAATTTGAACTGAGTTTACTAAATTTTGTTGATTGACAGAATAGTACTATAATTTGATAACTGACTAAGATTACTGAGATTACTTTAGATTACTGAGTAAGACAGGATTGAACAATATTTACTGTGTTTTTCTAAGTCATGTGACTAACTGAATTCTATGATCATGGCTTGACTGATAGTATCGTGAAAACATAACACTGGCTCTAGGCACATAGCTAAAGTATCGGGTATTAAATACCCCCAGGACTTGATAGCATGAAACTAACAGGACATGACAATTTTTGAACACATAACCAATATCAACAAGTTATAATACATTTATTTGGGGATTTCATGAAGCACATGGTTATCATAGTCTTGTACATGAATAGAATTGCATACAAACATGTCGTACATTCATCAACGTAATCTCATGGACATTCCCTCAACCATTCATAATGCACACAATATCATGAAAGTCATTCTTGGTCATAGGGTAAAGCGTGCATTTATCAATTGGGTCACAATTAAGCTATATTGGATAATTTCTATTCTCTTAGGCATTTTATCAAACACCTAGGATGCTTGACTTAGGGCATAGACATGACCATCAAATTAATACAAAAAAACTCCATATTTCAACTCAATTTCACATGTTTCAGACCACATGTTAGCATAGGTTCCAACTTGGGAATCATACAACCATAATCACATGAACATAATCAACCCACAACAAAATATTCAAAATACAAGATTTAAAACTTGATTCTTGGGCTTCATGGATGATAGGAATCCATGAATGAACACTGTGCGTACCTTTGTTCTATATTCTATGAAGATTGATAGAGAGATTTTTCAATTTAAAACTTGATTTCTTGAGCTAGGGTTTTTGTCTCTTGAGAGAGAAGGATTTTGTTCTTGAGAGAAAGTGAGGAAAAATGATGTAATACGGTTCTTAGAGCATAATTTTGTTGTTAAACACTAGGGTTTAATCCTAGACGCATCTTTTAATTTTCATCAAAATTTCCCAATTTGGAAGGCTGGTGTGACACGACACTATTGCACCGTATCAATAGAGATTACCTATTGGAAACTGGGCTGACAGCGTGACATAGTGAAATCGCATTTCAATTCTGGATGGGACGTGGAAGCTCACTGTAATGTGGTGGTATCGCACTGAGACACTAGAAAAAATGGATAATTCTAAATTTGAGCACTGGCACAATGCGCCATAATCGTGAAGGCTCACTGGATTTTGATGATTGCCATTTTGGTATGCTTGGCGACATGGTGATCGCTCATGTGGCACACTGTCTTACTTAAATAGATCTAATGCTTTGCCTGGGTGTCAGATTTGGGCGAATTTGGTATCTATGGAAAGCTTATTCAATTTCCCACATGATAAAAATTGAAAATCTTAAAAATACCACATACATAAAATTGGATTCATCTTTAAAACAAGTCATTGATATTTTTGGGATGATTTCAAGCTAGGTAGAAGTACGGGGCATTATAATATCTCCTACTTGGGAACATTCATCCTTGAATAAGATTGATTGTGATTGGAGAAACGATAAGCTGAAGTACATACAAAACATGAACAACTGAAACATGACCACTTGATTGACATTACTGAAATTCATACTGAGCATGCATATCTGATGCATGATCTTATGAATGAGCTGATGCATAACTGCATGACTGAGAGTACTGATAAGCTGATCACATATATCTGATATGTAAATGCATGACTTAACTAACTCATGAATATGTGACTAAACATGTAATGGTAAAGATACCAAGTTTGAAATAATAATTGAGCATAGTTTATAATTATAATTTAAACTATAAACTGAACGAACTTAAGGAAAAATATTACCTTGGGATGAGTTTGAAATATGATACATGGGACAGATATCATGATCTGAACTAAGTCCTTGAGTACATGGCATAGGACCGAACTTAGCTAGGGGATCAACCTATGGGTACCCACAACTCCAAACTTGATTCCTTACGTGAAGAGAAGCTGGAGGGAATAGTAAATGATAGATCGGGGGTTATAAAGCATCTCCTCCTTGGGACACTATGTCCCTCAAAGAATACTAACTTGACCTTACTTAGATATTGAGGAAAATTGAGGCGATGCACAAAGTACCTATAAATTTTATCGTGACTGAAAACCTGGAATCTAAAACTAAGGCATGATATATGAACCAAGTTGAACATGCAACTATCTAGTTGGTCCATCTTAGAATGATCATATTCATAAGACTCCAGATAATGCAACTGTATGGAAAAATGGAAACCACCCCTTCTGAACTTGTTCGCCTGACTGTTAAACTAAAATACTGGCTTTGTGGACTAACTCATATTGAAATCTTATACTAAACCAGAGCATTTCTATGACATTCTTTCTATAGAGTTCTAGTGACTGTAGGGAGAAAGAGAATCTTGTTCTAGCTTGAGCAGGACATCTAAAAAGGAGATCGCTAGCAAGGCTAATAAGACATCATCTAAGATAAAGTGACTAGACCTTATCCACTGCAACTGAAACTATTAAAAGGATTTACATGGGTGCTGAGTGCGAACGTATAAATATAGTAATTTATCTTATTAACTAAACTACGGATAGCTAAATGCAGGACGTGTAAAATTGAACTGCATTTGGTTTGAGATAGCTGGACTGAAACTATAGAGTGTTATGCATAAAAGGTAATGGCTGACTTGGTAATATGAGGTAACTAAGCATGAGTGAGGGAAAAATGTATTACCTTAGGAACACAAGACTATGCGTTTAACATGATTTAGGAGCATTCTATAAACTGAGGTACTAAAATACTAATATCTAAGTAACTGATGACTATATGCCAGGATTAGGTAAATCTAAAACTAACAGAGTTGCTGCTCTGACTACTGTACTTAGGACTGGGACTAAGATTGTAGTTAAGAAGGTAATTGAGACTGTAACCATTACTAAGACTATAACGACGACTAAATGTTTGTTTTTTGATAACTGAGATATAGCCTGATTCGGGAGCACTAAATTCTGATGGCTAAATAACTGATAGTTAAAAGCCATGGTTCTGTAGCACTATCTGAGTCCTTTACTAAATATGGATTACTGAACTAATATTGTAATTGAGGTTTACGAGGTGGAACATTAACACTACAGATTCACCAAAGGATCTAAACTGAGGGTATAAGTGACATAATCTGAGTTTGACTGGACACTAGGGGTGAAGTCATGGATTGTGTGGGCTAAGCATACTGTAAAGCATGACATGAGTGCATAAGTTATGAGCTATATGAAATGGGTTTGAAGTTGCTAAATTTGTGAAACATAATTTACAAGACTATATGAACTTAGACTCTTCATACGAGGAACATGAAACATACTTTATTGAATGATAAGTGCAAGGATATAAGCTGTATTCATGGGACTAAAACATAAAGCATGAGTAATTATCGGGAGGGTTGAAGTATAGAACTTTGAACTAAGGTAGGAATGGATCGGGAGTCATCTTTCCTAATTGATTTTCCACACATACTGGCATTACTACAAGAACCTAAAGGCCTGTCTTTCTAAGATATCATAATCGGAGAGTTCTCGTATCCGTTCAGGTTAAGGTAGACTAACTTACTGGGGTTGATACTGGAAAAAGTCCTATTGATATTTGGTCTGACCTTAAAGTTGACTGCTATACAATGAGTTACTAAATAAAAAGAAACTCCTAAATATGAAAAACCGTAAACATATACATGAGAGATCTATAACATGCCATTGGCTTCTTGAGGAGGACTTTTCTGATCTTTTCAAGACTGAAGTGCATATAGTCTATTTGGGCATTGCCCACTGGCAGCACTGAAAATGGCACCCTGCTGATTTTACTGACCAAACTGAGTTAAAGAATGACTATGCTGACTTCGTGGATTGGGCTTAGGACAGTCTCAGACCTTGTGACCTGACTCGCCACATCAGAAATAGACATCACTGCTAGCTCTACATATACCATTATGATGCTTACTATACTCATCGCAAAGCGGATGAGTAAAAATCCTGTTCTCACTACCCTAGGCCTTAGAGCCTGGCGCATCATCTCGACGGTCATTTCTGGATTTTGCTACTGCTGCACTAACTGATGATGGAACTGGGACTGAAAACTTCTATCTATGCTAAGAATGGTTACCACCCTGGGACCCTAGCTGAGAAAAACTATAACTACCAGTTCTGGCTCTCTTATTTTTCCTCTCCTTCTTCTTAAGTTTTTGCTTCTCAATCTACTGAGCATGTACCATAATCCTAGATATGACCATTTCCTTAATGAATATCGCAGTTTTGCACTACTTAACCACTCTATCTGATATCCCAGAAACAAACTTACTTATTCTGGATCTACTATCTGGTACTACTTGGGGAGCATACCTGACTAACTTGGTGAACTTGAGGGAGTATTCTTTTACGCTTATGCTACCTTGTATGAGATTGATGAACTCTAACACTTTGGCTTCTTTAAGCTCTACGGGAAAGAATCTATCTAATAAGGTCATAGAAAACTCTTCCCATTCTATGGGATTTGCATCTATAACCCTATCTACCTTCCACTATTTAAACCACACCTGGGCTACATCTTGTAGCTGTTTGACGGCTAACTCTGCACTCTTAATGGAAGTCACTCCCATGATATCTATGACTTTCTAAACTTGTTTGAGGAACTAATGTGGATCCTCTTCAGACTTAGAATTTAAGAATAGAGAAGGCTTTATTCGGGTGATATCCGAATACTTGTTGCTGTATAATTGGCCATTGGGTTGGCCGAAATAGCAGCTGGCTGTTCATTTTGAGCTACGACTGAATTGGCTAGAGTAGAGAATCCAGTCCTAAATTCTACAAGAGAGGCATGCTCATATAGAGATCTGGTTGAACGGGTTGAGATGCTGATAGATTTTCCTTTCTACTTTTGTTAGTCCCTTTTGAGAGGCATATTCTGTAAATGAAAGGGAGAACAGATTAGACTGAGATAAAAATTTGAGCTTATGCTCACTGGCATGACACGAATACTGAAAGAAGAGAAAATTTTCCTAAAATATCTCACAGCCTCGTTCACATAAGTGTGGTGCATAACACACCCATGCACAAGACTCTACTAGATGTGGCTTTTTAGACTTCCTAGGATACTATTGAACCTTATGCTCTTATACCAAGTTTGTAACTCCCAAAATATGGTACCCATAATGCTACACGATTCTCATAACCCCGAAGGACCACGAGATAACCCATGACTGATATTTGTAACTGAGCACTGAATAATATACTATAAATATATAGAATATAAGCTATTAGGCCATAAGGTTCAATACTAAAATAATACTAAATATAAAACAATGTCTATAATAAGGTATAACAATACCCAAAACAAAAATAAAATGTTGAAAATATACTATAGTCTGAAAGCCTCTAAGCTATCTGAAAACTGTGGAGTTGATTGGACATGTCCCCAACTAACTCCAAACAACTAAAATAATAGAGTAATAAAATAATCTAGCTATCCACAAATGATGAGGACTCACTATTAGTCTGGATACTGAATATCTAATCTACTAAGGAAGCTAGGGAGCTCATGCTTCTAAACCTATGGTATAAAACAACATAGTGCAAATGCATCAGTACGATTGAATTTATTGGTATGCAAGTGAGGTAGAATGAATGCATAGGGTTCATATACATGAACAATTCTAACTGACTGAATAATATGAATGTGAGAATACATGCATTAATACCTAATTGTAACTAAGATTGCGATAACACTAACTCTTGAATTCTGATAACATAGATTTACTGATATCTGAGTGCTAATACTGGGATATCAAATAACTGATTCTATAAAGTCCTGAGAAACTGATGTCATATTACAAATAAAGGATGATTATTTCTAATAGTTTTGTTTATGAGGAACTGGTCTAATTGATTGTATATGACAGTCCTAAAACTGAATACTGATAACATGAGTTTAGTACAATTAATATGATGTTAACTGAGTGACTGTTTCTGATATTCCTAATTCATATGGAACTAGATGAGTTCTGTATTGAGTGGAGCGACTGTAACTAATAGTCTTAAAATCTATAGAACTGATCTGAGTTCTATTACTTATACTAAATCGAAAGCTGAAACTGTGGGAGGTAATTATCTAACCTACATGCCCCGAAACTAAACTTTTAAGGTCCAACCTACAACCCTAGTTGGAAGGGTGTCATTGCCGTGCCACGGGTAAAGACAAGCTGTGAGTAAACTCTCTTTGATAGGGAGCTCTTTTGTCAACCCCTCATAGTAAGAACACTCAAATAAGGTGTATAATCCCTAGACTCGTATGGTGTATCTCAACCTAAGTTGGCTACGTAGATCTAGAATGCTAAGATTTCTTCTAAGGTTCACACCCATTACTGACTGACAATGTGTGTACTCGTTCGTTGGTTCACTCGGTGCTGAATCCTACTCCCAACAAAATAGACACTGAACTGAGTTAAACTAAACTGAACTATTACTGATCATATTTTTTAACTGATTTAAGTTGAGTTCACTAAATTCTGTTGACTGATAGAATACTACTGATATTTGATAACTGACTGAGATTACTAAGATTATTTAAGATTACTGAGTAAGACTAGACTAATACTAAGTTTACTGAGTTTTCCTGAGTCATGTGATTGACTAAATTCTATGATCATGGCTTGACTGATAGTATCATGAAAACATGACACTGGTTCTAGGCACACAGCTACATGATCGGGTATTAAATACCCCCAGGACTTGATAGCATGAAACTGAGAGGACATGGCACTTCTTGAGCACATGACCAATACCACAATTCATAGTACATTAATATGGGGATTTCATGAAGCACATGGTTATCATAGTCTTGCACAAGAATGGAATTACATACAAACATATTAGAAATTTGTCAACCTAATCTCATGTACATTCCATCAACCATTCATAATGCATACAATATCATGAAAGTCATTCTTGGTCATAGGGTAAAGCATACATTTATCACTTGGGTCATAATTAAGCTATAATGAATAATTTCTATTCTCTTAGGCATTTTATCTAACACCTAGGATGCTTGACTTAGGGGATAGGCATGAACATCAAATTAATACAACAAAACTCCATATTTTAATTCAATTTCACATGTTTCAGACCACATACTAGCATAGGTTCCAACTTGGGAATCATACAACCATAATCAAATTAACTTAATCAACCCACAACAAAATACTCACAATACAAAATTTAAAAATTGATTCTTGGGCTTCATGGATGAAAGAAATCCATGAATAAACATTGTGCATACCTTAGTTCTTGATTTTATAAAAATTGAAAGAAAGATTGTTGAATTTTAATCTTGATTTCTTGAGCTAGGTTTTTGCATCTTGAGAGAGAAAGATTTTGTTCTAGAGAGAAAGTGAGGAAAAGTGATGTAATAGGGTTCTTAGAGCATAATTTAATGGTTAAAGTCTAGGGTTTAACCCTGGACGCGTCTTTTAATTTTCATCAAAATTTCCCAATTTGAAAGGTTGGAGTGACACGGCGCTATTGCACCATGTCACTGGAAATTACCTAATGGGAACTAGGCTGACGGCACGATATTGTGAAATCGCATTGTAATACTTGATGGGACCTAAAAGCTCACCTTGACGCGGTGGTATCATACTGAGACACTGAGAAAAGGACAATTCTAAATTGATCCCTGGCGCTATGTGCCATAATCGTGGAGGCTCACTGAATTTGGACGATTGCTATTTTGGCATGCTCCGCGATGCTGTGATGGCTCAGGTGGTACACTATCTTTCTAAAATGACTCTAACTGTTTGCTCGGATGTCGGATTTGGGAGAATTTTGTATCGATGGAAAGCTTATTACATTTTTCACATAATAAAAAGTGAAGATCTTGAAAATAGCACATATAAAAGTGGATACATCTTTAAAATAAGTTTTCACATTTTTGGGATAATTTCAAGCTAGATAGAAGTATGGGGTATTACAAAAATCTTTGTCAAGATGCATAGTTGCATCCTTGAATTATTTTTAAACCTCTAATAAAGATATGTATGCTGCATTCTTAGTCGAGACAATTATTTTAAATGTGCCTAAAGCTCATCTAGCGTTAAAGGCACTTGTTTCGTCTCTTGTAAACTCAATTTTTTTGTTTTATTCATCTTTTTACTCTTCCATTTAAAACTCCCAACAAGTTTTGAATTAGTCCGCAATACGCCTTGCAATCTTACAATTGTGTATTTTCTATTTGTTTTTTTCAATTATGAAGGGTCCCGACCATCTCACTTATTCTCACCTTAGTTGATTTTTCATTGAGACCAAGAAAATTGGTCTAGCCTGAAGAATATACATAGATATTTTTATTTTTAGATTACTATTATTATTATTATTATTATTATTATTATTATTATATTTTTTATAACCTTTTTAAAATGAAAATGATCAATCCTACACTTGGTGAACAAATTAATATATAGACATAAGAAGACAACTTAAAAGCCGCGGTAACATAATCACGTAACAAAGTTAATTAATAAATTTATATTTAGAAAAATTATCATAACGAAGTTAACAAGAAAAAAATATATGATCACGCGTTACATTTAACAAAACTATGATAACGAAATTAACATGAAAAAAAATATATAATCATGCAAGTTTTCTTTCTTTTTTCCCTTAAAACTGTTGTCCTCTTTTCTTTTCTAATTTTTTCTTTGATTATCTCATATTTTCCTTCTTTTGCTTTTGTCATTTGTTCGCTCATTTTTTTTTTCTCTCTTTGTTTTCTTTTAACTTTTCGACGTGCGTGTTTCTTCTTTGTTCATCTACTCTATTTTATTTTTATTTTCTCCAAATTTTTATTTTCTTTAAAATACTTTTGATTCAAATGCATGGCCATGCACATAGCGCTGCATGTACTTTCTTTCTTTATAAATTCATCTCCCTCTCTCTTTTCTTTCTTTTTTATTTTCACACCTTTGTTTACCTTTTCCCACTCTTTGTTTTTCTTTCTCACTCTTTCTAAGTCTTCTCCTATTTAATGATTTTCTACATTAGAGGTAACATGTGTCATCGATTTTGATAAGAGCTTAAAGCAAATTATATCTAATAAAGATCATATTAAATATATAGATAGCTAAATATACCATTCATGATAACAACCTCATATTAGAAAACAATTTTGCAAACAAAATATACCATTTATGATGACAATCTCATATAAAAAAAATTACAAACTAAATAATTCAAGAACTCATTGGATCAGCTTTATTCATATTTTGATTCACAATGAAACTTATAAAAAATAAGTAGATGAGTATTGAATAAAAACCTATGAAACAAACTAAAATAAATATGAAAATGAAGTTGCTGCTAGTAAAAACTCAAACGAAACCTGACCTCAATTCTCTAAATCCAAAGAACAATTTTTTTTCCTTTCTATTGTTTTCTCTAAAATCTAAGGAATAATACCTACAAAAATACCTAAACTTTAATCAAATTTCCAGTGGAGCATATTAAACTTTTCGGGGGTCTTATTACCCTCTATACTTTTTTAATCATAATTATTTCCCCCCCCCCCACACCACCTAGACTTTCTTAAAGTTGAATTAATCCCCGCCCCAAAATGTATACCCAATTTTTAGGTGGAAAGTGTGGTACACGCGCTTTCTCTTCTATATTTTATCACTTTTCAATATTTATTCACCATTACAACCATATTAAAGATTCCACAACTCAAATTCATCCTACAAATCAAATTCCAAATAATTTCATTGAGTCAATTTCAAATTCTAAGTCCATTCTTATCACAAAAGATTCAAAATTCAATTTCTAGTTTCAAAATTTGAATTCCATTTAGTTTAATCAAAAAATTTCTTGCACATTGAATTTATATGAATTCACTTGAATTCCACTTTATGTATAAAAAAACATACATTGAATTTTCAATAATTGAATGGAATCTTCCATTAATTTTATTCATCCAGGTCCACTAAAATTTTCAATTTCCATTTCAAATTATGCCAAACAAATTGAATCTTCCATTGAGTTTCAAATTCCAAGTCCATTCCAACTAAAATTTCTTGAAAACTTTCTTCAACAAACTTTCTTAAACTCATAACCCCAAACTTTCTTCCATTAAGTTTCTAGTTTCAATAACGGAATCTTCATGAATGAAAACTAAAACAAAACAAAATGGGCTGCAACAAAGAGAAAGAAGAAACTGAAGCTCAAGAAGAAAGAAGAAAGAATAAAGAAGAAAGAATAAAGAAGAAAGGAAAAATAGAATGAAAAACTTCAAATAAATAAAAATATAAAACTTTAAATAATTATAAAATTAGGGGGTTGTTTGGCAAAAAAAAAAAAAGAGTTTAAAATGTTTTTAGTACTGTTCACACGCTCAATGCATGTGACTAACATGCAATGTGCCAAGTGGAAGACATGTGCCATTAAAATACTAAAGAAAAAAGTCTAGGCGGTAATAGGATCCCCACAAAGTTTAATATGCTCTACTGATAATCTGGTCAAACTTCAGGTATTTTCATAGGTATTATCCCAAAATCTAACGCCTTTTCTCTCTTATCTTTTTCCTTTCTTCTCTCTGCTTTCTCTTTTTTCTCTACTGCTTGTTCTTATTTTTTTCTGTCCGTGCCCTCTTTTTTATCCTACTCTCCTGTCTGTTTTTTCTCTTTTTCATTCTCTAAGTTTGTATCTTTTTTTTGTGTGTCTTAGTTCGTCTTCGCTCGTGTATATTATCTATGGTTGTTAATATGTAGTGTTTGAATGAGTGAGCAATTGAAGGAGTTTTTGATGTAAGTGGGGAAGAGATTGAGGGAAATATTGGGGCGGTTTGGGTAGTTTTCTTAGGATAAGATTTCTCTTTTTTTTTTTAAATTAAAATCAATATATAAAATAAATAATAATACAATAATATTAATTAATTAATTTTTATAATTTAGAAAATATAATAAAAATTTATAAATAGCCTAAAATAAATATAATTATGAGAATACTAAAACTACTAGCTTATTTATTAACATCAGTGATTAAAACAAAAATATTACTTTTTGTAAAAAAATTATTATTATTTGAAAAAATAAAATAAAACATATTCTAAAATATAAATCTATTTTTTTAAATCCCCTTTTTCAAAATTTTAAAATAAAACCTACTAAAAATAAAATTGACAGTTAAAAAACATTATTAGACAAAAACTAACATTTTGATGCTAAAAATATGTTAAATTTTTGAAGGGTCAAAAATTATGTGTCTACATTTTGCTTCCTATTTGTTTTAAAATACGAAGAGTTTTCATACAAAGACGTAGACAACAAGACAAGTTTTGACCCCCCAATTATTCGAAAGGGTAGAATATATATATATATATATATATATATATATATATATATATAAATGTGACTGATTCCTGGTTTTGGGCCACCTACATATTTCAGGTTATAAGGGAATCTGGTCACCTATAGTTTAGAGAGCTAAGATGGTGAGACAATTAGTTTGAGGTCGAGTGAGGTTCCGTGAAGTCTCCGATTAATAGATTCTATTATATTTTTTACACCTCAATGAAAAATAAAAAATCAAAAATAAAGATACAAGTAAAAGATCCTATCTATAAAGCTTGTCAGGAATCTTGATTTGAATCTCCATGACTTCTTAAGTGGTGAGAAAGTCGTTATTGTGAGTGGAATATGAAAAATAAAAAGTTCCTATGTGTCGACTCTTGCTATTGGAGAGGAACTTGAAAATTTCATTATTCTTCAAACTTTCTTGTGACTTTAATTTGAAATTCTTCACCCTATTCTTCCGGCAGGCTTTGGAACTCACAACTGATAATCTTCGGTCGATTCTTCAAGCGAGCTCCTCACTTGCTATTTGATCACCCTATTCTTCAAAATAACTCCTCACTTGTAATTTCTTCACTTTATTCTCCAAGCGGGCTCTTGAGCTTCAAAACTGAAAATAATTTTGATTTTCCAAACATGTTCCTAAACTCAAAGTAAAAAATGAACTATAAAAATAAAGTCCTATTATCCAAGAGGTTCCTAAGTAGAAAGTAAAGTCCCATTATTCAATAGTGTCTTGAGCAGAAAGTAAAATTCTATTATCCAAGAGGGTCATAAGTAGAAAGTAAAGTCCCATTATCCAGGAGGGTCCATAGTATAAAGTAAAATCCCATTATCTAAGGGGGTACTAAGAAGAAAGTAAAGTCTCATTATCAAGGAGGATCCTAAGAAGAAAAGAAAAATCTCATTATCTAGAAGGGTCCTGAGCAGAAAGTAAAGTCTCATTATCCAGAAAGGTCCTGAGAAAAAAAATTAACATCCAATTATCTAGTAGGGTCCTGAGCAAAAATAAAATCCCATTATCATAGAGGGTCATGAGTAGAAAGTAAAATATCATTATCCAGAATAGTCGTGAGCTTAAAATTAAAGTCTCATTATCTAGGAGGGTCCTGAGTTGAAATTAAAGTACCATTAAATACGAACAATTTTTTTTGCCCCATTTTGTACTAGAAAAATTTTGTGAGTGTCACCAGATCACAACTTTTGGAAAGTACAACAATGAGGGCGAATAAAGGCCTTGATAATTAAATGCGTCTCTTGAGAGTAAAATTGATAAAAAAAATTAGGAAGTGTGTCTCCTACGATTTAACATGGAGGACTCTAACTAGAAAGTGTGTTGTCTAGGAGTAAAGGTTCAAATTAGAATGTGTGTCACCTGACAAATGAAACTTGAATTACCTAGACAAGGAAGTGCATCTCCTTGGGGTTAATAAAATGTCAAAAATAGAAAGTGCGTCTTGTAGGAGTTAAGGTTTATGTTAGGAAGTGCGTCACCTAACATTAAAATTTGAATTACTTAGATAAGAAAGTGTGTCTCCTAGAGATTAAATGGAGTGACTTGACTAGAAAAAGCGTCTTCAAAGAGTTAAGGTTTGAGTTTGGAAGTGTGTTACCTAACAAATGAAAACATAAATTACCCAAACAAGAAAGTATGTATCCTAGGGAATAAATAGAATGACTCAACAAGAATGTATTTCTTATAGGAGTAAAGGTTCAAGTTAGGAAGTCACATCGTCCAAAAACTGAAAAAATAAAATACCCAAATAAGGAAGTTCATCTCCTAGGGGTCAAATGAAAGAACTGGACAAGAAAGTGTGTGCATCACCTAATAAATGAAAACTGAAATACCCATACTAGGAAGTATGTGTCCTAGGTCTAAAGGATGATATGTTTTTATCATGATTGTGATTACCATATATGCTTTGAAATACCTCCTTTTTAATTTGCAGATGTGAGGAACTGTACCTTTTGATATTTAGGTATTAAAGCCCTTGATTTAAAGGTAACATGTGTTCTTCTTTCATATAACCAAAACTTGTGAGTTTTAAAAATATGGTTGTTAATTTGTGGCTTTAGATTTTGAGGCTATTTTTGTTGCACTTGTGAATCTCACCACTATTTCAAATCATTGATAGTTATCATTTACTTGTTATACTTTTGACCCCAAATTTTGGTTACAGAAAGTATTTGACTCAAATTCATTTCCCTTGCATGATGCCTCTGGGTTTAGCTTTAATACACTATTTTATACTTCCATGAATCCAAAAAACTATCGGATGACAAGCATTCTTGAGTAGCTTACTTTATTTTGAAATATATTATCCTTATGCGCCGGCCCTTTGTCTTGCTTTATGCAATTGAAGGAGTTGTTAGCAAGTTTAGAAGTCTGTTCTCACTTGTATTGAAATAAATTTAATAAAATATGAGAAAAATGATGATAATAATTTTTAATATGATAAAACTTACCCAAAATCAAAAAATAAAAATGTAGAAAGAAATAAAAAAGACAATAGACATCTCTTTTTCAAAGACGCCGGAAACAAAAACTTGCCTGGGTGTGGTAACTAATTCTAGTGATTATTATATGCATCTTGAATTGAAAAGACTGATCTTCCCATACTAATCGTTTATCAACTTTTTCCAACCTATTGAATTTGAAATCGAGCTACTCTAGAACTTGTTGCCTCTAGATTATAGAACTCATTCGGCTAGTGGTGCCCCAAAGGTTTTTCATCAGCGAACCTCTCTCATTTTCATATTCTCTCAACTTACTATTGTCTTATGGAGCACATGAGGAGTTTTACTTATAAAACTCTCTCGTTTTTATTTCTCTTATCTTACAATCGCCTTATGATACCCGTGAGGATTTTCACCAAGAAGACTCTCTCATTTTCATTCTCCTCATAACTCGCTATCGCCTTGTGGTGCGTAGAAAGGTTTTTATCAATAAGACTCTCATTTTTATTTTTCTCACATATTTTCTGCTGATGAAGGAAAGAGGTTCCTAAAATATGAAACACATATACCCATAACATGCTTAGCCTTGACATTCTCAAAGATTGATCTTAAGGTCTTTCTTTTCTTGTAACTTGGCTTTAGGATACGGTTAAAAATAAAGGGAGGCATGAGGCTAAAATATACATAACATGGGGTGAGACTTACAACTTTTGGAATCGACTAATAAAGAAAATAACTTTTTCCTTAGTTTTATTTCATACTAGGTAACTTGAATTTTACTTTTTTAGATTAAAACCCAAAGTACGGCTTCCTTGGTATCATTTTATAGCAAGAATCAGGTCAAACGTAGATCAGACATATCATTTTTTTGCTTTTTTATTTTTCTTCTTTTTTCTGACTCTAACCTTTTTTTTTCTATTTTTTTAATTTTCTATTTTTGATATTTTTTTGGCTCTATTTCTTTTTCTTCACATTTTTTCATTGATATTTTTTAAAAAACTTTTCATACACTATTTTGATTCCAAAAAAGGGGCGCGAAAGAAAATAAAACTAAAGCTCAAAAGGGGTAACAAAGGATGACATAACATTTGGATAGTAGAAAAAATGCCTTTGTCATATCAATCCTTAAAAATGCAAGTACATAGCATGAAATCTAAGAGTGGAACATAATAATTATATGCATCTTTTCTGCATTTATCATGACTAAGAACGAGCATATATGTCACTTCTTGTATGCTTGTAAATATACATGTCCACTTGTGTTGTACTTTCCTCACAATGGATGACTTACACCCTTTTGGAGCTAACTTCATGTTGCTTCTATTGATAGTGGCAATTATATATCCTCTGATTGATCCCATTCAAAATGCTTGAAATGAACCTTCTCATTGAAGAACAAACCATTTTCTTATTCAAAAGTTATTGCGTAAGTATATTCAACTGAGGTTCTAACTAGGACTTCACACATCTCAACAGTTTATTTATTTTATCATATGCTTTTTTTTCAATTCTAACTTCTTGGTTCTATGTTTTTAGGATTAGATCGGTTTTTAAGATCTGACTGAAAATTCAGCATGCATATCATATCACTAGAACAATATAAAATATACTATGTAACGAAAATAAATAAACAACATATATTAAAAATAAAAGGTAAAAAGGGACAATACATTTGTTGAAAAATAAATAAAAGGAAAAAAAAGATAAAATAGTTTGAACAGAAATGACAAAGAAACAGGACAAACTCCGAACTACAACCCTGAAATAATTTGGATGACAAAAACAAAAATGAAATAAGCTACCAACAATCTTTCCTAGTAAGGAGATGAGTGACTTTCCAATTGTTAAGCTTGACATCTTAGTCATAGGTTTTCATATCAGCATGACTAGAGCTTTTACCACTGTCAATGTTCAGAACCATAGTTAATTTATCTTGAATTATCCTTTCTATTTCTCTTTTAAAAGAAGGACCTCCTTAAGTACTATGACCCTGAATATCCGAATGATATCCACATCATACATTAGGAATAAAGTTTCTTGAAAGTGGGTCAGGAGTGTACATAAGGAGAAGAGTGATTATTCCCAACTGTTTTAATTTTAGAAACAAACTGGTATGTGATTCCTCAATCGGTTTGAAACTATCTCTCGGGTTTTTCCCCTCTTCATTTTTTGGATTGGATAAAAAATTAAGTCTAGAGTGGCTTTGGCATATTTGTGAAGATGGATGATTATTCTGAGGGGTTGGTGAATACCATTGCGGGTAAAAGGGATAGGATACTGACGGGATGGACTAGAATATAATGGATTTTGAATAGGAACATAGTATCATGGATGGTTATATGGATCTTGTATATAGATTTTGGAGTGAGATTGCATATATGGGTGATGTAGAACTCTTAAACTTTTTTGCGGTCCTGACACAACAGTACCACATCCTCTTTTCTTTTCTTTTCTTCCAAACTTTCCGAACCAATTTAAATTGTCTGCGTTGTTGCTTTCAAAGCAGCTTGGCTTATGATTTTTCCAAACTTATTTCTATTTACTACCAATTTTCAAACTTTAATGACCTCAACAAACATATTTCCAATAGTGGAAAGCAAATGATGGAATTAGTCAGGTTCATGTGGCTAGAGAAAAAAATGAATCATCCTAGACTCCGTTATGTATGGATTAACTCTAGCATCTTTCTCCCTCCATCTAACAACATATTCTCAAGAACTTTACGTTGTCTCTTTTTCTTATGTTTGTACGTATGGTACGACCTAGCACTATATCGATATTATATTTGAATTTCTTGACACAATCCCAAGTTATGTCATCCTAAAAATTCCAATGAGAGATATCTTGATCAATGAACCATTCTGAAGTATCCCCGCCAGACTCTTTCCAAAGTAAGCCATTAACAATTCTTCTTTTCCCTCTACTCTTCTTAGTTGATCACAAAACTTTTTCAAATGATTCAAAGGATCGATATACCCCTCATAATTGTCAAACTTAGGCATTTTGGACCTTAAAGGAAAATGGACATTGGGAAACATACATATATCTTTGTATGAAACAGTCTTTTGCCATCCTCCTTTCATATTTATAATATTTTGCTCTACGCTTTTCACTTTCATGGCAATCTCTTCTTATTCATTATTCTTAACCATCTTATCAATCAAAACAGAGGAACTATGATAATGAGTAGGATAATATGCGTTTGGGGATTTGAAAGTCAATTTAAGAGAACAAAATTGATTATGATATGGCTCACCGACAGGCTTCTGTGTTGTCGATTGAGGGTCTGCATTAGTTGGCAATTCATGAATGAAAAGTGGCTTGTTTGTAAGAGATGAATTAAGAGGGCACATATAGAGGTCCCATATGCACTATACCGAATAGTGTATATAGCATATCTAAGTGGGTAAAGTCGATTGCCAATTTTGGATTGAATAGAACTTAGATCATTCTTGTTCGAAAGTCCAGGGATTGAGGAAGATTGGTTTTTTCCATTCATCCAATCTTGATACATTTTCGCTATCTGTTGTTTCAATAACCTATTGTCCTCAATTGATTCAAATTCTTGTGAAATTAACTAATTTTGAGCTTCTTCACTATTAAACTATATACCATTTTTGTGTTTTATCTCGCCTTTATGTTAGACATAAAATCATGTGGATGAGATGTCACCTTAACCACAAACAAACCACCTTCATACTATTTTGACTCAAGTTATAATGAATGTGTTAGGGTTTAACACTTTCAAAACTTTTTATTAAGAATATCACCAAAACCAATAAGGGTGGCCTACGTATCTCATCTAGATAAGAATCAGGTGTGCCTAGTTCATAAAGATCATAAAAACTAAATTTTTATTTTCAAAAATTCATTTTTTTTTTAGAAAATGGTCATTAAATTTGGAGGACAAGATAATCTCTTGTATTTCACTAAGTTTCCTAAAGCTAGTCAACAATAAAATAGGTCTTTCAATTAAATGTCAAAGAATACATAGGATGCACTTGTTGGTCATTATAAAGAGGGAAAACAATCCTAGATGGCCCCGACCCCTATACTGAGTCCCGCTAAGGAAAATGCACATAATGCAAATAAAATGGAACCTAATAAGGATAATCACATCTGAGCTTCATTTATACTATGTTTTACCTGATTGGGATAGGTGTCTAGACTGGCTTACATGAGCGAACACTTGAGTCTGAGAGGGACAACTTGTTCAGTAATAGTGCTACTCCAACTTCGTTGCTGGTCCAAACCCCGCCTAACATGTCTAACTAATAATCCTTCACGAGGTGCCTTAGCACTCCGGCTATCTCAAGAAGAAAGTAGGATACGTACTCTGTATTTCATCTGTCATTTGTTTTAGAGACACAGAGGGGGTGCACAAGAGAAGACAATTTATAATACAATTTAACAATATAAAAGGGATGAATGAGTGACAAGTAGCACATCAAGCCAATAAACACAATATCTAAATAATTAAAGCAAGTAAAATCTAATATCATAATCATAAATTTTGATTATTCCTCAGCAAAGTCACCAGAGATATTATTGGAACCCTAGGGCTGCGCCAGACAGTGAGGGACTTGGTCCTTCAAAATCAATCACAGACAATAAGACATTAGAGAGAAGGAAAACTATAGATAGTGTAGAAATATTTAAAATACAAAATTTTTATGCGTAAAATCATAAATGGAAAAACGATGGCTTTCCCTCACAAGCACCAAAGAAATGCACTATAATCAACCTCCTAATTGTAGTCAAGATTTTAGCCTACCTCTAGGCTCCTTGCACTAGTAGAAACTCTACTATAAGCTCATCTTAGTAATTCTACAAAGGACTCTCTCTACACTGATAAACTCTAATCAGCTTCAAGCTTTGGTAACTCTAACTAAGCATTCTCAACCAAAAAATAAGGCATTAGACTTATAGATCAAGAAATTATTTTACAGATAAGTACTCACTCAAGAACAATTTTCAAGTTAATCACTTATAAAGCGTGAAAAATTAAGTAATCTATGAACTGGGTTTATGTTGCCTCTCATTACTCTTTGTATTTGCAAAAACCATTTAATGAAGTGGCGTCGATTCCCTTCTATAGATGATTAATGATTAGGAATGAAAGATCATTGGACCAGCTCTCCCAGTTAGTACAAAATAGCACCTGCAAGTTTGTTACACAACAGGACAAAACTTTGCAGCTGATGCGTGCCAGCTGTACTGTACCTTGCATGTCCAGGGACCTGATCACTTATAGTTTAGCTGATGATCATCAAAACAACATATAGACATTTTCCCTCTTTTTAATGATGATAAACCAAACCATACAATTTGAGCATTGGTGCACATTCATCACATTTAATTAGAGTGATTACCAACTAAAGTTGAATGTTTCCCCTATCATCATGCTTCCTTCTTCACCATGCAACATAGGGACCTCATCTCCTATTGTCATTTGTAGAAATAACTTTATTAAACCTTACTTCTTATCCCTATAAATATGTACCTTCATTTGTGCATTTGCACACTTTCTCCTATCACATGACTCATCTTTTCAACATATTACTTATTTTTCCCTATCAGTATGCACCATATAAGCACACTAGCATACATAGTTCTTAGCTTATTTTATGATACCGGGTCCCTGCACATCACACTCATCACACTTCAGATGAAGTTAGAGTATTCCTCTTTTCGACAATATTGAAAATAATTAATATTAAACCATAAGCAAAGATAAGCACAGACTAATTAACCAATTTCATTGTGGCAACACTAACATAAAGGATAGCTTAAAGTAATGGAGACAAATAAAGTTCACAAGTAGAATTTATTAATTCATAGGTAGAGATTAGTACAACTATAATCATACAACAATAATATAACAAATAATTGTCTTCAAAAGCCAATACAAGGAATAAGTTATGAAACTAACACAAGCTTGGTTAGAGGACGAGGATAACAGGACTTAGGTTGAGGGAGGTTTAGGGGAAAGGTACTTAAAAATATCTCCATTCTTGAATTTTAATCATTGTGAGCATCTAATAATTGTTCGGCGAGATCCTTAACTTCAACATTTAGTTCTTGAACTTTACTAATCAGTTTATCGACTCTTCCCTGGAGTTTTGTATTTTTAGTTTCAAGTTCAACTGAGGAACCTAGTCCTTTAGATGACAACTTCTGAATCTGCTACTTTAGATTCACTATATCAGCATCTTTGGCACCCAATATAATTCTTGACTACTCTATTTCCTTTCCCAACCTTTCTTGAACAACTAATATCTCAGATACTTATCTTATAGAACTAGCTTTGCCTTTAATTCATTTATTATATATAAGGGTTGTTAGGCTATTCCTGGTGTTCCTTTAGTTTTACTCATATAAAAATGTTTGAAGACCCTCTCCAGTAAGTATCTATAGGATATTCCATGTCTCCCATATTTCTCAGGAATTACTTTCTTTATGTTGTCAATCATATGAGTAGGTAGCCTGATCAATTTAAAATTACGTAGACATTCTATCAGGGATAGATTAGCCCTAAATGCAATGGTAGTTTTCTAAGATCTCCTCAATAAGACTTTTTTTATGAATTAAAATACCATTTGGAACTCACATTTTAGGAATATCTTTTTCACAACTGATCTAGATGTTCCTTCCATCTTGGAGGCATTGATCATAGAATTAGGTGTTGGCTATTTCTTTTCAGCAGTACTGACGCCAATAGCTAGTACATCTAAGATTATTCCTAGTTCTTCTATAACCAAATAGATAGACTTTTCTTGCACATGTGCAGACAAGCTTAGCTTATCTTTTGAGAATTCTATGGTATAGTAAAATTCTATGATATCATTGTTAAAAACCATGGGGTTTGGTTCTTCAAACAAGTGTAACCACCCTTGATACCTGACATATTCAACCAGTTCAATCATCCCAGTTTTCTTATAAATTTTGGGATAGTGACTTTTGTGGTCTCAGGTTCCTAATTCTTCTTTCTCTGAACATGTCTTTCTTTTCTTGATTTATTTTTTTTCTTATGAGCTCACTACTTATTTTTCATTTATCATCAGTTGTTCTTTAAATAGGATCTAGTCCCTCCGAGTCATTTCTTTTTTTGATAGCTATAGGTTTTTACCTTATTCCACCGGAACTACCAGACTTTGACATAGAGGACCTGGTCCTCTCAATTGTAAGATCATCCTTTCTTTCCCTTTTTATATAATTAATAACCCCTAAATTCAATTTGTCTCCAATATCTATCTCCATAACTTTAGTATTTTCATTTTTCCTTTTTTCTATTTCCCCTGAGTTTCTTCATAGTCCATCTCAAAGGTACTTTGTCCTTAATTTCTCATTCTCCTAATTTGGAGGAAACAACATATATTTTTCTATAATTCCCTTCATTAATATCACAAACTTCCTATTCCACTCTATCAACTGAGTTTTCTATGTTGTCATAAGCAAGCAGTAGTAGGTTCTCAGTTACCCAGTTCTCACTTAAGGAAAGATCAACTCTTTCAACTAGAATTTCATCACCAAACAACTGAGTAAAAATGTTGCTTCAGTCTAAGTGTTTAGGAAAATCTAGTGCTTGTTGTGTTTTAGAGAATTCAGTTTTTTAGATTTTTTAGACGACACAGGAAGTTAGGGTTTTTTTTAGTGAAAGAGTTTCTTGTTCTATTGTTAACCTAGACCCTAGGTTTTAATTATCTGTCATGATTTACTGATCAAGAAATTATAGGGTTAAGGATGGATCAGTGAAGTCGAACTTGACTTATGGTTTTAGATTTCTTGCAGAGTTTGAGAAGATAATAATATCATCCATTTAATTTGAAAAAGATTGATGAACTAATTTAGTTTAGGGATGATTGTTGATTCAGAAAAATGAATAGGATTAGTTGAGGTACATTTGACAAGAAGTACTGATTTAGCACTTTTAACGATGACCAATGTCTTTAAAAGAAGTTTCTTTTGTGTTGACATGTTTGAATCTAATTAGTTCAACTTTTCATTTTACCAGAGATTTGACAGTTTAGAGAAGAGAAAGATACATAGCTTCTCAGACATTATTTTGTTCTCACTTAGGCATCTTGTAGGTACTAACGTGAGAGATAGGACCTGGTCCCTCTTTTTTTAATTGAATTCCCTTCTTGTTCTAGCCTCGTATGTTTTCTTTTCAAGTTGTTCCCATAAGTGTATACCTACAAAGGTATGAAGCTGAGTTTTATTATGTTGTACCTACTTCATCATAGATACCTACCTCCTAATCATTGACAATTCTTGGAGTTACACTTGTTTAAACTTTATTTTCAAAGAAGAGTCCTCTAAGGACCAGGTCCTTTGAATTGAACTATTTTAAAATATGATATGTCCTCCTTGGAGTGCCTCGAGAAAGAGAAAAAAAGGTCAGATCTTTTATGATTAAGCTCTGAACACCCACTTTATTAATAAATATTCCTGAATGCCATTTTCTTTCTCAAACTTGGACCTATGATCACTTGTTTGATTTGGGAACCCTCTTTAGTTTGAGATCCCAGTAAGAGGACAATGGAGTGATCAAATCCTTCTTGGTCAATCTAGATAGATACCTTTTATTCATCATTTTCAAGGACATAAAACTCCTTGGATCATGTAGTATGTATCTATCATTAAACATTGTTCCTTTATTCCAGCTTTAATAGTGTTCCTTCAGATCTCCATCTCCTCCACAGTGATTGCACAGGGGTTTATGGACTTTGCTTATGACATCTTTCACATCCTTGTCTTGAGACCCAGATGATTGATCTTTGTACTAATACCTAGGACCCTTTCCATTATAGACTCCTTTATAGGTGAAATTTGAGAGGATTTGTGAGAATAATGTCCACTAAGGAGATTTTTTGAGTTCTTTCTTCAAATGAACCAGGTCCCTTTCTAACTCTTCATTATTTTGGAGTACAGTCATGAGATGTTCTTGTGAATTATTCACCACTTCTTCAAGCTCAATTTGAAGCTGTAAGGACTCTTTCTTCCCTTTACTATTAGAATCATCCACTTTTTTCAATTGGATCACCAAACTAAGATTGTTAAATATTAATTTAATACACTATTATTCTATTTCAAAAATCGTGTGAGTTAAGGCAATTTATTCAAGCTCATAATTCTCTACCCTTTATTCTAGATCATTTTTCTCAAGACTCATCTTGCACACAGTATCAATCAATACATTTGATAGATTCTTTAAATTTCTATTAGAATAATTTTCAAACTTCTTCTTAATCTTAGGGATAGTTACCTCATTTTCTTATACATTTTTAGTGTCTTCTATGAAGGCAAATACAGAGTTAAAGGTAACTTTCTCATCTTCAACTGCAAGCATGGAGATATTTGCAGGCTTCTCAGCTTCATCAGATTCACAGGAGGAATCACCCCAACCACCTAAAACTTGTTTAACTACAAGATCAGCTGCAGCCTCTCTTCTTGAATTTATAGGGACTTGGTCTATGTCTCTTCATTTATTACCTCTGGTACTTTGATAATCCTAATGGTATATTTTGAGCATTGTTCAATCCTTAATAAGTGTTCAAGACTTCCATATTTGTGACAAACTTTAATATTCTCTTATTTTCAACTGCTAGTTCCACTTCTTTGGAACTGAACACTTTTCATCATAGCTTTAACAATTCTTTTTGCCACGTATGCACCTTGAGTGTGATCTTTATTTTTCCCTGATCTTGAAGCATTTAATGCTAGAGATTACTCCCATTTTACCTCCATCTTCTTATGCCCTTGTTGCTTTTTAAATTCCTAAGTTTTCAGGTTGCCAATGAGTTCATCCATGGTGAGAGTTCTTAAGTAACTAGCCTTAATGATAGCATCTACTTTGCTTTCCCAGGATTTTTGAAGGACCCCAAGAATTTTTTTCACCTGTTTGTACAAGGGAATTACTTCACCTAAGTAGTGTAACTCATTAGTGATATAAGTAAACCTCGTATGCATCCCTTGAATAATTTCTCCTTCTTTGATTGTGAAAGTTTCATACTGAGTTGTCAACATATAAATCTTTGAATTCTTCACATCAGTAATTCCCTCATGGGTTGTCTTCAAGCAGTCCCAGATTTCCTTAGTTGTTTTACAAACTAAAATCCTATTGTATTCATCTAGTCTTATGCCACAGACAAGTAATTTTTTTTCTTTGTAGTTTTTCTCAATTATTTTTCTGTCTTCATCATTGAATTCCCTCATGCTTTTGAAAACCATTCTTGTGACATCTCCTTATTTGAATTCTCTTACAAGTGCATAAGGACCATCAAGAATAATGTCCTTAAGCTCACTGTCCTCAACCATAATGAAGTCAAATAACCTTGTTTTCCACCACCTATAGTATTGCCATTGAATCTAAGTAGTCTAGTGGTAGATTTCCCTTGTTCCAAGTTTGGTGGAATAGTCATAATAACCAAAACACTCTAGGTGTGAACCTTTTTGAGTGACCGCTCTAATACCAATTATAGAAAACTTGAGGGTTGCGGCACATAATAAGGGACCTGGTCCGTTAGAAACAATCACAATAAATTAAACAATAGAGAGTAGAAAAATTACAGATAATACAAGAAGAGTAAAAACACAAGATTTTTACATGGAAACCTAAGAAGAGAAACCACAACTTGACCTAAAAAGCACTAAATAAATATACTATAATCAACCTGCTGATTACAGTCTAGATTTTAGCCTACCCTCTAATCTCCTTCGCTAGTAGCAACTCTACTACAAGCTCATCTTGGTAACTTTACCAAAGACTCTCTCTATAATGATTAACTCTATTCAGCTTCAATCTTAGGTAACTCTACCTAAGCACTCTTAAAGAAAGAATAAGACATTACTCTTATATCTTGAGTAATTATTTTATAGATCAGTATTCATTCAGGAATAATTTTCAATTTAAGCACTCATAAATCTTAAGAAGTTGGGTATAGTTGGAACTAGGTTTATGCAACCTCTCTTCACTCTTTGTATTTTAAAAAACCATTTGAGGAAGAGTCATATCTTCCCTTCTATGGTTGAGTTATGATTATGGCTGAAAGATCATTGGACTAGCTATCCATGTCAGCACAAAAAAGCACCTTCAAGTTTGTTACACAAAAGGACAAAAATTTGCAGATAATGCGTGCCAACTATACTGTATCTTACAAGTCTAGGGACCTAGTCCCTAGCAATTTAGTTGATCATCATTAAAACTAAGTATAGCAGATGTCACACCCTTTTTTCACATCGAGTCAAAGGATTTTTCTAATTAAAATAACAGTTTTTAATAGAGATTATTTGATTTACAGAGTCACCACTTGGGATTGAGTTATTGTGTTCCATGTCACCTTATTGAATCCCTAATCTTTAGAAAATGACTCTTTATTGGTGTACAAAACTAGAAGACCGGGTAAGAAATTCTTTTGATCGAGGAGAAGGTATGAGGCACCTCTCGAGTCCCGTGATTCTAGCATGGTTGCTTTTATTGACTTATACATAACTTAAACTATTTCAATAAATTGCATTTGTAGGACTTAATTTGCCCATTTTTAATGTCTAAAATCTGTCTATACCACTTTATTAAGCCAGTGAAAGTTAATTTTAGAAAATCATTGTCAAGGTGGATAGTTGCATCCTTGAATTATTTTAAAAACATCTAATAAAGATCTGTTCACCGCATTCTTAGTCGAGACAAATATTTTCCATATGCCTAAAGCTAATCTAGCGTTAAAGTCACTTGTTTCGTCTCTTGTAAACTTAAGAAAATTTTTGTCTTATTCATTTTTTACTCCTCTTTCAAAAATCACAACAAGTTTTGAATTAGTCTGCAACACACCTCGCACTCGTACAATTGGCTTTTCCTCTCTTTTCTTTTTCAATTATTACGGGTCCCAAATGAAATCGCAACCCATCTCACTTATTCTCACCTTAGTTGATTTGGTAATTGAGATAAAAAAATTGGTCAAGGCCTGAAGAATATACTTAGATATTTTTATTTTTTGATTACTATTATATTTTTTTTAAACTTTTTAAAACAAAACTGATTAGTCCTGCACTTGGTGAACAAATTAATATATAAACTTTACAAGACTACATAGAATTCGAATAAAAATAATCACGTAAGAAAGTTAATTGATAAAGTTAAACTTACCAAAATTATCATAACGAAGATAAAAAGAAAAAATATACGATCACGCGTTACATTTAACAAAATTATCATAACAAAATTAACAGGACAAAAAATTTATATAATAATACAAGTTTTCTTTCTTTTTTTTCCCTTAAAGTTGTCATCCTCTTTGATTTTTTATTTTTTTTAATTTTATCCTCTTCTCCTTCTTTTGCTTTTGTCATCTGTCCGCTCATTTTTTCTCTTTGTTTTTTTTTAAACTTTTCTATGTGCATGTTTTTCCTTTTTTGCTTCTACTCACTTTTCTTTTTATTTTCTCCATATTCTTTTTTTAAAAAAACTGTTGCTTCTAAGGCATGGCCACGCACATATAGTGCATGTACTTTCTTTCTATATAAATTCATCTTACTCTCTCTTTTCTTTCTATTCTGTTTTCACACCTTTGTTTCTCTCTTCCCACTCCTTGTTTTTCTTTAATCCCTATTTCTAAGTCTACCCTTTTTTATGATTTTCTTCTTTAGAGTTTACGCGTGTCATCTAAGTTGATAAGAACTTAAAGAAAATTATATCTAATAAAGATAACATTTAATATGCATATAAATAAAATACCTAATAAGTGACCATTAATTATTTAAATTATTCTAGATTAGTATGTACTTAAGAATATAACTACAGTTAGAAGTTTAGCCTTATCTTTTCAATTATAGATGTACGTTATATATATCATTGTATTGTAAATAATATTTATCAAGAAATATATTTTTTCATGGTATTAGACGTCTAGGTTTTCTCTGCTGTTTAATAATGACTTTCAATACCTCTACTCAACTAGTGTCTTCTTTTTCATTGGTGTCCCTCACTAAAGCTTCTGCCCTTCTTCTATCCTCTCCCTATGTAATTTTTGTCTCTAACACTAAAAATCTGGTACCCACTATTTTTAACTATATAAATTATATATTTTGGTGAGAACTTTTCCTACCTATTTTCAACAGTTATGGTGTTTATGGATTTATTGATGGAAGTTTCCCTTGTCCTGAGCATATTACTCTGAGTGATGATCGTACCTCTGTCCCTAATACTTTCTTCTAAAAATGGATTCAACTTGATTCCATTCATGGATTCAAGCAACTATTTCTCAAGAGATTCTTCAAGCAATAATCAAGACTAATCATTTTCTTACATGTAGAGATGCATGGCTTCAAATTGAGTGTTTATTCCGTTATCAAGTTAATTCTCGAACACTTCAAATCAAAGTCCAATTTCATAATATTAAGAAAGGTAATATCTTGATTAATGAATATGTCCATTGTGTGAAGTCTATTGCTGATGCCTTGACCTCTATTGGAAATCCTATAAATGATTTTGATCTTGTTCTCCAAATACTTGTTGGACTACCTTCTGAATATATAGCCATGATCACCACTATTTTCACTCATGTTCCTCTTCCTTCTTCTGTTGAGGCACTTTACTTACTCTTTCTCCATAAATATCAATTGACCAATTTATCAAACTCGTCTATGAATAATGCTATCACTGCTTTTGTGGCCAATCAATAATCTCCTTCCTCCTATGGCCATGGACATGGTTGCCATTCCAATGGCGATCATGGTTGTTAAAATCAAGGGAATGACAGATCCATTAATGGGGTGCCTCCGTAGTTCACTCATCATCCTCGTCTTTCTTCTATCTTAGGTCCTCCTTTATTTTCCTATCCAGCTTCTTACATCCCATCTCAACCCTCCAATGCAACCATATACTATGAACTTTGCTATCTCTTGAATCACAGTGCTTGTGATTGTCCATCTCTACTAACATCTTACAATGTTACAATGATGCGGACTGGGATGGTTGCCCTGCTACTCATTGATCTACTTTAGCATACAATATGTTTCTTAGTCAAAGTCTTATTTCTCGGTCTTTTAAGAAACAATATATTATTTCTCAATCAAGATTCGAGGCTAAATAAAATGCTGAAATAACGTGGCTACATTTGCTTCTACGTGAACTTCATATTTCTCCTTCTTCCTTTAAAATTTTTTGTGACTATATTAGCAGTATTTATCCTTCACTCAATCCTGCTCAACACTCTTGTGACAAACATGTTGAAATTGATATTCACTTTGTTCATGAAAAGATTGCGATAGGGGTTCTTCAGGTTCAATACGTCCCTACTCAAGTTCAACTTGCTGATTTATTGACCAAGGCACTTTCTGCACCAAGATTGTCATTCCTACATGACAAGATCTGTATTTTTCCAGATTGTACATTGTTTGAGGGGGAGTGATAAGTGACAATTAATTATTTAAATTATTCTAGATTACTATGTATTAAGAGGATAACTACAGTTAGAAGTTTAGCCTTATCTTCTTATTTATAGATGTACGCTATATATATCATTGTATTGTAAACCATATTCATCAAGAAATAAATTATTTCAATACCATTAATGCTAACAACGTCATATAAAAAATCAATTTTGCAAACAAAATATACCATTTATGATAACAACCTCACATAAAAAAATATGTTTTTCAAAATAAATAATGCATGGTCACTAGATCAGCTTTATTCATGTTTCGATTCACAACGAAAGTCAATATGAAAATAGATGAGTATTGAATAAAAACTTGTGTGACAAAACAATTTAAATATTAAAACGAAGATGCCACTACCGAAAACTCATACTAACCCCGAGCTCAATTCTCCCAAACCAAAGAACTTCCGATTTTTCTTTATATTGTTTTCTCTAAAATCTAACTTCTTTTCTCTGTTATCTTTTCCTGTTTGTACTCCTTACTTTATCTTTTATCCCTTCTACTTTTTCGTATTTTTTCTGTCTGTGTACCCCCTTTTTCTGATCATCTATTTATTTTTTCTCTTTTTCTTTCTCTAAGTTTGTGTTTTATTCATTTTTTGATGTCTCTGTCTATCTTCTCCCATGTATGTTGTCTATGTGTGTTAATATATAGTGTTTGAATGAGCGTTCAGTTGAGGGAGTTTTTGATTTAACTGTGGAAGAGGTTGAGGAAAATGTGTGGGTGGTTGGGGTAGTTTTATTAAGATAAGGTTTCTTTTTTTAAAAAATAAAAATATATTAAATAATAATAATAATAAAAGTATATTAACTAATTAATATTTTATTTAAGAAAATATTATAAACATTTATAGATAGCCTAAAATAAATATAATTACGAGAATACTAAAACGACTAGCTTATTTATTAAAATCTAAAATTAAAAGAAAATATTTAAAAAAAGAATTTGATAGTATTTGAAAAAATTAAATAAAACATATTCTAAAATATAGCTTCATTTTTTTTTTGAATCCCCTTATTTCAAAATTTTCAAATAAAACCTACTAAAATAGAAAAAAAAAGAGTTAAAAAACATTAGAGGAAAAATAACTTTTTGATTCTAAAAATAGGTTAAATTTAGGGGAGGGTCAAAAATTATGTGTCTACAGGTTGTTTGGCTTCTATCTAAGTTTCTCAGAGGCAATTGGTGTGGGACGTCTAGTCGTTAGCCAACTTGAAGTGCAACCGGATATTTCAGGCCCTGAGAGTATTCTTTCTAGTGTAGAAGCAAGGCGACATGACCCAAAACTAGGACATGTCTTATTGGCACGTCAAGCCCACATGAACCGGAGGTCGCCCCAAAAACCCAACCTAATCATCAATTCAATAACAAGGTTCAGGTGAATCCTGACTGCATAATAAGATAGCAAAAACATATTATAAATCATAACTTAACAGTGTCTAACTATTTCATAAATATCAACGCACTAGCCAATATGCCCAAGTACATAGTCATCAACAATACCTCTATACAAATCGATGATTAGATTTGTATATGCTGGGACAATCCCCCGACAATAGCAAAACAAAGTCAAAATAAGACTAATTCTAAAGATAGGAGACCAAGAATGAATGTCTTCCAAAGTAAGTAAGCTCACCACTACTAAGTAATTGCAGAAACTGCTTTATCACCTAAACACTACGCAGGAAGAGAAGATGATGCTATGGCCCCTACGTAACGTGGGGACTTAGTGTCCAGAGACAGTAAGTGATTGGAACGCTAGCATGTAACTCAAGTATAAGAATAAAGTAGCATCATTACTCAACAACAAACCAATATATCATATTCGGTCATATTTATACACTTATTCTTACATATAGATATATCACATGCTAATCATTAAATCAAAGCTTAACAACATTCTTGAACATTCATTAATTAGACATGAAATGGGGGACTCTGACCCTCCATATTCAATTTTGACAATTATATTTAAGCATAGGACTTTAACAACAATCATGTACCATTAGATAAAGGATTTTAACCATGCTCACACATTCAGTAGCCAAGGATATTAACCACATATACAATTATTCAAATAGGGGACTCTAACCACACCCATATTCATCAAGGCAAGGGACACCAACCTCATGCCCATTCATTAGATAAGGGAGTCAAACCTCATGCCAAGGCACTCTAAACACAAGCCATTTAATTCGGAGAGGTACATTAACCTTAATAGATCTCTTTAAGTAAGGGACATTAACCTCGAGCAATTTCATTGGGCAAGGGACACCATCCTTAAGTCATTCCTTAAGGCAAGGGACTTCAACCTCAAGCGATCACACTAGCATTAGTTGACATTGGTAATTTAAGCCTTTGCCTATGTATCAACATTCATTTGATACAACACTTAAGGATTTTAACCATTTAACTAATTCAACACAATACATGACCCTAGAGTCCTTATGGGAACCTTCATTGCTCAACAATTTCAATAGGTCGTTTCCTTTATTCAATCCATCATACAATCCAAGTTATGGTCATCAAGACCCTCACAAACTATTCACATTTCATTAACTATCTTATACTATATTCTCACCAGACTTAGTTCAACACATAATTCAAATGCATTATCACATTTAAGGACTTCAACCCCCTTTTTAGTGAATTTACCCAACATGGACATCAATTAAACAATATGTAGATCACAATACTTTTAACATACCTTTTATCAACCACTAATACTTATTAGGCCATTTCCATAGTTAAGAACATCACCAATATATGACTAGACAATCACTTAGACATTTCCACAAATGCCTTAAATAGATACCTCTAACAAGGATATTTTTATGGTAGAAATCATCAGGGTTAGGGTTACTCAAGACCCTTATATTAAACTACATAAAACAAGCACTCACATAAGCAAATCATCATTATTAACATGTATAAACATGTCTAAGCAAGATTCAACATTATTCATCAATAGGAAACAAAACCCTGTTCATTTGATTTTAAAATCAATATGTACACTAACTAATCCAGGTTCAATATACATCAGTTTAGAGTTATTAAACAACCCGGAGAGTTACATTCCTTAAACAAGATGATTCACCTAGAAACTTGACTTCACTTTGCCTTTTTAAAATCACCCTTAAACCCTAGCCTCCAATTCTTCAAAGATGAGTTTGAGAGAGTGTTTTGGGGTGTTTGGTCCCCTAAAAATGTGTTTAAGGGGGCCATACAAACTTATAGAGTGAAGGGACGTAAGGTTTAAGGCATGGCAAATAACCTCAATGACCTTAGTTAAAAGCAGTCAAATGAACCCGTGCAGGGGTACAACTCACCTTACGAATCATAACCTAAGGTACAAGTGGTACTCTGACTTTTACCATAGGATTCTTCTAGGTCACCTATAATTTTAAGGGTACGACCACACACCCTTGAGTTGTATCCCAAGGGTAAAACTCAACCCCTAACTCGTATACACCACTCGTACCAAAAATAGTCCACTTAAGCTAGGACTTTCCTCTATACTATCATATTGGGTACAACTCGTATACTTAGGGTACGATTGAGGAAGGGGTCACTCGTACCTAGGAAAATGAGTAACCATCACCATACTGCCTAGGATATAAGAGGGTATGGAAAGGAGTATATGACTCATATCCAAGGGGTACGACTCATGCCCCTAGTTGTACCCACCCAGTGACATCAAATAGAGAGTTCTTTTAATTGTTCAAAGTTTAAGTGTTTCAATTCTCCCATACTTGGATCATTCGTCCGCGAAGATGGGTAGGGCAAGCAATAAACACTAGCTAACACATTATCACATATCAAAGCAACCCTTGAAAAAGTTAGAATAAGCATACAATAAGGATACAATACACAACATACTCATTATTAATCAATCATTCAGTTCATCGTCTTTGGAATTCAAGCCCATTATTTATCAAGAGACTTGTTCACTGCAAATCTTAGGGACTAAAACCCTTACTTATCAATACTTATAAATTTCACAACTTAAGGTTTTCAACCCATTGACTTATCAAGAATACTTGCTCAAATAAAAGATTAGGGACTAGAACCCTTCGTTTGCAAAAGACATGAATTAACTCAAGATACTAGGGACTTAAGCCCATCACAACAAGGACACATATAGTTTCAACGAATTAGGGACATAAACCCATTGTCTAACAAGACAAAAATCCACTCAACACATTAGGGTTTTTAACCTATTGTCTATCAAAGAAATAAATCAAAGTAAGGAGATCAATACATACCTCCATCCCAAGTTTTTGGAATAGGAAACAAATATGGACACCTGGTCTTCATGTCGGTTTTTGGTTCCCACGTAGCTTCCTCAGACTTTTGGTTCCTCCATTGAACCTTCACCCAAAGCCACCTCTTTCATACTCAAATAGTAAAATTACCACTCTCTAAGATCTTTATATGATCTCTTCATAGGATAAATAGTCAAAGATATCAACAACCATCAAGGGAATAACCAATGATGGATCACCCACATATTTCCATAACATAGTGACATGAAAAATCGGGTGAATGGAGTTTATACTAGAAGGTAACTCTAACTCATAAGCTACATTGCCAACCCTCTTCATAATCAAGTAGGGGCCAAAATATCAGGGACTAAGCTTCTCCTTCTTACAAAATTTAATTATCCCCACAAAGGGAGACACCTTCAAGAACACCCAATCGCCAACACTAAACTCTACGTCCCTACGCCTCACATCCACATAGAAGTTTGTGTGACTTTAAGAGGTTAAAATCCTATCACGAATAACATTCACCTTTTCTAAGGCTTGGTGAACTAAATCAGGGCAAAGCAACTTACCCACACCAACTTTGTACCACCCAATAAGAGATCAACATCTCCTACCATACAATCACACAAGTCCATAATATATCCTTCGGTGTTTGGATGGTCCTTTCCACTTGACAATCTATTTACAGGTGGAAAGTTGTACTAAGGCATACTCTAGTACCTAAATTCTTTTGGAAGGACTTCCTAAAAGGGGATGAAAATAGGGGATCATAATTCGAGATGATAGAAACTGGAGCACCATTCAAACTTATGATCTCCACAAAATGCAACTTAGCATAATCTTCCACCGAGTAATTCATCCTCACGGGCAAAAAGTGAGCGGACTTGGTATCTCAAGATACAGTTACCGCCGATCACAAAGTCTGCAACTTTATGCTAACCCATATTAATCTTTATCTTTATCAAGTCAGGGTCCAATGCTTTCTTTTCCTTTATCTCAACAACAGGAGTCCACTAAGATACTTGAAACACAAATACACCACCATTCTAGGAGTCCACAAGTCAAATTTTAAGATTAGCAAATTGTTGAATGTACTACAATAATTCTGACTTATCCTCATCTACTAGGGAAAAAATCCCTATGGATAATATACTAAGACAATTGGTGACTATATTTTCCTTACTGAGATGGTAATGAAGACGTATATCATAGTCTTTTAACAACTCAAGCCACCTTCTCTGCCGGAGGTTTAACTCTTTATGGGTAAACACATATTGGAGACTCTTATGATCGAAAAAGATAATAATGTTGCCAAATATTTAACGCAAAAACCATAGCTAACAACTCTATGTCATGAGTAGGGTAGTTCTTCTCATACACTTTCAATTGCCTAGAAACATAGGCCACTACCTTAATATGTTGCATCAACACGCAATCGAAACCGACACTAGAAGCATCACAATAAGCCACAAAACCATCACTACCCTCAAGAAAGGTAAAAATCAGAGCCGAATTCAACTTATCTTTCAAGTTATCTTAACTACCCTCACACGCATCGAACCACGAAAACTTAACCTTTTTTGGGGTCAACTTGGTCAATAGGGCAGCTATAGTAGAAAAAATTTCCATAAATCTTATATAGCAACCGGATAGACTAAAGAAGCTCTGAGTATTGGTTCGAGTCGTAGTTCTAGACCACTTCTTAACCTCCATAACCTTTTGGGGATCTACTATGATTGCTTCACTATAAATGACATGGACAAGAAAAGCTATGACATTAAATAACCCTTGGAGAACTTGGAATACAAGTGATAATCCTTCAAAGTTTGAAAAATGGCACAGAGGTGATCTACATGACCTGCCTCACTCTTTGAATAGACTAAGATATCATCAATAAAGACGATGCCAAACATGTCCAAGAACGGATTGAAGACCCTACTCATCAAGTCAATAAATTCTACCGGAACATTGGTCAACCCAAAAGACATGACAAGAAACTCATAGTGACCATACCAGGTTCTGAAGGCAGTCTTAGAGATATTCGCATCCATAATCTTAAGATGATGATAACCCGACCTAAGATCAATCATAGAGAAACATTTTGAACCCTGAACCAGATCAAACAAATCACCAATCCTAGGAAGAGGATATTTATTCTTTACAGTCACTTTGATAGACGAACGATAATCATTACACATACGAAGGGAATCATCCTTCTTGCAAATGAATAACGGGGGACCACCCCTCAGAGACACACTAGGAAAGATAAAAACTTTACCTAAGAGGTCTTTCAATTGCTCCTTAAGATCTTTTAGCTCCATAGAGCCATTCTATAAGGAGGGATAGAAATGTGACGAGTGTCCCAAACAAAATCAATCGTAAAATCAATTCCCTATTGGGAGAAACACTGAGAAGATCATTGGGAAACATATCATGAACGTTATTAACTTTGGCAATAGATCCTAGAGACAACTTTTCCGAGTTAGAATATTTAACTCAAAAAATGGATACAAACACCCATTTGAAATCAACTTTTGGGCTTTAAGTTATGAAATGAACGTTTCCTTAGGCACTAGGGAACCACTTTCCCATATAATGACTGGCTCATTAGGGAATTTAAGCATAACCCAACTGGTCCGACAATCTAAGGAAGCATAGCAAGAGTGCAACTAATCCATCCCCAGAATGACATCAAAATTAACCACGTTCAATTCTATCAAGTATACAAGAATATCCTGAGCAGTAACTGATATCACACACCCCTTATTGACCCTTCTAAAAATCATTAGGTCTTCGACTAGGGTAGAAATAGAATAAGGAAATGACAGAATCTTAAGACCACAATAAAGATACACAGCTATAGACGGGTCACATAAGAAAGAGTAGACCCTAGATAAAGTAAACAATACATACCACGGTAGAAAATTCTCAATGTAACCATGACCATAAAGGAAGATGCCTTGAAATCATGGCGAGTAGAAAGTTCATCCAAGTGGTTCTGACCAGCATCGATGACAGAAACAGAAGTAGAGGCAAACATAGAACCCTTCGGTACGGGAGTAGAGGGTGTAGCAGTAGAAGTCCTATTATCGTAAGAAGTTGTTAGAGAGGGGCAATTATACTTTATGTTCCCAATCTAACTATAACTAAAACATCTATTTCTCTCATTCTCACAATGACCACAATAAATCTGACCACATAATCTATAAGAAGGATGGAGTGGAGCCGACTGGGTACCACTAGCCTGGAATTAGGCACCCTGTACATGGGACCCATCACTAAACTAAGATCGATGATCACCCAAAAACTTTAGGTGAAGAGAGAAAACACTAGCCGAGGAGAAATAATTCAAACTCCTCCACTTCTTCCATGGTTATTTGGCACCATCGCCACCATTACGCTTAGAAGGCCTAAATTTCTTTCCTTGTCTCTCACTAAGCTCAATTTTATTCTTTTTTATCTTCTTCCACTTATTGCATATACATAATAAATCTAGAAATATCCATGTTTTCAATTAACAAGGACGTCTTGCTCTAAAGGACTAACTCATAAGATAATTCTGAGATAAGTTTATGCATTGTATCCCTCATGCTGAAACCCATCTCAAGAGCATACCTTGACAATTGATGGAATTTCAAGGTGTACACTTTAATGGATATGCTCCTTTACTTTAAGTTCACAAACTCTTGTACCTTTGCTTCCGTCAATTCTTGAGTAATAAAGTGGTCTAAGAAAGCCTCAAAAAAATCCTCCCACATGGTGGGACTAGCATCAACACCTCCAGAAAACTTCCTTCCCTCATACTATTGGTAAGCTACATGTTTCAATTGCTACAAAGAAAACTCAATGGACTCAATCTCCGTAGCATGCATAATTTGGAAGATCTTCTCTATTTCATTGATAAAGCCTTGAGGATCTTTCTCAACCTCGTACCAGGGAACATAGGAGGGCTCAACCTCATAAATTGCTCAATTCTTGTGGCCTTAGAAGAAATGGTAGCCAAAGTACAACACCCTAATTTAGAGGCTACCAATTTAGTTAAAAAGTTTTTAGAGCGACGAAACTCAAAATTAGTAGCATCCTTTTAAGGTGACAAAATAGGAGGGTCTGTCTCACAGTCCGGGTGGGTGGGAATAGGTGGAACCGCATGAAGATGGTTAGATGCCACAGCCCTATCCTAGGTCTAAACGATAGAAGTTGGATGATCTTCGTCTATAGGGCCCTCGAAAGTGTTTGCCTGACTCACAAATCTTCTTAGAGGAATAATCTGAAAGATAGAAAACAAAAATTAGAGGAATACAAGACCTTAGACTCTATAGCTTGAGATTAAAACATAAAAAAGGGAAACACTTCCTAAAATGCCTTGTAGCCCCGTTTTTATATGTGTAGGGTACTTCATACCCATAAAAGAGATTCTACTAAACACGATATTGTGGACACCTAACTGACCATAAACCTAGGCTAGGATACAAACTTGACACAACCCAAAACTAGGCCCTGTTGTACAGGCACCTCAAGCCCATATGAATCAGAGGTCGCCTAAAAAACCCAACCTAATCATCACAACAATCACAAAGGTTGGGTGAACCCTGACCCTATAATAAGATAGAGGAAATATATTATAAATAATAACTTAGAATTTTCTAACTATTACATAAAAATCAACACCCTAGCCAATAAACTCGAGTCCATAGTCATCCATAATACCTCTATACAAATTGATATTTAGAATTGTATATTCCAGGACAAGCCCTTAATAATAGTAAAACCAAGTCAAAATATGATTAAGTCTAAAGATAGGAGACAAAGAAGGAATGTTTTCCAATGTAAGGAAGCTCACCAATCCTAAGTCAATGCACGAGCTACTTCGATCACGTAATCACTATGCAGGTAGAAAAGATGTTGTTTTAGCCCTTATGTCGCATGGGGACATAACATTCAGAGATTTTTAGCTTTTGAAATTCTAGCATGTAAGTTAAGAAAAAGGATAAAGTAGCATCATTATTCAACAACAAACCAATATATCATATTTGATCATATTCATACACTTATCCTTACATATTGGTATATCACATTCTAATTGTAAAATCAAAGCTTAAAAAAAGTCTGGAGCAATCATTTGTTATATATAAAGGGGGGGACTCCGACCCTCCACACTTAATTTTGACAATTCTATTTAGGCATAGAACTTTAACCACAATCATGTACCATTAGACAAAGGACTTTAACTATGCTCACACATTAATTAGTCAAGGACTCTAACCATATATACAATTATTCAAATAAGGGACTCTAACTACACACATTTATCTAGGCAAAGGACTCTAACCTTAAGCCCATTCGTTAGATAAGGGACTCTAACCTTATGCCAATGGAATCTAACTGCAATCCATTTCATTCGGCAAGTTACATTAACTTTATGAGATCACTTTAATCAAGGGAATTTAGCCTAAACTAATTTTACTAGGAATAGGACTCTAACGTCAAGCCATTTTATAAGGAAAGGGACTTCAACATTATGCTAGAATTAGTTAACATTCGGACTTTAACCTTTTGACCATGCATCAACATTAATTCCATACAAAACTTAAGGACGTTAACCATTTAAGTACTGCAACACTATACATGACCCCATTGTCCTTATGAGAGCCTTTATTAGTCAACTATTTCAATGGGACATTGCCTTCATTCAATCCAATATACAATTTAATTTATGCTCATCAGGACCTTCACAAGTTATTCCTATTTCATTAACCATCTTATACGATATTCTCACCACACTTGGTTTAATACACTATTCAAATACATTATTATGTTTTGGGACTTCAGCCCCTTATTAGCCAATTAACCTAACATAGTCATCAAATATACAATACGTAGATCACAATACTTTTAAATACCTTTTATCAGTCATTCATACTTATTGGTCCATTTGTTTGTTCAAAATATCACCAACATATGACCATACAATACACTTAGACATTTCCACAAACACCATATATTCATGGTAGAAATCTACAAGGTTAGGGTTTATCAAGACCCTCATGTTGAACCTCATACAACAAACACCCACGTATGAAAATCATCATCATTAACATGTATAAATATAAGTCTATCCAAGAGTCAACACTATTCATAATTAGGCAATAAAAACCTTTTCATTTGATTTCAAATAACCCTGTACACTTACTAATCCAAGTATAAAATACATAAGTTTAAAGTTATTTAACAAGGAGAAGAGTTACATGCCTTAAAAAAGATGATTCCCCAAGAAACTTGGCTTCACATTACCTCTTAAAGATCACCCTTGAAACCCTAGCCTTAAATTCTTTAAAATAGTGTTTTGGGGTGTTTGATTAGTGAAGGGAATTACGGTTTAAGGCATGGGAAATTACCATAAGGCCCTTAGTTAAAAGTTATAAAATGAATTTGTGCAGGGGTACGACTCATCTTACAAATCGTACCCTAGGGTTCGAGTGGTAAGCTAACTTATGCCCTAGGCTTCTCCTAGGTCACCAATATTTTTTAGTGTATAACCATATACCCTTGAGTCGTATCCAAAGGGAATGACTTAACACCTAACTTGTATACACTACTCTAAACAAAATAGTCCACTCAAGCTAAGACTTTTATCTATATGATCATGTTAGGTACATATTATATACATAGAGTAAGATTGAGGAGGGGGTCACTCATAACTAGGATAGTGAGTACCCCTCACCATACTACATAGGATATAGGAAGGAAGGGGAAGAAGGATACAACTTGTATACAAGAGGTATGACTCGTTCCCCTACTTGTGCCCACCCTAGTGACATCAAATAGAGTTCTTTCAATGGTTCAAAAACTAAGTATTTCACAAGTACTATCTTAGTTCTTTCAATTGTTCAAGGTCTAAGTGTTTCATAAGTTCTATCTTATATGAGCAAATTTGGAGTCGTCAGTATGAAGATTTGTGAATTTGCATAATTTATGATTAAGTTTTGAGTAGGGAGTCTAAGAAAGCATACCATAGATTTTGAGGGTGTTCTAAGATTTGATGGCCACATTTGTATTTCGAGGGTTGGTGACTTGGTTTAGCCAATTTTTCATAAAGGAACTTTAGATGTTCTATCTACCAGGGTATATCTAAGATGTATAAGAGTTTGAGGCAACATTATAGGTGGAGTGGTATGAAGATAAATGTGGTAGATTTTGTAGCTTATTGCCAATGTTGTCAGCACGTGAAGCATGAGCATCAGAGACCCAGTGGCTTTATTCAAAGATTGCACATTCCTGAATAGAAAAAAGAGTGGATTACCATGAACTTTGTTAGTGTTTTGACTCACACTTACCATTGTTCTATTGTTATTTGAGTCATTATGAACCGGTTGACCAAATCAGTTTATTTCATTCCTATTCAAATGCCCTTTATTGTTAAGAGGCTAGCCCCATAATATTTTGTGAGATAGTCCATCTGAATTTATTATTTCAGATTGGGGTTCGGTGTTTACTCCTAGATTTTGGGGAGATTTTCATAAAGATTTAGGCATTTAAGAAGATCATTGTACAACCTTCCACAGTGAAACTAATGGGCAATTGGACCAAACTATTCGGGTTCACAAGGATAAGATCAAATATTGTTATATTGATTTAGGATGAAAATGGGAGAAACACTTATCTAGCTACCATTTAAGTATTGAGATGGAGCCTTTTAAGGCCTTGTAAGGTAGGCAATGTCGTTCTTCAGTTGGATAGTTTGAAACCTCCAAGATTAAACCCCGTGGTACTAACTTACTTCAGGAGTCAGTAGATATAGTTAGGGTGATTAAGGATAGGTTAAGAGGATCTCAGAGTAGGAAAAAGGTTTATATAGATTATAGACTTTTTTTCTTGAGATTTGGAGTTAGAGACTAGGCATTCCTCTAAGTATCTTCTATAAAGGGTGTGATGAGGTTTGAAAGAAAAGGAAACATCAGCCCCAGATATATTAAACCCTTTGCATAGTTGCAAAAGTGGCATGTGAATTAGCCTTAACCCTCAATTTTGTTGTTATTCATCAAATTTTTTATTTTTCTATATTACGGTAAAATATTTCAAATGGATCTAATGTTCTCAAATGGGACTCGGCTAAGTTAGGTGAGAGATTAACGTGTATGGGGGAGCCAGTGTTCACATTAGCCAGGGATGCCAGGTGGTTGCAAAATAGAGATATTCTAGTAGTTAATATTTAGTGGAGACACCGCCAAGTAGAGGAGGATACTTAGGAGATCGAGAGAAATAGATGGGCCCAGTATCCTAACCTGTTTGGAGCTTTAGATACATTTGAACCGTTTACTTTTGCAGAGAAAAATTCTTTTAGTAGTGGATATTTTATGACCCACCTAGTCATTTTCTATATTTTCACTAATTTTTACCATTTAGATCATTCCTATAGCTTTCCCTAGTCATTTATGACTTGCTGGAGATGACATTTCTGTTATCGAGTTGTTTATTTGGTTCTTAGAGCCAATTTCCTGAATGTGCTAATTCGTAGTATATTTGTAATATTATGCTAGATATGGGTTGGGAATTAGGTCTTGGTGATATAATTTGTATTATTTGAATTATTTTGCCTATTAAGGAACCGTAATTTAGGTGTACTTAGATTAGTTACTCACTATTTAGGTATAATTGGTATATTAGGGCGAAAAATGGCTTATTTAATATCTATTAATATAATTATATACCTTAGCCTAGTTTGGGGTAGAAGTAGGTCCCTTCAGCCCTCAATATGTCAAGACTCTTGTTAGCTCCTTGTAGACTTTTATAAGAACATTTTACCCTTTAAATGTTTATTTTTGAGTTTAAAAAGGCTAGATTCTTGATGCTTATGCAAGATTGGTACTTAGGAGTTGGTGTTTGTTTTGGACCAAGTATGGTGATTTATTTATGTTAAATTCCACGTCAAGTCTGACAATTGATGATATGACTTCCTATTCAAGTCAGGCAAATAATGTTGATATTGAATTTTGATTTGAGTTTTGCATTGAGAGTTTATTTATGGTATATTATGGCATGGATGGATTCATGGTTGTGGCCTGAGTTAGTGTTAATTAATGAAATTTCGGTTATTTATTCCTTTGACTACACTTTCTAGCTTATGGGGCCCTGCGTTCAGTTATTTATTTTTCTGGACTTACTGGATTATGGGGGCCAGTCTTGTAGTATTAATTAACTTTCTTGATATTATATCTATTATGGTTATTTATTTATTGTATTGGAGCGTTGTTCTAGGTTTGTTCCTTTACCTTGACTTAGCTTAGTTATCTTGCACTTTTATTGTACTTAAATAAAGATTTAGCTCAGTCGGTTGATGATGCCAACTGGTTACCCACTACTGGAAACTACCCCTATGGCAACAAACTTTTTGGCGACGGTTAAAAAAGCATTGCAATAGGTGGTCTATTGCGACGGTTACAAGTGTTTCCATAAATAATTGTTCTATTATCTAATATTTTATACTATAACTGTTGCATTTGATAATAATTGTTTCCACAGATAAATAAAATAAGCTATAGCAATGGTTATTTTATTCCCTCCATTTTCACTAAAAATTTGATAAGTCTGCCAAAAAAGAAAACTAAAGATGATTAGCTCTTCCCTCTTAGCTTTCACTACCCTTTATCTCTTAGTTTATCTATTATCTCTCAGCGTACTGAACCTTTAAAAAAATAATATACTACGATTAGGGAATCAAGCGATTGCCTCGATAATTAATCTATTTGTGAATCAGCTTCTCTTCGCTACAATCTCTACAACAACAATCAATCAAATATGGAATTGGTTTCTCTTCACTATAATTTCTACACCGACAATCAACCGACTAAAGGAATCGGCTTCTCTTCACTGTAATCGCTATAATTACAATCACTCGAGTAGGTGATTCAGTTTTTCTTCGCTACAATTACTATAATTTGGTAGTGAGCTATGTGGGATTTACTGGTGCCGCTTCAAAAATCGATTTACTGGTGTGAGGAATATTCAAACTGAATTTGCACTTCAATTTCTCTCAAATTTTCACCTCAATTTCTTCAATTTAGGGATTTTAGGGTTAGTGTATTGTTCTACGTCTTTGTCCTAATTTTTGGGGATTTCGAGTTTTTCTTCTCCTTCGAGAACATTTTAATGCTGGGTTTATTTGATTGCATGAACATTGGTAAAAACTATAGTAATAATATGTCCATGACTTGGTAAATTTTGATTGATAATGATTTTAATGTTACCATTAGTTAGTTTAAACTAAGATAGCTCATATTAAGTGAACTTTTGACTGCTGATGTAACAAAGTTTCAGGCTTTCTGCTATTTAGTAATAATGTGTCCATGAGTGTCAAAATTGAATGCTTGGTAATGAAAGGAAGCATAAATTAGAAAGAAGGTTGGTTACATGGTAAATAAGTTTTGATGGATTGAAATTTATGCAATGAGATAAGTATGAAGAAATGATTGATGTTTCATTGTAAAAGATTAGTTTTTAAGCAATTCAGTTTAATATGGTTATGGCAAACATGAACCCGTACTTTTTGTCGTACTCATTATTCTTTAATAATCATAAAAGCAAATATAGTACAAGCCAATTTTGATAATATTAGTTTGATGCCAATATTTATTGTCTAAGATAAAATGAAAGGGAAACCCGGTGCACAAAGCATCCCATGCTAGTAGGGTCTAGCAAAGAGCCGCATGGCAAGGGGTGTGATGTTTAAATGAAAATAATGGAAAAATTGTCTACTGTCTAACGGAATTTATGATCTCAGATGTCATTAGAATGTTGTTATTGACTACAGACTGCATCTCTATTACATATTAATGCTTGTTGCTATCAACTACAGGCTGCTTTACTGCTAAAGCTGTTGCTTAGCTTGCTGTTGTTGGAGTGAAATTTTAAAATGATTAATATCTCCATGTTCCTTAGATGGACTAGTCATGTTAACCTCCTTAATTTTGTTTCCTCTAGAGTCTATTTGTTGCTACTCCATATAATTTGTAGGTTGATTTTGCTTTAAAAATTCTGGTACGATAGCTTATTTACTAATCTCTATTTCTTCTTCATAGATATTATTCGATGAGTTATAATTTTCACGCTTTCCTTAATTATGGGTTATTTCTATTACATATCATCCTTAGGGGAAATTTGTTCCTTATATTCACTGTGAATCATTGTTGTATCTTCTTTCAACCTATTACTTTTTGCATCTTTTACCTCAATGTCACTATGCTCCTTAACAAGTTCTTTTCATTACTCTCTCTTTGTTTTATTCAGCAGGATCTCTGAGGCTTATGGCAGTTTCTTGAGGAGGTACGGAAAAGAGGTTGAGTAAGGGGATTGCTTATGTAGTAAAAGAGGATAGCAAGTCACTTTTCTCTCTTTAATTTGAGGTAAGGAAAAGGCTATCTCAAATTACATTCTAATTCTTTTTATATGCTCATGATGTTTTTTGTAGTACTAGATATTGATTCTGTTGGTACATTTACTATGTGCCATGAAGGACTTAACTATATCAAGAAGGGGGGACCTAGGAGGAGTTCGACTTCTGGTGGACTAATATTGAACATCAGTGCTACTTTGCATTACACTGCTTCTTGGTATCAAATCCATGTAGCTGTTGCTAAGGTTTGGAACTTCAGTTTCAAGCTTAGTTTGTGTTTATTTTTATTTTGTTATTTTTAATTCCCACTCATATCATCTCTCGGTATAGGCTACTATTGATGCAGTCATAAGAAATTTAGCTCTAGAGTGGGGCACAGACTATGATATTATGGTAAATGGTATTGCACAAGGAAGCATAGGTGACACTGCTGGCATGCATAAACTTGGACTGGAGGAGATAACAAATAAGATTAGAGAATACATGCCTCTGTACAAACTTGGGGAAAAATATGATATTGCCATGGCTGCTCTATACCTTGCGTCGGATACTGGTTGGTAGCCTAATGCTTTTTAGACTTGCACTGAAGTTTTACACCTATGTTAATTCTAATTGGTCATATTGATATTTATGATATGGAAGAATTTTAAGATATTAAATATGAATTGAGATAGATGCATCTTTGTATTAATTACTTGGTTCATATTAGGTGACATGCAATTCCCACTTCTACTCCCTTCTCTTGCCTTACCACCATGTTCTATTGTGCATGTACAAGTTCACTATTGAAGCCGTGTAGGGGGCTCTTTCGATTCACTAGCATTGTTGCATTGTTATTCATCTCATTTTCTTTTTCAAAACACAAACTCAAAATCCAGTGAAGCCGTGTGAGGCCTATTTCTATTCACTAGCAACTTGTTGTTCTTCTTGTTATTCTTGTGTTGGTTTGTGAAGTCGTGTGAGGCCTCTTTCCTTTTTACTAGTTATTGGTATAGATTTGTGTATTTTCGCTTGTCACAACTTAGTAGATTACCTGTTACTTCCAGCAATGGCAGTATTTGGATTATTGATGAAACTTTTGTTTACTAGTCAGGAAACACATTATGAGAGCCAATAGGAGCACTATATCACTGACACTTTCTTGCTTTAACTCCCTTTCTAAGTTTCTATATTGTCAAACTGTATGCTGAATTCCTTTTAAACATGTATGTGTGTGTGTGTGTATATCTATATATTTATATTTTATTGTATGTCTATGTCTGTCTAAATATTTATCTATCACTACCCTGCTTCTGCATGGTTGCATTTTCAGCCAAATTAGCATTGAAAGCATAAAATTGGGAGGATTAGTTTCTTAGATGTAGATTTACGGGGTCTCTTCGGTTAACTTTTCTCTTATAAATCAGTGTGTTTTACTTTACAAGACTCCTCTTTTTTTTGTAGATTTTGGTGGTTATGGTATGATATAGATGCTTCCTCTTCATCTTAAACTAAGGCTCGGAGATTAATGTCTTTCGAAAACTTAAAATATATTTGAAGCAAAAAAGAGACCGTATAGGTAACCTGTGTCATTAAATACTAACCAGCCATAGTAGATGAATAATTTTTTCTATTGAAGGTGGTGTCTATATTTGTAATTGGGACGTATCATTGATTATGCGAGTGTGTTAGTTTTAGCTAGTCTTCTCTCATTTTCACTTAGGCATGACTATTTATGAAATATGTGTTACTTGAATTCATTATTTTGCTTGCAACTTTATCTTTGCCTTGTGGCTCTAACTTATAAAGTTCCTCCAAAGATTGTGCCTTGCTCTAGTAAAGTTGAAAAGTATGTCCAGGAACCATTTTTCGGTGCAAGAACTTTATTGATGTTATGTCCATATATGTTAATCCTGAAGACTTCATAGTTATCACTTGTAGAGTTCTAAGTCAATCTATAAGTAGATCCAACATAATTTTTATTGTTAGTATTACTAGTGTCATTTCCCATTCGTTCATCATCATACTAGTTATCGTCATCACCAATACTATAGTCATCATAACTAGAGCCTTAAAGGGATGGGGTTTTCTGTAAAGGGTGGTTGCTTCTCCCTGCTATGTCTATCTCAACAACACCCCTTGAGTATTTCTATGTAAAAAGAGGCTATGCTCTTCTTTTCTCTACTTCTGCTGCGACCACTTGGATACCTAGTGTCCACATTGATCATCGTAGATCAACTGAACCGGTGACAATTTGTTCACAATACAATATATAGTGTAGTTTTTCAAGCAGATGCACCAACATGCTTTGAAGGGATTCTGCCGCTAGTTTCTTGTTTGGATGAAATTGGTTTCATCCAATTTTTCTATCAGAGCAAAAAGTTATGGTTGATCTACTTCAGCCTATCAAAAGCGAATTTTTGGATCAACTTCAAACGATCATAACTCCTCGTACACAATGATCTGGGTGAGATACTATATATCAATGGAAAGATATGAGATTTTTCTTTCTAATGACATTTATTTCATCCAATTTGGATATCAAAGTAAAACGTTATGGTTGATCTACTTCAGACTATCAAAATAGTCCACCAAAGGACAAATTTGATAATTTTTTTGATTTTTAAGGGTGTTTTGGTCATTCCCCCTCACCCAAAATCCATCCAAAACCTATATTAAATCCTATTAGAGGCATTACATGTTATATTTGATCAAACTCCATGAAAAAGAAAACCCTAATCTCCTACATCCAACTTCAAGAAAATCCAAAGTTCACCATTAATTTTGTAAATTTATTCAAGATTCCAAGTTCCTAGTTCAAGAACTTCAAGAACCTCCAAAGTTCACCATTAATTCTATAAATTTATTCAAGATTCCAAGTTCCTAGTTCAAGAACTCCAAGAAACATCATTCAAAGGCACGATTAACATCTCAAAAATTAGTATCGATTTAAAGTTCATCATTCAAGGTATGTGGGGTTTTTCAACAACAACTCTCTATCGTTCTTGTGCCCAAAAGTAATTTTCTTTACAAGGGCATGATTTTTATTTAATTTTTATAAATTTAAAGCATGAACACATATCTTATGATAATTATTATAAAATCTTGATGTTTATGATTTTGAAAGATGAATTTACATGTGTGGAGATAAAAAGCATGAATCTTGAAAGATATTTATCATGATTTTTATATTTAGGTCATGAATCCCCATTGGAATTGTGTTTTTTTAGAAAGTGTATGTTATAAGCATGTTGATGTTGAATATTTGAGATATTTTGAATGATTTGACCTTTTGGTCTTAACGGAGTTGTTTTGAACTCGAGTATAAAGAAATCCACACGTGGTTGATTTTGATAGATGGGAAGAACGATGGCTCCAGATGTATATTTGTATATTACTGAAATTATTTTGTTGTGGATTGTCTTTGAAATGATCTGAGCTAAGTCCGAGAGAAATCTTTAGCACTGAGTGGGAGGTATAAAGTGACCTTACTTCCCTAGACCTACATGCCCCCATAGGAGTGATCCTGAGGCTAATTTATATAGTAATCACTAGTTTGAATGGATTTGATATCGATAGTCCTACTCCGATGGCAAGGAAAGGACGGCTCTCCTCAACATGGGTTGTACGTTGGACTCTATATAGCTCACATGGTTTATGTAGGTTATACGATCTCCCAGTGTGTGTGTGTTCCCTTATGTCTATGGTGAATGGTGAAGTGATTTGAAAGTGGAATTGTGAAAGATATTCTTTCGAAAGATTTAACTAATATATACATTATGAGAATTGATATTCTTAATGAACTGAAAGTGATTGAGAAAGTATGTGATAACTCACATATGTTATTGTACTTATTTCATTCTCTCATGATTATGATAATTTTCTTCGGGCTATATGAGTCTTTCATACATCCTGCCAATTTCTTATAAATATTTATGATGATGATGTTTATACAACTGCATACACCCCCATATACTCAGTTCCTTTCTATGTTATTGACCCACATCTTTGGATGTGGGTTGTATTTTCTTGGAATGTAGGTTCAGGTGCTCAGTTCTAGATTCGACAGTGATTCTTTGGGCACACTGTTCTACATTCTCTATTATAGTGAGTCCTCATGTTCTGAGGACGTGATGTCTGATGTTGGTTTCACATAATATTTTACGTTTGATAACTGAGTATGAGTCAGTTGGGGCATGTCTCAATGGCTCGTTGGTTTTATTGATTCTCTTAGAGGTGTTAGACTAGTATAGATGTTGGGAGTTGACTAATAAGTCGTATTTTGTTATCTTTTTGAAATTCTTTTATTCTTAGATGATGATTACTCTATTGATATTTGAGGGTTATTTATAGAAACCCCATTGATTTATGTTGAACTGAATGAAAATAGCTCAAAGTTTTAGCTAGGGTCTACTTATAGCCTCAATCACTATGTGATGCTCCAGGACCCATTTTCCAGGGTGTTACTAACTTGGTATCAGGGCCTAAGGTTTTAAGGTTTCCTAGGGAGTCTGACAACTTTTGTTAAGTAGAGTCTTGATCATCCATGTGTAGCGCACCACATCTACGAGCAAGAGGCTACAAGAGGAAAAGTGTGATTCTTTCTTTCAGAAGTCTATTGTGCTTAAAGTGTCTCTCTCAGCTATTGATTCGTGCTCTCCTCTTTCAGAAATATGCCTCCACGTTGAGCGAGAAGAAATAATGATGGTCAGCAACCTCAACCCGTGACCCATTGAATGAAAACGTGTCTCACGCAGAATTTTGGGCAGCCTTCCCGGTGCTGGCCCAAGCTTGATAGAGAGATAGAGTTTGGGATTTATCTTTTTCCCGATACTCAGCCCATTTCTATTCCTTCTCACCGTATGGCCCCTACAGAACTTAAGGAGTTGAAAGAGCAGCTCAAAGATCTACTAAATAAGGGTTTCATAAGGCCTAGTGTTTCTCCTTGGGGTGCTCCTGTGTTGTTTGTGAGAAAGAAAGATGGCTCTTTGAGTGTGTGCATTGATTACCGCCAACTGAATAAAGTCACCATAAAAAATAAGTACCCCCTTCCAAGAATAGATGATTTATTTTACCAATTACAAGGTGCAAGTTATTTCTCAAAGATAGACCTTCGTTCCGGCTATCATCAACTCAAAGTTAGGGAGTGTGACATCCCAAAAACCGCTTTCTGAACTTGTTATGGCCATTTTGAGTTTCTTGTTATGTCTTTTTGGTTAACTCATGCCCTAACAGCTTTCATGGACCTCCTGAATCGAGTGTTTAGATCATATCTTGATATGTTTGTCATAGTGTTCATCAATGATATACTGTTGTACTCCCGTAGTGAGGATGAATATTCTGATTATCTCTGAACTATCTTGCAAACCCTTAGAGATCATAAGTTGTTTGCCAAGTTTAGTAAGTTTGAGTTTTAACTAAGGTCAGTTGCTTCTCTGGGTCATACCATTTCTTTTGAGGGTATTAGAGTTGATCCCCAAAAGACCAAAAGCTGTTAGAAATTGGCCTAGACCTATTTCTCCGACTGATATTTGATGTTTCTTGGGTTTAGCTAGCTATTACCGCCATTTTTTTTAGGGTTTCTCCTCTATATCGTCTCATATGACTCGGTTGACCCAAAAGAAAGTGAAGTTCTTGTGGTCCAAATCTTATGAGAAGAGTTTTCATGAGTTGAAGACTCGACTCACTTCAGCCCATGTTTTGACTTTGCCTAATGGTGTTGATGGTTTTGTGGTGTACTATGATGCTTAGAGAGCTGGGTTAGGTTATGTATTGATGCAGAAGGATAAGGTGATAGCTTATGCTTCTACACATTTGAAACCCCATGAGAAAAATTACCCCACCCATGACCTTGAGTTGGCTGCTGTTGTGTTTTCTTTGAAAATTTGAAGAAACTATTTGTATGGTGTCCATGTTGATGTTTTCACTGACCATAAGAGTCTATAGTATGTGTTTACCTAGAGAGAATTGAATCTTAGGCAGAGACAATGGTTAGAATTGTTAAAGGACTATGATATGAGTGTGTTGTACCATTCGAGCAAGGCCAATATTGTGACAAATGCCCTAAGTAGAGTGTCCATGGGTACTATTTTGAATGGTATAAAGTAGGAAAGAGTTGGCCCGTGATGTATAATATTTGGCTAGATTGGGGGTTAGGTTGTTTGACTCTACTGAAGGTACTATAGGGGTTCAGAGTAGTTGTAAATCCTCCTTGGTTTTGGAAGTGAAGGAAAAACAATACATAGATGCTACTTTGGTCAGACTGAAGGAGTCAGTCAAGGACTAAAAAGTAGAGGTTTTCTCCCAAGTGGAAGATGGTGTGTTTAGATTGCAGGGTATATTTTGTGTCCCGAATATTGATCATCTGAGACAGAGGATTATGGTGGAAGTGCACGAGCTGCGATATTATATTCATCCTGCTTCCACCAACATGTACCAAGACTTGCGGGAAATCTATTGGTGGACTGGCATGAAAAAAGATATAGCAGCGTGTGTAGCTAAGTGTACAACATGCCAATAGGTTAAGGTTGAACACCAAAGACCTAGTGGTATGATGCAAGAGTTTTTTGTATTCCCACCTGGATATGGGATGAGATAAATATGGACTTCGTGATTGGTTTATCTCCTTCCTGACGCCATCATGATTTCATTTGGGTTGTGGTTGATAGGTTGACTAAGTATGCTCATTTCTTGCCTGTTCATACTTCATATACTACTGAGGATTATGCTAGATTGTATATCCGAGAGTTAGTCAGACTACATAGAGTTCCCTTGTCTATCATTTCAGATAGGGGTACTCAGTTCACTTTGCAATTTTGGAAAGCTTTTCACAAGGGTCTTTGTACCCAAGTGCTTTTGAGTTCTGCTTTTCATCCGCAAACCGATGGTCAGGCTGAATGAACTATCCAGACCTTAGAGGATATGTTGAGACCTTGTGCACTTGACTTTAAGGTAAGATGGGATGATCACTTACCGTTGATACAGTTTTCTTACAATAATAGTTTCCACTCTAGTATTGGCATGGCTCTATTTGAAGCCATATATGGGAGGAAGTTTAGATAACCCATAGGTTGGTTTGAGGTTGGTGAAGCGGCTTTTAGTGGTCCTAATTCGATATTTGAAGATATCGAGAAGGTTAAGTTGATTAGGGAAAGGTTTAAAACTGCGCAGAGTCATCAGGAGTCATATGCGGATATTAGAAGGAGATACCATGAGTTTGAACTTGGTGACCTAGAGTATCTGAAAATTTCACACATAAGGGGGTAAAGAGATTGAAAAGAAGGGGAATCTTAGTCCCCATTATGTTGGTCCTTACAAAATTCTTATCCGTGTTGGTAAGGTAGCTTATGAGTTCGAGTTGCCTTCCGAGTTATCCTCTGTTCATCTAATATTCCATGTCTCCATTCTTAGAAAGCATATTAGCGATGCTGTGGTAGTGGATTCCTCTGTGAGTGCTGAAATTCAAGAAAATCTTTCTTTTGAGGAGATTCCTGTTGAGATTCTGGATTTCAGTGTTCGAAGACTAAGGAACAAAAAAGTTCCCTTGGTCAAGGTGTTGTGGCAAAACCAATCTGCTTGGGGTGCAACTTGAGAAGCTGAGGCGGATATGCGATCCAAGTACCCGCACCTATTTTCCGCCAAATCCAATAAAGCCAAAGGTATCGTTCTTTCCTAAATCATGCACTTTTAATAAAAGTTACAGCAGTTCAGTTGTCATTTATTATGTGTTCAGCTGTAGTTTCTTGACTTTATACATTCTATGTTGCATTCGAAGTGAGAAACGATGTGGTGATGAGTCTAACGAATGGTTTCAGCTGTATTCTCTATTCCCTATCTAATCTTGGCATGTCTAGCGTCATTCGAGGATGAATGTTTCCAAGAGGAGGATGATGTAATACCCCAGGAAATTTTTCGTGGAAATTTTGTGTGTAAACGTGTTGGGTTCTATCTTCTAAAATGAATTATAAAATTTCCGTACGGAATTTCTTAAATTATGACCCACCATTGCGTATAGTATCGAATAAGCTTTCCGACAATATGTGGATCATCCAAAACGGACACCCTAGCGATGAGTTATGAACATTCCGATCGAACCATGAATAGTAGTGAACTGTAAAACATGCAGGAAAAAGTACTGAGGCCTGGCGTATTTTTGCTCCAACTTTAAATGATCATAACTCCTTGTACATAATGAGATGGGTGATCTACTATATATTAACGGAAAGCTCTACGAGTCCTATTTCCAATGCAATTGGTTTCATCTAATTTGTCTATCAAAGCAAAAAGTTATGGTCGATCTACTTCAGGCTATCAAAAGCGAATTTTCGGGTCGACTTGAAATGATCATAACACCTCGTACACAATGTTTAGGTAAGATACTATATATCAATGGAAAGATATGTGAGTCCTCTTTCTAATGAAATTAGTTTCATCCAATTTGGATATCAGAGTAAAATATTATAGTTGATCTACTTCAGACTATCAAAATAGTCCACCAAAGGACAGATTCGAGAATGTTTTTGATCTTTAGGGGCATTTTGGTCATCCCCCCTCACCCAAAATCCATCCAAAACCTATATTAAAGCCTATTAGAATCATTTTATGTTATATTTCATCAAAATCCCTCAAAAAGAAAACTCTAAGCTCCTACATCCAACTTCAAGAACCTCCAAACTTCACCATTAATTCTGCAAATTTATTCAAGATTCCAAGTTCCTAGTTCAAGAACATCAAGAACCTCCAAAGTTCACCATTAATTCTACAAATTTATTCACTATTCCAAGTTCCTAGTTCAAGACCTCCAAGAACCATCATTCAAAGGCACGATTAACATCTCAAAAATGAGTATCGATTTAAAGTTCATCATTCAAGGTATGTGGGGTTTTTCAACAAGAACTCTCTATCGTTCTTTTGCCGAAAAGTAATTTTCTTTACAAGGGCATGATTTTTATTTGATTTTTATGAATTTGAAGCATGAACCCATATCTTATGATGATTATTATGAAATATTGATGTTTATGATTTTGAAAGATGAATTTACATGTGTGGAGATATAAAGCATGAATCTTGAATGGTATTTATGATGATTTTGATATTTGGGTCATGAATCCCCATTGGAATTATGGTTTTTTTAAGAAAGTGTGTGTTATAAGTACGTTGATGTTGAATATTTGAGATATTTTGAATGATTTGACCTTTTGGTCTTAACGGAGTTATTTTGAACTCGAGTTTAAAGAAATCCACAACGTGGTTGATTTTGATAGATGGGAAGAACGATGGCTCCAGATGTATATTTATATATTACTGAAATTGTTTTGTTGTCGATTGTCTTTGAAATGATCTGAGCTAAGTCCGAGAGAAGTCTTTAGCACCAAGTAGGAGGTATGAAGAGACCTTACTTCCCTAGACCTACATGCCCTCGTAGGAGTGATCCTGAGGCTAATTCATATAGTAATCACTAGTTTGTATGGATTTGATATCGATAGTCCTATTCCGATGGCAAGGAAAGGACGGCTCTCCTCAACATAGGTTGTACGTTAGACTCCTTGTAGCTCACATGGTTTATGTAGGTTATTGGATCTCCCAGTGTGTGTGTGTTCCCTTATGTCTATGGTGAATGGTGAAGTGATTTGAAAGTGGAATTGTGAAAGTTATTCTTTCGAAAGATTTAAATGATATATACATTATGAGAATTGATATTCTTAATGAACTGAAAGTGATTGAGAAAGTATATGATAACTCACATATGTTATTGTACTTATTTCATTCTCTCATGATTATGATGATTTTCTTTGGGCTATATGAGTCTTTCATAAATCCTGCCAATTTCTTATAAATATTTATGATGATAATGTTTATCCAACTGCATACACCCCCATATACTCAGTTCTTTTCTATGTTATTGACCCACATCTTTGGATATGGGTTGTATTTTCTCGGAATGTAGGTTCAGGTGCTCAGTTCTAGATTTGACAGTGATTCTTTGGGCACACTGTTCTACATCCTCTATTATAGTGAGTCCTTATGTTCTGAGGACGTGATGTCTGATGTTGGTTTCACATAATATTTTACGTTTGATAACTGAGTATGAGTCAGTTGGGGCATGTCTCAATGGCTCGCTGGTTTTATTGATTCTCTTAGAGGTCTCAGACTAGTATAGATGTTGGGAGTTGACTAATAAGTCGTATTTTGTTATCTTTTTGAAATTCTTTTATTCTTAGATGATGATTACTCTATTGATATTTGAGGGTTATTTATAGAAACCCCATTGATTTGTGTTGAACTGAATGAAAATGGCTCAAAGGGTTAGCTTAGGGCTACTTATAGCCTCAATCACTATGTGATGCTCCAGGACCCATTTTCCAGGGCGTTACAAACTTGGTATCAGAGCCTAAGGTTTTAAGGTTTCCTAGGGAGTCTGACAAGCTCCGTTAAGTAGAGTCTTGATCATCCATGTGTAGCGCACCACATCTATGAGCAAGAGGCTACAAAAGAAAAAGTGTGATCTTTCTTTTAGAAGTCTATTGTGCTTAAAGTGTCTCTCTCAACTATTGATTCGTGCTCTCCTCTTTCAGAAATATGCCTCCACGTTGAGCGAGAAGAAATAATGATGGTCAGCAACCTCAACCCGCTGACCCATTGAATGAAAATGTGTCTCATGCAGAATTTTGGGCAGCCTTCCAGGCGCTGGCCCAAGCTTAATAGAGAGATAGAGTTCAGGATTGATCTTCTCCCGATACTCAGCCCATTTCTATTCCTTCTCACCGTATGGCCCCTGCAGAACTTAAGGAGTTGAAAGAGCAGCTCAAAGATCTACTAGATAAGGGTTTCATAAGGCCTAGTGTTTCTCCTTGCGGTGCTCCTGTGTTGTTTATGAGAAAGAAAGATGGCTCTTTGAGTATGTGCATTGATTACCGCCCACTGAATAAAGTCACCATAAAAAATAAGTACCCCCTTCCAAGAATAGATGATTTATTTTACCAATTGCAAGGTGCAAGTTATTTCTCAAAGATAGACCTTCGTTCCGGCTATCATCAACTCAAAGTTAGGGAGTGTGACATCCCAAAAACCGCTTTCTAAACTTGTTATGGCCATTTTGAGTTTCTTGTTATTTCTTTTTGGTTAACTAATACCCCAGCAGCTTTCATGGACCTCGTGAATCGAGTGTTTAGATCATATCTTGATATGTTTGTCATAGTGTTTATCAATGATATACTGGTGTACTCCCGTAGTGAGGATGAATATTCTGATTATCTCTGAACTATCTTGCAAACCCTTAGAGATCATAAGTTGTTTGCCAAGTTTAGTAATTTTGAGTTTTGACTAAGGTCAGTTGCTTTTCTGGGTCATACCATTTCTTTCGAAGGTATTAGAGTTGATCCCTAAAAGACCAAAAGCTGTTAGAAATTGGCCTAGACCTATTTCTCCGACTGATATTCGAAGTTTCTTGGGTTTAGCTAGCTATTACCGCTATTTTTTTTAGGGTTTCTCCTCTATATCATCTCCTATGACTCAGTTGACCCAAAAGAAAGTGAAGTTCTTGTGGTCCGAATCTTGTGAGAAGAGTTTTCATGAGTTGAAGACTCGACTCACTTCAGCCCATGTTTTGACTTTGCCTAATGGTGATGATGGTTTTGTGGTGTACTGTGATGCTTAGAGAGCTGGGTTGGGTTATGTATTGATGCAGAAGGATAAGGTGATAGCTTATGCTTCTACACATTTGAAACCCCATGAGAAAAATTACCCCACCCATGACCTTGAGTTGGCTGCTGTTGTGTTTTCTTTGAAAATCTGGAGAAACTCTTTGTATGGTGTCTATGTTGATGTTTTCACTGACCATAAGAGTCTGTAGTATGTGTTTACCCAGAGAGAATTGAAGATTAGGCCGAGACAATGGTTAGAATTGTTAAAGGACTATGATATGAGTGTGTTGTACCATTCGAGCAAGGCCAATGTTGTGACAAATGCCCTAAGTAGAGTGTCCATGGGTACTATTTTGAATGGTAGAAAGTAAGAAAGAGTTGGCTCATGATGTACAATATTTAGCTAGATTGGGGGTTAGGTTGTTTGACTCTGCTGAAGGTACTACAGGGGTTCAAAGTAGTTCTGAATCCTCCTTGGTTTCGGAAGTGAAGGAAAAACAATACTTAGATGCTAGTTTGGTCGGACTGAAGGAGTCAGTCAAGGACTAAAAAGTAGAGGTTTTCTCCCAAGTGGAAGATGGTATGTTGAGATTGCAGGGTATATTGTGTGTCCCGAATGTTGATCATCTAAGACAGAGGATTATGGCGGAAATGCATGGGCTGCGATATTCTATTCATCCTGCTAACACCAACATGTATCGAGACTTGCGGGAAATCTATTGGTAGACTGGCATGAAAAAAGATATAGCAGCGTGTGTAGCTAAGTGTGCAACATGCCAATAGGTTAAGGTTGAATACCAAAGACCTAGTGGTATGATGTAAGAGTTTTGTATTCCCACCTGGATATTGGATGAGATAAATATGGACTTCGTGATTGGTTTATCTCTTTCCTGACGCCATCATGATTCCATTTGGGTTGTGGTTGATAGGTTGACTAAGTATGCTCATTTCTTTCCTATTCATACTTCAAATACTACTGAGGATTATGCTAGATTGTATATCCGAGAGTTAGTCAGACTACATGGAGTTCCCTTGTCTATCATTTCAGATAGGGGTACTCAGTTCACTTTGCAATTTTGGAAAGCATTTCAGAAGGGTCTTGGTACCCAAGTGCTTTTGAGTTCTGCTTTTCATCCGCAAATCGATGGTCAGGCTGAGCAGACCATCCAGACCTTAGAGGATATGTTGAGACCTTGTGCATTTGACTTTAAGGGAAGTTGGGATGATCACTTACCGTTCATAGAGTTTTCTTACAATAATAGTTTCTACTCTAGTATTGGCATGGCTCTATTTGAAGCCGTATATGGGAGGAAGTGTAGATAACCCATAGGTTGGTTTGAGGTGGGTGAAGCGGCTGTGAGTGGTCCTAATTCGATATTTTAGGATATCGAGAAGGTTAAGTTGATTAGGGAAAGTTTTAAAACTGCGCAGAGTCGTCAGAAGTCATATGCGGATGTTAGAAGGAGAGAGCATGAGTTTGAACTTGGTGACCTAGTGTATCTGAAAATTTCACACATAAGGGAGGTGAAGAGATTCGAAAAGAAGGGGAATCTTAGTCCCCATTATGTTGGTCCTTACCAAATTCTTAGCCGTGTTGGTAAGGTAGCTTATGAGGTCGAGTTGCCTTCCGAGTTATCCTCTGTTCATCAAATATTCCATGTCTCCATTCTTAGAAAGCATATTAGCGATGCTGTGGTAGTGGATTCCTCTGTGAGTGCTGAAATTCAAGAAAATCTTTCTTTTGAAGAGATTCCTGTTGAGATTCTTGATTTCAGTGTTCGAAGACTAAGGAACAAAAAAGTTCCCTTAGTCAAGGTGTTGTGGCAAAATCAATCTGCTTAGGGTGCAACTTGGGAAGCCAAGGCGGATATGCGATCCAAGTACCCGTACCTATTTTCCGCCAAATCTAATAAAGCCGAAGGTACCGTTCTTTCTTAAGTCATGCACTTTTAATAAAAGTTACAGCAGTTCAGCTGTCATTTATTATGTGTTCAGCTGTAGTTTCTTGACTTTATGCATTCTATGTTGCATTCGAAGTGAGAAACGATGTGGTGATGAGTCTAACGAATGGTTTCAGCTGTATTCTCTATTTCCTATCTAATCTTAGCATGTCTAGCGTCATTCGAGGATGAATGTTTCCAAGAGGAGGATGATGTAATACCCCAGGAAATTTTTCGTGGAAATTTTGTGTGTAAACGTGTTGGGTTCTATCTTCTAAAATGAATTATAAAATTTCCGTATGGAATTTCATAAATTATGACCCACCATTGCGTATAGTATCGAATAAGCTTTCCAACAATATGTGGATCATCCAAAACGGACACCCCAGCGATGAGTTATGAACATTCCGATCGAACCGTGAATAGTAGTGAACTATAAAACATACAGGAAAAAGTACTGAGGCCTGGCATATTTTTGCTCCAACTTTAAACGATCATAACTCCTTGTACATAATGAGATGGGTGATCTACTATATATTAATGGAAAGCTCTACGAGTCCTATTTCCAATGGATTTGGTATCATCTAATTTGTCTATCGAAGCAAAAAGTTATGGTCGATCTACTTCAGCCTATCAAAAGCGAATTTTTGGGTCGACTTCAGATGATCATAACACCTCGTACACAATGACCTAGGTGAGATACAATATATCAATGGAAAGATATGAGAGTCCTCTTTCTAATGAAATTAGTTTCATCCCATTTGGATAACAGAGTAAAACATTATAGTTGATCTACTTCAGACTATCAAAACAGTCCACCAAAGGACAGATTCGAGAATTTTTTTGATCTTTAGGGGCATTTTGGTCATTCCCCCTCACCCAAAATCCGTCCAAAACTTATATTAAAGCCTATTAGAATCATTTTATGGTATATTTCATCAAACTCCGTCAAAAAGAAAACTCTAAGCTCCTACATCCAACTTCAAGAACCTCCAAACTTCACCATTAATTCTGCAAATTTATTTAAGATTCAAGGTTCCTAGTTCAAGAACATCAAGAACCTCCAAAGTTCACCATTAATTCTACAAATTTATTCAATATTCCAAGTTCCTAGTTCAAGATCTCCAAGAACCATCATTCAAAGGCACGATTAACATCTCCAAAATGAGTATCGATTTAAAGTTCATCATTCAAGTTATGTGGGGTTTTTCAACAAGAACTCTCTATCGTTCTTGTGCCCAAAAGTAAATTTCTTTACAAGGGCATGATTTTTATTTGATTTTTATGAATTTGAGCATGAACCCATATCTTATGATGATTATTATGAAATATTGATGTTTATGATTTTGAAAGATGAATTTACATGTGTGGAGATATAAAGCATGAATCTTGAATGGTATTTATGATGATTTTGATATTTGGGTCATGAATCCCCATTGGAATTATGGTTTTTTTAGAAAGTGTGTGTTATAAGCACGTTGATGTTGAATATTTGAGATATTTTGAATGATTTGACCTTTTGGTCTTAATGGAGTTATTTTGAACTCGAGTGTGAAAGGAATTCACAACGTGGTTGATTTTGATAGATGGGAAGCATGATAAATCCCGATGTATATTTATATATTACTAAAATTGTTTTGTTGTTGATTGTTATTGAAATGATCTAAGCTAAGTATGGGAGAAATCATTAGCACCGAGTGGGAGGTATAAAGTGACCTTACTTCCCTAGAACTACGTGCCCCCATAGGAGTGAGTCTGAGGCCGATTTATATAGTGATCAATAGTTTGTGTGGATTTGATATCGATAGTCCTACTTCGATGGAAAGGATAGGACGGCTCTCCCTAACGTGGGTTGTACATTGGACTCCTTGTAGCTCACATGGATTATGTCGGTTATAGGATCTCCCTTTGTGTGTGTGTTTCCTTTTGTCTATGGTGAATGGTAAAGTGATTTGAAAGTGGAATTGTGAAAGTTATTCTTTGGAAAGATTTAAATGATATTTACATTATGAGAATTGATATTCTTGATGAACTGAAAGTGATTGACAAATTATATGATGACTTACATGTGTTATTGTACTTATTTCATCCTCTCATGATTATGATGATTTTCTTCGGGCAATGTGAGTCTTTCATACATCCTGCATATTTCTTATAAATGTTTGTGATGATGATGTTTATACAACTGCATACACCCCCATATAGTTGGTTCCTTTACATGGTACTGACCCACATCTTCTGATGTGGGATGCATTTTCTTGGAATGTAGGTTCAGGTGCTCAATTCCAGGTTCGACAATGATTCTTTGGACATGCTGTTCTACATTCTCCGTTGTGGTGAGTCCTCATGTTCCGAGGACGTGATGTCTAATGTTGGTTTCATATAATTTTTTACATTTGATAACTGAGTATGAGTCAGTTGGGGCATGTCTCAATGGCTCGCTGGCTATATTGATTTTCTTAAAGTCTTGTCAGACTAGTATAGATGTTGGGAGTTTACTAATAAGTCATATTTTGTTATATTTCTGAAATTCTTTAATTGTTGGATGATGATTACTCTATTGATATTTGAGGGTTATTTATGGAAACCTCGTTGGTTTGTGTTGACCTGAATGAAAATAGCTCAAAGGGTTAGCTTGGGGATACTCGTAGCCTCAAGCACCGTGTGATGCTCTGGGACCTATTTTTCGAGGCATTACAATGTCGTTGCAATAGAATCTATTGAAATTGTTCGTAACTGTTGCAATAGATGAAAATAGGAATCAAAAAGCTTTGTAGAAGAATAATGAAGGCATCACAATAACATGTATTGCGATGGTTCATAACCGTTGCAATAGATTCTATTGCGATGGTTCATAACCATTTCAATAGATGGAAATATGTGTCTTAATAAGTCAAAAATAACCATCGTAATAGTCCAGTCTATCGCAACAGTTGTAAGAAACTATCACTATAGCTCTACCTATGGATACGGTTTACATAAGCGTCACAAAAACCTTTGCCATAGGCCTATCTCAATGCCCACCTATGGGATGCTTTTTGAACCATTACGATAGGTCTATGGCAACGGATTTTTGACCTATTACAATAGTTTTTCAACCGTCACCATAGATCTAATTTTTGGTAGTGAGCCATGGATTTGGTACTCATACTACACTTCTATACTTTTTTGTGCAGATTTGAGCACTAGTAGCCACCACTAAAATTATGATTGTGCTATTTAGAGTTTTCAAGGAAGGGTGAGTTCTCAGAGCTGGAGTTTTCCTTTTCTACTTCTTCTACTTTTTATTAGTCTTTCATTATTTGATACTAATGTATATTTGACTATTTCAGTATTTATATTCCTATTTGCTAGTGGTTCTTGTGTAGACACTACTAGGTCATGGTAAGTTGTTGCTATTTATCTACCTTTCAGACTATTATTACTACTTGGATTATTGTTGTAAGTCTTTACTTGCAAATTCCAGCTTTTATGCCTTTTTCCATAATATTAGCCCATTGCGTCTAGCTTCAAAATATAGTTTGGATTACCTACTGGTGAGTTGAAGTAGGTGTAATCATGACTTGTAAATTGGGTCATGATAATACACAATCTAAGCAAGTGTCTAACTCGATCAAAACTAATATAGCCCTTGATACTCAATATACCCTCTGGGACTAAAGTTACCATCCTATCCTCACCCTTCAGCACCTTATCTCGAATCTCGCTCAATTTCTTATACTCAAAGTATTGTCATTGAATTTACTGAAATAACATAGACCTAGACTGCATACAAGCAAGATCCTACCTGTGCTAAAAAATATATAGTAAAACAAACCAATTGACTAAGAATTGAATGTCCAAAGCCGATGGTAGCTCATTGGCTATGAGTATTTTAATACAACTTTAAATTGTATTCAAGGGTACAACTAGTGAGTTACCTTAAGTAAAGAAGAATTCTAGGTTCTCGTCTTCTAATTTTAGTAATGGATCTCTAAAGCCTCCACAAAAGAAATACTTGAGATGGATGATCAATCTAGAGAACACAATTATTCAGATATAGATCACATACCTTTTTCTGTGTGTATTTTGATATATTGACTTCTTAGTATGTATGTGGAATCTATATGTATTTTTATTCAGAATGTTGACATTCATCAAATTATTAAGAAACCTACCAAAGAAATAAATGTTTGTCCAAACATAAATATGGAATAAAAATAATGACAAACCAAGGGAAGCATAAATATATTCATTACATACCAACACATTATAATTTAATTATAATGTGTTGATACAAACACATAACATATTATGTAAATTGTTTACATACCTGATGCTTAGTGTAACGCACCGAAATATCATCCCAAGATGCCACACGGTGCCCATGACTACACGTAGCCTCAAGCTAACCCTTTAAGCCAAAACACTACCCTTGGGTTTCAACACAACAATATACATGCTATGCTAAGGATATATATATAAGTACATATCATATCACATCGCACATGGCATGGAATATCGTTAGACTATACATAAATGAAATGTCTATAAACAATCCAACCCAACAATAAACTAGTCTGACATAGCCTCTATAAAGCAAAATCAACGAGCCATTGGGACAAACCCTAACTGACTTAACGGACCAAAGGGATCACAAAACAACAGCACAAAAACTAGCAACTTGATCCTCGAACCATGAGGACTCACCACTGAAGGAACGTAGATGCGGCACTCGGATATCACTGTTGTGGCTGCGGCTGAGTACCTGAACCTACATCATGTTAAGAATGTAGCCCATAGAGAAATATGTGGGCTAGCACAAAATACGTACTGAGTATGTGGGGGCGCATGCAAAATATAAATAATATCATAAATTTTATAAAAACGTACATACGGACCATAATGACACACCTGGCTTGAGTTACATTGAAGCATGAAACTCATAACATCTTAGATAGGAAATGTAGGAGAAAAACCTCATAAATCATTATAGATCATCATAGGCAACTTGACTTACCACATCAAAACTCAGAGTGACTCGGTATTTCAATAAACATGACTCTTATGGACAAGGGAGTTTCCTATAACCAAAAACCCCACGTGAGCTACGTGGAATACCAATATTTGAAAAGCCCATTGGTGGGAGCGTCATACTCTTTACCAGGGAGTACGGCCTTAAAACTGGAATAATCTCAATCCGGCTCTCTGGCCAATAATATCATCATCAAACAACCCTACGGTGGCACATAGGTTTGGGGAAATACCAAATTTCCCTCTTCGTGCTAAGTACTACTCCCCGACAAGATCAGAATGAGTTAGGAAATCAACCACAACATCACAAAGGTCTATCATAAAGACCAAATCAAATATCTTTCTTATTTATCAAATCATATCAATTTGTCGATTCCTAACTCAACACATTTTAGCTCAAAACATTTTAATCTTCCTCAACATCAACAAGGTATCAATGTATTGAACTATAACCAACTTGACATTTGGACAAGGATATGAAGACTCAATACATAATATTTTCAACAATTTAATTCATCAAAACCATCCGGAAAATACCAAGACTCATTGCAACTTCAATATCAACATTTCTCAATTTGCCATCTAACTCTCATTTAAAGGTACTTGAGACATCAACCCATAGTAGGGAAATAGAATTTCCAATATCAATTATAAATTCATAATAAGGAAATAGTGGAATGATAGTATAAATCAAGGCTTAACAAATTAAATCATCATACTCTCATAATCAAATACTTTTTGGATATAATTCCATCTCAACATCATACGCATATCGAATGACATAATCCCATAGCTCAAGGACAATAATATAAGATATAAAACCATATTTCCAATTCATGATAAAACATATAAAATCTCATAGCAATGTAGTTCAACAAAAATTCCTGGAACAAGATCAAAACGATAATCTTGTTCAAAGCCCTACATACCTAAAAATAGAAGATGAATATGAACTTCCGACTCTAGAACTTTATTCACAAAAATAAAGGGTGCTTCTCGAAGCCCTTAGCATGATCAACTCGAATCCCAAATCAATTTAAAATTTGAGCCTTAGGAAATTTTGGAAAAAATGAGTTATTGAATGCTCATAATGGACTTAAATCCATAGTTTACCCAGATAGATTGCAGTGGGAACGAACAAAATCCTCTTAAAAATCAAATAATGTCAAATCTGTCCTTTGATGGACTGTTTTGAAAGGCTGAAGTATATCGACCATAACTTTTTGCTCCGATGGCCAAATTGGATGAAACCAATTTCATTGGAAAGAGTACTTTCAGAGATTTCTATTGATATATAGTAGCTCACCTAGATAATTATGTACAAGGAGTTATGATCATTTGAAGTTGACCCTAAAATTCACCTGGCCTCAGTATTTTTTCCCTGCATATTTACTGTTCACCACTATTCACGATTAGATCGAAATGATCATAACTCATCGCTCGAGTGTCCTTTTTGGATGATCCATATATTGTTGGAAATCTTATTCGATCCTCTACATGATGACAGGTTGTATGTCCAGAAATTCCACACAAAAAAATTATTAATCACGATAAAGAACATAATTCAACATATTTTTATCCGAGATCTTAACGAAAAAATTTTTTGGGGCATCACACTTAGTTCCGAAGTGATATATCCCTCAATGACAATGGTGGAGTCTATAAAGATATCAATGAAATACAATCTAAAGAGCAACCTTCTTATATGGATATGAAATATGTTGAGTAATGTAAAGCTTTGATGAACAACTTATGTATCCATTTCCTATTCAAATAGTTTACTGTCACACCACGTGCTTAGATCCTGTGTGTTGTCAACATCTGATGCCATTATTGACTTTAGCGTATCTGTGTCTGGCATAAGACATGAACATTTATCTAACATTTGTGGAAGAAATAAGTAAAACATAAAGGATATTTTTAAGATAAAACTACATTCATTAAAAATTAAACTTGAAGTTTCATAACTGAAATAACATGAAGCCTCTAAATTGTAAATAACCATGTCCATGAGGATAAGTCCTTGATATTCCTTAAGTAAACTATCATACTAATAAAATCTAGACATAAATCCCTAGAAAGTAGGGATGGATTCCAGTAGCTAAAAATGATGAACTTAATAATTTGACTAATCATGAGATTGTATGTCTGAATCTACATTGTGAAATCATGAAACACCGAGTAATGTAATTACATTAAATTTATGATATGTAAATGATAGGAAAAAATAGAAATAACTTATATAGAGTAGCTTCAACCAATATAGATAATCAATACATCATGGAAAAGTAAACTCTAACCATAACTATTGAAACTAAGTTCTTTTTTCACTTTTAGTTCATTGTGGGAGTAAGTAATAAACTAACAAAAATTGCCATATTGACACATGGAGTCTGATCTCATCCCGATCAGCTAAGTTTTCTCATAACTTATTGGCCAAAATACATACATAACATAAAATTTTTCTAGCAAGGATCCATATTAAGTTTATTGTAGGAAATATAATGGGATCATCCAAATTTGTAGAAGGTTTATAACTTATGTTGGCAAACATAGTTTTAGACAATTTCATCAAGACCTTTGTCTTCTAGGTCACCCAAATAATTCCCTTTATCTGATAAGATTATTGTTAATATTTATTGACTAATATTCATATCTTATCCACTTTAGGCTCATATTTATGGATGAGACACTTTAGGCTCATAATAATAAGTTAGCCACTCTAGGATCATGCTCATATGTTATGTTATTCATCAAAACCATAAAAGCCTGTAAAAGGTAAAGTCATAGTCATTATTCCGTGGTTCATAACTTAAGTATTTTACTACTTTATGAATAAAATGTCTTTAGAATGTTCATGGTATTTTTAGCATAGCTTATATTTACAGATATCACATCATAAGATTGTAAAGACATTCTTGAATTAGTTTCAAAGTGTTAGAAGTGAAATTATCAAGGTTATAGAGGTTTTAGAAGATTCATGTTCTCTTAACATTGTTTATGGTTTAGTAGATCATATGGTTATTTAAAAATACAGTAAGTAAAGCTCATTCCAGAAGATCATAAATTAAGAAAATAATATTATAAGTCATGGAGTATGTATTTTGAGAAAGAGTTCACTGTTTCGCGTTCATAAGAGTTCATTAGATTTCATGATGATAATACATTTATAAGTTTTTCATTCTATTGAAAAATCATAAAAACCTATAGTTGGCGTAGGGCCACATAACGTTCGTTAACATTCCCGACTTTTTATGTTCATGTGGAAAAATCTATGGAAAATCACATTGAATAGGATTATCATGAGAAAAGAGACATGAGTAAAGATTTTCATTAGGCTTTATTGAATAGATATAATAATCTTTTGAGTTTTACTCAAGTCTTGATACATAGTATGAGGGATTTACAATAGCTATCAATATCATGAGTTCATTTAGGATACTTTACAAAATAACATAGACTAGGTTAATCATGAAGGTTAGGGTACATAGAAGTGATTCACAACATTAACATAAAGAGTCCGAGATTTGAAGGCAAGGTAATTTTTTTCTAACTCTAATACATGGGTTAATTTTAATGAGGAGAAAGAAATTTAAAGTAATTTTCATGAGAAAAGATAGTCGTTCTTACCTCAAAGAATAGAGGAACTTAGAGAAGTTCTTTTGGATTCCCTTGCTTGACCTCTTGAAACCCTTGGAGAAAAAAGAGAGGAATAATATATAGTGATTCTAAGTGTTCTTCTTAGTCAAAATAGGTTTTTAAACATGTATAATGAGTATCTAAAAGTGGCTAGACATAATTACCCTTAAATGGATGAAGTACTACAACTTTTTGGCCCAAAAATATGCTTAACATGCCGCATTGACATTGTAAAACTATTGCCAATGCATTGTATCTGATGGAAAACTTTAGAGAACCACTTTTCTAACCTTTACTGAGTAAAACATGAATAAAACTTCACTCAAAATCATCTAAAAAGCATTCAGTGACATGAAAAGAAGACTTAAAATTCTTTAATTTGGTCGATAATGAGTAACATCTCTTTATATTATAGGAAGAATGCCTATTTAAATTTGACTCTGGTAAAACTCTTTACCAAGCATAATCTCTTGCGAAGTATTAAATTCAACTTTGAAAAAAGAGATTTCTTATGACCTTAATTCCGATCCAATACACATCCCATACTTAAAACTTGACCTTCATATGTTTATGTCTAACTATATTTGTATAATTTTTTAAATCTTACCTTGAAAGTTTGAGGTGTTGCATTCATCCTGAAGGCTACACACTATTCAAATTCAAATAGAACCAGTACTTAAGCTATCTAGTTGGTTGGTTCTAGGTCAAAATTCCAAAGGAATCACCACCTTACATGAAAAAATCAACATTGATAAGTATACACCATGACTCATGTAAGAGACCATACATATAATTCATTAGAATATATTTCATTACTCGATAATGTTTTGAGGTCATTTGGTAAATACAAATACATTCTCCTTATGATTTGTTATTATTTTGATAATCATTTCGTCTATACAAATACATTTACCTTATTGTTTGAATGTGATTTTTCAATGTATTTATATTTTTGAGCAATATATGAATAGAAAATTAGTCTTACATGTACTTCATCAAGGTTACCCTCATTTTTGAGATGCAACAACCATTTATTTCTAATTTCATGTTGGGGTCAAATAATACTTCTCTATTAGTTTATCACTTTAGATGGGTTTGGAAAGGACTTCTTTATGTCTATGAACATTCATATGTTATTATTTAATTATATTTAATGTTAATTTTATGTCTTTGTTGATGATAATGTTCATTATGTTGTATCTTACGATAGGTTTAACACTAAAGATCGGTATAAGAAGAATAAAGTAGCTCTACCAGTGCTGAATAATTTTTGTATTGATCAAGTCTTAGATAAAAATTAATTCTACAAGCTATTTTTTACAACCCACCTTTTGATTTGTAGAATTTTTTATTTATTGACTAGTTTTTCCTTCCCTGTTGTTTCTTTATATCTTTTATTTGTTGTTGGGATGGTTGACACGGTCTCCAAAGATATTTGTAGTGATTTATCTGAGGTTGGAATTATGAGTAGCCTTTAAAGTGTTTAATTGACTTTGGTAAATATTCTATAATCTCAGCTTTGAATGGCGATTTTGTTAGTTCCATTAGGTACGAGGCATCTATTTTGGGCTAGTAGCTTAATTGGTTCTGGTCTCATGGACATTTTATGATTTTTGAATATATTTTTAAAATATTATTTTTATTTTACTAAAATTGGTGTTATATGTTACTTTTTGATAATTACCTCATTAAATTTGATATTTCCGTTGAGTCTGAAATGCCATATTTAGCCTAGTAGCATATTTGGATTTTATTCATGGAGTACCTAATACATCCTAATCACATAAAAGTTTGAAACTTGAAAAATTCCAGTTGTTGTGTTGGTGCAAAATTTACTCATCACTATCGTGAAACATTGGTCGCTAATTGCGGTGAACAAATTCAAATTCCTTCATCCCTATCATGTTCACTGATAACAAGAAATAAATTCAGATTCCTTTGTCACTATCATGATTGCACATAATTATGACTAAATTCAGATTTCCTTCAGGGCTATCGCGATACCTTGGTCGCTGATGCAATTAACAAATTTTCATTTGGACAATATAGAAGCCCTATTTCGGTCCAAAAGCATTTTTTCACCATTTTAGGAGCCACAAAGCTCTATTTGAGGCAATTCTCTATGTGATTTATTGATTAATAATTGGGTATGTGATTCTATCTTTTCTTATCAGTACTTTCTAGCTCAATTTTTTTGTAATTTCAATGCACACGATAGAAATTTTAAATCTTAAGTTATGAAATAAAAGTTCCTGATTTGAAGGTCAATTTGGGATGGATTTTTATTTATTTTTCATATTCGAAGTCCATGAATAGTGAGTAAACTGGATTTGATAAAAAAATTATCAAATTTCTAATTTTAAATCACATTCCATAATAGAGTTTGGCTTTTACCCGATAAAGAGAAAAGTATGTTTTTTGTTCAATTTCATGCTCTTTCTACTCTATTTTCTTTGTGGTTTTGATTTAGAACCTTTAAAGTATGGGAAACATGATTTTTTTATTAACATTTTAGTTTCACCCTTTAGTTTTTAAAGTTAATTTTAAAAGTGATTTTGGACCCAAAATAAAAGTACATCAATATTGGTATCATTGGTCTTACTTTTATATCTATATCTTATATTGACTAGATTGGATTTGACTAAATTGGATTTATCTGATGATGATTCAAGGGAGTATTGCTTCCGTTGATGCTTTGGACCGTGTGTTGGCTTTACAAAACTTCTTTAAGGCAAGTTGAGATGTACATTGACTATTTTCTAAGTATATGTTATATGTTTATTGCTTGTGGTTTGTGAATAACTAGCAATTTAGGGGTCCCACTTAGATGATATGATGTCACGACCCAAGTGGTGATGATCTGTATTTGGCACCCATCCTAACACGATGGTAAGAAGGCCATCTAACCTAACCCATACCACTTAAATTAATCAATTCACAAGCTACTTTCATCAATATCTTATTACTAAATCACTAAATACAATGATGACCAACGAAAATATAAATCTAAACTTAATCAAATATCATAAATAAAGAATAAAGTGCAGAATTTCTTTATTTAATGCTACCTCGAGAACTGAAGTTACTATACAAGAACATCTAATAGTGTCCAAGAACTAACTCTAATAGATTATCTAAAATATAAAAATAAGGAGAATGTCATAGTCACGAACAAAGGACAAGAACAAAAATAAGAAGACCTAATGGCTTCTTAGTCATGGTGCTCACCCTTGAATCAAAGTCTACAAATGTTGGCTAGAGTCGAGACCCCATCTAAACTGTTGGAACATGATCTGCGCTCAATAAAAAAAGAGCATAGATAGCATCGGTACATCAACAAAGTACTAGCAGGCATCATAGGTCAACTCAACTCGACACTATAAGAATAGGTTAATCAAATGCATGTAATAATGATAAGAACAACTTACAATTAATGACACCCAAGCGTATATATAACACTTCACATCAGCAATTGTACAAGTACACAATTACATTATTGACACTTAGGTAAATTCTTCAATAAGATTCATCACAATGTGTTTATATATATATATATATGCATATATGTATGTATATATGCATACATAAATATATATATAATGAATAAATATATGCAAGATGTACATATCATCTCATTCTCATCTCAACATCATTATCATCATAATGATCTCAATCTAATCATCAATATTATCTTACCATCATCACAATATTCATTATCAACATCAATGTAAATACATATGCAGTCAATAGTAAAAGTAGTATTCGAAAGCAATCAAAAACTCTTAATTCACATATAAGCAAGGAGTAAAGCAAATCTTTTTCTATAGGTAAACCATAAAGATCGAGACACGACTTTCATATTTGGAAAACTAATATCATGGGCTATCTTTTTAGTGATTTAGAACATGAAATATTGGAATATTACAATACTCTCCTTGGGAATCATTCACCCCTAAATGATACTGACTTTGTTGAAATACTAAAGAAAGGATGAGATAATGCACTGGACACTTATGAGCTGAATCATGACATAATATCTTAATCTGAAACTGATGCTTAATGCATGGACTAAGATTAATTAATGAATGCATTATGTGACAGCTTGAAAAATATTAGAACCGACTAGTACTGTTTAGCTGAATTTTGAAGTTGGGTAACTATCAGGATGTCGATTTTTAAACCTAGGAATCTCATAGAATTGGTATATTCATGAATCTTTGGATATACGACTAGATGAAAAGATGGAAAACTATAGGAGCTTATGTGTCTAATTGCTAAAATGTATTGCTAGCTATACAAACTAACTTGTACTAAAAGTTCATACTCAATGGGAGTACTCCTGGAACAAAAAAATATTTAGAATGGTAAAGTGATATCTAATGACATAAAATTTCTAAGAGTCCCTTGAAAAAGAATATTTGCTACTTTCAACACTCCTTGTTAAAGGTTCTAATAACATTAGGCATAAAGAAATTTTCGGTATAACTAAAGTGAGATATCTATAAAAGGAATCACAACATGACTACAAATCTATAATATGGAACATACGCATATAAATCATAAGCAAAGATAAAATGATTATGCCTTAGGAAATGAAACTGTTAATTTTCAAGATTAGCCATACGTCTCAACTACACCTTTACTCTTAAAAACTAGGCTCATCTGATGCAACTTATGATTCTCAAATGGGTACATATAACTGCTCTAGCCAAAGTTTGAGTTGAACTACATACTCTTACTATGTTCAAGCCTAACTCAAAATGACGAGGTACAACACATAATAACATAGCACTAGTATAAACTATAGATTTAGTATCCTATTTGCCTTTAGGGATCTAATCCTAAGAATAAAGTTGTCTGACAAAATGTCTAAAAGAAGTAACTAGTTACATATTAATAATGTTTAGAGAAAAGGTAGTGGCTTAATAAGTATAGATTGTTGATAAACGGTATTATAAAGGACTTTTTGTCCATGTAATGAGTTAATTGATAGCTTGGGTGGTTTTTTTGTTAAATGGGTTAGAGTCCCTAAGCATGAAATTGAGTTATATTTTAAAGTAAAACTTGGTGTAGGAATACTAATGAAGAATAAATGGTTTTGTATGGGTATTGATGACAATAAATTGACTTTAATGATGATTGAAACTAAGGCATTGGTCTATTAAATTGATTGATCGATAAATAGTTCATAAAAACCTTGTGGTCATGAGTGATGTAGAATTGTATCCTTGAAGGATTAAATTAGATAAGTAGGTTAGAGTCCTTAAATATTGAACTAAGTGGATGTGAATGCATAGACAAAGGTTTAGATTCCCAATGTCAACTATTAATAGACGTGATGGGTTATTGTTAGTGTCCATTTGCTTTAAAAGATGGCATTTGGTTGTCCACTTGCCTAATAAAATGATTTTTGGTTAGAGTCCACTTGCTTGATAAGAGGGTTTGTGGTTAGAGTCCACTTTTTTAATGAGATGACTTGAGGTTAGAGTCCTCTTGCTTAATATAACAAGGAATTCCAAACTTCATAGCCTATGCAAGTAGGAGGTTAGAGTCCTACACTTAATATATCTTGATTGGGTGCTTTGAAATGTAGGTGAAATCTTGTTTTGTTTTTGTCACTTTATCTATCAATACATTTACATTTATTTTTAAGTATATAAATGAGGTTTCTTATGATGGTTTCAATTGGATTTGAATAATGACATTATTTTATCCTTACCCTTGAGTTACATGATAGCGCTCCAACCGCTAACAATCTTTGGACCATGTGTCCCCATGCGACACAAGGGCCAGAGCTTCTTCTTCTCTTTCTGAACAGTGACCAGGTGTTTGAGTAGTTCGTGTGTTGACTTTGAAGTAGTGAACTTCCGTACTCTGGAAGGCGTACATTTTAAGGTCTTTTTTTCTTATGTCATAGACTTGTATTATACTTGGTTTTAGGCTATTGTTCGGGCATGTCCCAACATATTATAGATATTATATTTGTAGAGGCATTGTTGATAATTGTGGACTTAGGTATGTTGTTTATTAAATTAACCTTTATGGATTAATCATAAATTTCTTAAGCAATGATTTTTAGTCTGGTTTTCACTATCTTGTTATATGGTTAGAGTTCATCCAATACTTATGGATCGATATGATAGTTGGTTTAGATTAATAGGGAGATCTTCAATCCTCATTGTGTTTTAGATGCTCATATGAAAAGGCCTAGTGTTAGGTTATGTCATGTTTGTAATAGAGCCTAGGTTCGTGGTTAGTTAGGTATCCAAGAAAAGTGTGTCTAGTAGAGTCTCCTTAATGGGTGTGTAGTACGTCACACTTATGAGAGATAGACTACAAGGAATTTAGGAATATTTCCCTTTCTTGGGGTTCTATTTTGAGCTATAGAGTCAAGGTCTTGGATCCTTCTAATTTAAGTTTGCTTACCTTCCAGATCATGCCTTCAAGAATATTTGATGTTCAGGCAAACCCTTCTTCCCCGATAGAGTACAATTATGCAGAGCTCGTCTAATATATAGAGTCTAGACCTAGTCTAGAGGTATAGTTCCTAATGGTCCTGGAGTTCCACTGGTTCACTCTAGTCCTCCTTCAATTCTTCAGGCTGACGTAATGAATACTGAGTTTCATTAGTGGATTCATATGATTGCTCAGCTGGTGGCTTCTCAGGATTATTGTGGTGCATCTTCCACTATATTTTTTGAGGCCACAATGTTAGGTTAATTTTATCAGGTTGAGTTCTGTAACCTTTACTGGTGTTAAGGTGGAGAAAGACCCTCAAGGTTTTCTGGATAAGATGGAAAAGATTTTTAGAGTTATGGATGCCACTAATATGGAAGGGGTGGAGCTTGTAGCCTATCAGATAAAGGATGTGGCATATTGATGGTACGAAGAGTGGGATCAAGGAAAGGGTGATATTGATGAGTCATCTTTGTCAGCATATTTATCTAGTGCCTTTCTTGATCTCTTCTTTCCTTAGGAGTTGAGGAAGCATAAGCGAAAGAGTTTGTAAATTTGAGGCAATATAGAATGTCTATCAGGGATTATGCCTTGAAATTCCATTAGTTTTCTAGGTATTCTCCTTAGATGGTTTCTATCGTGAGGGATAGAATGCATAAGTTTGCTTTGGGATTGTCTTATGAGCTGGTCCATAAGAGCAAGCCAACTTTGTTAATCAAGGACATGAACATCTCTAGATTGGTTATGTATATTCAATTCGTGGAGAAAGAGTAAAGGAAATAGGTTTAGTTTAGTAAAAGAAAGGAGAAGAAATTTAGGCCTTTTCAGCAAAGTGGTAGAAATAGTGGTAGGTGGCTAATAAAGAAATAGGGGAGTTTCTATTCATTCTCCTCGGCTGGTGCTCCTTACCCGAAGCCATTGGGTGATCGTTGATTTCAACTTAAAGATGGGTTTTGGGCATAATATGCCCAATCTCAAGATAGTAGGGTGCAGTAGGCTCCCTCCTATCTCCCTACTTACTGGGAGTTTGAGGCATCTCTGGATATTATTACGGGTATGTTGAAACTTTTCTCCCATGATGTGTCATTTTTACTTGATCTTAGGCCCTCGCTCTCTTATGTGACCCTATTATGACTGTGCATTTTAGCTTTGGTCCTGGGTGTGTATCGGTCTCTATTTTCTATTTTTATCCCGGTAAGAGACTCTGTGGTTGTTAAAAGTATCTATTGGGGGTTTGTGGTATCTGTTAGTTGTAGCGAAACTCTTTTAGACTTTATAGAGTTGGACATGGTTGATTTTGATGTTACTTTGGGAATGGATTGGTTGCACTCGTGCAATGCTTTCTTAGATTGTCGAACCCATAAGGTCATGCTTTAATTTACTATTGATTCGGTCATTATATATGAAAGGGGTTCTTTAGTGCCTAGAGGGAGGTTCATCTCATATCTTAGAGCCTGAAAGTTGATTATAAAATGGTATTTGTGTCATTTAGTCTGAGTTAAAAATTCTAACTCGAAAGTTTCTTCTATAGAATCTATTTCCATATTTAATGTGTTACTCGAGGTCTTTTGCAATTACGTTCATAATATTCCTCCCGATAGGGAAATTGATTTTCGCATTGATATTTTTCCATACACTTATTTAATTTCCATTCCTCCTTATAGAATGACTCTAGTGAAGTTTAAGGAGCTCAAGGAGCAATTGAAAGATCTCTTAGATAAAGGTTTTAGCCGTCCTAGTGTGTCTCCTTGTGGTGCTCTGGTGTTTTTTGTGAGCAATAAGGATGTTTCCCTTTAGATGTACATTGACTATCATAAGCTGAATAGGGTGACCATAAAGAATAAGTATCCTCTTTCTAGGATTGATGACTTGTTTGATTAGCTTCAACGTGTGAAGTTTTTCTCTAAGATTAATCTTAGGTCAGGTTCTTATCATCTTAAGATTAGGGAATAAAAAATCCATCAGACTGCCTTTAGGACCCAGTATGGTTACTATGATAGCCTAGTTATGTATTTTGGGTTGACCAATTCCCAAGAGGCATTCATGGATTTTATTAATAGGGTTGTAACACACCAAATCGGGTAACTGACACATTACACGGTACTCATGACCCCAAAGGAGCAAAATCTAACCCATGACTATTATCTATAACTGAGCACTGAATAATATACTATAAATATACAAAATATAAGCTGTAAGGCCATAGGGTTCCAACCGAACTAATACTGAATATAAAAAATATCTGTAATGGGGTATAATAATACCCAAAACTGAAATAAACTGTCTGAAACTTGCTGTAGTCTGAAATCCTCTACACTGTCTGAAACCTATGGATTTGATGGCATATGTCGCCAACTAACTCCGAACTACTGAAATAATAAAGTAATAAAATAATCATGCTATCCTCAACTGATGAGGACTCACTGGGGTCTGTCTATTCAATGTCTGATCTACTAAGGATGCTCGGGAGCTCATGCTTCTAAACTTATGATTTAAAAAATCATAGCGCAAATGCGTTAGTATGTTAAATGTACAGGTATGCAAGTGAGGTAGGCTGAATGCAATGGTTCATATGCATGAAAAATACTAACTGACAGAATAACATGAACGTGAGAATACATGCATGAATATGTAAATGTAACTGAGATCGTGATAACACTAACTCATGAATTCTAATAACATGGATTTTCTGATATCTGAGTACTAATAATGGATACTAAATGACTAAGTCTATTGAGTGCTGAGGAATTGATGTCGTATTACTTATAACCGAATGACTATTTCTGATAGTTTGATTATGAAGAACTGGTTTGATTGACTATATCTGACAGTCCTAAAATCTAAATATTGGTAAAATGAATTTCATATAATTAATATACTATTAACTGGGTGATTGTGTTTGACAATCCTGAAATCTGATGGAACTAGCTGAGTTTCGTACTGTACTGAGTGACTTTATCTGACAGTCCTGATATCTGAAGAACTATATGAATTCTATAACTGAGAGTGAGTCTAAAATTGTAACTGTGATAAGTAGTCATCTAACCGACATGCCCTTAATAAGCTATTATAGCTGTGTTGGGATCTAATCTGTAACCCCAATTGGAGGAGAGTCAATACCACGCCACTAGCAAGGACAAGCTGTGAGTGACCCTCATCTGACTGTGTCCTCAAAACAGAACGGTGGGACCTTCATCTGACAGTGTTTATTTATCTTATCAACCCTCATCTATTATTGTTAATGTCTCAACCTATGCTGTCTACATAGTTCTGGAATGCAAGGATCATACCCTTATCTATCAGTGTGTGTCCTCATCATTGGGTTCACCAGGTGCTAAATCCTGCTCCCATTTGATTGGACACTAAACATGATTAACTGAACTGCACTGAGTTCACTTATTTCCGTTGGCTGACAGAATACTACAGAGATTACTGAATTACTGAGCTTTCAGAGATTACTAGGATTACTGAGTTTACTGAGTTTTCCTGAGTCACATTACTGACTGAATTCTATGGATCATGGCTTGACTGAGAGTATTGTGGAAACATAACATCGGCTCTAGGCAAATAACTAAATTTTCGGATACAAGTACCCCCAGGACTCGATAGCATGAAACTGATAAAACTTGACACTTCTTAAACACATGACTAACATGAACAATTCATAATACAATAAGTTAGGGATTTCATGAATTACATGGTTATCATAATCTTATACATGGAAGGAATGCATATAATTAATGTCATAATTCCATATTCTAGCATCATGAGTATTTCGACAATCATCTACCTTGCCCATCAATAGCATGGGAGTCATTTGAACATAAAGGTAAAACATGAATCCATCACTTAAGTCACAATTGAACTATATTACATGATTTCTAGTATTCTAGGCATTTTATCAAACACCTTATATGCACCATTTAGTGCTTAGGCATAACCATCAAGTAACACCTTATAAACCACTCAATTTGTAGATTTAAACCCATATACTAAAATAATTCCATAAAAACACATTGAGATTCCAACTTGGGAACCATACAACTATAATCACATAAACATAATCAACCCACCACATAATATTCATAATACATGATTTAAAACTTGATTCTTGGGCTTTATGGATGAAAGGAATCCATGAATGAACATTATGCATACCTGAGTTAATGAATTTGGAAGGATTGATGGAAAGTTCTTATGATTTGGCCCTTGAATTTGAGAGTTAGGATTTTTGTTCTTGACAGAGAAGGATTTTGTTCTTGATAGAAAGTGAGGAAAAGTGATGTAATTGGGTTTTTAGGGAATAATTTTGTGGTTAAAGGCTGATTTGGGTGATGCAAAAAGACCCAATTGCCCTTTGAAGATTTTTATTTTTCGTTACTGAAAACCCGATTTGGGTACCTGGCATGGCACGGCGCTATCATGTTGTGCCACTGGAAATTTCCAAGTGGAAACTGGGCTGACGGTGCGAATGCGGTGAAATCGCATTGTAATACTGGATGGGACCTGGAATCTTACCGCAATGTGGTGGTTAGGGCTGGCAATTTCAGCAAATATTTGTGAAAAGAGTCAATTTAACCCATATTTATTGAATTGGATCACTCATATTTCAAATGGATAAATACAGACTTCAACTCATTTTAAAAGCTCATACAAATATGGACAAAATAGGTAAAATATGGGTACCCATTTAAACACAGAGATCACCCATCTATGCTTAAAATTTCAGTTCTTTTTTTTCTCTTCTAGTTTCTTATTTTCTTTTTTTTTTTGTTTTTTCTCTCTTTTTTTCCTTTAATTTACTTTTTTGCTTTTATTTTTATTTTTTACTCGTTATTTATAATTTCTTTTTTTATTTCTCATTTTTTCATCTATTTTTTTATTTTTCTTTGTATTTTTTTTTCGTTTTCCCCTTCCTCATTCTTATTTGATCATTCATATTCGCTTAAGACCTACATAGATTAATTAATTTAAGCTTCTAATTATTCCATTTAGCCTATACAATTTATAGCATCTCTTATCAATTAAGTATAATCCATAGTCTCACTCTTTGATTATTATTATTTTTTCTATCTTTTATTTCTCTTTCTTTTTTTTTCTTTTCTAGTTTTTTTTCTTTCTTTTTCCTTTAATTTACTATTTTTCTTTCTTTTTTCCTTTAATTTACTTTTTAATTTATTTCTTTTTTCTTCGCATTCTTTTTGTTTTATATTTCCATTTTCCCCTTTTCATTCTTAGTTCGTCCTTTTTGTAATTTTTCTTTTTTTTATATATATTTTTTTCCTCATTTTTTTTCATTGCATTTTATATTTTAAAAAAAATTACTTTAAATTTATTTGTATCTTACTATATATTTCAAATAATTTTATTATTTGTATTTAAATATCTTAGTTGTCAATATTTACAATTGTTTATTTGTATTTATATACAAATAAGTGTATGAATTAATTATATTTTCTCAAGATTAAAATATCAAATATACAATGTATCATTCAATGCAAATGTGTCATTAGTATTTATATATCAAATTTATCATTTTTATTTGTATATAAACAAGTATCATTAGTTTAGGTATGGTTCAAGTTGTATAAATATGTATCATTTGATACAAATGTAACATTTGTATTTGCATAATTTAGCAATTGTATTTACATAATTTTATTGTTTTTATTTGTATTGTTTAATTTATATCAATAAAATACAAGTTGTATGAATATATATAAATATAACTGTTCTTAGAAAGAAAAATAATTGTTCTTTTTCAATTGTTTAAAAATACAAATGATACTGTCAACTACGAATGCAAATACAAACGAATGCAATTATAAATACAAATACAATATACGGTCAACTTAAAAATAAAAATATAAAATAGATCTTTAAATATACAAGTTAATCAATAAAAATTAAATACAAATACACATACAAGCAAAATAAAACCATAAAATACAAATACAATGTGCAGTCAAAGATAAATTACAAATACGAAACAGTTATTTTAAAACATAAGTGCGAATTATATAAAATATGTATGACAGTGCAAACTATAAAATACAAATAAAAGTTTGAATTCTAAAAAAAAATACAAATACAATTGCATTATGTAGCTTGGTCCATCTTTATTTAATTTCATATATGGTAGAGGATTCACATAGCCCTCGATTTATGAAAAAGTTCAACTTCAAATCCAACTTCTAACTCCCTCATCTTAGAGTTCTCGTTAGAGCAGAAGTAAGCCACGAAACGAAGAGCTTAGGGTCTTGAAAGGTAGTAAGTACGTAGAAACCTTTATTTATTTACTTCTTGCAACTGCTAAAGATATTTGGTTTGACGAATGTAATCCCAAGATATTTTGGGATACTATCTCTGTATTTGTCCAGTAAGTGGAGTCCACTTGAGTGTACTTACACAACTTATAAATGTTGGGTGAATATAAATCAATATGCGCTTAGGGTAATTTTCTTATCATAAAAAAATAGAAAACAACTAAAACGGAAAATAAAAGAAGAAAGAGAGGCAGAAGTTAGAGATAGAAGAGAGAAAAAAAACGTAAAGAAAGAATTGAAGGAAAGAATACGAAAAATCAAAAATAAAAAATAATAAAAAAGGAGAAAAATAAAAAGAAAAAAAGTTGGTAAATACAAATATACTGAGCGGTTATGATATTTCAATCATCATCCATAATTTGTATTCGACTTAACCATGTTCTTCAGAAATAAAAAAAAATATAAGACATAAAATACAATCAAAAAAGAAAAAAAATGAGAAAGACGTAAAAACAAAACAAAATAAAAAATAGAAAAAGGAGACTAAAAAGAAAAAGAAAAAAAAGTAAAAAGAAAGAGTAGCAAAGGGTAGAGATAGAAGAGAGAAAAAAAAAGAATTGATAAAAATGAAAAAATATAAAAATAAAACTAGAGGCTAACATAGAAGAGAGAAAAAAAAAACTAAAAAGAAAACCACTAAAAAAACAAACAGAAAAAAGTCAAGTTGATATGATATAGAAGTTCTAAGTTTTTAACTTTAGGAGTTAAAGTGGGTTGAAACCATTTTTACCCTATCCATATTTGACCAAATCCATATATATGCATATTTATATCGGAGGATTGCCATCCAAACTATTTTTTCTAGATTCATATTTAACCCGTCCAAATCCAATCCATTTCACTCGTTTGCCACCCCTAGCGGTGGTATTGTGCTGAGACACTGCAAATGAATAATTGTGAACTGGGCCTTTGGCGTGATGCACCACTATCGCATAGCAATACTGAAAATTGCCATTTAAACTAGCTCCGCGACGTGTTAATGGCTCAAGTGATATACTGTCTCATTAAAAAGGCTCTAACTCTTCGCGCTGATGGTTATTTATTTATTATATTAGAGCGTTGTTCCAGGTTTATTCCTTTTCTCTTGACTTAGCTTAGTTATCTTGCATTTTTATTGTACTTATATAAAGATTTAGCTCAGTCAGTCGATGATGCCTATAGAGTTCCCATGTATTTGGTACTCATACTACACTTCTATACCTTTTTGTGCATATTTGAGAACTAGTAGTCTCCACTGACATTATGATCATGCTATTTAGGTTTTTCAAGGAAATGTGAGTTCTTGGAGCTGGAGTTTTCCTTTTCTCATTCATCTACTTTTTATTAGTCTTTCATTATTTGATACTAATGTATATTTGACTATTTCAGTACATATATTCCTATTTTCTAGTGGCTCTTGTGTAGACACTACTAGGTTATGGTATGTTGTTGCTATTTATCTATCTTTCAGACTATTATTATTACTTGGATTATTGTTGTAAGTCTTTAATTGCAAATTCCAGCTTTTTTGCCTTTTTCCAAAAAATTAGCCCATTGCGTCTAGCTCCAAGCTAGAGTTTGGATTACATATTGGTGAGTTGAAGTAAGTGTCATCATGACTTATAAATGGCATCGTGATAAAACTAAAATGACTCTTGATCCTCAATATACCCACTGGGACTAAAGTTACCATCCTAGCCTCACACTTCAACACCTTATCTTGAATCTCCCTTAATTTCTTATACTCAAACTGTTGTCGTTAAATTTACTGAAATAACATAGACCTAGACTCCATAAAAGCAAGATCCTACCTTTGCTAAAAAATATATAGTAAAACAAACCAATTGTCTAAGAATTAAATGTCAAAAGCCAATGGTCACTCCTTGGCTATGAGTATTTTAGTACAACTTTAAATTGTATTCAAGGGTCCAACAAATGAGTTACCTTAAGCAAAGAAGAATTCTAGGATCTCATCTTCTAATTTTAGTAATGGAATTCTAAATCCTTCACAAAAGAAATACATGAGATGGACGATCAATCTAGAGAACACAATTATTCAGATGTATATCACATATATTTTTCCGTGTGTATTTTGATATATTGACTTCTTAGTATGTATGTGGAATCTATTTGTATTTTTATTCAGAATGTCGACGTTCATCAAATTATTAAGAAACCTACCACATCAATAAATGTTTTTCCAATCATAAATATGGAATAAAAATAATGACAAACCAAGGGAAGCATAAATATATTCATTACACACCAACACATTATAATTTAATTATAATGTGTTGATACAAACACATAACATATTATGTAAATTTTTTACATACCCGATGCTTAATTTCGAAGTGATATATCCCTCAACAAAGATAGTGGAGTCTTTAAAGATATTAATGAAATACAATCTGAAGAGCAACTTTCATATAAGGATATGAATTATGTTGATTAATGTAAATCTTTGATGAACAACTTATGTATCCATTTCCTATTCGAATAGTTAATTATCACACCACGAGCCTAGATCCTGGGTGCTTCCAACATTCGATGCCATTGTTGACTTTAGCGTACCTGTATCTGGCATGAGACATGAACATTTATCTAGCATATATGGAAAAATATGTAAAACATGAAGGATATTTTTAAGATAAAACTACATTCATTAAAAATAAAACTTGAAGTTTCATAATCGAAATGAGATGGAGCCTCTAAATTGGAAATAACCATGTCTATGCGGACAAATCCCTGATAAGCCTTAAGTAAACTAAAATCATACTAATAAAATCTAGACATAAATCCTTAGAAAGTACGGATGGATTCCAGTAGCTAAAATTGATGAACTTAACAATATGCCTAATCATGAGCTTGTATATCTGAATCTACACAGTGAAATGATGCAACACCGAGTAATGTAAGTACATTAAATTTATGATATGTAAGTGACAGGAACAAATAGAAATGACATATATAAAGTAGATGCAACCAATATAGATAATCAATACAACATCGAAAAATTAGCTCTAATTATAACTATTGAAACTAAGTTCTTTTTTCTCTTTTAGTTTATTGTGGGAGAAAGCGATAAACTAACATAAACTGTCATATTACCACATGGAGTTCGATCTCATCCGTATCAGCTAAGTTTTCTCATAACTTATAGGGCATGAGATATACCTAACATAAAAATTTTGCTATCAAGGATCCATATTAAGTTTATTTTGGGAAATATAACGGGATCATCCAAATTTGCAGAAAGATCCATAACCTATGTTGGCAAATATTGGTTTAGACAATTTCATCTAGACCTATGTCTTCTAGGTCATCCATATAATTTCCTTTCTAACGTAAGATTATTGTTAATATTTTTTGACTCATATTCGTATCTTATCTACTTTAGGCTCATATTTATTGATGAGACACTTTAGGCTCATAATAATAAGTTAGCCACTTTAGGCTCATGCTCATATGTTATGTTATTCATCAAAACCATAAAAGCCAGTAAAAGGTAAAGCCATAGTCATTATTCCATGCTTCATAACTTAAGTATTTCACTACTTTATGAATAAAATGTCTTTAGAATGTTCATGGTATCTTTAGCATTGCTTAGGGTAACAGAGTTCACATCATAAGATTGTAAAGACATTCGTGAATTAGTTTCATAGTGTTAGAAGTGAAATTATCAAGGTTATAGAGGTTTTAGAAGATTCATGTTCTCTTAACATAGTTTATGGTTTAGTAGATCATACAGTTATATAAAAATGCAGTAAGTAAAGCTCATACCATCAGATCATAAATTAAGAAAATAATATCATAAGTCATAAAGTATGTATTTTGAAAAGAGTTCACTATTTTGAGTTCATAAGAGTTCATTGGATTTCACGAGGATCATATATTTATAAGTTTTTCATTCTATTGAAAAATCATAAAAAAATATAGTTGGCACAGGGTCACATAACATTTGTCAACATTATTGAGTGTACGTGTTCATATGAACAAATCAATGGAAAATCACATAGAATAGGATTATCAATAGATAAGAGACATGAGTAAAGATTTTCATTAGGATTCATTGAAGAGATATAATAATCTTTTGAGTTTTACACCAGTCTTGATACATAGTATGAGGGCTGTACAATAGTCATCAATATCATGAGTTCATTTAGGATACTTTACAAAATAACATAGACTAGGTTAATCATGAAGGTGAGGGTACATAGAAGTGATTCACGACATTAACATAAAGAGTCAGAGATTTGAAGGCTAACTCTAATCCATGGGTCAATTTAAACAAGGAGAAAGAAATTTAAAGTAATTTTCATGAGAAAAGATAGTCGTTCTTACCTCAAAGAATAGAGGAACTTAGAGAATTACTTATGGATTCCCTTGCTTGACCTCTTGAAATCCTTAGGGAGATAAGAGAGGAAAAATATATAGTAATTCTAAGTGTTCTTATTAGTCAAAATAGGTTTTTAAACATGTATTATGAGTATCTAAAATTGGCTGGACATAAATACCCTTAGATGGATGAAGTACTACAACTTTTTGGCCAAACAATAGGCTTAACATGCTGCATTGACATTGTAAAACTATTGCCAATGCATCGTATCTAATGGAAAACTTTAGAGAACCACTTTTCTAACCTTTACTCATTAAAACATGAATAAAATTTTACTCAAAATCATCTAAAAAACACTCAATGACATGAAAAGAAGACTTAAAATTCTTTCATTTGGTGGATAATGGGTAGCATCCCTTATATTCTAGAAGAATGCCAATTTAAATTTGACTCTAGTAAAACCCTTTACCAAACATAATCGATAGCGAAGCATTAAATTCAACTTTGTATAAGAGATTTCTTATGACCTTAATTCAGATCCAATACACATCCCATACTTAAAAATTGACCTTCATATCTAGGTTTATAAAAACTCATTATATTTAGGTCTAACTATATTTGTTTAATTTTTTAAATGTTACCTTGAAAGTTTGAGGTGTTGCATTCATCCTGAAGGTTACACACTATTCAAATTCAAATAGAACCAGTACATAAGCTATCTAGTTAGTTTTTTCTAGGTCAAAATTCCAAATGAATCACCACCTTACATGCAAAAATCAACATTGATAAGCATACACCTTTACTCATGTAAAAGACCATACATATAATTCATTAGAATATATTTCATTACTTGATAGTGTTTTGAGGTTATTTGGTAAATACAAACACATTCTCCTTATGATTTATTAGTGTTTTGATAATCATTTGATATATACAAATACATTTTCCTTATCATTTGAATGTAAATTGTCAATGTATTTATATTTTTGAGAAATATATGAATACGGTATTACTATTGCATGTACTTCATCACGATTACCCTCATTTTTGAGATAAAACTACAATTTATTTCTGATTTCATGTCGGGGTCAAATGATACTTCTCTATTAGTTGATTACCATAAATGGGTTTGGAAAGGACTTCTTTATGGATACGAACATGCACATGTTATTATTTAATTATATTTAATATTAATTTTATGTGTTTGTTGATGATAATGTTCATTATGTTTTATCTTACAATAGGTTGAACATTAAAGATCGGTAGAAGAAAAATAAAGTAGCTCTATCAGTGCTGAATATTTTTGTTATTGATCAGGTCGTAGATAAAAGTTAGTTCTACAAGCTATTTTTAACAACCCGCCTTGTGATTTTAGAGTTTTTTGTTTATTGACCAGTTTTTCCTTTCCTGTTATTTCTTTATATCTTTTATTTGTTGTTAGGATGGTTGACACGGTCTCCGAAGAAGTTGGGAGTGATTTCTATGAGGTTGTAATTATTAGTATCCTTTAATATGTTATAATTGACTTTGGTAAATATTTTATGATTTGAGCTTTGAATAGAGATTTTGTTAGTTCCATTAGTTACGAGGCATCTATTTTGTGCTAGTAACTTAAGTGGTTGTGGTTTCGTTGCCATTTTATGATTTTTGAATATTTGGTTGAAATATTAATTTTATTTGCCTAAAGTTGGTCTTATATGTAACTTTTTGATAATTATCTCATTAAAGTTTATAGTTCCGTTGAGTCCAAAATGCAATATTTAGCCTAGTAGCATATTCGGATTGTATTCATGGAGTTCCTAATTCACTCTAATCACATAAAAGTTTGAAACTTGAAAACTTCCAGTTGTTTTATTGGTGTAAAATTTACTCGTCACTATCATGACACTTTGGTCGCTAATTGCGATAAACAAATTCGAATTCCTGCATCCCTATAATGGTCGCTGATAATAAGAAATAAATTCAGATTCCTTTATCGCTATCATGATTGCATATAATTATGAATAAATTCAGATTTCCTTCAGTCCTATCGCGATACCTTTGTCACTGATGCAATTAACAAATTTTCATTTGTACAACATAGAAGCCCTATTTCGGTCCAAAAATATTTTTTTACTATTTTAGGAGCCACAAAGCTTTATTTGAGGAAACTCTCAATCTGATTTATTGTTTAATCATTGAGTATGTGATTCAACCTTTTCTTTTCAATACTATCCAACTCAACTATTTTGTAATTTCAATGTACACAGTAGAAATTTTAAATCTTAAGTTATGAAATCAATGTTCTTGATTTAAAGGTCAATTTGGGATGGGTTTTCATTTATTTTTCATATTGAAGGTCCGTGTATAGTGAGTAAACTGAATTTGACAAAAAGTTATCAAATTTTTAATTTTAAATCACGTTCGATAATAGAGTTTGGGTTTTACCCGATAAAAAGAAAAGTGTGTATTTTTTCAATTTCATGCTTTTTCTACTCCATTTTCTTTGGGTTTTTGATTTAGAACCTTTAAAGTATGGGAAACTTGTTTTTTATTAACATTTCAGTTTCACTGTTTAATTTTTAAAGTTAATTTTAAAGGTGATTTTGGACCTAAAACAAAAGTACATCAATATGGGTATTGGTCTTGGATTTATGTTTGGATCTTATATTGACTAGATTGGATTTGACTAGATTGGATTTATTTAATGATGATTCAAGGGAGTATTTCTTCCGTTGATGCTTTGGACTAAGTGTTGGCTTTGCAGAACTTCTTTAAGGCTGAGAAATACCTTAACTATTTTCTAAGTATATGCTAAATGCTTATTGCCTGTGTTTGTGAATCACTAAGGATTTAGGGATCCCACTTAGATAAGATGATGTCACGACCCAAATGATCATGATCTGTGTTTGGAACCCATTCTAACACGATGGTGGGAGGGCCATCTAACCTAACTCATTCGAACTAAATCAATTAATTCACAAGCAACTTTCATCAATATCTTATTACTAAATCACTAAATACAATGATGACCAACTAAAATATAAATCTAAACTTAATCAAATATCATAACTAAAGAATAAAGTGCAAAATTTCTTAATTTAGTACTACCTCAAGACTTGAAGTTACTATACAAGAACATCTAACAGTGTCTAAGAACTAGGTCTAATAGATTATCAAAAATACAAAAATAGGGAGAATGTCATAGTCACGAACAAAAATAAAAAGACCTAATGGCTGCTTGGTCATGGTGCTCACCCTTGAATCAAAGTCTACAAATATTGGCTAGAGTTGAGGCCTCATCTTAAATGTTGGAACACGATCTGCACTCAATAAAAAAACAACATAGATGGCATCAGTACATCAACAAAGTACTAGTAGGAATCATTGGTCAACTCAACTCGACACTATAAAAATAGGTAAATCAAATGCAAGTAATAACGATAAGAACAACTTATAATTAATGACACCCAAGTGCGTATATAACACTTCACATCAGCAAGTGCACAAGTACAGCTTTACATCATTGACACTTAGGCAAATTCTTCAATAAGATTCATCACAATGTGTCTATATATATATATATATGCATGTTTGTATGTATATATGCATACTTAAATATATATAATGAATAAATGTATGCAAGATGTACATATCATCTCGTTCTCCTCTGAACATCATCATCATCATAATGATCTCAATCTAATCATCAATATTATCTTACCATCATCACAATATTCATTATCAATATCAATGCAAATATATATGCACTCAATAGTAAAAAGTAGTACTTCAAAAGCAATAAAAAACTCTTAATTCATATATAATCAAGGAGTAAAGCAAGTTTTTTTCTATAGGTAAACCATAAAGATCGAGGTAAGACTTGCATATTTGGAAAGCTAATATCATGGGTTATCCTTTCAGAGATTTAGAACATGAAATCTTTGGATACAACAATAGTTCCTTTTGGGATCATTCGTCCCTGAATGATACTGACTTGGCTGAAATATTAAAGAAAGGATGAGATAATGCTATGAACACGTACGAGCTGAATCATGACATAATATCTTAATCTGAAACTGATGCATTATTCCTGGACTAAGATAAATTAATGAATGTATTTTGTGATAGCTTGAAAAAAATTAGAACCTACTAGTACTGTTTAGCTGAATTTTGAAGTTGGGTAACTATTAGGATGTCGATTCTTAAACCTAGGAATCTCATAGACTACGCATATTCATGAATCTTTGGATTGTTTGAATAGATGAAAAGATGGAAAACGATAGGAGCTTATATGTCTGATTGCTAAACTATATTGCTAGTTATATGGACTAACTTATACTAAAAGTTCATACTCAACTTGAGTATTCCTTGAACAAAAAAATATTTTGAATGGTAAAGTGATATTAAATAACATGAAATTTCAAAGAGTCCCTTTTCAAGAATATTTTCTAATTTCAACACTCCTTGTTAGAGGTCCTAATAATATTAGGAAGAAAGGAATTTTCGTTATGACGGAAGTGAGATATCTAAAAAAAGAATCGTAACATAGCTACAAATCTATAATATAGAACATAGGCATATATGTCATAAGCTAGGATAAAATTATTATTCCTTAGGCAATGCAACTGTTAAATTTCAAGATTAGCCACACGTCTCAAATACTTCCTCAACTACACCTTTACTCTAAAGAATTAGGCTCATCTGATGCAACTTATGATTCTCACAAGGGTACATATAATTACTTTAGCCAAAGTCTGAGTTGAACTACATACTCTTACTATGTTCAAGCCTAACTCGAAATCACGAGGTACAAGATGTAACAACATAACACTAGTATAAACTCTAGATTCAGTATCCTATGTGCCTTTCGGGATCTCATCCTTAGAATAATACTCCTCATCACTTCAACTACTAACTTCAATCTCTTGCTAGGAATTCACTAGCCCACAAAGCATTTATCCATATATAAACCAACATGAAATTCAAGGCTATCATTTTAACCGTATTTAAACTCCTAGGGAACCAACCCACCAAAGCATCTTCCCCATATTCTCTAATACCTCTATCAATAACAACTTCTATGCACTATCCCCAAGAAGGAACACATGAAATTTTAGCTAACCATGACATAGAATTTACCAAAAATTTGCCTTAATCTTTCTTAACATTTATAGACTTACGCAAGATAAGCATACAAGAATCATTCCAAAATAAGAAATAGTTTCCCTCTCAAATCTAAACAATTGTTCATCACCACTATCATTTCATGTAGAGAGGTTAGTGAAATGTTAGATCATAGGAACCTGAAGCATGAAAGATTATTATAGTAACCTTGACACTTAACTGAGGCCTGAGGAAAAGAGTATTGAAGGCATGGATTCATTAAACAGATCTAAACTGAGGACATACGTGCCATAATGCAAATTTCACTTGTCATTAATTGTGTACCATGAGTTATAGGAACTAAGCATACCGTAAACATGAGTATATGAGTCATCATCTGTATGATTACAAATTGAAATTCATAAATTCATGGAATATGATTTGTATTGCTGAGTGAACTGGAAATCCTTATAACAGGAACCAGGAGCATACATGATTCTCTATATAAAGTGCATGAATATGAGCTATGATCACAAAGCATACTTGTAAGGCATGAGTAGATTTCATAATTATTGAAGTATAAGAATTCACATTGAGATAAAAATGATTCGGGTATCTTCCTTTCCTACTATTTTTCTATAATATATTCTGGAATTTTTACCAAAATCTGATAACCTGACTTGGTTTCTTGTTCTATCATCTCCCCTTTAGATTTAAGCTATCATTATATGTCAGTGGACCTCTTTAATAAATTCTAAACTGAACTATAACCACATTTCTTTAGAGTCTGAGATATAACAATACACATAAATAATAAAATCGCCTTGAAAGACTATATGTTAAAGTGTAAAATTTACTTCTAGTACTTCATTCTGAGATAGAACTCTTAACTTTCTATAGCCCCAATATTCATCATATAAATAACTTAAACACTTAATAACTTAGAATCATAAAGAATATCACCATACCCTGAGTTCACACCTTCTAGAATTTCAAACTCTTGTTTCTATTAGCTCAATCATCAAAAAAATCAAACTTAGATTGTAACACTTAATATGGATATGCACAAAAGTTCCCATACACTAATACACACTTATTACTACTGGATAGGAATCATGAAACAGTAATCAACACAAAATTTTATGAACATACTCAACCTTAACAAGCTCCTGATCATTAGGGTCACTGCCTAATCTCTATCTAGACTAATGAATTAGCATTCTCTAAGTTTCCCTTAAATAAGAAATCTCAATCTAAGTGATATTAAATAAACTACGTAAAACCCTTCTAGCTCCATAGATAGATAATCCCACTTAATTTAAATAGACACTATCACCACTTAACTACAGCTAACTTCTAGGTTCACGCTTCTAATTCTAGATTATATGATGTCATAGGATTCTAAGAAGGGATCTGAGGGCATATCTAACTATGTGTTAATAAACAATTTTCATGAACATGAATGAAATCTTTAAAATCTTGGCACATAAAGGCACTAATTGGATCCTTTTGAGCCTACGTACAATTTCATAACTCTCTGTGGAGATTGTTTGAGAAAACTCTATTGGTAGATATTTAAGAAAAACTGTTTCTGTAACCTTAAAAATAAAGAAAAGTTTGTATGAATTGAGCATTACGAGAATTTGTATAAGTTTCATAGATAACATCTTTGCTACATAATTTGAGATATGAAAGAAGGGAAATATTTCTTAAATGCCTGTAGCCTCTCGATTAAAAGTATAAGCGTCTTCACACCATTTCTCAAGACTCAACTAGACACAACTTCATAAACAACCTAGTACACTTGAACCTTGTGCTTTAATACAAAGTTTTTCATGACCCAAGACTACCCCTATACATAATATGGCACTTAGGACTACAAGTGATCCCAAGCTAACTTATGTACTAGCATAATCCTTGACCAAAAAATTTATAATGTAAATAAACACTAAATTTTTTGAGTGAAAACATAATCATGAGAAAATCTAAATGAATGTAATACTGATAATGTTTACAGCATGATAAACTACAAAAAAGAACTTGAATTACATATTATGAGTGTGACTCAATATCTACGAAGCCTTTACTATACGGACTATAGGTGGGTGGGACATGCCTCCAACTACCATAAATTAATACATAAGAATAATAATATTACAACACATGAAATACAACTGACTTGAGTTCCTAATATTAGCAAACTTATTACGTGTTGACTGAATGTTGATAATTATCTAACCCTAGTGTATGGACTACAGCTGGTACCTACATCATTAAGGAATCTATCCACAAACACATATGTGTGGTCAGTACTTTGAAATGTACTGAGTATATTGGGATATTCACTAAGTCCTGGAACTATTTAAATATTCTTTAAAATTGAGTATATAAGTTAATTGTTGAAACATACATTTAAAACATAGTTATACATAAAAGCTGTAAGTCATAGTGAGATTTATAAATCATGTTATAAAAATAATTTTGTAAGTTGGGAAGAAGGAGAAACATAAATACTATATGTTAATCTCATGTAAAGCTAAACATGCTATAAAACTAAAATGAGTATCAAGTATGTATACTGAGCATGGAAACACAAAATGATTGTTTCATAAATAGTTCATAAAGACCTTGTGGTCATGAGTGATGTGGAATTGTATCCTTGAAGGCTTAAATTGGCTAAGTGGGTTAGAGTCCTTGAATATTGAACTAAGTGGATGTGAATGCATAGACAAAGGGTTAGATTCCCAATGTCAACTATTAATGGATGTGATGGGTTATTGTTAGTGTCCACTTGCTTTAAAAGATGGCTTGTGGTTAGAGTCCACTTGCCTAATAAAATGATTTATGGTTAGAGTCCATTTGCTTGATAAGTGGGCTTATGGTTAGAGTCCACTTGCTTAATGATATGGCATGAGGTTAGAGTCCTTTTGCTTAATATAATTGGGAATTTCAAACTTCCTAGCCTACACAAGTAGGAGGTTAGAGTCCTATAGTTAATATATCTTGATTGGTTGCTTCGTTATGTAGGATAATTCTTGTGTCATTTGCGTCACTTTATCTATAAATACACCTACAATTATGTTTAAGTATGTAAATGAGGTTTCTTATGATGGTTTTACTTGGATTTGAATAACGACATTATTTTATCCTTATCCTTGAGTTACATGATAGTGCTCTAACCACTAACAATCTTCGAACCCTGTGTCCCCATGCGACACAGGGGCTAGAGATTCTTTTTATCTTTTTGCACAGTGACCAAGTGTTTGAGCGGTTTGTGTGTTGACTTTGAAGTAGTGAACTTCCATACTCTGGAAGGCGTACATTTTAAGGTCTTTATTTTTTATGTCATAGACTTGTATTATACTTGGTATTAGGCTATTATTAGGGTATGTCCCAATATATTATAAACATCAAATTTGTAGAGGCTTGGTTGCTGACTGTGGACTTAGGTATGTTGTTTATTATATTGATATTTATGGGTTAATCATACATTTCTTAAGCGATAATTTTTTCTCTGGTTTTCACTATCTTACTATATGGTTATAGTTCATCCAATACTTTAGGATCGATATGATAGTTGGTTTAGATTAATGGGGATATCTTCAATCCTTGTTGTGTTTGAGATGCCCATACGACAAGGCCTGGTTTTGGGTCATGTCAAGTTGATAATAGAGCCTAGGTTCATGGTCAGTTGGGTTTCCACAAAATCATGTCTAGTAAAGTCTCCTTAACGGGTATGTAGCACGTCACACTCATAAGACATAGGCTACAAGGAATTTAGGAATATTTCTATTTCTTGTGGTTCTATTTTGAGTTATAGAGTCAAGGTCTTGGATTCTTCTTATATATGTTTTCTTAACTTCTAGATCATGCCTCCAAGAATATTTGATGTTCAGGAAAACCCTTCTTTCCTGGTAGAGAAAAATATTTGCAAAGATTGTCTAATATATAGAGTTTAGACCAGGTCTAGAGGTCTGGTTCCTAATGGTCTTGGAGTTCCACTGGTTCACTTTAGTCCTCCTCCAATTCCTCAGGCTGACATAATAAATGATGAGTTTCATTAGTCAATTAATATAATTGCTCAATTGGTGGCTTCTCAGGCTTATTGTGGTGTATCTGCCACTCTATTTCTTGAGGCCACATTGGTAGGCCTGTTTATGAGGTTGGGTCCTCCAAACTTTACCGGTGTTAAGATGGTGGAGGATTCTTAAGGTTTTTTGTATAAGATGGAAAAGATTTTTAGAGTTATGCATGCTACTAAAATAGACGGGGTGGAGTTAGCAGCCTATCAGATGAAGGATGTGGTGTACCATTGGTAAGAAGAGTGGGATCAAGGAAAGGGTGATATTGATGAGTCATCTTTGTGGGTGTATTTCTCTAGTGCCTTCCTTGACCTCTTCTTTCCTCAGGAGTTGAGGAAGCATAAGTGAAAGAGTTTATGAATTTGAGGTAATGCAAAATGTCTATAAAGGATTATGCCATAAAATTCCATTAGTTTTCTAGGTATTCTCCTAAGATTGCTTTTAGCATGAGGGATAGAATGCATAACTTTGCTTTGAGATTGTCTTATGAGTTGGTCCTTAAGAGAAATCCGACTTTATTAATCAAGGACATGTACATCTCTAGATTGGTTATGTATGTACAATTGGTGGAGAAAGAGAAAAAGAAATAGGTTTAGTTTAGTCAAAGGAAGGGGAAGAAATTTAGGCCTTTTGAACAAAGTGGTAGAAATAGAGGTAGGTGGCTAATAAAGAAGTAGAGGAGTTATGATTCATTCTCCTCAACTGGTGCTCCTTACCCAAAGCCATCGGGTGATCGTCGGTCTTAGTTTAAAGATGGGTTCTGGGCACAATGTGCCCAATCTCAAGCTAGTGGGGTGCAGTTGGCTCCCTCCTAACCTCCTAGTAGATTTTGTGGTCAACATTATCATGGCCAGTGTCAGAAGGGGAGAAATAGATGGTGTAGATGTTATTAGATTAGGCATATAAAGCGAGAGTGCCCTTCTCTAGTTGGTTCTTGGGAAAATAGGGCCCCTATTGCTACTTCATCTGCTCCTACACCAAAGTGTGCTATTCTTACTTCTACTTCTATTTCTAGTACCGACATGGGACAAAATCATTTGTATGCACTTGCTACTTACTGGGAGTTCGAGGCATCTCTAGATACTGTTACGAGTATGTTGAAACTTTTTTCCCATGATGTGTAATTTGTACTTGATCCAAGGTCTTATCTCTCTTATGCGACCCTAATTATGGCTGTGTATTTTGGCTTTGGTCCTAAGTGTCTATTGGTCCTTTTTTCAATTTTTACCTCAGTAAGAGACTCTGTTATTGTTAAAAGTGCCTATTGGGGGTTTGTGGTATCTGTTAGTGGTAGAGAAACTCTTTTAGACTTTATAGAGTTGGACATGGTTGATTTTGATAATCTTTGTGAATGGATTGGTTGCACTCTTTCTATGCTTTCTTAGATTATTGAACCCGTAAGGTCATCCTTAAATTTCTTATTGAGTCGATCAATGAATAGGAAGGGAGTTCTTTAGTGCCTAGAAGGAGGTTCATCTTATATCTTAGAGCCTGAAAGTTGTTTATAAAGGGGTATTGGTCTCATTTAGTCTGAGTTAAAGATTCTAACTTGGAGGTTCCTTCTATAGAATCTATTTCCATAGATAAAGAGTTTCCCAAGGTAATTTGAAATAACTTTCATGGTATTCCTCCCGATAGAAAAATTGATTTTGGCATTGATATTCTTTCATACACTAATTTGATTTCCGTCCTTCCTTATAGAACGGCTCTAGTGGAGTTAAAGGAGCTCATAGATCAATTGAAGGATCTCTTAGATAAAGATTTTAGCCATCCTAGTGTGTCTTCTTGTAGTTCTTTGGTGTTTTTTTGTTAGAAATAAGGATGTTTCCCTTTGGATGTACATTGACTATCATAAGTTAAATAAGGTGACCATACAGAATAAGTATCCTCTTCCTAGGATTGATTACTTGTTTGATTAGCTTTAGGGTGTGAAGTTTTTCTCTAAGATTGATCTTAGGTCGGCTTATCATCATCTTAAGATTAGGGAAAAAAATCCATAAGACGGCCTTTAGGACCCAGTATGGTCACTATGAGTGCCTAGTTATGTATTTTGGGTTGACCAATGCCCAAGAAGCATTCATGATTTTATTAATAGGGTTGTAACACCAGCATCTAGTACCGGAATGTTACATGGTGCTTATGACCGCAAAGGACCACAAGCTAACCCATGACTGATATCTATAACTAAGCACTGAATAGTATACTATAAATATACGGAATATAAGTTGTAAGGCCATAAGGTTCAAAACTAAACTTATACTGAGTATAAAACAATGTCTATAATGGGGTATAATAATACCTAAAACTGAAATAAACTATCTGAAACATGATGTAGTCTAAAAGCCTCTAAACTGTCTGAAACCTGTGGAGTAGATGGGACATGTCCCCAACTAACTTCGAACTACTGAAATAATAAAGTAACAATATATTAATGCTATCCTAAAATGATGAGGACTCACTGGGGTCTGGCTGTTGAACTTCTGATCTACTAAGGATGCTTAGGAGCTCATGCTTTAAAACCTATGGTATAAAAAATCATAGTGCAAATGCGTTAGTACATTAAATATACTGGTATGCAAGTGAGGTAGGCTGAATTCAATGGTTCATATACATGAACAATACTAACTAACTGAATAACATGAACGTGAGAATACATGCATGAATACATAACTATAACAGAGATCGTGATAACACTGACTCATGCATTCTGATAACGTGAATTTTTTGATATTTGAGTACTAATACTGGGATACTAAATGACTAAGTCTATTGAGTGGAGAGGAACTGATGTTGTATTACCTATATAGGAATGACTATTTTTGACAGTTCTGATTATAAAGAACTGGTATGATTGATTATATCTGTCAGTCCTGAAATCTAAATATTGGTAACATGAATTTCATATAACTAATATACTATTAACTGGGTGATTATGTTTCACAGTCCTAAAATCTAATGGAACTAGCTAAGTTCCATACAGTACTGAGTGATTGTATCTGACTGTCCTAATATCTGAAGAACTATCTGAATTTTATTATTGAGAATGAGTCTGAAACTATAACTGTGGGAAGTAGTGATCTAACTGACATGCCCTTAATAAGCTATTATAGCTGTGTTGGGGTCCAATCTGTAACCCCAATTAGAAGGGAGTCAATACCGCGCCACTGGTAAGGACAAGTTATGAGTGGCCCTCATTTGACTGTGTCCCTAAAAAGAATGGTGGAAACCTCATCTAATAGTGTTTATCCACATCATCAACCCTCATCTGTCAGTTTTAATGTCTTAACCTATGCTGGCTACATAGTTCTGCAATGCAAGGATTTCTTCTAAGGATCACACCCTCATCTGTCAGTGTGTGTCCTCATCATTGGGTTTACTCGGTGCTAAATCCTACTCCGATCTGAATGGACACTGAACATGATTGACTGAACTGAACTGAGTTCACTGAGTTCCATTGACTGACAAAATACTGCTAATATTACTGAATTACTGAGCTTTCAAAGATTACTGGGATTACTGAGTTTACTGAGTTTTCCTGAGTCACATTACTGACTTAATTCAATGGATCATGGCTGGACTGAGAGTATCTTGGAAACATCACATTGGCTCTAGGCAAACAACTAAATTGTTGGGTACAAGTACACCAAGGACTGGATACCATAAAATTGCAAGACTTGACACTTCTCGAACACACGACTAATATCAACAATTCATAATACTATAAGTTGGTGATTTCATGAAGTACTTCATTATCCTAATCTTGTACATTGAAGGAATGCATATAATCAATGTCATAATTCCATATTCTAGAATTATGAGCATTTCAATAAATATCTACATTGCACATCAATTGCATGGGAGTCATTTGGACATAAGGGTAAAAAATGAATCCATCACTTCAGTTACAATCGAACTATATTACATTTTTTTTAGTCTTCTCGGCATTTTTCTAAACACCTTACATGCACCACTTAGGGCATGGGTATAATCATTAATTAACACCTCATAAACCATTCAATTCATGGATTTAAACTTATATACTAATGTAATTCCATAAAAATACATTGAGATTCCAACTTAGGAACCATCCGACAACAATCACATAAACATAATGAACCCACCACATAATATTCATAATACATTATTTAAAACTTGATTCTTGGGCTTCATAGAAGAATGAAATCTAAGAATAAACACTATGCATACCTGAGTTAATGAATATGGAAGGATTGATGGAGAGTTCTTGTGGTTTGGCCCTTGAATTTGAGATGTAGGGTTATTTTTATTAAGAGAGAAGGATTTTGTTCTTGACAGAAAGTGAGGAAAAGTTATGTAATAGGGTTTTTAGGGCATAATTTCATGGTTAAAGGCTGATTTGGGTCATGGAAAAAGACCTAATTGCCCTTAGAAGGTTTTTATTTTTCATCACTGTAAACTCAATTTTGGTACCTGGCATGTACGGCGCTATCGCGCCTTGCCACTTGAAATTTCCAACTGGCAATTGGGTTGACAATGCAATGCGGTGAAATCACATTATAATATTTGATGGGACCTAGAATGCTACCGCAATGCGGTGGTATCACTCTGAGACACTTGAAATCGATAATTGTGAAGTGGGTTTTTGGTGCAATGCACCTCTATCATGGAGAAATACTTGAAATCGACAATTTCCATTTAACCTAGCTTCGCGACACACTGATGGCTCAGGTGATACACTATCTCATTAAAAAGGTTCTGACTCTTTGACTGGGTGTCGAATTTGGGTGAATTTGGTATCGATGGAAATCTAATTCAATTTCACATAACAAAAAGTAAAAATATTGAAAATTCCATAAGTATACAAGTGGATTCATCTTTTAAAGAAAGTCTTTAACATTTTTTGGATGATTTTAAGCTAGGTAGAAGTACGGGGTATTACAAGGGTCTTCCATCTATTTTGGATTTATTTGTCATTGTCTTCATTAATGATATCTTTGTCTATTGTAAGAGTAAGGAGGATCATGTCGATCACTTCCGTGCTATGTTATAAATCTTCAAGGGTCATCATTTATATGCCAAGTTCTCTAAGTGTGAGTTCTTATTAAAGGTTGTGAATTTAATGCGTCATGTTAGCACTAATGAAGGGATCATGGTGGATCCATAAAAGGTTATGTCAGTTAAGAAGTTTCCAAGACCCATGACTCCAATCGATATTTAGAGCTTCTTCAATCTAGCAAGTTACTATAGAAGATTTGTGGAATGCTTTTCAAATATAGCTACCCTATTGACTAAGTTGACCCAGAAAAAGGTCAAATTATTTTGGTCGGATGTGTCTGAGGGTAGTTTTTAGAAGTTTAAGGATAAATTTACTTTAACTATCAATTTTACCTTGCCCGAGGCTAATGATGATTTTGTAGTATATTGTGATACTTCCCGTATTGGGCTTGGTAGTGTATTGATACACCATTTTAGAGTGGTGACCTATACTTCTAGGCAATTGAAAGTTCCAAAGAAGAACCACCCTACTCATGATTTTAAGTTATTACTCGTGGTGTTTGAATTAAAGATTTGGTTACATTATCTCTATGGTGTTTATATTGATATCTTTTATGATCATAAGAGCCTTCACTATGTGTTTTCTTTGAAAGAGTTGAATCTCATACAAAAAAAGATGACTTCAATTGCTAAAGGACTATGATGTGAGCCTCCATTACCATCCAGGTAAAGCTAATATAGTCGCTGATGCTCTTAGTAGGCTATCTATATGAAGTTTATCATGTGGATGAGGATACACAGTAATTGGTGAAGGACATTCACCGTTTGGCTAACTTGAAGTTCGTCTTGTAGACTCTGAGGGTGAGGGTGTATTTGTACATCAAGTATCACAGTCATCTCTTTTGGTAGTGATAAAGGAAAACCAAATATTGGATACCAATTTTATAAATATTAAAATTGGTATCGGTCAACAAAAGCTTATTTATTTTATGATAGGTGGTGATTGAACCTTGAGGTACCAAGGTAGGCTATGTGTTTGTCATGTTGATGGATTAAGGGAAAGGATTATTTTTTAGTCTCATAGATCTTAGTATGCTATTCATCTTGGTTCTACAAAGATGTATCATGATCTTAGGGAGCTCTATTGGTGGGATAATATAAAATGAGATGTGTTTATGTGGCTAAGTTATGGTGTATCAACAAGTAAAAGTTGAGAACTTAAGGCCCTAGGGTTTTTACCAAGATATTGAATTGCCCAAGTGGAAGTAGGTGTCAATTAATATGGATTTCATCACTAGCCTTCCCCTATATTAGAATCAATGTGATTATATTTGTGTCGTTATGGATAGAACGACCTAGTCCGCTTAATTCTTGCCTGTGAGGACTAGTTTTTTGGCAGAGGATTTTGCCAAGTTTTATCTTGTAGTTATTATAAAGTAACGTGGTGCTCCAGTTTCTATTTTTTTGTATCGTGGTACTCCATTCTCATCTCACTTTTGGAAATCATTTTAGAATGGTTTTTGAACTAAGGTGTGCCTTAGAATTGCTTTCCACCCACAGATGGATAGACAAGTGGAGAGGACCATCCAGACATTGGAGGATATATTGTGTGCTTATGTAATTGATTATGTGGGTAGTTGGTTTGACCATTTTCCTTTGATTGAATTTGCCTATACAATAGTTACTACTCTAGAATTTGTATGGCTACTTTTGAGGCATTATATAGTAGAGATGTCATTCTCCAATTGGCTAGTATGAACATGGTGTGGGTAAGTTTCTTGGCCTGATTTGGTTCACCAAGCCTTGCAAAAGGCAAGCGGATTCATGATAGGTTGAAAACCGCTCAAAGTCTCCAAAAGTCCTATGTATATGTGAAGCATAGGGACTTAGACTTTAATGTTAACGATTGGGTAATCTTAAAGGTATCACCCATGAAGGGAGTGATGTGGTTTGGTAAGAAGAAGAAACTTATTCCTTGGTATGTTAGTCCATATTTGATTTTAAAGAGGGTTGGTAATGTTTCCAATGAGTTGGAGTTGCCTCTAGTTTGAGCTCTATTCATCTGGTATTCCATGTGTCCATGTTCTGGAAATGTCTGGGTGATACTTGGTTTGTTGTTTCTTTGGAGGATGTTGACATTTCAGACTCTTTTTCCTATGAGGAGGTCCCGATGAGGATCTTAGTCATCAAGTTTACCTGATTGCAAAGGAAAGAGGTGGCTTCGATGAAGGTTCTATGGAGGAACCAAAAATCCAAGACACATGGGAGATGGAAGGGGACATGATGTCAAAATATCTGTATTTGTTTTTCGTTCTAGAAACTCGTTTTTGGGGTATGTGATAATCTTTTTTACTTTATTTATGTCTTTGATAGGTAATGGGTTCAAGTCCCTAAACTTTGAATTAGGCAACTGTTTTGATGGATAATGGGTTCGAGTCCTAAAGTTAATTGGATGAATGGTTGATTGATAATGATCATGGCATGTCTCTTAGATGTGTAATATGTCTTTGTTTTCTAACTTGGTTTAAGGTTAGCTTGATATGCTATGATGTGTTAATTCATTCTTGTCCTTGCCTTACACATCATTCGAAGATGAATGATCCAAGTGGGAAAGAATTGAAACTTCTTGGCTTTTCAATATTAGAAAAATTCACTAAGTCGAGTTTCTTGACAAGGTACGGTTTAAGCATTCCACTATATTCTATGGTATGACTTTCGCTCACTCTCTTATATGTTAGGGAGTGTAGTACGGGTTATATTCTGTCCAAGATATGGTTTGGCCTCACCCAAGTTGTATGATAGGGTACTAGTCATAAGTTGCCATGTCGTATGATGTCTTAAGCTAGACCTAGCACAGTCTGCTTAGGTTATGAGTTATAGGGTACTTCTCGTACCTTAGGATACAAGTTATGCATATATAGTCATATATTGGATAGTTTAGAGGTCAATCGTGAGGTCTAGGGCATGAGTTAGGGTACCACTTGTACCCTAAGGTACGGTTTAGGTGTGGAAGTCATATGCTCTTAGTTTTAATTTTCATCTTTGAAGATGGGGATATTTCAGACATTTCACACCCCTAAACTCTTATGACCCATGACTTATAACATTTTTTGACCGTTCATTCTCCACTTGGACAAGATTATAACATTCCAAAACACTCTTTACACTTCTTCAACAAGATTGGAGGCTAGGGTTTCAAGAGGTACTCATCTAAAGGCTAAAGGGGTCAAGTTCATTCCTTGAATCATCAGGTGTAAGGCATGTGAATCTTTCCTCATTGGCGTTTCTCAAATATTATATGTTTCAAACATTGATTTTTATTCTTTAATAGTTGGTTTTCAAAACAAATATTGAGGGTTTTGATACATAGTGATGAATGCTGTTTACTCTTGCTTAAACTTGCGCTTACATATATTTTTGGTGATGGTTTGAACATGTGGGTGCTTGTTGATTGTGATTTATTAAATGAGTCATGAGTAACTCTAATCTTGGTGATTTTCACTTTGGTTTTGGTCATGGTAAAGGTATGCCCTCAAGGTGTGTCTAAAAATATCTAAGACAAAATAACTAGTTACATATTAATAATGTTTAGAACTAAGGAGGTGGCTTAATAAGTATGGATGGTTAGTAAATGGTATTGTAAAGGCCTTATTGGCCATGTAATGAGTCAATTGGTGACTTTTGTTGTTTGTTTGGTTAAAGGGGTTAGATTCCCTAAGCATGAAATTGAATTGTGTTTTGAACTAAAGCTTGGTATAAGAAAGCTAATGAACAGTGAATGTCTTTGTATGGGCCTTGATGACAACAAATTAACTTTAATGATGATTGAAGCTAAGGCATTGTCCTATTAAAGTTATTGATTTATAAATAGTTCATAAAGAACTTATGGTCACGTATGGTGTTGAATTGTATCCTTGAAGGGTTGGATTGGCTAAGTGGGTTTGAGTCCTTGAATTTTGAACTAAGTAGGTATGAATATATGAAAAAAGGTTTAGAGTCCTAATGTAGATTATTAATGGACGCAATGGCTTGTTATTAGATTCCTTTTCCTTTAAAAAATGGCTTGTGGATAGTGTCCATTTTCCTACTAAATGATTTGTAGCTAGAGTCCAGTTGCTTGATAAGATGGCTTATGGTTAGAGTCCACTTGCTTAATGAGACAACTTAAGGCTAGAGTACTCTTGCTTAATATAACCGGCAATTTCAAACTTCCTAACCTATGCTAGTGGGAGGTTAGAGTCCTTGACTTCATATATCATGATTGGGTGCTTCAAAATGCATGCTAAGTTATGATTCCTTTTCAGCACTTTATGCACCAATACATGTCTAAATTTATGCCGAAGTATAGAAATGTAGTTTCTTATGATTGTTTAACTTTGTTTTGAATAGTGACATTACCTTATCCTTACCGTTGAGTTACATAACAGCTCTCTAACTGCTAACCATCTTTGAATGTTGTGTCCCTATGTGAAATAGGCGCTAGAGCTTCTACTTCTCTTCCAGTGCAGTGGCCAGGTGTTTGAGTGACTTGAGTGTTGACTTTGAAATGGTTAGCTTCAATACTTTGGAAGGCATAAATTTTAGGGTATTTATTCTTATGTTTTTATTAGACTTAGTTTTTTCTTATTATTGGGGGGCATGTACTGACGTATTATAGAAATCGGATTTATAGAGACTTTGTGGATTAATGTGCACATGGGTATGTTGTTTAGTACATTGACATTAATGGATTGATTAGACATTTCGTAAGTAATGATTGTCAGTCTTGTTTTTGATATCTTATTATATGGTCAATGTTCATTCGATACTTGTGGATAGATTTTAGAACACCCAAGAATGTGGACTTTCAAAATTTTTGGTTTGATGGTCATGATCATTATATGTATTGCATTGTATCCTTGTTGTGTTTTGTTTCTAACTTATGTAAAAGGTTGCCTTGATACATGTTGATGTGTTAACTTATTTATATGCTTTATTTACCCTTACTTCATGGACAAATGCGCCTAAATAGGGAAGAATTGAAATATCTAGACTTAAACCCTTGAGAAGACAACTCCTTTTTATGTCTCTGAAGTAGATACAGTTGGGGGAGCTTGAGTCTACCCTAGGTCACGAATCGTACCCCTCTCTCCTTACCTTTCGTATCATAGATAGTATATTAGGGTAATGTACTATCCTTCATACAAATAGGTCATTCCATGGTCGTAACCATGCTTATGATTCATATAATACTCAACCGTATAGATAGTCTCAAACCTAGTGGACTGTTTTGGAAATGGCTTGTCTATATGAGTTAGGTCACGAGTCACAATATTTGGATATAACTCAAGGGTGCCATTTTGTACCCACAATAGTGTGGTTAACCTAGGAGAAGTGTTAGGGTACGAGTTAAGGTATCACTCGTACCCTAGGTGATGATTGCCAAGTGAACCATATAGAGAAGTCATACCCCTACACAAGTGTACTTTCTAGTTTTTTATTAAGGACCTTTTGTTCATTTCCAAAGACAAAAAACCTAAGTCCTTGCACTATATAAGGCATGGTAGCCTCTAAGTCTTTATTTATAAGACTAAAACACTATTAATCACTCAAAAACGCTCTTGAACTAAGATTAGAGGCTAGGGTTTAGAAGAAGCTCATGTAGTGGAAAGAAGGAGTCAAGATTGTTGGCGCATCATCTTGTTTAAGGCATGTATTTCTTCCTCTCATAATATAACTCTAAATCCATGTATTTCACACTTGAATTAGTAAGTTTACATAGTTGCTTTGAATCAAATAAAAAGTGTTTTACTACCTAAAAATGAATAATGATGATTCATTTTTATACTAGTGTTGATACATGTTATTGATGGTAGATTGCATATTTTAATGCTTGTTGTATCTTGTTTAAAATGAGGGTTTTGATTAATCCTAGTCTTGATGATGTCTACCATAAAAATGAGCAAGCTATAAGCATGCACACTAGGTGTTTGCGAAAATGACTAAGTGAAATATCTAGTTACTTGTGGGTGATGTTTTGAGTTAGGGAAATGCCCTAATGAAAATGAATGATTGGTAAATAGTATGTTAAAGTTATTTTGAACAATGTATTGTTTACTTAGAGATACTATTTTATCAATGACTAACAAAGGATTGAAACCCTAATCATAAAAATAAACTTGTTGTGTGGGTTTATCCTTATATGGTGAAAGGTTGTTAATGAATTATAAATGGTTATGTGGGTCTTTGTGAACATAAATGATTGTAATGTTATGTTGAATAAAGGCATGTGGCTTATTAAAATGATGAATGGTTAAATAGTTTTGTGAAGGTCAAATGTATATCTATTGAATTAGCCTAGTGGACATGAATGAGTCATAATAACTGTGAAAGCTTAGAAATAGTTGATAAAAATCTTGTTAAACATGTAATGGGTTAGCTTCTACCTTAAATAGGGCAATTGCCCTTTTTATATTAATAATTGGTAATTGGTATTGTGTTGGTGTGATTAGCCATGTAATTTGTTATACTATGACCATGTTAGTTTAAGGGCTAAGAAGAGGGGTTCTATTCCTTTAACTTGAACATAAATTGTATATTGGACCAAGTGTTGTTAAAATGTGATATGATGTTTCTAATGACATGTTAATGACTTGTGTAGGTCTTGAGGAACTCAAATTGAATTGTATGATGAATTGAATAAAGGCATCGGCCTATTGAAATGGTTCAGCATTGAAGTCTCCCATAGGGGCCAGGTGGTCATGTATAATGTTGAATTGGCTAAGTGAGCCAAAGCCCTTAAATGTGACATGCAGTGTATGAATGAACATGCATAAACTAATGGGTAAAGATTTCAAATATTGACTAATGGTGGCAATGTGATGGCTTGCGGCTGGAGTCCACTGCCTTATGAAATGACTTATAGCTAGAGTCCCTTGCCTTATGAAATAACTTAGGGGTAATGTCCCCTCATCCAATGACTTATGGGTAATGTCCCCTCATCGAATGACTTATGGATAATGTCCCCTCATCAATTCACTTATCGGTAATGTCCCCTCGTCTAATAACTTACGGGTAATGTCACCTCATCTAATAGTTTGTGGTTGGATTCCCTTGCCTAAAGAGATCTCTTGAGGTTTAAATACCTCGCCTAATGTGTAAGCATGTGATTATAGTTCCATACACACTTGAATGTGTAAGCATGCGATTGGAGTCCTATACCTACTTAAATATGTACGGATGTTATTAGAGTTCTATGCCCAGTTTAATATATGATTATGTTATTAGAGTTCTATGCCTAAGTGAATGTGTGAGCATGTGATTAGAGTCCCATGCCTAGTTAAATATGTGATTATGTGATTAGATTTCCATGCCTAGATGATTGTGGCATATTGTAGAGACCTTATTTTAATAGATAACTTTATGGTTATAGTCCCTTGCTTGATAAAGCGTAACCATGGATGAAGTACCTTGTCGAATGATATTAGAATGTGGTTAAAATCTTATCCATAATAAGGATGCTATGAATCTATGTGTGAAATGTCGGAGTACCCCATGTTGTGTCATATGATTAAAGTATTTGAGAATGCTATTCAGTCTTGATAACTTGATTGTCATGCGATATATCAATATGTAAAGATAAATGTGTAAATATGATTGAACATGATATATTGACTTGTTGTTTAATGATGATATCATTTTATCCTTATCCTTGAGTTACATGCTAGAGTTCCAATCACTAACCATCTTTGAATGCTACGTCCCCACGCCATGTAGGCTCCAGAGCTTCTCCCTTTTCTTCTACACAGTAATCAGCTGTTTGATCATCTTTATGCGTTGACCTTTAAGGGTGAGCTTTCATACTCCAAAACACCTACCTTTTATATTCATTTTACTTTATGTCATAGACTTATATAGGTTTGGTAGTTGGTTATCATCGGGGGCATGTCCCAACATTTCTTTGACACAATTGTTTTGAGGTTTTGTGGGTGACTGTGTACTTGGTCATATTGTATATACTGTTGTTATTAATACAATGGTAGATATTATGTTGCACTGGCTATTAGACTTATATTTTTGATATTCTTACTTTATGGTCGGGATCTCTTCGACTCGTGTGGATGTTTATTGATGCTTAGGTTGGGTTATAGGGCAATCTCTGATATATGTGTACTCGAGGTACTCATACAACATGTTTCATATTTTAGGTCATATTTTAGGGTGTGTCAAGTTGCTTTCTGAGCTAGGTTCATGGACAGTTGGAGTCCACAAAATCAAATCAGGTAGAGTCTTTTTTGTGGGTTTAAAGCACACCACACTTATCAGAAAAAGGCTATGAGGCATTTAGGAATGTTTGCCTTTTTAGTGTTTCAATCTCAAGCTATGTAGAGTCTATGGCCTTGGATTTCTCTGATTTCTTCTTGATCATCTTTTAGATCATATATCCATGAGGATCTAATGTTAAAGCAAGCTCTTCTATCCCTACTGGGGTAATATGGATGAAGCTCATCCTACTTCTTGGATTCAAACCCAGTCAAGGGGCATGATATCTAATATTCTCATGGGGTCCTACCTGATCCTGCTAACCCCACTATGAGAGGTGGCATTTCTTCTCAGTCACCTCAAAATATTGGGTTCTATCTCTCCTTTGCACAGTTGGCTCAGGTTGGTGGAAAGTGGTCTAGGAGAAAGTATTAGGCAGGTCCTAGTTTTCACTTTGCGACTAGTGCTCCATACTCAAATCCATTGGTAGATAGGTGACTTCAGATTAGTAATTCTTATATGGCACAAGAGGGCCAATATTAGGCCAGTGGATCAAAATCCACATTCAGCTACTCTCCTTATTGGTTTTACTGTCAAATACATCATCGTTGTTGCGAGAAAGAAAAGGATCAGTGTTTTAAATATTATCAAATAGGATACATGCAATGGGAGTATCCTATTGTGGCTCCTTCTTAGGAGAGACAAAGGACATCGGTTTCCATTTCACCAGATATTACGCTCAGGGGTGTCACTTCTAGCTTTGTCATTGGAAATTAGTATCTCAATGCTCTTGCTATTCCTCAAGAGTTCAAAGCATACTCTAATGCTGACACGGGTATATTGAGAGTTTTCTCCCATTATATGTATTATTTGCTAGATCCTAGGTCAATTTTTCTTATGTAACTCAATTAATAGTTGTACTCCTTAATTGTGGTCCGAGGAGTCTATTGGTTTTTTTTATTTTTCTTCCCTGGTGGGAGACTCTATGGTCGTTAGGAAAGTTTATAATAGATTTGTGAAGTATGTTCGTGGTAGAGATACTCTTGTAGACTTGGTGAGGTGGGACATGGTCTAATTAGATATCATCCTAGAAATGGATAAGTTGCACTCTTGCTATGCTTCCATAGAGTGTCAGACTCGTAGGGTTATGTTTAATTTCACTAATGAGCCAGTGATTATAGGGGAAGATGTTTTCTTATTTATTAAAGTGCCTGTGAAGATCCTTTTCTTATCTCAAAACCTAAGAGGTGATTTCCAAGGGGTGTTTGTATCATTTTGTCCGAGTTAAAGGTTCTAACTCAGAAGGGCCTCCTCTATAACCCGTTATCGGGTTTAATGAGTTTTTTTTCGTGGCATTTGTGGGCTTGATGTATAAGTTATCCCATCCATTCTTGGAGATGTTTGTCATTGTCTTCACTGATGATATCTGAGTGCATTCTAAGAGTGAGGCGGATCATGTTGATCACCTCCATTAAATGCTTAAAACCCTTAAGGATCACCATTGGTATGCCAAGTTTTCTGAGGGTGAGTTTAGGTTAGAAGTTATGGCTTTGCTTGTTCATGTTATCTATCTCTAGTAAAGGGATCATGGTGTATTCCCCCTAAGGTATGCGGTGGTGTATCTTTTTTTGTCTATACCTAAGGGCTCCACTTTTGGTATGTTGTGTTGGGATGGGTCTCATTTGTGACCTAGATGGTTACTAGGAAGTTCTCCATACCTATGGTGTCGTATCTCCGACAAAAGGAGTGATGCTAGTCGGCGAAAAAAGGGAAGCTTAATCCCCATTGTATTAGTCCCTAGTCTATTTAATTTGGAAAGAGGGTTGGCAATATCGCCTATGAGTTAGAATAGCATCCTAGATTAAACTCAATTTCCCCTGATTATTCATATTTTTATGTGTGAGGATGTGTAGGTGATTCCTTGATTGTCGTTTCCTTAGAGAATGTTGATGTTTTAGGTTCTTTGACTTGGGAAGAGATCTCAGTGAGGGTCTTGGACCGGTAATTCGCCGTTTGTAAATAGTAGAAGTGGCTTTCGTAAAGGTTCTATGGGGGAACCAATGGTCCAAGAAAGCTCGTCTGGAGGAGTAAGAGGACATAAAGTCCAAGTATCCATGACTATGTTTTGTTATGGAAACTCATGCTTGAGGTGTGCATTGTTTTCCCTAACTTGGTCCATATCCTTGATAGACGATGCGTGAAATCATCGATGTTTGTGATTGGCTGGTGTCTTTAATTAATAAGGGATTTGAGTTCCCAAATATTTGAGTTGCATTATATCTTTGATAGGCAAAGGGATCAACCCCTTAAGCTTTGAATTGATCAAGTGTTTTGATAAATGGTGTGATGGAATCCCAAAAATATTAAATTAAAATAGTTAAATGATAAGGATCATGATACGTATCGTGTTGAAACCTTGTGGTGTAATTTGTCATAGTTTGGTCTGAAATGGTTTGAGATATGTTATAATATGTTAATTTGTGTTGATGTTATCTATACCAGTCATGTATGGATGAATGACCCTAAGTGAGGGAGAATAAAACACCCCAGAATGTGGCCTTGCAAAAATTTTTGGTTGGTTGGTGATGATCATGATATGTGTTATATTGTATCCTTGTAGCGTGTTATTTCTAACTTGTGTAAAAGTTTGCCTTGATGCATGATTATGTGTTAACTTCTATATATGCTTGATTAACCCTTCATTCAAGGACAAATGATCCCAAGTGGGAGAGAATTAAACCACCTAGACTTGAACCCTTGAGAAGACAACTCTTTTTTGTATCTTTGGAGTGGATACGATTGGGGGTGTTTGAGTCATACCCTAGGTCAAAACTTGTACCCTTATCCCCCTTCCGTTTCGTATCCTAGATATTATGTTAGGGTAATATATTATCCTTCATAATACAAGGACATCCCGTGGTTATAACTATGCTGACCAGTCGTATAATACTCAACCGTAAGGAGTAAAGTATCAAACCTAGTGGACGGTTTTGGTTACGGTTGGTCTACACGAGTTAGGTCAGGAGTCGTACCCTATGGATATGACTCAAGGTTTCCCTTTTGTACCCATAATAGTATGGTTCACATAGGAGTAGCCTAGGGTACGAGTTAGGGTACCACTTATACCCTTGGTCATGAGTGCCATGTAAACCGTATAAGGGAGTTATACCCCTGCACAAGTATACCCTCCAACATTTTATTAAGGACCTTTTGGTCATTTCCCATGCCAAAAATTCAAATTCCGTGCACTTTATAAGGTATGCAAGCCTTCTAAGTCTTCATTTACAACACTTAGACACTCCTAGTCACTCAAAAAGGTTATTAAACTAACATTAAAGGCTAGGGTTTTGAGGGAGCTCAACTAGTGGATAGAAGGAGTAAGATTGTTGGTGAGTTATCTTGTTTAAGGCATGTATCGCTTCCCCTCTTTAAATAACTCAAAACTCATGTATTTTGCACTATAATTAGTAAGTGTACATGGTGGTTTTGAATCAAATGAAAAGGGTTTTACTACCTAACAATGATTAATGATGAGTCATGTTTATCTTAGTGTTGATACATGTTATTGATTGTACATTGCATATGTGGATGCTTGTTGTATGTTTTTAAACAGGAGGATATTAAGTAATCCCAATCTTGATGATGTCTATCATGAAAATGACCTTGATATAAGTATGCACAGTAGGTGTTTGTGAAAATGTCTAAGTGAAATGCCTAGTTACTTGTAGGTAGTTTATTGAGTTATGGAAATGGCCTAATGAGCATGAATGATTGGTAAATGGTAAGTTAAAGTTATTGTGAGCCATGTATTGTGTATTTGGCGATATTGTTGTATCAATGACTATTAAGGGATTGAAACCTTAATCAAGAAAATAAACTTGTTGTGTGTGTTGAGCCTAAATTTGGTGAAAGCCTATTAATGAATTGTAAATGTTTATGTGGGTTCTATTGTCCATAAATAATGGTAATGATTTGTTGAATCAAGGCATGCGTCCTATTTAAATGATCAATGATTAAATAGTTTTGTGAAGGTCAAATGTATATCTATTGAATTAGCCTAGTGGACACGAATGAGTCATAATAATGTCCAAATGAATATGAATACTTGTAGATGGTTGGTTAAGGCCTTGTCTTCCATGTATTGAGTTATAATAAACCTGAATGCTTAGAAATGGTTGATGAAAACCTTGTTAAGAATGTAATGGGTTAGCTTGTCGCTTAAATGGGGCAATGTCCCTTTTTGTATGAATGTTTGTTAATTGGTATTGTGTTGGTATGGTTAGCCATGAAATTTGTTAAACTATGACCGTGTTGGTTTGATGGCTAAGAAGAGGGTTTCAATTCCCTAAAGTTGAACTTAAATTGTGTAAGGGACCAAGTGTGATGAAAAAGTAATATGATGTTGATAATGACATGTGAATGGCTTGTGTGGGTCTTGTGGACCACAAATTGAATTTATAATGAATTGAATGAAGGCATTGGCCTATTGAAATGGTTGAGAAATGAAGGATCTCATAGGAGCCATTTTTTCATGTATAATTTTGAATTGCCAAAGTGAGTCTATGCCCTTAAATGTGATATGAATTGCATGAATGAATACACATGAACTAATGGATCATGAGTTCAAATGTCGACTAATGATATCGATGTGATGGCTTATGGCTAGAGTACCTTGGCTTATGAAATGACTTGTGGCTAATATCCCCTTGTCCAATTACTTGTGGGTAATGTCCCTTCATCCAATGACTTGGTGGTAATGTCCCCTCGTCAAATGTCTTGTAGGTAATGTCCCCTAGTCCAATGACTAGGGGTAATGTCCCCTCGTCTAATGACTTCTGGCTAATGTCCCCTCATCTAATAGATTGAGGTTGGATTTCCTTGCTTAAAGAGATATCTTGAGGTTAAAATACCTCGCTTAATGTGCAGGTATGGGATTAGAGTTCCATGCCCACTTGAATGTGTAAGCATGCGACTTAAGTTCCATGCCTACTTGAATGTGTCCGTATGCGATTAGAGTTCCGTGACAGTTAAATAAGTTATTATGTGATTAGAGTTCCACGCCTAAGTGAATGTGCGAGCATGATATTAGAGTCCTGTGCCTAGTTTAATATATGCTTACATGATAATAGTTCCAAGCCTAAGTGATTGTGGTATATGGGTAGAGCCCTTGTTTCAATAGATAAATTTGTGGTTGTAGTCCCTTGCTTGATGAAGTGTAACCCCTGATGAAGTACCTTGTCGAATGATATGTGAATGTGGTTAAAGTCTTATGCATAATAAGGATGGTATAAATCTAAGTGTGGAATGTTAGTCCCCAAAGTTGTGTCATATGATTAAATAATTTGAGAATGTTATTAAATCTTGATAAGTTGATTGGAATGTGATATATCTATGTGTAAGGACAAATGTGTGAATGTGATTGAACATGATACATTAACTTGTTGTTGAATGATGATATCATTTTTTCCTTATCCTTGAGTTACATACTAGTGATCCAACCACTAATCGTCTCCAGATGCTACGTCCCTACAAGACTTAAGTATAGAGGCATCTTTTGCTTCTTCTACGTTGTGATCCAGTGTTCGAGCAGATTCATGAATTGACCTTGAAGTTGTGAGCTTCCATCTCCGGAACACCTACCTTTCATAGTAGTTTTAATTTATGTCATAGACTTGTATAAGTTTGGTACTTGGCTATCATAGGGGGCATGTCCCGTCATATCTTTGACTCCGTTGCTTAAAGGCTCTGCCGAGTACTGTGGACTTAGACATATTGGATAGACTATTTTTATTAATAAAATTATAGATATAGTCTAGCATTGTCTATTAGACTTATCTTTCTGTTATTCTTATTTTATGGTCGGGACCCCTCTGACCCATATGGATGTTTATTGATGATTAGGTTGGGTTACGGGGCAATCTCTAGTTCATGTGTGCTTGAGGTTCCCATATGACATGTGTCGAATTTTGATGTGTGTCAAATACGATGGTTGGGTTAGGTTAATGGGGAGATCTCTGATCCTTGTGGGCTAGAGATGCCCATACGACAATGCTCGATTTTGAGTCGTGTCACACCTGACCTACCTTGATGAGGGTTGTTCTATCTTTCCCATTAAAATAGAACTTGGACTGGAGTGATCACTAAACTGAGTCCATATTAGGCAAAGAGAAACACTCTCTGGCGAGGTCTCTAAATGTAATGCCCCAAAATCTAAGCTCTCGGGACGCCACACGGTGGTCCAAACTACAAGTAGTTCTGAGCTAACCCTAGCTGCCTTCTATTATGTCTGAATCTCAAAATCGGAGATATGAATGTAAAATTATAATATATGTGGAAATCTTATTTGAAACATACTAAAAGTTCTGGTAAAACAATACTGAAGGATTCTTAATACTTAATCAAATGTCTAAAACTGAATCTAGTAGAACGACAAGCCTCTACTAACTGATTCTAAAGAGTCACTGGGAAAGTCCCCAGCTAACTCAAACTGTCTGAAATTAATACATAAACATCGATTAATAAACTGAAAATATGAATTGCTAAGTCCCCGAACTATGAGGACTCATCCACTGTAGAGATATAATTGAGATGCTCGATAATCACTCGCGCTTCAGAGGCTGAGCACCTGAACCTATATTATGAGACAATGTAGCACAAAGACATCTATGTGGATCAGTACTTTGATGATGTACTGAGTATATGGGTGTGAATGCAATAAGTGAACAATATCATCATAAGTTATAAAATCGTGCATGCTAAATATAAATAACTCACATAGGCTTAAGTAAATCTGAAATCTGAAGATCATAAATCATAAATAATAAAGCATATACTGTAAATCCTGTGAGCCATTAAACTTTGTTCTGAAATCTGCATTATGTTCTTAATCTCAAATCATATAGATTAAGTGAACTCTGAAATCTTATTCTGAAAATCTTTCCTATTAGGGAAATACTTTTTAAAAAGCTTATCTGTAAGGGAGGTTCTCTTAACCGACTTAAACCATGTGAGCTACCTGGATTCAAACGTCTTGACCTTCTAAGGAAGAGACCTCATGTTGGGGAGAGATCTCATATTCGTGCCAGAGAGTATAACCTAGTCCATGTGATCGATCACAAGCGAAAATTGTCATCCATATATAAATAGGAAAATATGATAATCTATACCTACGATGGCTACGTAGTTCTAAGGAAGATAGGGCACACTAATCCCACACTTCCCGCTCGGTGCTAAATAATACTCCCTCTAAAATCTGTATGCTCAAACCATTGGAAATCCACTTTTAAAACTAGCATTACGGTTCATATGGAAAACCAATTATGCATTTATATGAGTAAATCTATAAATAAAGCTAATCTGAATTCTATATGTAATAATCTGTAAAGTGGATTCCAAAGCTAAACCAGTGATTGAAAGATCAAAGATTTAGTGAAAAACTATAAATAATTTTCTAATAAGATTCTTAAAGCATCATCTTTCTTGAAGTAGTAATACTAAATCTTGGGATAAATAACCTATGCGTAAATCTCATGTTAAATATATCATAATCATCATGCTTGATAATGTAAATAAGGATAGGACAACTCAAAATCTGAAAATTCAGCAATATGCATAATAAAATGAACATAATCATGGAATTCAACTTTTAAATCATTGGAAATATCATAAACTTGAAAATAACAATGATGGTGTAAACCCTAACTTGAATTTCATGGAAAACCAAATAAAATTCAGTATATTTCAATTTAAAATAAATTTGGGCACAAGGACGAAAGAATTGTCCTTGTTCATAACCCCACATACCTTAATTGATGTTCTTCGATGAAAATATTGAATCTCGGATCCCTATAAATTCTTTGAAGATGAATTCTTAGAAATCTTGTGTTAGGGATCCTCAATATTGAATTTCTTTAGAGAATTAATGGAGGAATTTGGATTTCTTGGGAGAAAGTTTGATGAGATAGGGTTTTTCTTGAGAGAGATTTGATGAAATGAAGATGTAAAGTCTTTGGAGGGATTTAATTCATTGCATAAGATGAATTAGGGGCTGGGAGAGTGACCAAAGTACCCTATTTTATCTTTTAGAAGAAATTGGAAAAATGAATCATTTGCGAACTGGGTGGCCACCACGACGCACCACTATCGCGGTGGCTCACTGGAAAATGGATTAGTGGGAACTGGGCTTTCACTACGATGCACCACCATCATGGAGCCCTTTGGTTTGCCATTTTGGCCACTTGCGCGACGTGCGACTATTGTGAAGTCCCACTGGAAATTGACAACCAGAAAATTGGCCCTTTCTGTGATGCGCCACTATCACGGAAGTCCATTGGAATTTGACAATCGTCATTTAAACCTTCTCCTACGATGCGCTAATGACCGAAGTGAGGGTATTTTATGACTAGAACTTAAACTAGCCATAACTTCTTACTCGGTTATCAGATTTAGGTGAATCTTTTATCGTTGGAAAGCTTAGTCAATTTCCCTCATAATGGAAGGTCTAAATTTGTAGAATTTCACACTAAATTAATAGTATTTATTTCGTAAGCTATCCCTTAACATTCTAGGGATAAATTTAAGCTAAGAAAGGTATGGGGTATTACAATATCTCCCCCTTGGAAACATTTGTCCTCGAATGTTGCTAGTTAGACTAAGAATACCGAGGAAATCTAAGACAATAAGCTATATCATCCATAACTAAAATAAACTGAGCAATTGAATCTAAATCATTCTAAGCTTCTGAGTAATTCTGTGAGGGCATGAACTTATATGAGGACAACTATATAGCTGAATATATGAATAGAAAAGAACTATATCAAGGGATAGTATTACTTTAGCTAAATCTGAGTTTACGGAGAAGAGGTGAGGGTACTTGGTGGGCATATCTACTCTGCTTCCCTAGTGGCACCCTCAACAGATTGATTTCACCAAAGAACTTTAACCAAGGGAACTATTTTATTCCTCAGTCTACGGATCTGATGATCCAAATTCTTAACTCAAATCTGTTCATAAGAAAGGTTGTTATGAATATCTGAGCTTTCTATAGGAACTACAATGGTGGATTTAACGATGCACTTCTTAAGCATAGAGATGTGGAATATAGGATGAACAGCTGACAAGTCTGCCGAAAAATTAAGCTCATAAGCTAATATAAGGGCTAATTTTCCCCTTCTTGAAAAATCTCTTCACCCCTTTCATGGGTGAAATCTTCAGATTCACTGAATTACCATTCTCAAACTCAAAGTCCCTTCTTCTCATATCGGCAAAGTATTTCTGATGACTCTAAGCCATTTTCAATCTTTCTCTAATCAATTTAACTTTCTCCATAGCTTTAAACTCTGTATGGGGCCAAAACAAAGAGTCCTCACCCACTTTAAACCAACCTATGGGTGATCTACATCTTCTCCCATAAAGTTCCTCAAATGGGTCCATTTGTATGCTAGAATGGTAACTGTTATTATACGCGAACTCAATCATTGGAAAATGCTCCTCCCAACTACCTTTCAAATCAAGAGCACATGAACTTAATATATCTTCTAGAGTTTGGATGGTCCTCTCTTCTTGACAATTTTTCTGAGGGTGGAAAGATGAACTAAGATGAACTTGGGTACCAAGGCCCTTTTAAAAAGCTCTCCAAAATTTGAAAGTAAACTAAGTACCCCTATATGAGATGATAGACAAGGGAACTCCATACAATTCTAATAACCCTTAGATATACAACTTAGGATAATCCTCAGTTGTATAGGACATATGAACTAGAAATAAATGCGCTGACTTAGTCAATCTATCTACAATAACCCAAATCGAATTATACAGGTGGCGTGAATAGGGTAAACCAGTCACAAAATCAATATTTACCTCTTCCCACTTGCAAGTGGGGATACCAAACTCTTGCAATGTACCACCAGGTCTTTGGTGCTCTACCTTATCCTGTTGACAAGTTGCACACTTAGCTACGAATGCTGCTATATCTCTCTTCATACCACTCCACCAATTGATTTCCCATAAGTTGCGGTACATCATGGTAACATCGAGATGAATAAAATAATGCACACTATGTGCTTCAGCCATGATCCACTGTCTCAACCCATCAACATATGGCACACACAATCTACATTGGTATCTCAGCATGTCATCTCCCGCTTGGGAGAAAACCTCTACTTTTTGTCTTTAACCGACTCTTTTAGCTTGACCAAACTAGAATCGATATCTTGCTACTTCTTCACTTCTGAAACTAGGAAATATTCACAACTAATCTGAACCCATACATTCCCTTCAGCCGAATCAACAAACCTAATACACAATCTAGCCTAACTCTTTCACATCATTCTCCATATGTGTAAAACTACCCATAGATAATTTACTAAGGTTGTCTTTCATTACATTGGCCTTTCCTGGATGATACAACACACTCAAATCATAATACTTCAATAGTTCCAACTGCCTTTTCTGATGCAAATTCAACTTTCTCTAAGTAAACACATAGTGCAAGATCTTGTGATCCATGAACACATCAACATGTACTCCATACAGATAATGTCTCCAGATTTTCAATGCAAACACAACAACAACTAATTAAAGATCATGGGTTGTGTAATTCTTTACATGAGGCTTAAGCTGTCTAGATACATAAGCTATCACCTTACCTCTCTGCATCAGAACACAACCCAAACCAACTATGGAGGCATCATAATACACTATAAAACCATTTGTACCATCGGGTAATGCTAAGACTTGGGCTGAAGTGAGTCGAGTCTTCAACTTCTGAAAACTCTTCTCACAGTAATCTGACCACTGGAACTTAACTTTCTTTTGGGACAATCTATACATAGGAGATACAATAGATAAGAAATCTTTAACAAAGCAATTGTAATAACCACCTAGATCTAAGAAACTCCAAATATCTGATGGAGAGATGGGTCTAGGTCAATATCTTATGACTTTTATCTTTTGTGGATCAACTCTAATGTCATCGGCGGAAACAATATGACTGATAAAAGCTACTGACCTTAGCCAAAATTCACACTTGCTAAATTTTGCAAACAATTGATGATCTCTAAGAGTTTGCAAGACAATCCTAAGATAATCTACATGGTTACCCTCACTATGGGAGTACACAAGTATATCATATATGAATACTATGAAAAACATGTCTAGATACTATTTGAACACTCGGTTTATGAGGTTAATGAAAGCTGTTGGATTATTGGTTAGCCTTAAAGACATGACTAGAAACTCAAAATGACCATAACGGGGTTTGAAATCTGTCTTTGGAATATCATATTCCCTTACTTTAAGATGAGGATAGCTAGATCTAAGGTTTATCTTTAACAAATAACTGGCACTTGGGGTTGATCAAATAACTCATCAATTCTATGAAAGGGATATTTGTTCTTGACAATAACTTTATTCAACTGATGATAGTCAATGCACAAATGCAAAAAACCATCTTTCTTTCGCATGAATAGGATGGGAGTGCCCCATGGAGAAACACTAGGCCTTATGAAACCTTTATCTAAAAGATCTTTGAGCTATTCCTTCAACTCCTTAAGCTCTACGGGAGCCATTCGATAAGGAGGGAAATAAATAGGCTAAGTATCTAGGAGAAGGTTAATACTGAATTATATCTCTTTATCAAGAGGTATCTTTGGCAGATCTACTCAAAAGACTTTTGAATACTCATTAACCACTCAAACAGACTAAAGTGTTGGAGCCTCAAACTTAGTGTCTTTAAGTCGAACTAAATGGTAAATGAAACCTTTGGATATCAACTTTTTGACATTAAGATAAGATATTAAATGACTCTTAGGAGACACTGAATTGCCTGACCACATGAAGACCAGCTCATTTAGAAACTGAAACTTTACGATATGGGTGAGATAATCTATGGTTGCATAACAAGAATGGATCCCATCCATACCAAGAATAAGATAAAAATAACCATTTCTAACTTTATTAAGTCTTCTAACATGATTCTATGAAGGACAGTGATAGTACATTTCTTATAGATTTGCTTAGTAACAACCGAATGACCTACTAGGGTAGAAACTAAGAATGGATTAGTGATCTTTTCAGAATTTGTCTTAAAATTCACAGCAACTAGTAAGGTCACATAAAAGAAACTGGCCTCAGGGTCTAACAACATATAAACATCAAAATAAAAGACACAAAGCACACCAGTCAAAACTTCGGATGAATCCTTCTGCTCATGATGAGATAGTAAAGTATAAAACCAATTCTGGCATTGACCTCCACCGGTACTGGATGAGGCGCCCTAAGGAGGGGCTGGGAAACCTAGAGAAGCTGGTGCACTATTAGCCTGAGTCTGAGGATTAGCATCCTTATTTGCCTGCCTAGCATGTGGGCACTCTTTGATTTTATGGCCCATCTAGCCACAACTATAGAAACCTCTCTGACCAGCTAAACACGTACTAGGATGATTCTTACAACACCTAGTACAATGATAATAACTGGGCCTATTACTCATGCTATTCTTATATCTGGACATAGAACACTTACCCCACTATTCTTGTCTGGTTCTAGGTGCAGGAGCACCGCCTAAAGATTGTGAAGGCAAAGATGAATAATTCTAAAAATATGAATGATTTCCTCCTCCAGACCTATTTTGAACATGATCAAATTACCCTATTCTAGACCTCTTATTTACTCTCTCTCTCTCTTTCCTTTATTTTCTTTGACTCAATATACTAAGCATGCATCATCAATATAGGAAGATCCATATCTCTAATAAGCATAGCAATCCTATACCCCTTAACTACCAACCCAGACAATCGATTACAAACTTACTTATGCCTGACCTAGGATCAGCCATCTGCTCAGGGGCATACTTAGATGAATGGTTGAACTTGAGGAAATACTTCTTCACTATCATTAAGCCTTGCCTCAGGTCCATAAACTCTTTTATCTTAGATTCCCTCATCTCATGTTGGGAGAACTTATCTAAGAACACATCTTAAAATATCTCTCAAGTCATGGGGGTTGCATTCTCCCCTTTACTTTTTTTCAATATCACCACCTAATCATATGTAACATCCTCCAGCCTATAGGATGCCAATTCTACACTCTCTTCTTCAAAAATATGTATAAATTAGGTGATTTTCTTCACCTCATCTAAATACAACTATTTATCATCACGTGCCTCCGACCTAAAGAATTTTTGCACGTTTATCCTCATAAAATCTCAGATTCTGGCTATGGCTAAGTCCCTATCTTGCTAAGGTAGGACTGCAGCCTAACGGTTGCCCTGAAGATTAGCTGTAACAGCTTGGGCTAGTACCTAAAAAGCAGCCTAAAACTCTAAAAGTGACACATTCTTATTCAGAAGATCTGTGGGATAAGGTAACTGATTATCATTTCTGCGGGCATTAGCTCGATGAGGAGGTATTTTCAACTATCACATAAAATAATGAGATAGAAGCGATTAGAGACACTGAATACATGATACATCATGTAAAAAGAGATCATTTCCTAAGAACGCTCTATAGCCTCTTGCTCATAGATATGGTGCACTTCACACTGATGATCAAGACTCTATTTAACGTGGCTTGTCGAAATCCTATGACTCTTTAAAACTTAGACTCTGATACAAAGTTTGTAATGCCCTAAAATCTGATCTCCCGGGATGCCACACAGTGCTCCAAACTACAAGTAGTCCTGAGCTAACCTAGGTTGGCTTCTGTTAAGTCTAGATCTCAAAATAGGAGATATGAATGTAAAACCATAATATATGTAGAAATCTTATCTAAAATATATTAAAAGTTTTTGTAAAACAATACTGAAGGATTCTGAATACTAAACTAAATGTCTAAAACTGAATCTAGTCATCCCACAAGCCTCTACTAACTAAATCTAGAGAGTCATTGGGACAGGCCTCAGCTGACTGAAACTGTCAAAAATAAATATGGACACATATATTAATAAACTATGAATATGAATACCTAAGTCCCTACATTATGAGGACTCACCAACTGCAAAGATATAGATAAAATGCTTGAAAGTCACTTGCACTGCTAAGGCTGAGCACTTAAAGCTATATTATAAGACAATATAGCACATAGACATATATGTCGATCAGTGCTTTGATGATATACTAAGTATTTGGGGGTGAATGAAACAAGTGAGCAATATCATTACAATTTAAAAAATCATGCATGCTAAATGAAAATTACTCTTATAGGCTTGAGTAAATCTGAAATATAAAGATCACAAATCATAAATAATAAAGCATATACTACAAATCTTATTAGCCATTACACTTTATTGTGAAATATGTATTCTATTATTAATCTCAAATCATACAGATTAAGTGAAATCTAAAAACTTATTTTGAAACTATTTACAGTTAGGGAAATACTTTTTCAAAAGCTTATCTGTAAGGGAGGTTCTCTTAACTGACATTAACTATGTGAGCTTTATGGAGTCCCACATCTTGACCTTCTATGGAAGAAACCTCACATTAGGGAGAGGTGTCATACTCTTGCTAGTGTATATAACCTAATCCATGTCATCGATCACAAGCTAAAACTCTCATCCATATAGAAATGGGAAAATTAGATAATCTATACATACGTTGGCTACATAATTCTATGCATGATAGGGCACACTAATCCCATACTTTACACTCAGCGCTAAATACTACTCCCTCTTAAATCTATATGCTCAAACCATTGGAAATCCACTTTTAAAACTAGAATAAGGGTTCATATGGAAAACCAATTATGCATTTATATGAGTAAATCTATAAATAAAGCTAATCTGAGTTCTATAAACTGTAATAATCTGTAAAGTGGGATCCAAATCTAATCTAGTGATTGAAAGATCAAAACTTTACTAAAAAACTATAAATAATCTGCTCTTAAGATGCTTAAGGCATCATCTTTCTTGAAGTAGTACTACTAAATCTTTGGATAAATAACCCATGCTTCAATCTCATGTTAAATCTATCATAATCATCATGCTTGATAATGTAAATATGGATAAGATAACTCAAAATCTTGAGATTCAGCAATATGCGTGAAAATCTAAACATAATCATGAATTCAACTTTTAAATTACTGGAAATATCATAAACTTTAAAATAACCATGATGGGTGTAAACCCTAACTTAAATTTCATGGGAAATCAATTAAAATTCAGTATATTTGAATTTAAAATAAATTTTAGGCACAAGAAAAAAAGGATTGTCCTTGTTCATAACCCCACATACCTTAATTGATGATATTTGATGAAAAGCTTGAATCTTGAATTCCTATAAATGCTTTGACAATGAATTCTTAAACTTCTTGTGTTGGGGATCCTCAATCTTGAATTTCTTTGGAGAAGTAATGGAGGAAGTTGGATTTCTTGGGGAGAAAGTTTGATGACCTAGGATTTCGCTTGATAGAAATTTGATGAAAAGTGCTTTGAAGGGGTTTAATTCATTGTTTAAGACAAATTAGGGGTTGGGAGAATGACCAAAGTACCCTATTTTATCTTTTATATGGAACTACAAAAATAAACTTTTTGCCAACTAGGTGGCCACCGGGATGCACCACTATCGTGGTGGCACACTGGAAAATGGACGAGCGGGAACTGGGTTTTCCATGATGCATCACCATCGCGGAGCCTTTTAGTTTGCTATTTTGACCACTGGCGCAACACGCCAGTATCGCGACGTCTCATAAGAAATTAATAATTGGGAAATTGGCTCTCTTCGTGATGCACTAATATCACGGAGGTCCACTAAAATTTGACAATTGTCATTTAAACCTTCTCCGTAATGCTCTAATGACCGAAATGACGGTGTTTTACGACTGGAACTTAAACTAGCCATAACTTCTTACTTGGTTATCAGATATAGGTGAATCTTATATCGTTCAAAATCTTATTCAATTTTCCACACAATAGGGGTCTAAATCTGAAGAATTCTACACTAAATAAATAGTATTCATTGTAGAACCTATGCCATAACATTTTAGGAATGAATTTTAGCTAAGAAAGGTACAGGGTATTACATTAAACCTATGATTGCATGAAGTTTCTGGGAAGTAGGATGCGTTGAACCCACACATCCTTATCGATGCTAAATAATAATCCCAACTAAAGGACATTGTAATACTAACTGATGTATAAACCGATAACTGATTTGCTCACATAAGGTATTTTAAAATTTATAGTGCATGACTAAACTGAAGAAATCATGAACACATAAAAATGATAAGTTGACATAAAATAATACTTGGTATAACAATAAAATCATGAGTTGACTAACTCATTACTTTAAAAGTTTGAAACATATGTAAACATCTAGGTATCGGGTGTTCATAACCTGTCGACACTAAAATAAAGTAAAAATTTAAAGACCCAAACATGAGGCATTTCAATAGTCTGATAAATTTCATAAATTACGGCATGGGAATGAGTTAACCTTTTGAAAATATAATGTTTATATAGTTTAAAGAATAATTTGAGAGTTTGATATGGTTTTATTGAATATGAAATGGATTTTTGGAAAATCAATCATTTAAGAGCATGATTCTGATGGAGTAAAACTATTAACTTTGCTTGAATGTAAATCTAATGAGGAAAAATGGATGAATTTCATAATTTACATTTACATTGATCATATCTTGATTAAAATTCATACTTAAACCAAAAGAGGGGTTTTTTTTAAGCTCAATAGGATAAAGGAACCCATTGATGAATACCCGATATACCAGATAATTGAAGCCTTGGATTAATTTCTTCAAATTGGGCTTGAACCTGAAAAGAGAAAATCACACCTTGTGCTTTCTTTAAGTAGAGTTAGAGATGAATCATAGATTTGGGGGTTTTGAATTTTTATTCAGCCTTACAATAGATTAAAAAACTTTTTTAAAGTGTTGGAAAAGACCAAAAAACCCATTAGGAATCATCTGGAAATGTCTGGAAGCCATCATAATGACTTAGGTCACAACTCGTAAGGTCTGTCTACGAGTCCTGGCTTGAGTCATAATTTGATATCCATTTTTATCCTTTACTTCCCATATTACGACTCTCTCCTATCGACCTATAATTAGGTATTACGACTCATAGTCTGGGTAGCTTTTACAATGCTTCAGTATTTAAGCCATAACTTTTCACCCTAATATTGGATTAAGACAAAGTTGGTATAGTTGAAAATATAATTCAATTACCTACACTTTGGTGGGTCTTGAGCTAAAAAATTCTTAATAGAACAAAAGTTATACTCATTCTTAGATGACTATACTTATATACATCCGAAGAATTTAATTGTTATGGGATGTTTTGACTTATCTGTAAGATACGATATATTTGAGTTCTTAAAATATATTTATTTCACTAATAAAAATATGAAAACATGAGGCTTAATTACTTGATTCCTTATTGGTCAGGCTACGAGTCCACCCAATGATTCATAATGTCTTACTACAAGTTGTCTGTTGAACTCATAATCTGAGGAACAGATTCTTGGCTGAGCAGTTGTGTGACTGTGATTAATTGTTAGTAATCATACAGTCTGATTATAGGTCTTAATATGAGTCGTAATTAGTGGATGTCGATTGACAATTAAAGGGAAAATTACATAACTTTTTTCTAGGATATTAAATCGAGGTGAGACATGTAGCATTGGAAAACTAAATTCATGGTCTATATTTTGAGATATTTACAAAATGAAATATCTAGGTATTAAAAAAAATTTGGTTGGTATGTGACTACCTCTATAATAGTAGATTAATTTTTGCAGCATTAAATATTTTGCTGCAGTGATAACTGTTTCACTAAAGTGGTACTTAGCAGTAGCTAGCCCCAGGATAATTTTAAACCCCTTTATTCTAATGTTTCTCTAAGTCTCCCTCTTGCCCAAAAAAAACTCTAAAACCCTAGTTTTCTCAATAATAAGATTTTAGAGACCTAGGTTTATAAGAGCAGTTTTGAGGAATACCCGACGAGAACCTGACATGGCAAGAGGAGCAATAACAGGACTACTCTCTCTTCTTAATAGCATTTGGATTTGACTGTGAGGTATTTTATGTCGTTTATACATTGGAGCAAATCAACGTAGGTTAGATTCATTAAATATTATTAGTAATATTGGGAGTTATCATGCATTAGACCTTTGGGCATGGTGGTTTGGAGTATGAAAATGATAAAAACCTGATTATGCTTTAATAATGTGATTTATTATTGCCACAACCTATTTATGCAATAATTATGGTATGAAATGGGTTGAATATTCTGAGAATGGTTATTAGCTCAGCAATTATTGAAACTCAATGAATCTTGTCAGAATGGTGATTAGTTGAGAAATTACTACAACTTGTAAGTAGGGAAGGTTAAGTATGGTAAAATGGTAGAACAATATAATGATAGGGTGTAATAAAGGGTACTCATGGTAAATGGTGTAGATACATTTTCACTGAATAAGGTTAGAAAGCATAGTTAGAAAGTAGAGGTTGAAAGTAATTTAAAACATAGTGTAGACTATATAAGAATAGACTTGGGTGGGTTAGAGCAATGGAATAATTGGTATGGTCATGTAAGGCTAAGTGTGAGAGTTCCAAAAAAGTATTAAGTAATAGTGGAGTACTAGCTTAGGAACATAAATTATGCTTATGAGTAATTATAATGTGTAACTATATCAAGATGTAAACCCTCATTCAAGTAAGAGGTGTATAGATTTAATAAACTCCTAAGAATGCATATGGGGCTTAGAGTGATAAATTATGATTAGATATAAAATAGTTACAGTTATTTTTTTGAGCCATGCTTATGATTGTTGAATGCATTGCATATTAATACATTTTGGTGTCATAGATATGAGATGATAGAGATATTAATGTTATTATTAAATCATGATGTTCATAATGATGTTGATGCTGATGTGATAGTGTTAACAATAATGTTGATATAAAACCCAGGATGTTTATGAGGTTAGTTATGTTCATAATGTTATTAAGGTTGAGAAGGGAAGAAGATGATGCACATCTCTTGCATTCATGAAATCATCCATATGTTGTGACATTCTTTTATGTATTTCTTGAGTAGATTGCTTTTTTCTATTATTGATGTGGTCTTATGGTCTAATACAAGGTAATGCTAACCTTCTGATGTATATATTATTAAGAGTGTATTGTATAGTGTTGTCCCTCCGTATAAGGAGTTGTCCAGTCATAGTTGCCTTAGTATTTGTGAATCCTATAGTGTATAGTGATAGCAGAGTATTGAGGCAGCTCATATATTTGTTATTTCCTTAATGTTAAGGTCAGCAGATTTGCTCTAAAGTGAGTTAGTAGTAGTAGGAATTAGGATAAAAAATTTCTTAAGCTTCAAGAAGGCGTAAGTTAGAATGGGTTGTTTAAGGACAAAGATGTATAAGAATGTTAAATGGCAGGTAGTTCAAAGAGATGCAATAGTTTGATGTAAACGAATTCATGTTACGGGATTTAGAAACCAATACTTTACTTGATTTTATGATCCTCCATATTAGTTATTGATGTTATTTGTTTCTAATCCCAGTCGGCCAATGATGCCTATCAATAAGTGTAGTTTTAATGATGTTATAGCAGAGATGATGAATATTTAGCAGTATCTCATTCCCTATCTATTCTGTATAGATGTTGTGTCATGCACTCTTCTATTCCTTGTCTAGTGCTCTTATACCGATTTAGGCTAGTTTCTGGGGATTCATTGGTGACTATTTTCTATATCATATTAAAATATTTAGTGTATAAGACTGGATTTATATTTTGATATTAACCAAAACGATAGATAGAATAAAGAATTATTTAAAATTATTTTAATGAGTATTCTAGTTAAAATTAATGGTCTTAACTTCTGAATTAAATAAATGATAGATTTGTACGGGTTCTCCTGGTAGATTTTTGTGTTAGGTATGTGTCCACATGATTTGGCTAGTTAGATCATGAAAAGATGGTATAAATACTAACTAGAACAAGAATAAATATTGATTAGAGTCCCTCGGATTAGTGTGTTGTCATGCTCACTAAATCTATATTAGGCTACAAGGTATCTAGGAATTAATTTCACTTTCTTCTTTCCTATCCTGCTATTTTATTGTTTTCACCCTAGGTTAAGTCCAATTGGTATATCAACCATTATAATTGGTACTATTTGGCCCCAATTGTTAACTTGTAACATTAATAAGATGGAATGAACATTCTAATGATTAGATTCTAGTAAAGATGTATATGAGGTTGATATATAGGGTTGCTTGATGGTGTGTAAAATACTTGCAGTGACATAATAATGTGTAAATAGTTATTATGTATGTTGTTATGAATATTAATGAAGTGCAACTTAAATTGTGATGGTTAAACTCCTATTTATACTTGCTTGCTATGTATGTTGCCTAAACTATATCTGGCCAAGAAACTTGGGCGTCTTAGGGACCAGATGTGATATTCAGGATGTTTTCATTTCTACAACTTGAGAAACGTCTCATCTCTCTGTGATTTGTAGTATTCCTTGACTTCTATCATAATCCCATCAAACGACTAAGGTGGCTTTCCATTTTGTGAAAAATATCATATGGGTGTGGTGTTTAGGAGGAGAGAAAGGAAAAAATATGTTAAAAGCTAATTTAGTTGAGGAATTAGTTACTCTGTGATGACTTGAGTTGAGATTTAGTTGTTTTAGATAAAAAAAAACTCAAGTACGTGAGAATTACAAATTATAACAGTGTTGAGGGTTTGGCATAATAAGGAAAAGACTTGGGGACAATTATCAAAATGAGAAAAGCAGAACAACTAGGGTTACCACTGCACCGGTAGAATCATCCATTAAATGTAGTAAACTACCAAGGGATTCCCCTATTTTTATTAATTGGGAATTATTGTAAAGCAACTCTATTTTTGAAATATAAAATGGTAAAAATTCAATCCGACATGCATTATAAGTTAAGCCAACTATTATTGAGGGAGCGAGAATGACAAATGTTATAAAGATTCCAAAAAAACAATGAATAGTAATTTTTTGTTACATGCCTAAAATGGGGGCAAGCTAAATCAAAAAATAATAAAATATAGGGCAAAGGTTTAAAGAGGACATCAAACTGGTGGCATCTACTCTAAGGCTCGAAGTAGTTGAGCCCTCATCCTCCCAACTACATAGGAATTAGAACTCATCGACATCATTTTTTTCAGCTTTCAGAATTTCTTGGTAAGGGAGGTAATGCCTAACATCACCTGGACTGTCTTCCACATCTTTACCAACATGGGGTCATGGGAGCAATGCATCTTATTTTCTTTATTCATCTTCTTTCGAATCTTTATAGAGGATTAGGACATATATAGTAAGGCAAACAAACTCAAAGTAGCCAACATAGCATAGGGAGTATGAATCCTCTCCATTTAAACCCACATAAAATTAAGGTTAGCCACCCAATCACTAGAGAGCAGTTTCCTAAGACAATATCCCTCCAACACTACAACTCTAACCTTCCTCCCCTACTTTCTACCTTATTTTCCCTCCTCCACGAGAACTCATACTGCTTAGAGGGTTAGATGGCATGTCACACTCCTCCAAGTTATCATGATCCTCTTGGGGAATATTCATGTAACACCTTGCATTTTTGGGCTAGTTAATGTACTATCATTCCTACATGTGTAAGATATAATACAAATTATCCCCATGTGGATACAAGTTTTATGATCTTCATACCAGTGTGTGAAATGCTCATGAGGTTAAAAATGTTCATATAAATCAATTAGAGCCAAGTTGAGCTAAGATCCTTTGATTCGCCCAGAGTTTGGTATTCGATTCTATAAGGGTCTACTTTAAATATATATAATTTTTATAAATAATGAATTTTTTATCTCAAGACCCACCAAATTATAGATAATCGAATTAGCTTTCTAATGATACCAATTTTGCAAAAAATTTGATACCCAAGTGAAAAGTTATGTCACTTTTCGTGTGAGGCAGTGAGCTCTCATGATAAGCTCGCGATGCGAGTTTCACTCCCATTTTTGGGAGTTGCAATGCGACATTTATTACAACTTCTGGGGGTCGCTCCACAATGGTCATTTACACTAAAGAGAGAATCCAAGGAGTAGTATAGTCCTTTTACCCCATCCCAAGCCATCCAAACATGATTTATAACACCCCAAAGGGAATTATTTTCCACTTTTCATCATATAAACTCACGTAAGCCCTCCCCTTTCCTCAACGAATGAGTTTCAAGATTTTCTTCTCAAGAACATAAGAATTGAAGCATCAATTTCAAGATTCCTTTAAGAAATCTAAGAGTTCAATCTTCCAAGTTTAATAATTCTTTAGGAGATATCAAAAATAAAGTTTCTTTCCAAAGTTCATCATTCAAGTTTCAAGTTTCAAGCTTTCTTCACAATTCAAGAATAATTAAGGTATGTACAGGTATGAACAAGGATAATCCTTTCGTCCTTGTTCCCAAAACATGATTTTAGTCCGAAAGTGATTTGATTTTATATATTTTCCTATGAATTTGAAGTTTGTGTTTACACCCCATATTGTGATTCATGAAATTGTGAGATTTTCAATGATTTAGAAATTGAATTACATGAGTATGTTTATGTTTTATGCACATTGCTGAAATTTTCAGATTTTAAGATGAATTAAGAATGTCTATGTTATCTAGAATGAATTTTGAGATGTTTTTATCAGGAGATTAGTACATGGGTAATCAAGCCCTTTTTAAAGATTGCTATTTAAAGAATTGTTGGGCTATAAGCACCCCATGTTTAGAATATTTTCAGATCATTAAGAAAGATTCCACCATTTGGTCTCAGAATAGATTTGAAATCCACTTTACAGATTTAGATTACAGATTTGTAGTTGGTTTTTATTATAAATCATTAGATTACTTTTAAAGTTGATTTTTCTACTGATCTTAAGAAAAAGATTGGGAGTAGTATTTAGCACCGAGATGGGTACGTTACTACGGTTTCATATCCTTTAACTACGTGCCAACGTAGGATTTAGATTATTCCCATATCTATGTGGATGATTGAGATTTTGATCACTAAGATGAGATTGTTCTATTCCAATGGCAAGGGTAGAACATCTCTATCCTTAAGGAGGCTAGTCGTGGGACACCATGGATTCTCACATAGTGTACATGTCAGTTAGAAGAACCTTCCAAAAAGATGTCCCCCACTCTTAAAATAACTTACTAATTTAAAGTCTTTAGATAAAGTGATTTCTATGCAGAATAAGTTTTTAGACTTTATTTTAGCCTATATGATTTGAGAATAAGCACAGAATACAGATTTCAGAACTATGTCTAATGGCTCACAAGATTTAGATTTATATGTTTTTTTATTCATGAATTTGACTTTTTGATTTTAGATTACTCGAGCCTATATGAGTCATTTCCAATTAGCATGCATGATTTTATAAGTTATGATGATTGATATTATGTTTTACTTATATATTTCACGCCCATATACTTAGTACATTCTCAAAGTACAAATTCACATATATGTCTATGTGCTACATTATCTGATAATGTAGTTACAAGTTTTAGTATACATATTTAGACTCTAATAGTTGCAGATTCTAGCCAGCAAGATGATGATTCCTCCTACATCGGGGACTTTAGTTAGATTTATTCATGTTCATTACTTTCTTACTCATATGTATTGATTAGTGGTAGTTGGGGTCACGTCCTAAATATCTATTATCAGTATAGTAGAGGCTTCACAGATGATAGTTAGAGTTAGTTATGTAACTTTTAGTCCTCTTCAGACTTTATCAAAATGTAAAAGTTGTATTAGTTTTGTAGTTTCTAGATTCTATCATTTTTATATTTCCACAAAGTAAACTCAGTCATTTTTATATATTATTTAGTTGCTTATGAGTTATGCTAGTAGAAGGGTTAGCTTGGGATCACTTGTGGTCCTAAGCTCTGTGTGACGTCTTGGGATAGATTTTTAGGGCGTTACAAACTTGGTATCAGAGAATAAGGTTTAAGTGTTCTAGGGTGTCTGTGAAGTCGTGTCTAGTAGAGTCTTGCGGAACGGTGCGAAGACGTATATACTTTTCTTTGAGAGGCTATAAGGCATTTACGAAAAGTTTCCCACCTTTTATACTCTAGATCGTGCTGTAAAGTTGTTCCCTTAAAACTCTCATCTATTCATATGTTACCCCAATATTCCTCACCTATGTATTAGTCTTAACATAACATAATGAGCAAGTCCACCTCCTGTCTAGATAATGCTCTCAAATTTACTAGCAGAAGTTTCAGTTGTCACGTAAAGGGGCTTGAGAGGAGCTCTATAGTGTGCTATAAGTCCCTCAAGTTTAAAGTTATGTCCTCACTCTTATGAGTCATTCAGTTAAGATAGAGTATGATATGTATTCATATTCCTCATTAACCCCTTAACATAGATAGTACTCATTAGAGGAGATAGTGTGAATATAGGTTGCTGAATAGAGTTTGTATTCATGAGATATTAAAACCTAGAGTGTTATGATTCATAAGAAGTTGAACCTTATTATAGTTAGGAGTGTGGTTTCAGAAGTGTAGCGACAAGAAATGTAGGAAGGGCGATTTATTGAATATATAATTGAGTTAGTAATAAAGTAATATGTCCTTGTATATTAGTTTAGTGCAGGCCGAAGAAGGATTTATTCGTTTAGGTGAATAATTGTTTTCTTGAAGTATGGAAGGAGTTATTGATAGTATTTGTTGTGTTAGAAAAGTATGGATTATTTATGAAGTACTTAGTTGTTTAGTATTGTCAATTTGGGCTTCCCTTAAGGTTGCAAAAAGCAATTTAGTTGAAACTTATAGAGCTATGAAAGATGTTTAGATGTACTGATGGGTGAGTAGTAGTGATGTGTAGAGGGAGGACGTGTTAATGCGTTATGATACGATAGGCCATGGGATCTTGATCAATTATTTCTTTTATGAGGTTTTAGTGGACTAGTGTTTCTTGAGGTTTTATTTTATAGTTTCCAAGTGAGAATAGTGTATGAGGTTTTATTTTTAATCATGCCTAGTACTAGACACAACGTTTGAATAGTAGATGATTATCAAGGTTATATAACAATTGCTTGGTTAGTGATACTAGTTATATAAAGGTAAACCAATAGGCTCAAAATAGTGAATGCAAAAATGTAAGTTTATTGATTTGAGATTATGTATGATGTTGCATATATGACGTAGAAGTATGCCCAAGGTGCTATGGGGTTGCGGTATTTTCTAAGCATATTACATGTTGTGTGTGACTAGTAGAGTTGTTAGGAGGAGAAAGACTACTTAGATGGTATATGGTGCTCTAAATAGCCAAGTTAAGGTTTTTTGATTGAAAGTGTTGAGCTTTTTTATATGATCTTGATTTTCTTGGTCTAGAGATAGAAGTTGGGGGATGCAATATTCGTAGGCTATGATAGAAGTAGTATGGTTTATTAAGGGTTAAAGATATCTGTGTAAAGTGTTGGAATCTAAGTTGAGTTTTGATGGTTGAGCATATAAAAATGAGAGTCGAAGCTCTAGATGCTGTGAATTCAAGATGTAGTGATACTCATGAAGATCCAAAATTAGTAAGTGTTTAAGTATTATATGATGACCTTTGGGGCTATAGAAAGATAGAGTGTATCTCAAAAAGTAATGTTAGAAGTGGGTTTACACTTCCAGGTGTAGTCTTTGGGGTTAAGAGCTATTATTTATATCTGTTGTTATACATCGGGCTCTACAGTAAAGTGGTTATAGTTCAGTTAGAGTCTAGTAAAGGGAGTTCCACAGCCTAGGAATGATGGCTTAAAGCTAAGGGAAAAATGATAGGGTGAGTAACCAAGTCAGGCTCTCAGATTCTAGTAGTAATGCCACTATGTTGTAGAACATCAAAAAGTGGAGGTTAGGCTCAACCTATTCTTATTTTAGTATTTTCAGTTATTCCAGTACCTACTCATGACTTACATTTCAGTTCCATGATTACAGTTCAAGTTCATGTGTATGATAGAGAATCATGCGCTCTTCTAATTCCTAAATAAAGAGTTCCAGTTCTTTCAATAGTCGAAATCACATTCTATAATTAATGAACTCCGAATTAAGGTCATGCAGCTCATGACACATGTATTCATGCTTTATAATATGCTGAATTCTCATAACTCCTACTAGACTCCTAATGATCAGCAATATTCATCTTATAGCCATGTATGCCCTGAATTCAGATTACTTTAATGAATCCATGATGTTGAATCTCTATCCTTAGGCCTTAGTATAGTGTCAAGTTTCGTATAGTATCCTTCAATTCTTCAAAGTCTCATGTTCTAACCTTTTAGTAACTCCTCATTATGTAATGATAGTGGTTAGGAGTAAATATTTCTTGTTGATGAAAGATCATTGTATGCTTTTTTTGATAAGGCCATAATTGTGAAGTAACAATAGGGCCAAGTCTTTGATACATGTTGTGGTTAGTTGAAATTAGTGTATTTTTGCTCTTGGGATTGCATGTGGGAGCTATATTGATAGTGGTTTAGAGAATATGTGAAGTATTTCTTTATGGATGTTTGCCTTGAAGTTCATATGTGGTTATAAAGATAGGCTTGAATGACAAGTTGGGATTTAAGTGGAGGAACACAATATGCACTAGTGAATCCATAGTAAGAGTTCAAAGTTAGTCATTGAAGTGGTAAGACACGTTATGCTTAGGGTGTGAGCTCTAAAAATATATAAAAGATTGAATCATATTGTTTGGACTAGTATTATGGTGTGGCATGTTGTATCTTGTGATTTGGAGTTAAGCTTGATCACGTTGAGAGGATTTAATTTACTTTAGACATTAGTAGAAAGCTTTATCAATGCCCATGTAAGAATTATAAGTTGAATCAAATGAGTATAGTATTCAAACGGAATTGTATAATTGACGGAGTATTCATGAAGTGTTGCTAAGCTTCAAAGTAAGATATTACATTGCCTTAGGCCTGATAATTCTATCCTGGCTTATGAATTATATATCTATATTCCATGCTATAGAGTTGTGTCAATGTTGTAATTCTTTAGTCAGATGTCTTGTTTAGATCATGCCCAAGATTCTTTGCTCCCTAATGTTTCTAGAACTTCTTTAGAAAGGGTGTTGAAGAGATACACCAGTTAAGTATAAGTTTCCAATATAATTCAGTCAGTATAGCCAGCAATTAAGTTTAACAGTCAGGCAGACATATTTCTATGTTTTTCCACCTTCTCACCTAGTCCTACTATTCGAAGTCTCAAGTGTATTACTATTCCAAGATATAATCGATTCCAACCATGTAAATTATGAATTTAGTTTAGTCCAAGCATCAGTTTCAGATTTAGATATTTAGTCATGATTAAGTTTGTACATATCATGTGTGTCATCTCAATCTTTTCCAAGTTTTTCAACCAAATCAGTATCATTCGGGTGCGACCGATCCCAAGGAGGAGATATTGTAATGCCTTGAATTTTCATGTTATAAACCTCTCATTTGTTTTCTAACGAGATTAGATCAAGTGTAAATCAAGGGTTACTCATAAGTTGACTCTCTCATTTCTATCTGAGCCATATAGCTAGTTTTATGAGAATTCATGCACTCGCAGATAAGTTAGTAGCTTATTATATTTAAGATTCAATGATTTAGTTTATTTTAGTTGTCCATGAGAGCTTATATCCTCAGACTTCTTAATGTTTTCAGCTTAATTAGACTCATCCGAGGATGAATGTTTCCAAGCGGGAGATAATGTCAAACCTTGCATTTTTAGGCTAGTCTATGAACCATCATTCCTATATTTGTAAGCTCTAATACAAAAGATCCCTATGTGGATAAATGTTTCATGATAATTATACTAGTGTGTGAAATGCCAATGATGTTAAAAATGTACATAGAAATCATTTAGAGCCAAGTTGAGCTAAGATCCTTTGATTCGCCAAGAGTTTGGTATTCGATTCTACAAGGGTCTACTTTAAATGTGTATAACTTTTTATATAAATGTAATCTTACATCTTAAGACCCACCAAGTTGTAGATAATCGAATTACCTTTTCAATGATACCAATTTTGCAAAAATCCAAAACCCGAGTAAAAAGTTATGTCATTTTTCGTGTAAGGCAGTGAGCTCATATGATAGGCTTGCTATGCGAGTTTCATTCTTGTTTCTGGGAGGCGTAACGCTAGATTCATTTTTGCTTCTGAGGGTCGCGCCATGATGGTCATTTACACGAAAGAGAGAGCCCAAGGGGTAGTATAGTTATTTTCCCCCATCCCTAGCTGTACAAACATGATTTATAACACCCTAAAGGGCATTATTTACCCACTATTCATCATCAAAACTCACGTAAACCCTCACCTTTCCCCCATGAATGAGTTTCAAGTTTTTTCTCACAAGAACATAAGAATTCAAGCATCAATTCGAAGATTCCTCCAAGAAATCTAAGAGTTCAATCTTCCAAGTTCAATAATTCTTCAAGAGATATCAAAAATAAAATTTCTTTCCCAAGTTAACCATTTAAGTTCCAAGGTTCAAGCTTTCTTCACTAATTAAGAATAATTAAGGTATGTAGGGTAATGAACAAGAACAATCCTTTCGTCCTTGTGCCCAAAACATGATTTTATTGCGAAAGTTATTTGATTTTTTATGTTTTCCTATGAATTTAAAGTTTAGGTTTACACCCCATATTGCTATTCATTAGATTGTGAGATTTTCAATGATTTAGAAATGGAATTACATGAGTATGTTTATGTTTTATGCACATTGCTGAAATTTTCAGATTTTAAGATGAATTATGAATATATATGCTATCTAGCATGAATTTTGAGATGTTTTTATCATCAGATAAATACATGGGTCATCTAGCCTATTTAAAGATTGTTATTCAAAGAATTGTTGTGCTATAAGCACCCCATTATTAGAATAATTTTAGATAATTGACAAAGATTTGACCTTTTGGTCACAAAATAGATTTGAAATCCACTTTACAGATTCAGATTACATATTTACATTTAGTTTTCATTATAAACCATTAGATTACCTTAAAAGTGGATTTTTCTAGAGATCTTAAGAATGATATTTGGAGTTTTATTTAGCATCGATATGGGTACGTTACTATGGTTCCATACCCTAGAACTACGTGACAATATAGGATTTAGATTATTCACACTTCTAAGTGGATGACTGAGATTGTGATCACTAAGATGAGATTGTTCTATTCTGATGGCAAGGATAAAATCCCTAATATTACGGGGGCTAGTCGTGGGACACCATGGATGTTAACATATTGTACATGTCGGTTAGAAGAACCTCCTAAAAAATGTCCCCCACTCTCAAAATAGCTTATTGATTTAAAGTCTTGAGATAAAGTGATTTCTATGCAGAATAAGTTTTCAGACTTCATTTTAGCCAATATCATTTGGGAATAAGAACAAAATACAGATTTAAGAACTAAGTGTAATGGATCATGAGATTTACGTTTATATGCTTTAATATTTATGATTTTGACATTATAATTTCAGATTACTATTGCCTGTGTTAGTCATTTACATTTAGCATGGATTTTATAAATTATGATGATTGAGATTATTTTTTATGTATGTATTTGACCCCTATATAATCAGTACATCCTTAAAGTACTGATCCACATATATGTCTATGTGCTACATTGTCTCATAATGTAGGTACAAGTTTTAGTATGCACATTTTGGCTCAGACATTTGCATATTCCATACAACAAGATGATAATTCCTCATATTTTGGGGACTTCAATTAGATTTAATCATGTTCATTACTTTCTTACTCATATGTATTGATTAGTGGTAGTTGAGGTCGTATCCTAGCTATCTATATTTAGTATAGTAGAGGCTTCACGGATGACAGTTACAGTTAGTTATGTAATTTTTAGTCCTTTTCAGACTTTATCAGAATGTAAAAGTTGTATCAGTATTATATTTTATAGATACCATTATTTTTATGTTTATGCTCTATAAACTCAGTCATTTTATACATATTATTAAGTTTCTTATGAGTTATGCCAGTGGAAGGGTTAGCTTGGCATCTCTTGAGGTCCTAAGCACCATGTGACATCCCGCACCAGATTTTGGGGTGTTACAACTAGTCTATGCACCGTCGTTCTTACACGTGTAAGCTCTAATAGAAATGATCCCTCATTGGATACAAGGTTCATGATCTTTATACTAGTGTGTGAAATACTCATAAAGTTAAAAATGTTCATAGAAATTATTTAGAGCCAAGTTGAGCTAAGATCTTTTGATTCGCCCAGAATTTCGTTTTCAATTCTACAAGGGTCTACTTTAAATGTTTATAAATTATTATATACATGGAATTTTTCATCTTAAGACCCACCAAATTATTGATATGCTAATTATCTTTCCAACGATACCAATTTTGAAAAAAATTTGATACCCGAGTAAAAAGTTATGTCATTTTTTGTATGAGGCAATAAGCTCTCACGATAAGCTTGCGACATGAGTTTCTTTCCCATTTCTGGAAGGCGCGACGTGAAATTCATTTCCACTTCTAGGGGATACGCCACGATGGTCATTTATACGACAAAGAGAGGCCAAGGGATAGTATAGTCAATTTCCCCTATCATTAGCCGTCCAAACATGATTTAGAACATCCAAAGGGCATTATTTGCCCACTTTTCATCATCAAACCTCATGTAAACCCTACCCTTTCCCCCATGAATGAGTTTCAGGATTCTCTTCTAAAGAACATAAGAATTAAATCATCAATTTCTAGATTCCTCCAAGAAATCTACGAGTTCAATCTTCCAAATTTAATAATTATTCAAGAGATATCAAAAACAAAGTTTCTTTCCCAATTTCATCATTCAAGTTCTAGGATGCAAGATTTCTTCACAATTCAAGGATAATTAAGGTTTGTGGGGTTATGAACAAGGACAATCCTTTTGTTCTTGTCCCCAAAACATGATTTTTTTGCGAAAGTTATTTAATTTTATATGTTTTCCTATGAATTTGAAGTTTGGGTTTACACCCCATATTGCTATTCATGAGATTATAAGATTTTTAATGATTTAGAAATTGAATTACATGAGTATGTTTATGTTTTATGCACATTACTGAAATTTCTAGATTTTAATATGAAATTATGAATATATATGTTATTTAGCATGAATTTTGAGATGTTTTTATCACCAGATTAATACATGGGTCATCAAGCCCTATTTAAAGATTGTTATTCAAAGAATGGTTGTGCTATAAGCACCCCATGATTAGAATATTTTTATATCTTAGAGAAAGATTTGATCTTTTAGTCTCAGAATAAATTTGAAATCCACTTTACAGATTAAGATTACAGATTTACAGTTGCTTTTCATTATAAACCATTAAATTACTTTCAAAGTCGATTTTCAAAAGATCTTTAGAATTAGATTGGGAGTAGTATTTATCACCGAGATGGGTACGTTACTATGGTTCCATACCCAGAACTATCTGCTAACATAGGATTTAGATTATTCCCACTTCTACGTGCATGACTGAGATTGTGATCACTATGATGAGATTGTTCTATTGGGATGGGAAGGGTAGAAAAACCCTAAACTTTTGGGGTATAGTCATGGGATACCTTGGATACTTATATGGTGTACATGTCGATTAGAAGAACCTCCCAAAAAAATATCCCCCACTCTCAAAATAGCTTACTGATTTAAAGTCTTGAGATAAAGTTATTTCTATGCAAAATAAGTTTTCAGACTTCATTTTAGCCTATATGATTTGAGAATAATAATAGAATACAGATTTCAGAACTAAGTGTAATGATTCACAAGATTTATATTTATATGCTTTATTATTCACGATTTTGATTTTTTAATTTCAGATTACTCGATCCTATATGAGTCATTTATATTTAGCATGCATGATTTTATAAATTTTGATGATTGATGTTATGTTATGCATTTCACCCCCATATATTCAGTACATCCTCAAAGTGTTGATCCACATATATGTCTATATGATACATTGTCTCATAATGTAGGTGCAAGTTTTAGTATGTACATTCAGGCTCAGACAATTGCAGATTCCAACCAGCAAGATGATGTGTCCTTCTACTTCGGGGACTTTAGTTAAATTTATTCATTTTCATTACTTTCTTACTCATATGTATTGATTAGTGGTAGTTGGGGTCGTGTCCTAGCTATCATTAGTAAATATAGTAGAGGCTTCACAGATGACAGTTAGATTCAGTTATGTAACTTTTAGTCCTTCTTTTTCAGACTTTATCAGAATATAAAAGTTGTATTAGTACTGTATTTTACAGATTCCATCATTTTTATGTTTCCACTCAATAAAATCAGTCATTTTATATAGATTATTAAGTTACTTATGAGTTATGCCAGTAGAAGGGTTAGCTTGGAATCACTTATGGTCCTAAGAATCGTGTAACATCTCGAGACAGATTTTTGGGGCGTTACAATTCACTCACTTGAACAACTCTGTATTTAACAAAGGAAATAACATATCCCTTGTTTCCCTCTCCCTGGCATAGAAGTACTACCACCCATCCATGATCAGTGCTCCAAAATTTACCACGACCCCCGCCATAATGCATGTCATGACCATAGATTGATAAAACACAATGTATATAACACTTATTCAAGGATGAATCCTTCAGATATCAATTATAACCACTTTATGGTCTTAGCTAACAATTAGGTACCCTTAGTCCCTATGATGCTGGACCATTTCACCTCATGAGCTCACCTCTCTAGTGTAAAAAACTTAGCCAACCATTTAAGCTAGATTCTCAAATTTGTGCGTTGAAGGTGGTAGTAAAAGGGTTTGGGACACAATAAGGTGTCATTGATGGTGGCAATATCCATTATGGCCATCTTTCTCAAACACAAATAGTATGGAGAGGCACCGACTAGTCTATAGTAAGGAGGTTGGCATAAAACTTCCAAATGACCTCCATGTTGTATTGAGGGACTAACTTGGTCAATGGCTACTACCTAAAATCATTCATTTTGTTGTAGAAAACTAGAAACTCCTTCCCTATATTCGTCATTACCATTCCCTGATATAGAATAAAGCCCCTACTATGTTGTCCCTCCTCGTAATGGTCGTGATTGTTGGTGTTGGTAAATTTGTAATAGTGGGGTTATTAAGCCATGATAAACCTGAAACACACAACAAAAACTAATTAGAAAACAAGACGAGCTACTAAGAGAGGGACAACAAATTGAAAATTTAAACAAAAACATTAAAAATTAGTACCAATCAAATTTCTTGAGTGATGATGACACCTGCTTTACCGTACTGTAGGAAAGCCAAATTATGTCCCGGAACTATAAGTAAAGGGGTACTTGGTAGGAAGTGGCATAAGTGCTAGAAATGTGCAAGTAAGTGAATACAATCAATAAATCATAAAATATTAAAATTACAAAGGATAAAAAAAAGAGAAGTATATCATCCCATGACCTAGTTAGGTCGTTACAAGAGCCTCTAATCAAAAAGAATTTGAGTACTATAAAGTCAACATACAACAGACTCAAAAATAGAAATGCTATAAAAAAAAAAGATAAAGAAAATGTCAACTCCAGCTACAAGAGCTCACCTTGTTTCTGAACACTGACCAGCACAATCGCAGAGTCAACGGAAGCAACTAGTACTTGGATATGCATCAAAAAGGTACAAGGGTGTAGTATGAGTACTAAAGGTAGGAATACTCAGTAGGAATTATTGAATGATTGAGAAAAATTATAATATAAATATAATAAATGTGAGATAAATAAGATAAGTCAAGGAAAAAGGAAAACCTATAATAATTCTCTATATATGGAAAGTAAACAACTGGAACAATTAAAATAAGTAGAACATAGCTATATCTAACATAACTGGGCCACCATAAGCCAAGAAGATAAAAATAAAGGAATAACCTAATACAGGTCCCTATAAGCCTGGTTGATGCAATCAAGACAAAGTGAATAGTAATTATGCAAAGTATTCATATGTAAAAATTATAACCGTGGATTTTTCCATACCATAACCACCATACTAAAATTAGTTCCCTAATCATCATAATGATCTATCGATGATGAACTTAAACAAAAAATAGTATCATAATTTGTCAAACATGAAGCAAAAGTCATATCACCATTTGGTGGACTTAAACTAGAACTTATATCATCATTTTTTGGACTTAAATTAGAATTCATATCATCATTTGCTGGACTTGAATTGAAACTCATATCATCATTTGTCGGACATAAAGTAGAATTCGTATCATCATTTTTCAAACTTGAAATATCAATCACATGTCTAAAACCTCATCAAGATTGTGAATGTAATTACAATAATGTATAATGGCCTACATATCTAGAAGTAACTAATCAATAGTAATCTTTGCCTAACATGGGCTGGAAGGGACCACTTCTATACCTGATAATCTGTTCTACGACAAATTATATCATGAACTAGGCTAAGGTATCAATTCTTACTACTAGATGAAAAATAAGTCTCATTGAGTCCTAACATAGAAATTCTAGCTGAAGAATGAGTAGTTGAGTCAATAATGCCTTGCCTTATTATGGGTTCTTAATCAACTAAAAGATCAGAATCACACTAAATATACCTCCAAGTGATAATTGACATCCCCAAATAAGAATAATATTTGATAAATACTATAAGTAAGTCCAATCAAAGAGAAAGGAAAGCCTAGCTTACCAAGATGCCAAAGAAAGCCTGATAATGTCCTCTAAATTAAGGATTTTACCTTTTGAGAAGCCTCTGCATGATGCCACACAATCAAAATAGAAATCTAGTCATTATTATGAGAACAACGGTACCCTTTTCATTTCTACGCTTTGGGTCCAAAAATTAAGTAAAAATTCCATGCAGGGCTTGCTTGTGGAATTTCACATTCAAAACCATCAATGATGACTCTCAAACTACAACCTTTAGGTATAAGTGATCGTCATCAGTAGAGTAACCCAATGTAGTTGGAGTCAAATCCACCAGAATTGAAGACAAGGATTTCAATACTCAAGAGTCTTAGAAGTCAACTAGGAGTTGACCCATAATACTTAGTAAATAAACATGATAATAAAAATGGGGGTTTGTTTTAATGGTTTTGAATTTAACAATTTTGTTATTTAGGAATACTATTTCAATGCTAGAAACAATTATAGATTAACCAAGTGTAGATGAAACTTGCGGTCATGCATTCTTTGGTGTGGGTTTATGCATGGGAATTTGATTATTTTTCCAAATTTAGTTTGAAGTCATGGGTACGCTAGATCTCAAAATTTTTGAGTCAATTCGTTATTAAAACACCAAATAACACAAATGTATTTTGTCTAACATGTTATAAGTGTAACAGGTTTACCAATCTATGGCCTTAAATAACATCCTTATATCTAAGAGATGTTATTTAATGAACTAGCTGAAGTTATTGTTTACATTCATTCCTCACCCATATCCCCTCTGTCAAGGATAATATGGGTTCTAAGGTCATCAGGGTTTCCAATCCCCAATTCTTTGTTTAAACATGCAATGAATGCAACTATATCATTTAGCTAATTAGAAAAATAAACAAAACCTTTGCACTAATCAGAACCTGTTTAAGAATAACCCAAAGATGAAGAATTAGCTACTCATACAAAGAGAATGAAAATATATACCCAAATTTCCATCAAACTGGTCCATAGGAAATAAACAGAATGCAAAATCTAAGCTCTATTTTCAATAAATCTTCAAGAGAAATCACTAATTCTTAACTCAAAAGTTACTCTAATGTGTTCTTATCTCAAGAGTATCCAATGTCTAATTTTAATAAATCTTTGAGATAAATCACCAATTCTTAACTTTAAAATCATCTAATGTGTTCGCATATCAAGAGTAGTACAATAATGTTTAATGATGGTAGAAATGAGCTGAAACCTCCTTCTAAACCCCAATTTCACATTTTCCAAATATTTCAAAAATTACACCACACTTTTGATTTGCTTGAGCAGATTCATAGCAGATGAGGTTGTTTTGGCCAGTTTGGCCACCATCTCGTATGGGTAGCCTTCTGATATATCCATTTGATCTTTAGGGCTCTTTTTCTTTTATTTTGACTTTCCATTTATTTAATTGATTTGTTCATCTTCATTTTGAATATTTACTTGCACATATGAATATTATACATGACTTTAACACCAAATTTATGGAAAATCATGTTAATTTAAAATTAACAAGTTTTACCATGTTGTCCGATTGACGAATTACTAGCCCCCAGACTTGAAATATTGCTTGTCATCAAGGACCCAAGAATAATCTAATGAGAGAGGGTATTTACAACTTAAAACCACCCAAAAAAACTTAAAGATCTAGGCTAAAAAAGCTCTACAAATACTTCTCAAACATGTCATAGAACTAAGCAAATAATTTTTTTTTAGTAAGCACAAATCTAAGAAGCAAGGATACAAGTTTGTATCAAATGAACCTTTAAAATCAACAAAGCATCTCAAGAGGTAACACAAAATCTTTAAAGATCATTGTAATCTTCACAATGCAACACACATTTGCTCAGTTACCTAAATTGGGAGTAAGACATCACCCTTTATCCAAAAGTCTCGATACCGCTTACATGCAAGAGTTATCTCCACACAGAAAAAATATTTCAATTCTTAAAGAAGCTCAAATAGTGAAACAATTCACACTCACTCTCGTAAAGAAATTCAAGTACAATGAATAGAACCATAGGCTTACCTTTTGTGTTCTTTTTCACTAATATAGACTTACCTAGTTTGGAATCACCAAGGTTTTACAGATCTAGATGACGATTTAAGGTGTGGGAAGTAACAAATGTATTAAGTGACTACAAGAACCCCTTCAATGCAATTTCTCATCCCATTCTACCCTAAATTTTTCAAATTATCCACCTTATTCACCTTTAAACCATTTTTTTTGTTTCTCTTAACCTTTATCTTAGCATTTACCAAACAATTCAAACCCACCATTTTCTTTCTACACTTCTTTGACTTTTTCAAGAGATTTTATAACTTTAAGCTCTTATTAACCCCTCATTTGTCTCATTTTACTTCAAGTTATATGGGATACGCTATTCAACTTTATAATCAAGCATATCTCTTGTCTCTTAATCAAATGATTTTCCAACCTTACATATACTTTTCGTGGCCTGTCTTAGTGTATCACATTCTTTCCCCAAATTAGGAGTAGGAACAAACCTTACATTATTCTACCAAATACACAACCCCTAAACTTATCATTTAGCCTATATCTTATTATTTAGAATCATGTGATGAATCAAAGGAGGTTAAGTGCTAAAAGGAATATTTTAAAAGGTTTTAGGTGTTTTAGCATGGTTATCATTACAAGATGAAAGAACAATGGGCAAAAGGCTCAATGGTGTTAACTAGGGAAATAGTTAATGTGGGACTTTGGCTATGTGATGGGTCAAAGATGGCCTCGAGTCATCCTTCAAACCAAGCTTTCCTAGGATATCTCTTTGAATAAACTCGGGAAAAGTTTTAGACTGCACATTTGTACAAGAATTATTCAACAATCTCACCACATATAGCATCGTGCTCATAGACCAAAAAGTTAGTCTCCCAATTAATTTGAGAAATTTAAGCATAATAAGTTATTCCAATTCAAGGACTTATCCGTGTAAAGAGAGAGCCCAAAATTGAATTTTATGTTCTCATTCAAGAAAGCTCAAAAACATCCTTATTCTTTTTCAGAAAGAGAACTATATTTTTTTTCTAAAAATCATTTCATTACTTAATAATGATATTTAAAAGTATTTTCAAACTATTTTCTATTTCAAATCAACTCAAAAGACTAGATAATTCTCCTATGTATATATCTTTATCATACATCATGGGTGAACTATCACTCGATTCCACAAAGAAACTAAACTAAAATAAAGACAAAAGATCAAAAAATTAAACAAACTTTTTTCTCTTTAGTAAAGAATAGAGTTTTGAAGAAAACCCTTGGAGTTTATTGGACCTATATATCCAAAAGGAGAAAAGAACAATGCGTAACAAATCGGGTGTCGCATTAATATTAATTGTATGGAACAATACCGTAAAGAGCTCCATGCGATATTATCTTCAATATACTCAATAAGGGCCAATCCAAATCCATGACAATAATGAGGAAGAAGCCCTGTGAGGTCTAAAGTAAATATGCATCAAAGTGCAAGCCTTACAATGGATAAAGCAAATAAATAGCACAAATGTAAAATGTAAATAGAAATCAAAACGATATATGTAAGAATAGAGTATGGGTATGTCTGTACAATTAATCAAACCAATGCCATCAAATGAAACAATAGGTAAGGACCATCAAATGAATAATATGAATTCCCACTTATGACTCACCCCCATTAAAAATCATTGTATTGTCCCTAATGCAAAATAGAAAGAGAGTAGAGGAAGGTAAATGGTCCCTGTGGTGGTAGTTGTCAATGGGTGGTTATACTATGTCAATAGGAATCTCATAAGACTGAGCTCCTTTATGCGTGTTTTCTATAAAATACAACTCATCTTGGTTTGAACTACCAGGCCTTATTGGATTACTTTAGAGATTGGTTCTTTGCTTATTTTAGTTATAGCTTGTACCTTGTCCTTATCTGGGGAGGTTGCCTTCTTAGCATCCTGTGGCAAATTCATCCTTGGAGACATATCTTTACAACACAAAAAGACCAAAACCAAAGCAAAAGAAAAAGGATAAAACATGTTTTTATGATTTTCATCTATTAAGAAAGAAAATAAAACAAAATAAAGAAGGTTAATGCAAAATAACATCATCATTACAACTCATGGGACTCTTACATCACAACACTCACCAATTTAGACTCTACATTATCACACAATCTTCAAATTCCACCATTCTAGCGCATAGAACATCCATAAACCCCAATGGCAACAAGAATGACCCAATGACCTTAAGAATGGTGTCACCCAACCTATCATAGAGTGAGGAAAGCATTGGTGTCTCTTGGATTACTTAGACATCACTAATGTATTTTATGTTAGGCATCTTGATCAAAAAAATCTATGGATGCTAATAACTACCGGTTTTTAAACATTTAGGACCAATTGGACTAAAATTATACTTCAAGAATGATCATATTATGCCCCATGAAAGATCACACTAACCATTAAAAGCATTTAAGTCATTCCTCTCTTATCACTATTTCAACAAACATATAATGCACATGCTAAGTGAGAGTCATAGATAAGGTAGGGAGCTCAAAACTTAGAAAAAATTGAAGGGCCAAAAATCTAAGGCATTACATACTCCCTCTCTTAAGATCATTCATCCTCGAATAATAGGATAGGGAATCTACTAGTAGATAAGACCCCAAACATCATTACTCTTACCTTTAAGGAAGAAAACAAAGGTACCAAGGAATTTACAATCCCTTTTTAATAAAGATAGAAAAAATTGTATGGGATTATGCATACCTTAACACCATTGTCCTAATCGAGAAACAAGAATAGGTACTTAGAATTCATTTTCTCCCCGGGTTCCTAAATAGCTTCCTCAACCCTGTGGGTTCCTCCAAAGAACCTTTACCGAAGCCACATCTATGGCCTACAACTAATGGACTTACCGATCCAATATTTCTACTGGAACTTATTCATAAGACAAGGAATCTGAAATACCCATATTTTTTAAAGGAAAAATGGTCAAAGGATCACCTAAGAACTTTCTCAACATCGTAACATGAAACATCGGGTGAACAAAGTCCAAATCAGAAGGCAAATCTAACTCGTAAGCAATATTACCAATCCTCTTCAAAACCAAATATGGACCAACATAATAGGGAATGGGCTTTTCCTTCTTAACAACCCATATCACTCCCTTCATGGGAGACACCTTTAGGAAAAATCTCCTACATCAAATTCTAAGTCTTTTTGCCTCACATCCGCATAGGACTTTTAGCAACTTTGGGTGGTCCTAAGTTTCTACCAAATCACCTTCACCTTTTCCATTGCTTGGTGAACCAAATCTGGGCCAAACACCTCGGCCTCACCAACATTAAATCATCAAATTAGAGATCTAGATCTCCTACAATACAAGGCCTCAAAAGGAGCCATACCGATGCTAGAGTGATAACTATTATTGTAAGTAAATTCTATGAATGGCAAGTGGTCAACCTAACACCATTATAGTAAATCATAAAAGACCTAAGCATATTTTCCAAAACATGGATCTTTGTTTCTTCTTGACCATCCGTCTACAAGTGGAAAGTGGTACTAAGAGTTACCTTAGTTCTCAATCCTCTCTAAAATTACTCAAAAAGTATGATGAGAGTGGAGTACCCCAATCGGATATGATGGAAACTAGAGTACCATGCAACTTCACGATCTCTTCAATGAACAACTTAGCATAATCCTCAGAAGTGAAATTGTTCTTTACTGGGAGGAAGTAAGAAGACTTAGTCATCCTATCCATGATGACCCAAATCAAATCAAAATGCTAGCGATACTGTGGGAGTCTAACAATAAAACTCATATTAATTATCTCCCATTTCCCCACTGGAAATTCAATCTCTTAAGACAACCACCGGGCTTCAAGTTCTCTACTTTCACTTGATGACAAAAATGAACTTAGCTACAAAATTTGCCATATCCCGATTCATATTATTCCACTAATAAATCTCCTTGAGGTCATGATACATCTTTGTTGAACTAGGATGGACTATATACCATGAATCATGGGCCTCAGCATAAATCTTACCTCTTAAGACATTAAAACTAAGAAAACACAACCTCTCTTGGTACCTCAAGGAACCATCACCACCAATCTTAAAGTTTATCACTTTCTACTTACCTACATCTTTTTTTATTTTTATAAAGATAGGACCCATAATGTAATGAGCCTTCATACCATTTTCTATATTTATGCTTATGTTCACTATTTGAAATTCTCCATAGATTCCCCAAGTCATTTATCACTTGTAGGAATAGATGGTTTGATTATTGGGAATTTTCTTTGGTTTTTAGATCTAATTCCCTATTTTGAAGTCTTCGTTCATTCCAAATGGCCATCAGGTAAAAACTTCAGTGAAAAGCTATCATATGCCAATTTTGGCTATGCTAAAAGATCTAGAATATCAATTTTAGTCTAGATAGACCTTTCATTTGGGTTCTAATGCACCCGATATCATTTTGACCCATTGGTTGAAAAGTTAATAATTGGAAAGAATATGTGTAGGACCCAAATTTAGTTGAAATGACCTCGGATTAAAAATCCAACTTTGCCATTGCATCTAAAATATCAATTTTAGGAAAAGAATATCCTCGATTTAGGTTTCAAATCTCATAGAAATATATTGGGCTATTGAACAAATTTTTTAAAAATTGATGAACCTATAGGTGTGGGCCTCACTTTTTTCCTAAACGATCTCCAATGAAAGTTTTGATTATTCCAATGAATTTTAAATGTAGTTTAAACTTAAAAATCACTATTGTATCATGTTCTTTGGATTCCAGATGAGTTTCTAGGGTCAAAAACCTTTTTTTGAGTTTGTTGTCATCCGGTACAATCGTGATCGAGGCCAAGAATATGCGATAGCGAGTAGCAAAATCACGGCTTGTAGGACCACTATTGTTACATTTGAGTACCTGTAGGGGCTATATAAAAGCCCCAAGATATGTTTAAGTCATTTCCCCTTCACTATTTGGATTAAGAAACCCTAAAATAAGTGTAATAACTCAAAAATCAGTGATGGGGGGTCACTTGGGAGCTTAATTATCATCATGTATCCTGATTATGTTTAAGATTAACGTAAGAATTTCCTAACTTCATGTTTGAATTTCTTAGGTTGATCCCAAAACCTAGTTTATCTTAGGACTTGATTTTAGCCCAAAGGATGCTTAGCTATCACCCATTCTTTGAGGTTTATGATTCTTTATTCATGTGTGAATACTGGGTTGGTCTCAAAAATCTATTTTCTATATGTGGGATGCACTTGGGTTTTGGTGTCATTTTTTGACTTGAATTATAATAGTGCAATATGGGTATCATTAGACTCATATTAATGAGTAGATTATGGTTTTGATAGTGTGATGGCATTTTGAGGATTGTAAAGTGAAGGCGAGCATGTGGTGCATGAAGTGAGGTTTTGTGGTTTGTCCTTGAGGTAGTCTTTTGGCTACTTTTCTTCTTACATGATGTATGATATATGTTACGTGTGAGTATGGATACTTGATTATAAAAAGATAACTTGGCCTTGGTATATTGATGTTTGGGGATTAGATTAGGGGTTTTGACCCATAAGATGACATATTTATAGACTTTTTGAATCCTATATCCTTCCCTCTTTAGTTTAGATTAGTTATAGTATGAATATGATATAATGCTATGTTTGGAATATGGTTTTAGTATTTGAAGCATGATTTTTAGATTTAGCGTTAATGGGCTAGTGTGGTAGTCTTTATGCTATAAGTTAGGTATAGCTAACTTGAGTACCTTTGTTTCTTGTCAAAGTTTCTATCTTAGGCTTAAATATCTATTACTTGACATCTAGAGGATGAACTAGATACCTTAGCCTAGTTTGGGGGATAGTATGCCTAATTATAGAAATTGTGGGTTAGAAGTGGGATCGTTCAGCTCACTTAGGTCTAAGCTTACGTCAATTTATGTTAACTTAATGCAGATGTTAGACATAGATGAGGATAGTAAACCTTAGAATAAGGTTACTTCGTATTTTTGTAACTTGTATTGATGTTATCGGATTGTGACTTTTCACTTATGATTATGATACTCCTAGTGGTTGTGATATTGGGCATTTAGAGATGATATTACTCATAGATACGTTATGTGGATTATAGAGATGCTATTTTCTCTTAGACTTGATAATTAACCTATAGAGATGATATTTCCTCTTAGACTTGACGATTAGCTAATGGAGTTACTTTTTAATTTAGACATGATTATTGGACTTATAGAGAAGATGTTCCTCTTAGATATGTAAATTGGCCTAGAGAAGTTATATTCCTCATAGACATGATGTATGACCTATAGATATGTGATATCCTATAGACTATTACATTGCTATATATATTATGCATCTTAGCTGTGAGATGTCTCATGTGTGAGAGATGATTACATGTCTATCTATATTATGCCTCATAGATGTTAGATGTTGTAATGCCTATACGGTGCTCATGACCCTGAAGGACCACAAGCTAACCCATGACTAATATTTATACCTGTAACTGCATAATATACATATAAAATATGGAAACATGAATAAAGAAGGCTTAAGGTTCAATCTTGAATAATAAAATATCTTAAATAAGGTGGTATCACAGTACCAAAACAAAACTGAAAATACTAAAGTCTAAATCTAAAAACTCTATAATCGTCTGAAAGCCTCTAAACTTTCTGAATAAGGAGTTGAAGGAACATGTCTCCAACTAACTCCCTAAATTGAAAATAAACTGAAATACTGGAATAATAAATGTAACAATCATGTCCTCGAAAGATGAGGACTCACTACTAACTGAACTGCTACTGCTGATTTAGAATCTGCACCTCATAACCTATGGTGTAACATAAAAAGAAACCACCATAGCACAAATGCGTCATTAAAACTAAATTACTGAGTGTACATGGGGTAGGCTAAATGCATGGGGTTTATATGCATGTACATGCTGACTAATATTAACGTGAGAATACATAAATACATACATATGTAACTGCTACTAAACTTGTAGAGATACTGACTACTTGAGTTTGAACTCTGACAACATGAGTTTCGTGATACTAAGATACTAAATGACTGATAAAATGGATGATTGTATCTAACATTCCTAATTCTAGGGAAAACTATCTGAGTTCTAAACTGTATCTGAACATCTATGTTTGAGATTAGTCTTAGCTAATGAGTGATCTCTGAAATTGATAATGAGAATGCTCGAATGAATCTGAGATTGAGATCAAGCCTGTCTGTCGGGTGACCTATAGATATAATAATAAGCATCTGAATATGGGACCAAGCCTATCTGATGGGATGTTCTAGGGATCAATGGAACTATCTGAGTTCCTCACTGAGATCGATGACTCTATCTGACAGTCCTGATTCCTGATTTCTACTCTAAAGATTGGTACGGAAACTATAACTGTAACTGTGACTGTGGGATGTAGTAACCTAAACGACATGCCCCAATACTATACTGGTGGGGTACAATCTTTTCCATGATTGGAAGGGTGTCAATATCATGCCACGGGTAGAGACCTCTATTATGGTTAAGCCTCTCTGACGGGTGACCCTGAACAGGAAATCAAGCATAAGGAAATATAATAGTCAAGTATAGCCTTAATCTGATGGGTGACTCCTGTCCTGCACTGGCTACGCGGTTCTAGAGTACAGGGATTTCAGCTAATGGCTCTGCCTTTATAACTGGAAAAATAGCTATCCCTGCACTCACTCGGTGCTAGTCCCTACTCCCAACTGAAAGACTCTAAAAAGATTAACTGTGCTGAACTGACTAACTGAACTGAACAGATTTATAAACTGATTAACAGGGCTGATAATATTATCTTAGCTAAACAAAGCTAAATTCACTGAGTTCTGTTGACTGACGGAAAAGCTACTTGAGATCTAAGGTCTGAGTGAGAGTACTGAAACTACTGGGACTACTGAACTATAGAGATTTTTGAGTTTTTCTGAGTCACGTGACTAACTGAAATCTATGGAGCATAGCTTGACTGAGGATGTCTTAAAACATGACACTAGCTCTAGGCACACAACTATAGTTTTTGGGTACAAGAACCCGCAAGACTACATGGAATGAAATTGACACACATGACTGACTTGATCATAAGCGTAGAGTCCACAATTCACACTATCATAAGTAAGGATTTCATAATTAGAATTATTCTCAACAACTATCATTTGATCGGGAATGCACACAACATGTATACACTTGCATGGCTTTAATAACATGGCCATTGCATATCACAACAATATCATGAGCATCTCATACAACATCTTCAATTCAAGACAATAGCATGGGGATCACGTTGAACATAAACTTAGAACATGGAATAGTCATTAAGGACTTATTATGTAATAAAAGCATGATTTTTATTCCCTTAGGTATTGTCACAAACACCTTAAATGCACATCTTAGGCATAGATGGATTCATCAAGATTACAAATATTCAACCCCCAATTTATCATATTTATACATTAAATACCACCATATCCTCAGACAAAACATACAAAGATCCCATCTTAGGCATCATCAAACTCCAACCACATGAACATCAACCACCAATAACATAAACATCATAATACATAAATTAGAAGATGGTTCTTGATCTTCATGGATAAAAGGAGTCCATGAATCAACTCACACATACATTAGAAGGAAGATTCTTGATGATTGATAGAGGAATTTCCTTGAAATTAGATCTTCAAGCTTAATTATGCAACCCTAGTTATTTTTCTCTTTTAGTGATCTTGGATGATGAACTTAAGATGTTAATTAGGTTGCAATGTAATTAGGAGCTATATATTTCATAGGGTTAAGTTTAGGGACATGTAAGGAGTGTTAAAAGACTTAATTACCATCAAAATAACTCAAAACGGAGTGTTTAAGTCACTTGAAACCATAAGATATACACCGCATATGATATTGCATATATTTACATAGGCTCCGCATATGATATCGCCTAAATTTACATAGGCACCGCATATGATATTGACTAAATCTAAATAGGCGCCGCATATGCTATCGCCTATATTTACATAGGCGCCGCATATGATATCACATATGCTTTCCAGTGGCCATGTGCGATTGGTTAGGCGACGCACTCTACTTTGCAAAGCCATAATTACTAGCTCAGGTGTTGGATTTTGATGAAATTGGTATCGTTGGAAAGACAATTCGATTCTGTATAATTTCGTGGGTAGAAATATGCAGAAATACCACATTAACATTGAGTTATACTCGTTCAAATATGAACCTTATTAAATCGAATACTAAAACTTGATGGATTCAGAAACTCTTAGCTTGTATTACCTTAAGTGACTCATATGAACATTATTAACGCATCATAAGCTATCTTATCGTTAGGATATGTATTGTAAGTCATGTACTTAAGTATGAATCACAGGATAGGAGGTTTCACATATAGAAAAAAAGGTTTGTCTCCTAGATTAGAAACATGCGGGGTAGTACAATATCTCCTCCTTGGGAACATTCATCCTCGAATGGAAATTAACTGAGGCGGGAGAGATGATAAGATGAAGTACGTACAAGACATACACTACTGAAACCTAGGTTCATGATTGACTTGACCTAAAGTTTAGCACAACATACTGAACATGCATATCTAATGCATGGGAAGCTGATTCATGAATATAAGGCCAAGGATTCTAATAAAGTGAGTTTTCTCAAAATGAGAATGCATATCTGATGCACAACTAAAAGGCTAAATCCATGCATATCTGATGCATGATTACCTGACTGACATGATATGTAAATGTATGAGTGAAGATACTATTAATAGTACTTTCTCTACTGCACACGTATATGTAATACCTGAATATTTGACTGAGCTGACTCTTGAAAGCTTGACTGATTCTGCCATAGCACTTAATAATTAATTTATAACGGGAACATGAAAGTATCAAGAAATGATGGGGTATCTCCCCTTTGGGACACTATGTCCCTCTAGGAATGTTTACTTTACTGAGATACTGGGGTAATGCACAGTACATCTACGAACTAGTTTATAACTAAACATTAGAGAGCTGAGACTAATGCATGATGCATGAACTAAAATAGATGTGCTAATGTTGCTGACTAACTCATGTGGAAACATAAGCTCAAACGAGTGCAAAATATCTAACAATGCATACAATGATCATGAAAATTTTATTACGTACCCGAATCTAGGCTGGGGAAACTTTCTAGATCATGGTGAGTCTGGAGTCAATAGAGTCGATTCTGACGCTGACCACTATTGGTGCTGGGATTTGCAGCCTGCTCACGTGAATCTCTACCTTTCTGAGCTAACACTCTAGACTTCCTCATTCTATGGCCTGGCTTACTGCACCCAAAACATACCTGACTATTAGCTCTGCATGCACCTAGATGATTCTTGCCACAATCTCCACAAAGCGGATAAGTACGCTCACTTCTAACACTACTCTGGGCTTTGGAGCCTAGTGCCCCACCATGACTAACATCTCCAAAATTAGGTGTGGCCACACTAGCTGAAGATTGAATAGGGGCTGAATTTTTCTGACTATGTTGAGAATGATTACTACCCTGTGACCCAGCCAGAGAAAAGCTGTAACTACCTATTCTGAATCTCTTATTAGATCTCTTCTTCTCTTTAGATTTATCTGCCTCTATCTACTGAGCATGCATCATTAACCTAGAAAGGTCCATGTCCTTATTGAGCATAGCTGTTCTACACTCTTTCAATACTAACCCAAACACACCAGTCACAAACTTACTCATACTCGCTCTGGGGTCAACTATCAGGTCAGGAGCATACGTAACTAACTGGTTGAACTTAAGACAATACTCCTTCACCGTCATGAGGCCTTATCTCAGGTTCATAAACTCTTCTACCTTAGCTTCTCTCATCTCTAACGTGAAAAACTTATCTAAGAAGGCATCTTGAAATATCTGCCAAGTCATGGGAGTTGCATCTTCCCCTCTACTCTTCTTCCACAACACTACCCAATCATGAGCAATATCTTTGAACCTATAGGATGCTAATTGCACACTATCTTTCTCTGACACATGCATGATTTGGGTGATCTTCTTTACCACTTCTGGATACAAGTGTGGGTCCTCACCTGTTACTGATCCAAAGAATTCTAGAGGGTTCATTCTCATAAAATTTCTAATTTTGGCTAAAGCTAAATCCCCGTCTTGCTGGGTTGGGGCTGTAGTCTGTCGGTTGCCCTGTACACTAGTGGTCACAGCCTGGGCTAGCGCCTGCAAAGCTGTCCGAATTTCTGCATGTGACACATTTTCATTCAAAGGATCTGCGGGCTGTGGGGCTTACTGATTCCCTGTTCTCTTCTTAGGAGGTATGTTCTACAAATAGAAGAGGAACAAAGATTAAATTTAGAGTTCAACTTGATCTTTTGATCACTGGCATGATATGAGTACTGAAAGAAGGGAAACTATTCCTAAAACATCTTATAAACTTCGTAACAGAAATGTGGAACACAACACACCCATGTATAAGACACTACTACATGTGGCTTTCAGACATCCTAGGACTCTGTTGAACCTTAGGCTCTGATACCAAGTTTGTAATACCTCAATTTTCTGAACTAGAATGCCACACGATGCTCATGACCCCAAAGGACCACAAGCTAACCCATGACTAATATATGTACCTGTAATTGCATAACATAGATATAAAATACGAAAACATAACAAAGAAGGCATAAGGTTCTCTCTTGAATAATAAAATATCTAAAATAAGGTTGTATCACATTAACAAAACAAAACTTAAAATACTAAAGTCGAAATCTGAGAAACTCTATAATCGTCTGAAATTCTCTAAACTATCTGAATAAAGAGTTAAAGGAACAAGTCCCCAACTAACTCCCTAAGCTGAAAATAAACTGAAATACTGGAATAACAAATGTAACGATCATGTCCTCGAAAGATGAGGACTCACTGCTTACTGAACTACTACTGCTGATCTAGAATCTGCAACTTAAAACCTATGTTCTAACATTAAAAGAAAGCACCATAGTGCAAATATGTTAGTACAACTAAAGTACTGAGTATACGTGGAGGTAGGCTAAATGCATAGGGTTTATATGCATGAACATCCTGACTAATATGAACGTGAGAATACATACATACATATATAGGTAACTGTTACTAAACTTGTGGAGATACTAACTACTTGAGTTAGAACTCTGACAACATAAGTTTCATGATACTGAGATACTGAATGATTGATAACATGAATGACCGTATCTAACAGTTCTAATGCTAGGGAAAAATATCTGAGTTCCAAACTATATTTGAACATCTAAGTCTAAGATTAGTCTTAGCTAACGATTTATCTCTAAAACTGATAATAAGAATACTCGACTGAATCTGAGATTGAGATCAAGCTCATTTGTCGGGTGACCTCTTGATCTAGTCATAAGTGTTCGAATATGGGACCAAGCCAATCTAATGGGATGGTACAGGAATTAATGGAACTATTTGAGTTCCTTACTGAGATCGATGATTGTATCTAACAGTCCTGTTTCTTGATTTCTACTCAAAGGACTGATACTAAAACTGTAACTATAACTATGACTATAAGAGGTAGTAACCTAACCGACATGCACCGATACAGTACTGGTGGGGTCCAATCTTTTCCCTGATTGGAAGGATGTCAATACCGTACCACGAGTAAGGACCTCTACTATAGTCAAGCCTCTCCGAAAGGTGACACTGAACAGGAAATCAAGCCTAAGGAATTATAATTTCCAAGTATATCCTTAATCTGAAGGGTGAATCCTTTCCTACACTAGCTACATAGTTCTGGAGTTCAGGGATTACTGATAACAGATCTGCCTTTATAACAGAAAAAACCACCATCCCTGCACTCGCTCGGTGCTAGTCCCTAATCCCAACTGAAAGACTCTAAAAAGATTAACTACGTTGAACCTACTAACTAAATTGAACTAATTTATAAATTGATTAACTGATCTATTAATATTTTCTTAGATGAACTAAGCTGAATTCACTAAGTTCCATTGACTGATGGAAAAGCTACTTTAGATCTGAGGTCTGACTGAGAGTACTGAAACTACTGGGACTATTGAACTACTGAGATTTCTAAGTTTTTCTGAGTCATGAGACTAACTGAAATCTATGGATCATAGCTTGACTGAGGATGTCTTGAAACATGACACTAGCTGAAGGCACATCACTATAGATTTTGGGTACAAGTACCCCCAGGACTCGATATAAGTAAACTAACACACATGAATGACTTGATCATAAGAGTAAAGTGCACAATTCACAATATCATAAGTAAGGATTTCATAATAAGAATGATTCTAAACAAACTATTACATGATCGAGAATGCACACATGTATATACTTGCATGGCTTTAATAACATGGTATTCCATATCACAACAATATCATGAGCATCTCATACAAAATCATCAATTCAAGACAATAGCATGGGGATCACGTTGAACATAAACTTAGAACATGGAATAGTCATTTAGGACCTATTATGTAATAAAAGCATGATTTCTATTCCCTTAGTTATTGTCACAAACACCTTACATGCATATCTTAGGGATAGGTGGATTGTTCAAGATTACAAATATTCAACCACCAATTTCACATATTTATACATTACATATCACCATATCCTTCATATATAATATACAAAGATCCCATCTTAGGCATTATCAAACTCCAACCACATGAACATCAACCACCAACAAGATAAATATCATAATACATAATTTAGAAGATGGTCCTTGAGCTTCATAGATGAAAGAAGTCCATGAATCAACTCACGCATACCTTAGAAGGAAGATTCTTGATGATTGACTGGGGAATTTCTTTAAAATTAGATCTTCAAGCTTAATTATGCAACCCTAGTTGTTTTTCTCTTTTAGTGCTCTTCGATGATGAAATTAAGATGTTACTAGGGTTGTAATGTAATTAGGAGCTATATATTTTATAGGGTTAAGTTTAGGGATGTGTAAGGAGTGTTTAAAGACTTAATTACCCTCAAAATAACTGAAAACAGAGTGTTTAAGTCATTTGAAACCATAAGATATGTGTTGCATATGATATCGCATATATTTACATAGGTGCCGCATATGATATCGCCTATATCTACATAGGCGTCGTATCTGCTATCACCTCTATTTACATAGGCTCCGCATATACTTTCTAGTGGCCATGTGCGATTGGTTAGGTGACGCACTCTACTTCGCAAAGCCATAACTCCTAGCTCGGGTGTCAGATTTTGATGAAATTGGTATTATTGGAAAGCTAATTGTATTCTCTATAATTTGGTGGGTATAAATATACAAAAATACCACATTAACATCGAGTCATTCAAATATGACCCTTATGAAATCAAGCACTAAAACTTGATGAATTCAAAAACTCTTAGCTTGTATTACCTTAAGTGACTCATATGAACATGCTTAATGCATCATAAGCTATATTATCGCTAAGCTACTCATTGTAAGTCATGTACTCAAGTATTAATCATAGGATAGGAGATTTCATATGTAAGAAAAATGGTTCATCTCCTAGCTTAAAAACAAGCGGGGTATTACAGATGCCTCTTATGTGAGAGATGATTACATACTTATTGATATTATGCCTTTTATATATGAGATGCCTCCTATGTGTGAGATGATTAAAGGTATGCTACGACTTATAATTATGACTATTGATATGAGTCACATATATGTGTATGGGCTTAAGACCGTGATTATGATTTTGTGATTAATCTATAGAAATTAATAGGCCAAGGTTTTTGTTATGATATTAGTTTAATAGCTGAGAAGTTTCTATCATTATAAATGATGTGATATAATTTAAGAATAAGAATATGTAGATCTTTATTTATATATATATCTTCGTTATGTGACAGAGAAATATTAATCATGATGCTTTCTATTCCAGTGATTGAATACTGATGATGACATGCATAGATTTGGTACGTTCATGATTATTTATCATTATAAATGATATGATTATATTTGAACTGTGATCTTATCACTTCTCTTTTTGCTAGATGGTTAAGTTATATGGTAGCTAGTTATCTATTATGGGACTATAGAACCTGATTTCTAGGAATCTAATGTATTAGTTAATGAATCTTGCTTAGTTGAAAAACGGTAGCTATCGATGGTTATTTAATGAATAGTGCCAGTTAATAAAAGATGGTAGGTGACAAGTAGTAGTGTATGGTCTAGTAATAATTAAAGGACATAGGATGATTAGTTAAAAATAATGAATGAGCGATAATTGCAGTTTAGGTCTAATGAAGAACCTTGAATAGATGTTAGATGTTGACTATTAAATAAATAGTTGTTAGTTATTATCCCGTGAATAAGGATTATGTGAAGGATAATTTTTAGACTAATAGCTAGAGGTTATGTGATATCTAGTGAGCTAGTGATTTTATTATAATAAGTGTTGGTTAACTAATAACAAGTAGTTGGGAAGTATTGACTTGATAGATACTCTATGGTGATATATCTATATTTATGTGTATTTTAGGGTATCTTATTTGGTAATAGTAATTGTGATAATATTGATACTTGGCAAGGACGGAGGAAACTACTACGATGATATTGATAACCAACAAGGGCAAAGGATCCTATTGTGATTATATTGATACCTGGAAAGGCCAGAGGATACTACTGTGATGATGTTGATACTCTACAAGGTTGGAGGATACTATTATGATGATATTGATACCCGATAATATAGGAAGATACTATCGTAATGATATTAATACCCGGCAAAGTCTGAGGATATATTGATGATATGTTGATACCAGGAAAGTCCAAAGGATGATATATTGATGATATCTTGGGTGTGCTTTCCATTCTATTTATATGTTGTGTACATCTGCTTTTTTATTGGAGCTCAGTTGGCAGTAGCCTATAGATTACCATTCAATTGGTACTTATACGACACTTCTGTAGCCTGCAGATCATAGAATAGGTTATTTATGTTGATGTGTGCATCCTGCTGATCAGCCCTTGTTCAAAGACTTAGAGTGAGATCCTCACATTCGAAGTATTACTTATCTCTCTCTTATGTATTAGACTAGTCTCTAAGTTGTATTCAGAGATAAGTTGTATCAGTGTATATCTCTTAATATTTTGCTTTAATACTCTTTTTATGTTAGAACCTCTTGTACTGATTCTACAAGGATTTGGGATTCTTCTTTATATTAATCTTTATTTCATATATTCCAAAATATATTCCTTATAATATTGAGTAGTCCATTACTAGTCATTCTGGACTATGGGTTGGCTTGCCTATTGGTGGCTTATGGTAGGTTCCATCATGACCTGAGGAAATCAGGTAGTGATAATTTGGTATCAGAGCTTAGGTTTCATTGGTGTATTAGTACAAGAGCGAAGTCTTAGTAGAGTCTTGTAGATCAGTCCGAATACATTCGTGCCTATCCTCGGGAGGCTTCAGTGACATTTTAGAAAATTCACAAGATGACTTATTACCATTAGTCTGTATTTTAATGAAGCTTGAACATATACTTTGACTCTATTCTATCCTTGATGGATGGTGGAATATTGTCAACAGATACAAATATGACTCCAACACGTGTTTGTAGAATTTCAGTACAACATCAGACTAGTGGGCTAAAGATGGATATAGAAAATCCTCAGCAGCATCCAAAAATGATTTGGGAAGAGTCCCCATAAGATTTGCGGAGTGTGGCATTGTTCTTCAGGCCATGGCTAGCATTTTGGAATATGAGGGGCAGTATCTTAAAGTATTCTATAATCTTGGTTTGGTTATGTTATGAAGAGACAATAGTTAAGTTAGTTTCCCTGGGATGAGATAGGTGATCAGCTAGAGTTAGACTATTTTTCCCGCCAGCCTAGAGTTCCTAAGGTAGGCTAAGATTTTGGAATCTTGGACATAATTTTGCAAATTTTTTTTGCTTCAATTTGCCAGCCATTTGGGCTTAGTTTGTGTTCTCTTTATATTGATGCTTCGGGAATTGCTATGGTCACAAATAGACCGACTACAAGACTAGGTTGTGTCCCTGACATGAGATTCCAGCCATATTGCCTTGTTAGATCATTTTGTAATATTATGACATCTTTAGTTAGATATCATGCACTTTGTGCCTCAGTTGATGATTTAGTCGGTCAGTCTAATTTAGACCCATTAAGATTTATGTTCCCTATGCCCGTCAGGCATGTGACGGTGGATATTACTATTATTGGGTTGCTTTTATTTCTCGCATTTATCTCTTATTATGTGTATTATGGTTTTCATACCCATTGATTATTGTATGCCTAGATGAATTTATATTAGTCATTATGTGCTTTATTATTATATTTATGATTATGTTACTACTTCGTGGTTTATTTTGTTTAGTAGTGGATGAAGAAGATATATATTGATGTTTTTACCATATGGAAGTGGATTTAGGTCCGAGTCTTAATTATCTTGGCACATTATCCCTGTTGCTTCCTTTGGGTTGTACGTGATATTGATGTTTATTTTTGTACCGTCTATACCGTATGTTGATATTGATATTGTTGATGCTATTGCTACAACCACGTGAGTTTAAAGATATTACTTGATGTGATTGATCCTCACTAGGTATCTATATAGACTAGTGTCATCTAGTTAGACTTTCATTATTCTTGTGATATTATTTGGTGGCTTAAGTTGATACAACCCAATTTGATAATTTCTTTCCCCTAGGACGATGAGGTTGACTGTGTTCCATGTTTGTTAGATATATTAGGTTGATTTTGGAGATGTGTTGTGGTATCGAAGGTATGTGACCTTGCATGGTTTTTGTGGATTTTGAGTAGGAAATTTAGTTATGTTCCCTATTTTTAAGTTTGAGATCCTTAGACTTGCCTCCTGGGTTGTGAAGGATTTTGTTTTGGCTATCCTTTCTTGTATAGCCTATTTGATAGATGGAGCAGTATGAGGTTTGCTCTTTATTTGTGGCTATTTCATCATTCGATACCAATTTTAATGTTGATGTTGAATAACATGGATTCATCTCATAGGTATATTGGGTTTGTTCTCTTGTGATGGATTGTGTTGTTGTTAGTGTGGAGATTGCATACTCCATTGTTGTTGTGATATGGTTTTGTCTAGTAGAGTTGGAAAGTTAGAGGCATGTGGCCTTTTCTGTGATCGCTTCTTAAGATGGAAAATTAGATACTCTTTAGCTTGAGTTGTTGGTTCTTTGGTGTTTGTAACGACTTTGACCTTGGTTTTGAGATTGGTTATTCTTCTTTTAAGACATGATTCTTGGGTGGATTCAGGAAATCCCTATTTACGCATTTGTTCGGCCTAGTAAGACTTGATGGAGTGGTTCTCCTGGATAATATAAATGTGTGACTATTTCTTTGCCTAGACGGAGTATTACATTAGTTAGTTCCCATCTTAAGTTTTATTGCTCTGAGTTGCTAAAGTATTTACCTTCACTGATGTGGTTTTGATACTTGAGAAGTTTTGAGTATGTTTGGATAATTTATGCCCTACAGTGGATATAGAGTGGGTTATATACATTTTCAGCCAGTGACTTTTCCTTTAGCATGTCTCTTATTTTGTGGCTATGTTTCATTCCATCTAGCTGATATAGATTTAGTTGCTTATGATATATGTCAGTGGTTATCCCCATGGTGAGTTTTCTCTCTAGATATGTCTCGATTGTGGCTTTGTATAACTTATCTCAGCTATGTCAAATCTAGATACTAGTGTTGATTTGAGATAGTTGACATTAATATAAACTTATTGGCGAAGTTTCAGATTGTGACTCCTTGGAATGGCCATTTGGAATAATGATAGATTTGGAGAATTAGTGCCTACCTGTTTTTGTTTGGATTTAGATATTTGAGATTGAGCGGTTCATCCTTGGTATTGAGATTTCAGCTTGGTGTTGTGGAGCTATCGTGCATCCTTCATTTTGAACTTGTTTCAGTTGGGATATCAGTTATAGGATTATTAAGCCTTCTCAATGTTTTCCAATTTTGTCTTCTAGACTTTAGCTGGATTATAGTTAATTAGTGCTCAGATGATAGCCTATAGGCCTTGTATTGGTTATTTTAGTTTTGACCTCGAGTTTTTAATTTTTTTAGGAATTTTAGATAATTTACTCAGCAGGAGTAATATTCTCATGCTAGATTCAGTATGTCTTTATTCTTGGTGGATTAGACATCCTGTAGTGCCATATTCTATGATGAGCAGTTATTCATTGGATTTGGAGATTTTAGTTTGAGTTTCATCTCGACTGGTTTGAGCATTGACATAGATTGTGTTCTATAATTATCTTCATTTGTATGCCCAGATAGAGCATTATTAGGTTATTCTCATATTTTCCTTATGGACTTACAGCAGATCAGCTTCAGTTCTTTGAGTTCTCTGTGATAAAATCATGTGGATAAGATTAAAGTTATTTTACTCCTGGCTTGGAGTAGATAGTAGGTGCAAAAATGTTAACGAAGGTTATTTTTTTATTTGGATTCAATTTTATGACTCATGCCTTTGTTTGCTTTTGTCTTTGATGAACCTTTGTTGATCTATGTAGATATAAAGATGGTATAAGCATGATATGAATCAGATATGCGTGCATTAGCCTTTTCAGTTCAGTTGGAGGCTAGTTAGAGGTTAGGTTGAGTTGGCTATTTTAGAAGTAGAATGAGAGTGTTGGTTGAAAAAGGAATACCTATGGAGAAATCCCTTGGTAGTGTTTTCTCTCTGCTTAGGTTATTTTTGAAGTCAAGCTTGGAGCATGCGAGCTTGGTACCTCATCTTTTCAAGCTTTTGAGATTATTTTTGTTCATTGACTTTCAAGGAAGAAAGTCCTTTTAGTTGTTGATATTATAATGACTCTTAAGGTCATTTTCTATTTTTATGTTTATCTTTACCGTTTTAGATTATCCATAGCTACCCTAAGTCATTTATGACTTGTTAGGACTGATGGTTTGGTTATTGGGCAAGTCATTTTGATCTTAGAGTCAATTCTTTGTATTGAAGTTTTTGTTGGTTCTAAATAGCCATCGAGCAAAAATTTCAATGAAACAATAGTCGATGCAAATTCCAACTGCGCCAGAAGATCAAAAATATTGATTTTAGTCAAGGTAGACCTTTAGTTTGGGTCCCGTCCCAATGCACCCGAGATTATTTAGACATATTGGTCAAACAGTGAAAAATTGCTAAGAATGGGTGTGGGACCCATATTTTGTCAAAACCAGCTCAAATTGAATATCCAAATTTAGCATCGCATTCGGAACGTCCATTTTATCCTAAGGAGGCCCTTGGTTCAGGTTCCAAGGCTCCCAAACTTATTTTGGGCTATTGTGTAGATTTTATAAAAATTTATGAAACTATAGGTGTGGGGCTCACTTTTTACCCAAAAGATCTCTGATGAATGTTTTGATGATTCCAATGTATTTGAAATATGGTTTACACTCAAATTCACTATTGGAGTTTTGATGATTTCAATGTATTTGAAATATGGTTTACACTCAAAATTCACTATTGGATCATTTTATTTGGATTCCAGATAAGTTTTGAGCGTCAAAAACATATTTTTGAGTGTGTTGTCATTTTGTGCAACAAAAATCGAAGTCTGTTGGACCACGATTGCGACATCTGAGAGCCTGTAAGGGCTCTATAAAGGACCCAAGATGCGTTTGGGGCATTTCCCCTTTACCATTTATTCCTAGAAACCCTAAAATGAGTGTAATAACTCAAAATTGGTCATTGCTGTGACTTGGGAGCTTAATTATTATCTTGTATTGTGATTATCTTCAAGATTAAGATAAGAATTCTTCTATTCAAGCTTGAATGCCTTAGTTTGGACCCAAAACCCCAATTTATCTTAGGGCTTGATTTTATCCTAATGTATACTTAGTTTTCACCCGTTCTTTGAAGGTTGTGATTCATTATTCAAGTGTGAACATTGGGATGGTCTCGAAAACTCATTTTCTGTATGTGGGACCCGCTTGGGATTTTGGTGTCATTTTTGGACCCAAAGCAAAATTGTGCAATATGGGTATCATTAGACTCATATTAATTAGTAGATTATGGTTTAGATAGTGTGATGGCATTTTGAGGATTGTAAAGTGATGACCAGCATGGGGTGCGTGAAATGAGGTCTTGCAGTTGTCCTTGAGGTAGGCTTTTATCTATTTTTCTTTATAGATGATGTGTGATATATGTTGTGTGTGAATATGGATGTTAGGCTTGATTAGTATGATAACTTGACCTTGATATATTGAAGTTTTATGATTAGATGAGTGTTTCGGACTCATAAGATGACTTATTTATAGCCCTTTTGTATCGTATTGCCTTCCTTCTTTAGTTTAGGTTAGTTATAGTACGGATATGATATAATGATAACTTTGGAATATTGTTTTAGCATTTGAAAGATGATTCATATATTTTGCCTTATTGGGCTAGTGTGATAGTCTTGAAACTGTAAGTTTGGTAGAGTTGACTTGAGTAACCTTATTTCTAGTTGAAGTTTCTATCTTTGTCTTGAATATGGCTCACATGACATCTAGAAGATGAACTAGATACCTTAGCCTAGTTTGGGGCATAATATGCCTAATTATGGAAATTGTGGGTTAAAAGTGGGATCATTCAGCTCATTTAAGACTAATCTTATGTTAAGTCTTATGGACTTGGTGTGGATATTAGATATAAATGAGGCTAATAAACCTTAGAATAAGGTTACTTCATAACTTAGTAACTTGTATTGATGTTCCCGGATTGTGGCTTAAGAGTTATAATTATGATACTCTTTGTGGAAGAGATATTGGGGATTTAGAGATGATATTCCTCTTAGATACATTATGTGACCTATAGAGATGTTATTTTCTCTTAGACTTGAAGATTGGCCCATAGACATTCTATTTTCTCTTAGAATTGATGATTGGCCTATAGAGTTGCTATTTCCCTTAGTCATTATTATTGGACTTATTGAGACGATGTTCCTCTTAGATATGTAAATTGGCCTAGAGAAGTGATATATCTCATAGACATGAACTATGAACTATTGATATATGATATCTAACCAATTATTTTTTGTCTATATATATTATGCCTCCTAGATGTGAGATGCCTTTTATGTGAAGGATGATTACATGTCTATATATATTATGCCTCCTAGATGTGAGATACCTCTTATTTGAGAGATGATTACATGCTTATTGATATTATGCCTCCTATATGTGAGATGATTAGAGGTATTCTATGGCTTATAATTATGAATATTGATATAAGTCCTAGATATGTGTATGGGCCTAAGGTCATAATTATTCCAGATAAATTAATGGGCCAAAGGCCATGTTATGATATTTATTCAATAGCCAAGAAGTGTTTATCATTATAATGATGTGATTACAGTTTATCAATATGAATATGTATATATTTTATACACATCTCTTTGGTATGGGACAGAGAAAGATGCGGCATGATGCTTACTATTATACTAATTGAATACTGGTGATGGCATGCATAGATTTGGTACATTCATTATTATTTACCATTATAAATGATGTGTTATAGTTAAACTGTGATCTTTTGACTTCTCTTTTTGTTAGATGGTTAAGCTATATGGTAACTAGTTATCTATTAGAGGACTATAAACATGATGGCTAGGAATCTAATATATTAGACTATCGAACTTAATGGCTAGGAATTTAATATATTAGTTAATTAGTCTTGATTAGTTAAAACTCGGTAGCTAATGATGTTAGTTAATGAATGATGTCAGTTAATAAAAGATAGTAGGTTAAATATAGTAATATATTGTCTAGTAATGATTAACGGACATAGGATGATTACTTTATAATAATGAATGGTGGATAAATGGTAGTTTAGGTCTAATGGTGAACCTTGACTAGATGTTAGATGTTGACTATTAAATAAATAATGGTTACTCGTTATCCCGTTAATAAAGATTATGTGTAAGATAATTTTTTGACTAATAGATAGAGGTTATGTGATAACTAGTGAACTAGTGATTCTATTATAATAAGTGATGGTTAAATAATAACCAGTAGTTGGGAAGTATTGACTAGATAGGTACTCTATGGTGATATGTCTGTGTTTTTAAGTATTTTAGTGTATCTTATTTGGTAATAGTAATTGTGATGATATTGATACCCGGCAAGGCCGGAGGATACTATTATGATAATATTGATACCCAGCAAGGCCGAAGGATACTATTCTGGTGATATTGACACCCAACAAGGCTGGAGAATACTATTATGATGGTATTGATACTTGGAAAGGCCGGATGATACAATTATGATTATATTGACACCTGATAAGATTAGAGGATATTGTCATGATGATGTTGATACCCAGTATTGTCGGAGGATAAATTTATGAAATTTTGATACCCGGTAAGGCCGAAGGTTGATTACGATGATGCTTTTCCTAATGAGTACAGTTATGATGATTTGTTACATTGATCGTGTACTGTGTATTCATTCCTACATGCACATTGCCTATCACTAGTAATCACTTATGTCTATCTACCTGTATGGGATAGTTGGATAGATATGGGTGAAGAATATGCCTTCTGTTGTTATATATTGATTGAACCTTCCAAGCTTAGGGCATTCGGGGTATGCATAGGCTCAACTAGGTATTTGATTGTCCAGAGTAGTTAGTTATTTATACTGTTATTTATATTGTTGTTATCATTCTTATGATAATTATTATGGATAGCTTATGACAGATTGGTCTTTGATCTGGTATCATTAATTAGGGTAAGTATTCGGCCTTTCCTATCTTATTATTACATTATTATGAATGATTATTTTATGTCTTGCCTATAGATTAGGAACACCAAGTATGATAGTATTTAAATCCCAAATATATTATAATGAGGTCTCAAAATGAGAATATGATGATAGAAGTTATGCTTTGAGATAACCTTATGTTTATATTTACCTATACCTATATATATATATATCTTGCTATATTATGCTATGATACTACTGTATATCCATTCCTTCATTGTTCATGTTGTATAGTTATTTCTTCGCATCGTATATTATTATATATATTTTTATTTCACTTTTTATTCATATATTGACCTGGAATATATGGTATAGCATTGATGTATATCGAATGTAGTTAGAACGGGATAGTTCACACTGATACTTCATTAGTTTTGTTATGTTAAACTCTTGGACAAGAACAAGATAGTTCTTCTTTATTATCTCATTGACTTGTCCTATAATTTTTGGACACTTGGGTATAGTTTCAATTCTGCGTACATTTTGTATATATCTACTTTATGTTTGGAGCGTATTTCATAGTAGATTACTTAGTACCATTCGTTTGGTACCCATACTACACTTATGTAGCCTGTAGATCATAGTATGGGTTATTGCTGTTGACGTGTGCATCGGCAGAGCAACCCTAGTTCAATGACTTAGAGTGAGATCCTCATATTCGGAGCATTACTTATCTCTATCTTATGTATTGGACTAGTTTCTAAGTAGTATTTGGAGATAAGTTGTATCAGTGTATATCTCTTGATATTTCACTTTTATACTCTTTTTATATTAGAAGCTCTTGTACTGATACCACAAGGTTTTGGGATTTTTCTATGTATTGATCTTTATTTTATATATTCCATATTCTTTCCTTATAATATTGTGTAGTCCGTTACTAGTTATTCCGAACTATGAGTTAGCTTGCCTACTGGTAGCTTATGGTAGGATCCATCATGAGCTAAGGAAATCAAGCCATGATAATTTGGTATCAGAGCCTAGGTTTTATTGGTGTATTAGTACAACAGCTAAGTGTTAGTAGAGTCTTGCATATTGGTGTTAGACGCTCGTAACCTATCTTCAAGAGACTATAGTGACATTTTAGGAAATTCACTTCATGACCCCTTATCATTTGTTTGCATTTCTATGAACCTTGAACATTTACTTGTACTTTATTCTATCCTTGAAGGACGATGGAATATTGTCAACAAATGCAAATAAGACTCTAACATGTGTTTCTATAATTTTGGTGTAACATCAGACTAGAGGATTAGAAATGGATATAGAAGATCCTTAGTAGTATCCAAAAAGGATTTAAAAAGAGTCCCCATCAGACTTGCGGACTATGGTATGGTTCTTTAGGCCATGGTAACCATTCCAGATTTTGAGGGGCAGTATCTCAAAGTATTGTATGATCTTGGTTTAGTTGTGTTATGATGAGACATTATTTCAGAGAATGCCCCTGGGATGAGATAGATGATCAACTAGAGTTAGACTGTATTCCCCGTCAACCTAGAGTTCCTAAGAAAGGCTATTATTTGGAAGCGTGGACATAATTTTGCGAATTTCTCTTAGCTTTAATTGGCTAGTCATTTGGGCTCAGTTTGTGTTCTCTCCATATTTATGCTTTAGGAAGTTCTACGGCTGCAGAGAGACCAACTACTAGACTAGGGTGTGTCCCTGACATGAGATTCCATCCATTTAGCTTAGTTAGATCAGCTTGTGATATTGAGATATCTTTAAATAGAGATGGTGCACTTGGCGCCTTCGTTGATGATTCAGTCGGCCAGTCTGATTTAGACCCATTCAGATTTATTTTCCCTATACCTATCAAGCATTTGACTGTGGGTGTTACCACAATTGGGTTACTTTTATTTCTCACATTTATCTCTTATTATGTGTATTTGGGTATTTATACCCATTGATAATTGTATGCCTTGATGAATTTATATCGGTCATTATGTGCCTTATTGTTGGATTCATGATTATGTTACTACTTCATGGTTTTTTTTCATTTAGTAGTGGATGGATTAGATATATATTGATATTTTCCCGTATAGGAGTGGATTTGGGTTTGAGTCCTATTTATCTTGGCATATTAGCCCTGTTGTGGCCTTTAGGTTGTACATGATATTGATGTTTATTTTTGTACCACCTGTACTGTATGTTGATATTGATATTGTTGTTCCTATTGCTATGACTATGTGTGTTTATTGATATTACTTTATCTTATTACTTCATATGATTGGTCCTCACTAAGTATCTGTATAGACTAGTGTTATATAGTTAGACTTTGATTACTCTAGTGATATTATTTGGTTGCTTTAGCAGATATATCCCAATTTGATGATTTCCTTCCCCTAGCACGGTGAGGTTGACTGTGTTCCCACTTTGTTAGCTATCATAGATTAATTTTGGGGATGTGTTGAGGAATCAAAGGTATGTGACCTTGTATGTTTTTGTGGATTTTGAGTAGGCAATTTATTTATTTTACCTATTTTTGAGTTTGAGATCCTTACAATTGCCTCTTTGGTTGTGAACGATTTTGTTTTGGCTATCCCGTCTTGTATAAATTGTTTAATAGATGGACCTATTTGAGGTTCGTTCTTCATTTATGGTTGTTTTATCATCCGGTAGCAATTTTGATTTTAATGTTGAGATGACGTGGATTAATCTTATAGGTATCTTAGGTTTGTTCCCATGTGATGGATTGCCTTGTTGTTAGTGTAGAGATTTTATGCTCATTTGTTTTTGTGATATGGTTTTGTCAAGTGGAGTTGGAAAGTTAGAGGCAAGTGGCCATTACTGTGATTGCTTCTTAAGATCGAAAATTAGAAACTCTTTTGCTTGAGTTGTTGGTTCTCTGGTGGTGGTAACGACTTTAACCTTGGTTTTTATATTGGTATTTATTCTTTTATGATGTTATTCTTGGGTGGATTCAGGAAATCCATATTTTAGCATTTTTCAGCCTAGAGAGGCTTGGCCGAGTGATTCTCTTTGATGATATGAGCCTGTGGCTTTTTATTTACCTAGATGCAGTATTGCATTGGTTCGTTCCCTTCTTAAGTTGAATTGCTTCGAGTTGCTAAGGTATTTGACTTCACTTGTTTAGTTTTCAGCCTTGAGAAGTTTTTAGTTTATTTGAATAGTTCATGCCCTCCAACAAATATGGAGTGGGTAATATGTATTTTCAGATAGTTATTTTTTCTTTAGCATGACTCCTATTTCACGGCTATGTTTCATTCCCTCTAGCTGATATATAGTTGGTTGCTTGTGTTTTCAGTTAGTGGCTATCCCTGTGGTGATTTTTCTCTCAAAATACGTCTCAACTATGGCTTGGTATGATTTGTCTCAGAAAGGTCAGATCTGGATACTAGAGCCGATTTGAGATAGTTGACATTAATACCCTTATTGTCCCAGTTTTGAATTTTTAATCATTAGAATGGCGATTTGGACCATTAATTTCTACCCATTTTTAGTTTTGATTTAGATATTTGAGATTGAACGGTTCATCCTTGGTATTGAGATTTAAGCTTGGTGTTGTAGAGATCTCGTACAACCTTCATTTTAGACTTGTTTTAATTCAGATTTCATTTATAGGCTTGTTGAGCCTTCTCAATGGTTGCCTATTCAGTCTTTAAGACTTTGGCTAGATGATAGTTGATTAGTGCTCAGATTATAGCTCATCGGCATCGTATTCGTTATTTTAATTTTAACCTCGAGTTTTATTTTTCTTTGGGAATTTTAGATGATTTACTCAGTAGGAGTAATATTCTCAAGTTGGATTCAGTATTTCTTTATTCCTGGTGGAAGAGACATCCGGGAGTTCAATATTCGATGATGAGTAGTTATACCTTGGATTTGAAGATTTTAGTTTGATTTTCATTTGGACTGGTTGAAGCATTGACATGGATTGCGTTCCATGATTATCTCTATTTGTAGGCCAAGATAAAGCCTTATGACCTTATTCTCATGTTTTCCTTATGGACTTTTAGTGGATCAGCTTCAGTTCTTTGAGTTCTTCATGATGAGATCGTGTGGACGAGATTCAAGTGATTTTCCTCCTGGCTTAGAGTAAATAGCAGGTGCAAAAATGTTAAGGAAGGTTTTTTTGAATTTGGAGTCGATTTTATGACTCATTTCTTGGTTTTCTTTTTTATTGGTTGAACCTTTGTTGATTTATTAGGATATAGAGATGGTATCTGCGTGATATGATTCATATGTGTGGACATCAGCCTTTTCAATTCAGTTATAGGCCAATTAGTGGTTAGTTGAGTTGGCTATTTTTGAAGTAGAATGAGAGTGTTGGTTGAAAAAGAGATACCTGTGGAGAAATCCTTTGCAAGTGTTTTCTCTTCTCTTAGGTTATCTGGGAAGTCATGCTTGGAGAACGCGGGCTCAATACCACATCATTTTGAGCTTTTGAGATTCTTTATGTCTATTGACTTTCGGAGAGGAAAGTTATTTTGGTAGTGGATATTGTAATGAACCTTTAGGTTATTTTCCATTTTTATGCTTATCTTCACTATTTGAGCTTCTCCATAGCTACCCCAAGTCACTTATGACCTGTTGCGATAGGCAGTTCGATTACTAGGCCATTCATTTTGTTTTTAGAGATAATTTCTTGTTTTGAAATCTTCACTGGTTCCAAATGACCATAGAGCAAAAACTTTAATGAAACGATCTCGGATGCAAATTTTGACTGCGCCAGCAAATCCGGAATATCAATTTTAGTCTAGGTAGACCTTTGGTTCGAGTCCTAATAAATTTGAGTTTATTTCGACATATTGTTCAGAAAGTTAAAAATTAGAAAGAATGCGTGTAGGAACCACATTTTGTCGAAACCACCTTGGATTGAAAATTTAATTTCACAATCGCATTTTAAACGTTGATTTCATTCCAGGGAAACCCTTGGTTCAGGTCCCAAGGCTCCTGGACTTATTTTGGGCTATTGTACAGATTTTATGAAAAGTGAAGAAACTATATGTGTGGGCCCCACTTTTTACCTAAAAGATCTCCGATGAAAGTTTTGATGATTCCAATGTATTTAAAATGTGGTTTACACATAAAATTCACTATTGGATCATGTTCTTTAGATTTCGAATAAGTTTTGAGGGTTAAAAACTTATTTTTGAGTTTGCTGTCATCTGGTGCAACTGTGATCGCAGCTTGTAGGATCGCGATTGCATTATCTGAGTACTTGTCAGGGCTATACAAAGGCCCCAAGACGCGTTTAGGGAATTTCCCCTTAACCATTTAGACCTACAAACCCCAAAATGAATGTAATAACTCATAATTGGTCAAGGGAGGTGACTTGGGAGCTTAATTATTATCTTGTATCGCGATTATCTTCAAGATTAAGATAAGAATTTCTTTAATTCATCCTTGATTTTCTTAGTTTGGAACCAAAACCATAATTTAGGTTAGGCCTTGATTTTAGCCCAAAGTATACCTTGTTTTCACCAATTCTTTGAAGTTTATGATTCCTTATTCTTGTGTGAACATTGGGACGGTCTTGAAAACTCATTTTTTGTATGCGGGACCCACTTGGTGTTTTGGTGTCGTTTTGGGACCTGAAGTAAAATTGGGCAATATGGGTATCATTATACTTGTATTAATGAGTAGATTATGCTTTTGGTAATGTGATGGTATTTTGAGGATTGAAAAGTGAAGATGAGCATGTGGTGCATAAAGTACGGTTTTGCGGTTGGCCTTGAGGCAGGCTTCTATCTACTTTTCTTCATAAATTATGTGTGATATATATTGCATGTGAATATGGATGTTTGGCTTGATTATATGTGGTTAGTGATTAGATGAGCATTTTGGACCCGTAAGATGGCATGGTTATAACCCTTTTGTATCCCATTACCTTCCTTACTTGGTTAAGATTAGTTATAGTATGGATATGATATAATGCTACGTTTGGAAAATGGTTTTAGCATTTGAAATATGATTTGTATACTTAGCCTTATTGGTCTAGTTTGGTAGTCTGGAAATTGTAAGTTTGGTAAATTTGACTTGAGTACCCTTGTTTCAAGTCGAAGTTGCTATCTTAGGCTTGAATATAGATTACATGACATCTAGAAGATAAACTAGATACTTTAGACTAGTTTGGGGAATAATATGCTTAATTATGGATATTATGGGTTAAAAGTGAAATCCTTCAGCCCACTTAGGACTAAGCTTGTGTTAAGTCTTGTAGAATTAGTATGGATGTTAGATATATACGAGGCTAGAAAACCATAGAATAAGGTTACTTCATAACTTGGTAACTTGTATTGATGTTCCTAGATTTTGGATTTTGATTTATGATTATGATACTCCTTGTGGAAATGATATTGGGCATTTAGAGATGATATTCCTCCTAGATACATTATGTGGCCTATAAAGATGCTATTTCCTCTTAGACTTGATGATTGGCCTATAGAAATGCTATTTCTTCTTAGACTTGATGAATGGCCTATAGAGTTGCTATTTCCCTAAGTTGTTGTTGTTGGACTTAAAGAGACGATGTTTCTCTTGGATATGTAAATTGTCCTTGAGAAGTGATATTCCTCGTAGTCATGATGTATGATATCCTATAGACGATTATAGGTCTATATATATTATTCCTCCTTGATATGAGATGCCTCTTGTGCGAGAGATGATTACATGTTTATCTATATTTTGCCTCCTAGATGTAACATTCCTCTGATGATTACATGCCTATTCATATTATGCTGCCTAGATGTGAGATGACTCCTATATGTTAGATGATTAGAGGTATGTTACGTCTTATAATTATGATTATTGATATAAGTACTAGATATGTGTATGGCCCTAAGGCCGTGATTATGATGTTGTTATTATTCTAGATAAATTAATGGGCCAAGGGCCATATTATGATAATGATTCAATAGCTGAGAAATGTTTATCATTATAAATGATGTGATTACAGTTTATGAATATATATATATTTGTATACACATGTCTCCGGTATGGGACGGAGAAAGATGTGGCATGATGCTTTCTATTCCACTGATTGAATACTGGTGATGGCGTGCATATATTTGGTACGTTCATGATTATTTACCATTAAAACAGATGTGATTATAGTTGAACTCTGATCATATAACTTCTTTTCTTTCTCTCATTATTCATATATTGACCTGGTATATACAGTGTAGCATTGACGTAAATTAAATGTAGTTTGAACAGGATAGTTCACCTTGAAACTTAGTTTTATTATGTTAGATTCTTAGACATGAACATGATAGTTGTTCTTTATTATCTCATTGACTTTTCATATGATTTCTGGACTCTTGGGTGTAGTTTCCATTTTGTTTATATATTGTATATATCTGCTATATCTTTGGAGCTTAGTTGGTAGTTGCCTATTGAGTACCATTCATTTTGTACTAATACTACACTTCTACAACCTGGAGATCATAGTACGGGTTATCGCTGTTGATATGTGCATCGCGCGGAGCAGCCCTAGTTCAAAGTCTTAGAGTGATCTCCTAATGTTCGGAGGATTACTTATCTCTCTCTTATGTATTAGACTAGTCTCTAAGTTATATTTGGAGATAAGTTGTATCATTGTTTATCTCTTGATATTTCACTTTTGTACTCTTTTTATGTTAGAAGCTCTTGTATATACCACCAGGTTTTGGGATTTTTCTATGTATTGATCTTTATTTCATATATTTCATATTATTTTCCTTATAATATTTAGTAGTCCGTTACTAGCCGTTCTGGACTACGAGTTGGCTTGCCTACTGGTGGATTATGGTAGGCACCATCATGACCTGAGAAATCGGGTCATGACACATCACTTGTTTCTCTTTCACCTCAGCTCCAAGAGATGACTTCGCCACCTCTTGAAAAATCAACCTAGCATTCTCAAAATCCAATAGACAAACTTTGAGATTTTCCAAATGGTGAATATCCTTTACCAATTCCCGTATCTCCTCATCCACATGAGATAAGCTTCCAATAGCCAACCTGCTAAGAGAATCAGCAACTATGTTAGTTTTACTTGGAGAGTAGTGAAGACTCATGTAATAGTCCTTGAGCAACTCAAACAAACTCCGCTGCCTGAGATTTAGATCTTTCTAAGGGAACACGTATTGTAGGTAGGGGTAGGTGTTCGGTATTCGATTCGATATTTTCAAATTTTGGATTCGCTAATTTGGTAATTGGTATTTGAAAGTGGATACCACATAACATACTCATAAACATCGATTTTGTAATTCAGTAATTGGTAAATTAAACTTTTTTTTGGTTCAATTTTCGGTAATTCCATATTAAAGTTGGAAATATCCAAATGTACGTTTAAACTTCAAAGAGTAAATTTAATAGAAACCCTATTTAGTGTTCCTTTTGTTGCTTTTACGAATATATTACCAAGGTCCAAGAGATTCTTTGGGATTGACTAATACTATTGTCTATTGAGTTGGTTAAACATAGAATATTATATATATATATATATAACTTGATATTTGAAAAATACCAAATACCAAATGGTATTAATATATTTTACCAAACCCAATTCGAATACCAAAACATTAAAATTTTACTCATAAATACCATACCAAATACCGAATTACTGAATACCAATAGCCAGATTTTTTAATTCAGTTTAGTAATTTGGTTTTCGATATTTTATGCCCTGCCCTAACTGTAGGTTCTTATGATCACAATAAATATCAACATGAACTCCATACCAATAATGCTGCTAGATCTTCAGTGAAAACACCACATCTAACAACTCTTAGTCATGAGTCGGATAATTCTTTTCATTAATTTTCAATTGTCTAGAAGCATAAGCAACCGCCTTGCCATGTTGTATTAACAAACAACCAATTCCCACACGGAAAGAATCACAATATACTACAAAACCATCTATAACCCTCGAGCAGGGTCATGACCAAAGACGAAGTCAACTTATCCTTCAAATTTTTGAAACTACCTTGACAAGCATCCAACCACAAAAACATTTCATTCTTCTAAGTTAACTTGGTCAAAGTGGTAGAAATAGAAGAGAGCTCTCCACAAACCTTCTATTATAACCAGTTAAATCCAAAAAACTCTGAATATCGGTTAGAGTTGTGGGTCTAGGCCACCTCTTAACTACCGCAACCTTTTATGGATTCACTATAATCCCCTCACTAGAATCAACATGACCCAGATAAGTCACAATATTCAACCAGAACTCAGACTTGGAGAACTTAGTATACAAATATTGATCCTTTACGGTCTACAACACAAGGCAAAGGTGATCAACATGATCTGCCTCACTCTTCGATTAAACAAGAATATCATTGATAAAGTCAATCATGAAAAAATCCAGGAATTAACAAAAGCTCTAATTCATAAAATCCATAAATATGGTCGGGGGCATTATTCAGACCAAAATACATGACATTACTAGGAACTCATAGTAATCATACCGGGTTTGTAAAGAAGTCTTAGGGATATTTGTCTCACTATTTTTCAACTGATGGTACCCATATCGAAGATCAATCTTGAAGAACAATTTAATACCTCGAAGCTGGTCAAAGAGATCATCAATTTTTGGAAGTGGATACTTTGTCTTTATAGTTACTTTATTCAATTATCGATAATCAATACATATTCAAAGGGAACCATGCTTCTTACGCATGAATAAAATAAGAGCACCCTGCAGTGACACGGTAGGACAGATGAAACCCTTGTCTACAAGATCCTTTAAGTACTCCTTGAGTTCCTTCAACTCTGTCGGAGACAATCTATATGGAGGGATAGAGATCGGATGAGTGTTCGGACAAGGTCAATCCCAAAATCAATCTCCCAATTAGGGCGAATACTAGGAAGATCATTAGGGAATTGTAGGGTCCAATCGTAATCAACAAATAAATACATATTGGGACTTACATTGGATACCCTACAAATACACGTGATGGCTCGTAACATCTCCTTACGGATCTTAGAGAGCCAGTCGTACTCTAAGTAGAATCATGTCACAAAATTACATAATTTTTTTATAACTTATCCCCATGAATCGTCATGAGTCATTATGACCAGTACCCTTAAGTCATAACTAGGACAGTAACATCAACACCATTTTTTGGACACCTTATGACTAGGGTCATATGATCCATCAAGACATCTTATGAATGGTAAGGAGAGTCATAGTCAAGGTAGGGTGATCAAAACTAAGATAAATTTCAAGGGATAGAAACTCGAGGCATTATATTAAAGTTTTTGTCTTTTATTTTCTTATTCATATCTATTGATTAGGGATAGTTGGGGTCTTATCCCTACTACCCGAAGTCATTGTTAGTAGAGGCTTAATATATGGTCAGTCGGAGTCATTGTATATAGTTTTATCTCCCTATTCTTTTAGATAACAGTGTTGTAAACTTCGAATGGAAAATGCGTTAAAATAACTTATCTCATGATTATGCTTTTACTCTGCAAATTTAGCTTTTATATGTATTTTATTAAATTTCTTAAGCTTTATGCTTGTACATGGGTTATATTAGGATAACTTATGGTTCTAAGCACCATATTATGACTAGGAGGTAGTCTTGGGTCAAGAAAACTTAGTATCAAAGAACAAGGTTCAAGTGTCCTAGGGCATCCATAAAGCCGTGTCTAGTTGAGTCTTGCAGAACAATACAAAGATATCTGTACTTTTTTTGAGAGGCTACAAGGCATTTAGGAAATGTTTTCCTTCTTTTATATCTAAGATCATACAATAGAGATGTTCTCGAAGAAACTTATACAGATTAGATTCTTACATTTCACTATTTATGCCAACTCTACTTGTATTTGAGGTAATAAAAATAGCCAATCTTAAATTCCTAACCTTAGAGATTTCTTAAATAGTTGCCACAGATAGTTATGAGATTTCACACAGGCTCGAAAGGATCCTCTTATTTCCTTTAAGTTTCAAACTTTGAAAGAGTTCGTTCTTATTTATGAATATCGTGCATTTAGCCAAACTCATATGTGCTCTTAGATCCTTTCTTAGGAATCCCATGAAAGGATTACATAGAGTTAGGACCATGATCCAAGAAGGGTAGCAGCAGCAAAGTGGGGATAAAGTTCAACTAAATTTAGTAGATTATGCATCCATGGGTCCAAAAAGGTGTTTTATAGATTGTATAATATCATTTTGAGAAAGATTTATCAGTTAAGGGTGACTTAGAGTATGTTAATGCTTTAGTCAGGATAGAGATTATGCAATGACCATAAGGATAGAGAAACTTGTTAAGGTTGAGTTTGTTCATAATGTTTTGTGTGGATTAGTGATTCATGATTCCTAGCTAGTTGTAGTAAGTGGGTATTAGTTCATGAGAAGTTTTGTGGCTATCCATATTAAGTGTTAGAATCTAAGATTGAATTATTGATGATCAAGATAATAGCAAGACTTTATAATTATGAAATAAAAAAGTGTGAACTAAGTGTATGGTGATACTACTGAAGATTCTAAGTTAGTATGTGCCTATTACTATTGGGGCTATAGAAAGTTCAGAGTTGTATTTAAGAAGGAAGTACTAGCAGCGAGTTTATACTTTCAAGTGTAGTCTTTCAGGAGGAGTTTAGTATTAATGTGTACTGATTATATCTAGAGATCTACAATAAAGTGATTGAAGTTCAGTTCAGAGTTTATTACAGAGGTTCACAGACTTAGAACAATGACTTTAATCAAAGGCGGGGATGATAGAGCAAGCAATCAAGTCAAGTTCTCAGAATCTAGCAGCGATTCTAGTGAGTTTTAGAATAAGACTAGGGGAGAAAGATACCTGAACCATTCTTATCATAGTACAAATTTTGTACTTCAATCATTATGATGCTCTACTCATACCTTACAAGTCAGCTCTATGATCTTAGCCCAATTCATGCACTTTATATAGAATTATCTTATCTCCCATTTCCTAGTATAAGGAGCGATATTTCACTTAGATTTATGACTCATATTCCATGAAGTTATAAATTCAAATCTCAAGTCATGCAACTCATGACTCATATACTCATATTTTATAGTATGGTCATTTTCAAGTACTCATGATACATCTTTAGTGACTAGTGAGATCAAACTACGTCATATATGCTCTCAGATCATATCTCTTGAGCAGTTTTATTTCAATTATATTTTACTCCTTAGTCCTCAGTTATGTGCTAAATTCATGAAAATCTTTAGTTCTAGTTTCACCGTATCCTTATTGTATCAGACCTCTATTTTCTAATTCTTGAATGACCCTTCTTATGCTTTGATGGTGATGTTGTTGGAAGATGAGTGATACAAGAAAATGATTGATCGACATGCCTACAGATAATGTCTTACAATGGTTAGTGACACTTTGATTAGTGCTTAAGGATTATTGTTATGGTTGCAAGAAGAAGTGTATCTTTGAGGGTGATAGCTCCAAGTGAATATAGAATATAGTACTTTCGTGGTTAAGACCATTTTATTCCTTTAGGTGGTAGAACCTTGTATCTCTGAGTTAAGATTGGATAGCGTGAGATCATTCAATTATCCTCGATGTTTCTTTAAGTAGTCATAGATAGTGTACCCACACAAAAGTTAAAAGTTTCAGCTAGCTAAGGGTGGTATGACTGCATGAAGGAATCTTGGTTTGGGAATGTTTATAAGATAGAAATTGTTAGTCCTCTTAATTAAATCATAGTATTCCCATCCTTACTTTCAACCTAAAACACACTTATTTCATAATTGGTAGATATAGACCAGAGATGTCTGATGTTTAATTCTAAGTCGTCGCTATTCTATGATCTTAGACTAGCAAAATTGGATTCTCAAACCATGTTATAATCCTTATTCAGATATCTCACTGAGATCATGCCAAAAATTCTTTTCTCCTTAATGCTTTTAGAACTTCTAACAAGGAATTTTGAAGGTAACAAATATTTCTTTCTCAGAAACTCATAGAAATTTCTTGGTATCAGTTATCACTTTAAAGTTCTAAATATCCATTTTTTCCAGGAATACTTCAGTTGAGTTATAAACTTTCAGTATGAGTCAGTCTGTATATCCATCAATTCAATTTAGAAATAAGACAGATAAGCTTTTATAGTTTTCCCTCTTTTTATCTAGTCTTACAATGCAAAGTTTCATGAATATGACTTTTCCAAGATGTAAGTTAGTCATATTCATGATATTGTCAATTTACTGGAGTCCTTACTCCTAGTCTAAATTTATCCCAATCATAAAAGATATGTAGATTTAGAAATCAGTATTATGTTAGTTATCAAACCTTAGAATTCAATTAGACAGTACTAGTGAGCTCCTTAATTATCTAACTTGTAAATGTTTTTCTTGTAAATTTAATCATCATATCCATATTCAGCTCCAAGAATTCTATTTCAAGAATCGTAGCTCTTTCCCTATCCTTTCTTCTAATTCAGTCTTTATTCGAGGATGAATGATCCTAGAGGGGTATAATGTAACACCTCAAAAATCTAGACCAATATTAGAACAAAGATTCAATCTCTAGAAAAATCAAAAATCATATTTTTATAGTTTTATTAGTGATTTATATACATATTAAGGTCACAAATAGCTCCTAGCTTATAGACAAGTTAAAACATCCCTTAGAAATTAGATTCTTCTAAAGAATATAACTATAGTCAGGCTCAAATTATCATAACTATTGGATTACTAATAATTTTTGAGATCAATACCCACCATCAAATGGATAATTGAATGATCTTTCCTACGGTACAAATTCTACCTTTATTCGATATTGGAGTAAAAGGTTATGGCCAAATTACTGAAGCACTATCAAAGCTATCGGTGACCATGATCCTGACAACAACTTCTTGTCATACTTAAGGTGCCATTAGGAGGGAGTCGTTACCATGGAAGTAGGGGCCGAATTTGGGTTCTTGACCATGACTCAAGCCATGACTCATGGCTAGACCGTACAAGTCCTAGCCTAAGTCATTGGGACTTCTTCCCGGAGTTTTTTAGAAAGGTTTTTAGGGTTTTTTTTTTGTATTTTACCACTCTTTTAACCACAAAAGTACATCATTTATGCTATTTTAAGGCTGAATGTAAAGCCAAAATATCTCCAAATCCCTCATTCTCTACAGAACACTAAAATTACTCAGGAAACATATGATTTCCCACTTCTCTGAAGCAAGAAATTTGGGTTCTTCATCTCTAAGTTTAACTCCTTAAAACTACATTTCAATAATTGAGAGCAATCAAGTATGTGGGTATTCAATGAGGATCTCCTTTCATCCGCATGCCCAAATCATGATTTTGCTCATGAATTTAGTGTTCTTCATAAACTATGGCTTTATCCAAATTATTACTTAAATTCCCCATGATATGTTTGTCACTCACAATTATGTTTTAATGATTACTCATGGTTTCTTAGGCCCATATTATATCATTCACACTATTCTCAAATCCATGCATGTTTTACATGTTATTAATTGAGATTTTAAGCATACGATCAAGCTATATGAGATTTATCATTTTCAATACTATTAAACACTAATTATCATAATTTTGTAGATTTCATCCCATACTAGTTTTCATACCATATTTTCCCATGAAAATTAGTATTTTTATAGACTTTGAATTATGAACTCTTTGTATGTTCGTAAATTGATGATTTTGGATTCATGCTATGAAATTTTCTTTTTTCCCTATTATGATCATCATTTAAATTATTATCATGTCCAATTGCATTACACTTAGTAAGTGGGGTATGAACACCCGATACCTATGGATGAATACATGTATTAGTTGACATGATTTTGAGTGCTTCAGAATATGCAAATGTTATTTTCAAAATACCATTATATTAAGAATATATTAGTTATCAGTGTCTTTTAGTTGGGAATTATATGTAGAACCTAGTAAACGCATAGATGAAAGCCCCCCCATCAGGTACACAAACACGTTAGTAGTGTCCCTAAGTTCCAGAACTACAACACCACCATAGGTTACAAGGGGACCCCTATCAGTTAAAGAATGTCACCTTTGTCCTTTGGGACATCAGTTTAGTGGACCTACACCAGCCAATGTTGGTACCCTTGGCAAGTTACGATCACCCTTCCAACTCGGGTTACAGGTTGGACCCCAATTTGCTTAGATTGGGGTATGTCAGTTATTGTTAGCTCCCATAGTCCTTATTTTATGTTCATATGATGTTTCAGTTTAGATATGCATGACCTTGTATTTAGTTATTCAATTTTATATACAAATGTTCATACTTAGTTATTGCATCAGGCCACATCCCTCAGTTTCAGACCCAATATTAATACATGACTCTCAGTATACTTTTACCACATATTCAGTTTTAACTTGAGATTAAGAATACTATTCATGTTTCTATCGCTTCCTAATTTATAGAAATATTTTATCTCGTAATTTAGAAATTTCATTACTCCTTAGAATATTTACGTACAAAAATGTTATTAATGAATGTTTCAGCAAATGGCTTATGCCCTTAGTTTAAGGCATGTTTTAAGTATTTTCATGGCTAGCACATATTTCACATACTCAATACATTCCAAAGTACTAATAGCATAGCTCTTCTGCCAACATTTTTCTTGTGATGTAGATTCAGGTGCTTACTCTAAAGATCAGAATTAGACAGATCTTAACATTCCGCTAGTAGGCGATGATTTCTCTTATATCAAGGACTCAAATCAATTATAGTTCTTGTATTTTATTTTTTTATTTTTATGTATTTATTAGGGATAGTTGGGATCATGTCTTGAATAGCGATAGTCATTATTAGTAGAGGCTTCGTAGATGGTCAGGAAAAGTCATTGTATGTAGTTTCAGTTCCCCATTCTTTTAGATTATAGTGGTGTAGACTTCAAATAGTAAATTTATTGAAATAACTATCTCATGATTATACTTTTGCTCAACAAATTTAGCTTTTATATCTATCCTAATTAATTTTCCAAGCATTATGCCAGTACATGGGTTAAATTGAGATCACTTGAGATTCTAAGCACCGTATTACGACTACGGGGTATTCTTGGGCCATGATATTTACCAACCAAAAATTGATGTTCCAGATCTATTGGCACAATCCTCTATTCCATTCAATGGATAGATCAAAAGATGTTGAGCAAGATCAACTATTAAACCTTTAAGATCACCAAAATTCAAAACTCACATAAACCATAAAAAATTGCATTGGGAACCATGCAAAACATCCCCACACCCCAAAAATACCATAATGCAACCAAGATGGGGGGTCAAATGGTCAAATCACAAATAAATAAATATTTCACACAAATCACAAAAAAATAGGTCATTACATATACTCCAAGGATTTGGATGAAAATCAGTCCAGCTACATGCAAGATGCACTGGACTTGCACCTAGACTACTGAAGTTTGTCCAACACTGGTCAGAATATACTACTTAGCAACTGTTGGCTCACCTATGATTCAGTTGCCCCTGGTCTGTGCTTGGACTACTCAATCATGTCAAGCTTAGGCCCAAGCAGTTTATGATACATTCTCATACACTCTAGTTGTGCTTGGTCTGTATTTGGACTGCTCAAGCATGTCCAGCACATTTCTAGGAAGAATGCTCCATTTTTTGGCTCAACATTAAGCTTATTTGTTGGCTGAATTACAAGCACCCTTTGTATGACTTGTTCCTCTACTTCTTAAGAGGGTCCATCACAGGAATAAGCAGTGGGCAACATGACTTTTTTGCTCAAAATTTTAGGTTTAGGGCATAGTTTTATGCCTTTGAACCGATTTTCACATACCCCTTTCTTGTGATCTTACCGACAAACACCCAAAGCAAAATTACATTAGTATCTAAATCATTAGAAAATATCAATAATAATCCTTAGGTTGCCTCCGAAGAAGCACTTTAGTTATGGGCATAGCACAATATCAATTGGTCATTATTTTAGATACTTGAATGGAAGTTTCTCAACCATAATCTCTACAAGTACACCTACATGGTAATTCCTTAATCCTTGGGCATTTACAACCAACTTTTTCTTATCGGGATCTTCTAAATAAATTTATCCTTGTCAATAAACATTCAACACTATGACTAGGGTAGACCACTTAGTTTGAAGCTTTCTCACAAAATATTTCAACCTATTGTTGGAGAGAAGAACATTATCACCACTAAGAAATTCTCGATTCAATGTCTTAACATTATGCCACCTTCTATTATTTGTATTTATTTGAACAAATTTTAGGAATAATTACTTTTATTTATGCTATAGGCTACCCAATAGCACAAATGAACTTTTTATCCATAGATTTTGAGGATTCCATTTGTCAAGGCAATACATTGTCTACGACAATGATTGTAAAAGTGTTGCTCTCACAAGGGTTTCTATTGTATGATCCAACACTCCTAGCCAAATTGACCACCTCATCCTTTTCTTTAATTACATCACTCCTTAAGTTGTGCAATGTACCCACCAAGGGGTAATCCACAAGATTCACCTCTATGGTGTTAGTCACCTCATCGTCAACAATATCATTCACTGAAATAACTTTGAAATCCTTATGTTGTTTCATAGACTTACACATATTTAAAAAGTCCTATTCTTTATTCACTCGAAACTTCATTTAACCATATTTAACATCCATTAATGCTCTTCTGCTAGCCAAGAATGGTCTTTCATGTAATGATGGGTATCTCATGATCCATCTTGCAATCAATAATAACAAATTGAGTAGGAAAGATCAATCTATCCACCTTTCACAAGAACATCACATAGAACTCTCATAGGCTTTTTAAAAGCCTCATTGTGATTGGTGTAGGGTAACCCAAACCTAACTTTTGAAATAATTCTTTTAAAACTTGTGCACCCTAATAATTTAAGCAATAGTGAATGCACTCGGGCCTTCTTTCTTCGCTACTATTATGCTAGACATTATTGCACTACAATTGTGTGTTACCTCTATTGTTTAAACACCCATGACTCATTTATTTGTAACCATTTACTTTATGATTTATAATACATAGGCATCTCTTGTAAAGCTTCTAACAATGGAATATTCACTGATTGGTGGATAAATTTTGCAAGAAATATCTTGAATTTGGTATCGTCTTCTTTTTTCTATAGACTTTGTAGGAATGAGGGAATAATTTTTATTGAGATAAAGGGAAAATTCGAGTTACCTCCACTTTTAGTGATTCCTCACTTTTATCCTTTTCTTTAACTACCTTTGGCTTTTCAACAATTGACTCATTATTTTTTAAACCACATCACTAGACTTCTTACCCACTTTTGCTTTTCATTTACTTGTTCATCACTTCCCTTTTCATTTGGGTATTACTAAAAATAAATAATATCTTTAACAAGATTTTGACCACTCATAGTGATAATGTCCATGACTTGATCATCATTCTTAGGATTAACAGTCATGTCGCTACGCAATCCACCCTTTGGTCTTGCATTAAGATGAGATGATATTTGAACCATTTAAGTTTCAAGTTGCTTTGTTTAGGCCCATAAAGGTATCACCATTTGATTGAGTTGTGTGAAATCCCTTTTCATCTTATTCACCATCTTATCATTTCCCTCAACACCAATTAAGATACGAGTAAGGTCCTCTTCACTTTTGAACTTATTCGAGTCTATGAAACTTGACACTTTACCCTTGGACCTATCATATAGATATACGTAATGGTCATATTCTCTATCCTAATCTCTCTAATATTGATCTCTATCATGATATCTTTTACATTAATCTCTATCACGATCCCTTTGCTTCAAACCTTGATTCCCTTGCCTTTAATAGGTAAGGGGAACCTCTATTTTGGTTAAACAATAAACAAATTTACTCTTCAAGAGACTCCCTTTCCTCATCATCATAATATTTAACACTCGTAGAAGCAAAAACATTGACAACCTTTGTAGGAGCTCCCATTACATGTTTTGTGGGAAAATCAAGTTGAGTTATTGATGTTGGGTGTATTTATGCATTCTAGTGTTGTTGTTTTAGCCTATTTAGCCTTGTTTTGAGGATGATTCATGTTCTTAATGAGTTGATAATGATATATATGTGAATATAAGTGTATATGTATGTGTTTACATTGTTTAATGGTGTTTTGACATGAGTTTTGATTCAATTTGGCCATTTAGAGTTCCATCGAGAAAACTAGTGTGACTAACTTAAGCTAGGTGTTTGTCTAGTCTTTCGTATTAGATTCTAACGTGGTTAATGGGTTTATAAGTATGTTGTTGTGTATTTATATGTAAAAAAACTTTTTGATAATGTTCAAGGGTCAATTGGATCAAGCCAAGGGTTAAAACAATAAGTTATAGATCAAAGTGAATAAAGCATAGACATAGCTCAAGTTTCTACTTCACCGTCTTGGATGTTGTGTTGTTTTAAGCTCTAAATTTTTGTTTTTAATGGTATAGGATGATTTTATAATTGATTATAATGATATATTAAGTTTATACAAGCTTCAAATTAAGTAGAAATAACTCCAAAATGCTTGGAATAGATCAGCGAAGGGACAATACACAATTTGATTCAATTTGGATACATGGAATGTCCAGGGTTCTTGAGGACCATAGGAATGTCCTATTGGTGCATGAAATACACCAAACTAATAAGAAGGGTCCAAAAATAGCTACCCACCACTGATATTTTGTCCAAAAAGCTATGAAGGAGGTATTGTATCGCGGTAATGAGCCAATCTACAATTGTCAACTCCCATAATCTTAATGCGATTACAGCGTTTAACGAGCTAACAGCGATGGACACCCTAGCACCACGCTATGTGCAATACCCCGGGAAATTTTTCGTTGAAATTTTTTGTGTAAACGTGTTGGGTTCTATCTTCTAGAACGAATTATAATTTTTCTTATGGAATATCTTAGATTATGACCCACCATTGCGTAAAGTATCAAATAAGATTTCCAATAATATGTGGATCATCCAAAAATGACACCCGAGCGACGAGTTATGAACATTCCGATTGAACTGTGAATAGTAGTAAACAGTAAAACGTGTAGGAAAAAGTACTGAGGCCTGGCGTATTTTTTATCCATATTTAAAAAATCATATATCCTTGTACATAATGATCTGGGTGATCTAATATATATCAACGGAAAGCTCTACAAGTCCTCTTTCCAATGAAATTAGTTTTATCTAATATTTCTATCGGAGCAAAAAGATATGGTCGATCTACTTCAGCCTACCAAAAAGAATTTTGGGTCAACTTTAAATGATCATAACACCTCGTACACAATAATATGGGTGAGATACTATATATCAATGGAAAGATATGAGAATCTTCTTTCCAATGAAATTAGTTTCATCTAATTTGGATATCGAAGCAAAACGTTATGATTGATCTACTTCAGACTATCAAAATAGTCCATCAAAGGAGAGATTTAACAATTATTTAATTTTTAGGGGCGTTTTAGTCATTCCCCCTTACCTAAAATCCGTCCAAACCCTATATTAAAGCCTATTATAATCATTATATGTTATATTTCATCAAATTCCCTTAAAAAGAAAATCCTAAGCTCCTACATCCAACTTCAAGAACCTCCAAAGTTCACCATTTATTCTGCAAATTTATTCAAGAACCATCATTCAAAGGAATGATTAACATCTCAAAAATAAGTATCGATCTAAAGTCCATCGTTCAAAGTATGTGGGGATTTTCAATAAGAACTCTCTTTCGTTCTTGTTTCCAAAAGTAATTTTCTTTATAAAGTCATGATTTTTATTTAATTTTTATGAATTTGAAGCATAAACCCATATCTTATGATGATTATAATGAAATCTAGATGTTTATGATTTTGAAAGATGAATTTACATGTATGGTGATATAAAGCATGAATCTTGAATGATATTTATCATGATTTTGTTATTTGGATCGTGAATCCCCATTGTAAATTGTGTTTTTTTTGGAGAAAGTGTGTGTTATAAGCACGTTAATGTTGAATATTTGACATATTTTCAATGATTTGACCTTTTGGTCTTAATGGAGTTATTTTGAACTCGAGTGTGAAAGAAATCCATAACGTGGTGGATTTTGATAGATGGGAAGCATGATGGCTCCCGATGTATATTTATATATTAGTCAAATTTTTTTGTTATGGATTGTCTTTGAAATGATCTGAGCTATGTCCAGGAGAAATCTTTAGGACCGAGTGGGAGGTATAAAGCGACCTTACTTTCCACGAACTACGTGCCCCCGTAGGAGTGAGCCTGAGGCTGATTTATATAATGTTCACTAGTTTATGTGGATTTTATATCGATAGTCCTACTCTGATGGCAAGGATAGGATGGCTCTCCCCAACGTGGATTGTATGTTGGACTCCATGTAGCCTACATGGTTTATGTCAGTTATAGGATCTCCCAGTGTGTGTGTGTTTCCTTGTGTCTATGGTGAATGGTGAAGTAATTTGAAAGTGGAATTATGAAAGTTATTCTTTCAAAAGATTTAAATGATATTTACATTATGAAAATTGATATTCTTGATGAACTAAAAGTGATTGACAAATTATGTGTTAACTCACATGAGTTATTGTACTTATTTCATCCTCTCATGATTATGATGATTTTCTTCGGGCTATGTGAGTCTTTCATACATCCTTCATATTTCATATAATTATTTATGATGATGATGTTTATACAACTGCACACACCCCCATATACTCTATTCCTTTCCATGGTACTGACCCACATTTTTGGATGTGGGCTACATTTTCTTGGAATATAGGTTCAGGTGCTCAGTTCCAGGTTCAACAGTGATTTTTCTAGCACGCTGTTCTACATCCTCTATTTTGGTAAGTCCTCATGTTCCGAGGATGTGATGTCTGATGTTGGTTTCATAGAATTGCTTACATTTGATAACTGAGTATGGGTCTCTTGGGGAATGTCTCAATGGCTCACTGGTTTTATTGATTTTCTTAGAGGCTTGTCAGACTAGTATAGATGTTGGGAGTTGACTAATAGTTCATATTTTGTTATATTTCTAAAATTCTTTTATTCTTGGATGATGATTACTCTGTTGATATTTGAGGGTTATTTATGAAAACCCCGTTGATTTATGTTGAACTAAATGAAAATGGCTCAAAGGGTTAGCTTGGGGATACTCGTAGCCTCCAGCACCATGTGATGCTTTGGGACCCATTTTCTGGGGCGTTACAAACTTAGTATCAGAGCCTAAGGTTTTAAGGTGTCCTAAGGAGTCTAACAAGCCGCGTTAAGTAGAATCTTGATCATCAATGTGTAGTGCCCCACATCTATGAGCAAGAGGCTACAAGACATTTTAGGAAAAAGTGTGATTCTTTCTTTTAGAAGTCTATCGTGCTTAAAGTGTCTCTCTCTGCTATTGATTCATACTTTCCTCTTTAAGAAATATGCCTCCACATCGAGTGAGAAAAAATAATGATGGTCAGCAACCTCAACCCGCTGACCTGTTGAATGAAAAGGTGTCTTATGCTGAATTTCAGACAGCCTTTCAGGCGCTGGCCCAAGCTTTTTATCTCTTATCTTAAAGCTAGAAAGCTTATTTCCAAAGGGTGTATTTACCATTTTGTTAGAGTCAAAGACACTAAGTCTAAGACTCCAACTCTCCAGTCTGTTAACATCGTCAATGAGTTTTCTGATGTCTTTCTGGATGATCTCCCAAGGATACCTCCTGATAGAGAGATAGAGTTTGGGATTAATCTTCTTCCCGATACTTAGCCTATTTCTATTTCTCCTTACCGTGTGGCCCCTAAAGAACTTAAGGAGTTAAAAGAGCAACTCAAAGATCTACTAGATAAGGGTTTCATAAGGCCCAGTGTTTCTTCTTGAGGTGATCCTATGTTGTTTGTGAGAAAGAAAGATGGCTCTTTGCGTATGTGCATTGATTACCGCCAACTAAATAAAGTCACCATAAAAAATAAGTACCCCCTTCAAAGAATAGATGATTTATTTGACCAATTACAAGGTGCAAGTTATTTCTCAAAGATAGGCCTTCGTTCTAGCTATCATCAACTCAAAGTTAGGGAGTGTGACATCCCAAAAACTATTTTCCAAACTCGTTATCGCCATTTTGAGTTTCTTGTTATTCTTTCAGGTTAACTAATGCCCTAGCAGCTTTCATGGACCTTATGAATCCAGTGTTCAGACCATATCTGGATATGTTTGTCATAGTGTTCATCGATGAAATACTGGTGTACTCCCGTAGTGAGGATGAACATTCTAATCATCTCCGAACTATCTTGGAAACCCTTAGACATCACAAGTTTTTTGCCAATTTCAATAAGTATGAGTTTTGGCTAAGGTCAGTTGCCTTTTTGGGTCATATCATTTCTTCTGAGGGTATTAGAGTTGATCCCCAAAAGACCAAAGATGTTAGAAATCAGCCTAGACCTATTTTTCTGACTGATATCTAAAGTTTCATAGGTATAGGTGGCTATTACCACCATTTTGTTAAAGGTTTCTCCTCTATAGCGTCTCCTATGACTCGGTTGACTAAAAAGAAAGTGAAGTTCTTGTGGTCCGAATCTTGTGAGAAGAGTTTTCAGGAGTTGAAGACTCGACTCACTTCAGCCCCTGTTTTAACTTTTCCTGATGGTGTTGATGGTTTTGTGGTGTACTATGATGCTTTAAGAGTTGGGTTAGGTTGCGTATTGATGTAGAAGGGTAAGTTGATAGCTTATGCTTCTAGACAGTTAAAACCCCATGAGAAAAATTACCCCACCCATGACCTTGAGTTGGCTGCTGTTGTGTTTACTTTGAAAATCTAGAGACACTATTTGTATGGTGTCCATGTTAATGTTTTCACTAATTATAAGAGTCTGCAGTATGTGTTTACCAAGAGAGAATTGAATCTTTGGCAGAGCCGATGGTTAGAATTGTTAAAGGACTATGATATGAGTGTGTTGTACCATCCCGGCAAGGCCAATGATGTGGTGGATTCCCTAAGTAGAGTGTCCATGGGTAGTGCTTCGCATGTGGTAGAAGGTAAGAAATAGTTGGCTCGTGATGTACATCGTTTGGCTAGATTGGGGGTTAGGTTGTTTGACTCTGCTGAAGGTAGTATTGGGGTTCAGAGTAGTTCTGAATCCTCCTTGGTTTCGAAAGTAGAGGAAAAAAAATAATTAGATGCTAGTTTGGTCAGACTGAAGGAGTCATTCAAGGACCAAATGATATGTTGAGATTGCAGAGTAGATTGTGTGTCCCGAATGTTGATGATCTGAGATAGAAGATTATGGATGAAGCACACGGGGCGCGATATTCTATTCATCCTGGTGCCACCAAGATGTACCGAGACTTGTGGAAAATCTATTGGTGGAGTGGCATGAAGAAAGATATAGCAGCATTTGTAGCTAAGAGTGTAACATGCCAACAGGTAAAGGTTGAACACCGAAGACCTGGTGGTATGATGCAAGAGTTTAGTATTCCCACATGGAAGTGGGAAGAGATAAATATGGACTTTGTGATTGGTTTACCTCCTTCCTGATGCCATCATGATTCCATTTGGGTTGTGGTTTATAGGTTGACTAAGTCTACTCATTTCTTGCATGTTCATACTTCATATACTGTTGAGGATTATGCTAGATTGTATATCCGAGAACTAGTCAAACAGCATGGAGTTCCCTTGTCTATCATTTCGGATAGGGGTACTCAGTTCACTTCGCAATTTTGGAAAGCTTTTCAGAAGGGTCTTGGTACCCAAATGCTTTTGAGTTCTGCTTTTTATCCACAGAACGTTGGTCAGGCTGAGCGGACTATCCAGACCTTAGAGGATATGTTAAGAGCTTGTGCACTTGAGTTTAAGGGAAGTTGAGATGATTACTTACCGTTGATAGACTTTTTCTTACAATAACAGTTTCCACTCTAGTATTGGCATGACTCCGTTTAAAGCCTTATATGGGAGGAAGTGCAGATCACCCATAGGTTGGTTCGAAGTGGGCGAAGCAGCTGTGAGTGGTCCTGATTCAGTATTTGAGGCTATGGAAAAAGTTAAGTTGATTAGGGAAAGGTTGAAAACTATGCAGAGTCGTTAGAAGTCATATGCGGATGTTAGAAGGAGAGACCTTGACTTTGAAGTTGGTGACCTAGTGTATCTGAAAATTTCACCCATGAGAGTGGTGAAGAGATTCGGAAAGAAGCGAAAGCTTAGTCCCCGTTATGTTGGTCCTTACATAATTCTTAGTTGTGTTGTTAAGGTAACTTATGAGGTCGAGTTTCCTTCCGAGTTGTCCTCTGTTCATCAAATATTCTATGTCTCCATGCTTAGAAAGCATATTAGCAATGCTGTGGTGGTAGATTCCTCTGTGAGTGCTGGCTTTCAAGAAAATCTTACTTTTGATGAGATTCTTGATTTTAGTGTCCGAAGACTAAGGAACAAAGAAGTTCCCTTGGTCAAGGTGTTGTGGCGAAACCAATCTGTTGAGGGTGCAACTTGGGAAGCTGAGGCGGATAGGAGATCCAAGTACCCGCACCTATTTTCCGCGAACTCCGATCAAGCCGAAGGTACCGTTCTTTCTTAAATCATGCACTTTTGACAAAAGTTGCAGTAGTTCAGCTGTCATTTATTATGTATTCAGCTGTAGTTTCTTGAATTTATGCATTCTATGTTGCATTCGGAGTGAGAAATGATGTGGTGATGAGTCTAACAAATGGTTTCAGATGCATGCTCTATTCTTTATTTAATCTTGGTATGCCTAGCATCATTCGAGGACGAATGTTTCCAAGGGGGGGATGATGTAATACCCCGGGAATTTTTTCATTGAAATTTTGTGTGTAAACATATTGGGTTCTATCTTCTAGAATGAATTATAAATTTTTCGTACGGAATGTCTTAGATTATGACCCACCATTGTGTAGAGTATTGAATGAGCTTTCCAAAGATATGTGGATCATCCAAAATGGACACCCGAGCGACGAGTTATGAACATTCCGATCGAACCGTGAATAGTAGTGAACAGTAAAACGTGCAGGAAAAAGTACTAAGGCCTGGCGTATTTTTTCTCCAACTTTAAATGATAATAACTCAATGTACATAATGATCTGGGTGATCTACTATATATCAATGGAAAGATCTACGAGTCCTCTTTTCAATAAAATTAGTTTCATCCAATTTGTCTATCGAAGCAAAAAATTATGGTCGACCTACTTCAGCCAATCAAAAGTGAATTTTTGGGTCAACTTCAAATGATCATAACTACTCGTACACAATGATCTCGGTGAGATACTATAGATCAAATGAAATATATGAGAGTACTCTTTCTAATGAAATTGGTTTCATCTAATTTGGATATCGGAGTAAAACATTATGGTTGATCTACATCAGACTATCAAAATAGTACACCAAAGGATAGCTTCGAGAATTATTTGATTTTTAGGGGAATTTTGGTCATTCCCCCTCACCTAAAATGCATCCAAAGCCTATATTAAAACTAATTAGAAGCATTGTATGTTATATTTCATCAAATTCCCTCAAAAAAAAAAACCCTAAGCTCCTACATCCAACTTCAAGAACCTCCAAAGTTCACCTTTAATTCTGCAAATTTATTCAAGATTCTGAATTCGTAGTTCAAGAACTCCAAGAACCATCATTTAAAGGCATGATTAACATCTCAAAAATGAGTATCGATCTAAATTTCATTATTCAAGGTATGTGGGGTTCTTCAACAAGAACTCTCTTTCGTTCTTGTGCCAAAAAGTAATTTTCTTTACAAAGTCATGATTTTTATTTGACTTTTATGAATTTGGAGCATGAAACCACATCTTATGATGATTATTATGAAATCTTGATGTTTATAATTTTGAAAGATGAATTTACATGTGTGGTGATATAAAGCATGAATCTTGAATAATATTTATCATGATTTTGATATTTGGGTCGTGAATCCCCATTAGAAATTGTATTTTTTAGAAAGTGTGTGTTATAAGCACGTTGATGTTGAATATTTGAGATATTTTGAATGATTTGACCTTTTGGTCTTAATGGAGTCATTTTGAACTCGAGTGTGAAAGAAATCCACAACGTGGTTGATTTTGATAGATAGGAAGCATGATGGCTCCCGATGTATATTTATTTATTACTAAAATTATTTTATTGTGGATTGTCTTTGAAATGATATGAGCTAAGTTCGGGAGAAATCTTTAGCACCGAGTGGGAGGTATAAAGTGATCTTACTTCCCTAGAACTACGTGCCCCTATAGGAGTGAGCCTGAGGCTGATTTATATAGTGATCACTAGTTTGTATGGATTTGATATTGATAGTCCTACTCCGATGGCAAGTATAGGACACCTCTCCCCAATGTGGGTTGTATGTTGGACTCTATGTAGCTCACATGGTTTATGTCGGTTATAGGATCTCCCAGTGTGTGTGTGTTTCTTTGTGTCTATGGTGAATGGTAAAGTTATTTGAAAGTGGAATTGTGAAAGTTATTCTTTCAAAAGATTTAAATGATATTTACATTATGAGAATTGATATTCTTGATGAACTAAAAGTGATTGACAAATTATATGATAACTCACATGTGTTATTGTACTTATTTCATCCTCTGATGATTATAATGATTTTTCTTTGGGCTATGTGAGTATTTCATACATCCTGCATATTTCTTATAAATTTTTATGTTGATGATATTTATACAACTGCATACACCCCCATATACTCAGTTCCTTTCCATTCTACTGACCCATATCTTCAGATGTGGGCTGCATTTTCTCAAAATATAGGTTCAGGTGCTCAGTTCCAGGTTTGACCGTGATTCTTCGGGCATGCTGTTCAATATCCTCTATTGTGGTGAGTCCTCATGTTCCGAGGACGTGATGTCTGATGCTGGTTTAATGGAATTGTTTATATTTGATTACTTAGTATGATTCTGTTGGGGCATGTCTCAATGGCTCGCTAGTTTTATTGATTTTCTTAGAGGCTTGTCAGTCTAGTGTAGATGTTGGGAGTTGACTAATAAGTCGTATTTTGTTATCTTTCTGAAATTCTTTTATTCTTGGATGATGATTACTCTATTGATATTTGTGGGTAATTTATGGAAACCTCATTTATTTGTGTTGAATTGAATGAAAATGGCTCAAAGGGTTAGCTTTGGGCTACTCGAAGCATCAAGCACCATGTGACGCTCTGGGACCCGTTTTTCGGGGCGTTACACTATGACAATACAACGATGGAATAGTGTGCTTATCTGGAACATAAAATCATGGAAACCTAATCCTATTTGTTTTATGTCTTGTCTACCATAAATATAACATCTTAAAACACATTTTGGACATCTAGAAAGGTCCAAGATCAACTTGGAAATCATAGAAGGCTACCACAACTTCTTTTTATGTTTTTATTCTTTAATTTATCTTTTTTAATGGTTTAATTCCTTTATTCAATTATTTGGATATTGATTATGGCTATGAGTGGCTAAAAACTCTCTTTCTGGGGTTAAATCCAAAAACATGAGTATTATTATTTTGGATTAAATTCGTTTAATTTTCTTATCATTATTCGTTTTATGTTTATTCTTGATATAACTATTTGATGGATTGATCAATTGAAAATACATTCATTATCGTCCATGTGATCTTGGGATAGGGAATAGGGAGATAGAATATGGGAATGAACAGAGTAGGGCTCTTATTCTTTTATAAAATAAGGAATTCGAATTAGTGTCTAGGATAGGGATGTACTTAGATGCCTTACTTGATGCAAATGTAGGATGATAGCTTAAAGAACTTAATTGGACTATTACATCTTTGCTCAATGATGTATTTGTAATGTTCAAATTAGGTAAATGGTTAGAAGTCGGGAGACCATGATCATGCAATAACCCTACGAATCCATAACCAAGATAAATAAGTTAACGAATGAAGGTTAATAACATAGTATAATTGTTCGAAGAGATTTAATCTAGGGCTTTACTCTATTGATTGTTTCAAGACTGTACTTTATGCATTTTTACTTTACCTGCAAATTACGATATTCAAAACTCTATTTTGGTTATTCTTGCATCAATTGAATATAAATTGGGAACTAGAATTGAATGGTCGTTAAAACAAGTCCCTGTGGGATTGATACTCGACTTTATTGAAGGACACTTTACTATTTGTAGACCACATACACTTACATATATGCTTGGGCTCTATCAGTCATAAATTTAGCCATGTTCTCATCTTTTTCCTCATCCCATTCCTTTTTTTCTTGGCTTACAATAGATGTGGAGGGATCCCTCATGGCTGCCTCAGTGTCTCTTATGTTTCAAACTATACTTTGCTTGGTCATTTAATCCAACAAATTCGTTGTAACACCATAAGATTGTTTGACAATAGATTGTCCAGCTGCATTATCAAATACCGTCATTCTAAATTGATCCAATTCCCTGTAAAAGATTTGAAGAATCATTTTTTCTGGCACCTTATGATTTTTGCATTGGACTATCGTATTGTTGAATCATTGCCGAAACTTATATAATTGTTTGCCATTAAGTTGAAAAAAGTTGATGATTTCATCCCTTATTAAAAGAAGAAATTACCTATCTAAGAATGCTTTCTTGAGATTGACCCATGAACTGATAGATCCTGCAGGCAAAGACTGCAACTATAAGACTTCTTCTCCAGTCAATGAGAATGGGAAAAGACATAAACAGATTAATTCTTGAGATATGTGGGCTATGTAAAATAAAGAACTTATATCAATGAAATTCTTCAAGTATATATTGGCATAATCATGTGCTTGAACTCAAAACAACACTTTTATTTGAAGTAAATGAATCATCATGCTAGTAACATAAAATGCTCCATTTCCTTTCGTCGGTGGAATACTAATAGCTGTAGTTTAACCTGCATCTTTGAGGTGATCCTCATAATTGAAATGACCATCAAAAGTACTGGTATTACTACTGTGTTGGCTATAATTATTTTGTATACTATTGTCCTCACCTTAGAAAAAATATAAACATCAATCAATGTAGAATAAAATACTACAAATAACCTAAAGTGACTAAAAATACTACAAGAATGAAAACCACATTTGACTCCCTAGTAACAGTGCCAAAATTTGATGACGCTCAAATTACAGCCTTGAGGTATAAGTGATCATCACTATTGTAGTATTCGAATGGAGTTTGAGTCAAATTCATATTTGAGTCAGATCCATAGGGATTGAAGAGAATAATTTCAATATTCGAGAGTGTTAGAAGTAAACTAGGAGTTGACCTGTAATGTATAGTAAATAAACATAAAAGTATAAATGGGGGTGTATTTGATTTTTTTTTAATTAACACTTTTGTTTTTTGAGAATACTATTTCAAAGTTAGAAATAATCAGAGATTAAAAAAATGTAGATGAGTCTTTGGGTTATTCCTTCCTAGGTGTGGGTTCATGCATTGGTGTTTGATTATTTGTCCAAATTTAATATAAGTCATGGGTGGGCTAGATCTCGAAGTTTTGATGTCAATATGTCAATTAAACACCAAATATCACAAATAGGTTCTGTGGAACACCTTATAAGTGTCACAATTACACCAATCTATGGCCTCAATTACATACTTATGTCTAAAGATGCTATTAAATGAACTAATTCAAGTTATTGTTTGCATTCATTACTCACCCATATCAATTCTGTCATGGGTGATATAGGTTCTAAGGTAACTGGGGTTTGCAGCGACAAATTCTTTGTCAAATCATGGAAAGAATGCAAAACCCATGTTAAATAGCTAATTAGGAAGACATAGAAAACTATGAACTAATCACAACCTATTAAAGCATAACCCCAGGATAGAGAACTAGCTACTTAAAGAGAGAGAAAGTAAAGATACACCCATATTTCCAACAAATTGATCCATGAAAAATAAAGAGAATGAAAACTCCAAGCTTTAATTTCAATAAATCTTCAATAGAAAACATTAATTCTGCACTTGAGAGTCACTTTAGTATTTTCTTCATTCAAGAGTTGTACAATAATTTTTAATGATGGTGGAAATGAGCTGAAAACCCCCTTTAAAACCCCAACTTCACATTTTTTAAATATTATAAGAATTTCACTGCACTATTGATCTACTTGGGTAGTCCAGAGCAAATCCAGCATAGATCCGGAGCAGATCCATAAACAATTGGGTACAGATGGGGCTGTTTTGGCCATGTTGGCCACCCGTTTGTACGAGTTGGCTCCCGACATGTCCTTGTGATCCTTAGGGCTCTTTTTCTTTCATAGTTGACTTTCCATTAACTTGATTGGTTGGATCATCTTTATTTTCAACCTTTATATGCACAAATGAGAATTATATATGAGATTAACACCAAATTAATTGAAAAGCACAGTAATTTAAGCTTAAAAAGTGATAACAAATTGTCAAATCGATGAATTATTTATCAACACAGTCCTTTTTGCTCAAGGATCATTGACCCTTAAGAATGAGTAAATTTTGAGATCAAACGATACCTAAATCGACTCACCATGATCAAAGAATTTATGAATTATTTTATGAAAATAACCTAAGAATTAATCAGAAACTTACAGGAGTTTCAACGAATAATTGGTTTTTCAAGATCAGAAACACACCACGATCTCCCAATAATTAGTCTCCTAATGTCCCACAATTACTAGGGTTTTGAGATCTTTAGACATGTGAGAAAATAGGAGAAAATTGGGAAAGAGAGGGATTTTAACGGACTCCTATGTATCTCTTAAGCAGCCACTTAACTGCTAAAGTGGTACCTACTAGGTCTGGTCCTTCTTCTAAAGCGAACAGTATGCCGTATAAATGGCCTACGCTTGTGTGGTCTGGCTTATGCTTTAGCAAACCACATGGTCAGGTCATGGTAAATTAAGTTACCGGCTAGCTGCTAAAGACTCCTCTACAAAAGAGGGCAAAGGTCTACTTTAGTGGATGCACCTGCTGAAACTTAGAAAAATTGTAAGTTTTCAGTTACCACTTGGGATTCATCCAAAATCCTGTGAATGCGAAAAGACTATACTACCCTATAAAATTCCATATTTCATACTCATAGGCGCCATTAATATTTCCATCTGGGGTAATTTTGGTTTTGAGCCCCATACCCAAGGGCCATTTTTATCAAATTCTAACTAATAGTCCAAAATGAGCCAGGAATCCTTAGGACACAAGCCAAAGGTCCTAGTAGCCTAAAATGCTATAATAGATCTATTTAAGTTACCCACCTTATCTGAATCCCCTACAATTGGTGTAACACCTCAAGATCCCATCCCGAGATGTCATATGATGCTTATGACCCCGAAGGACCATAAGCTAACCATTTACTGAAATCTATACCTGTACACTACATAATATCTGAAATAAATGCAAAAACTAGCCATAAGGTTCAACACATCTATGAATACTCATAATACAGAAAACTGAGTACAAATACATCCATTTGAAAACCCTCTAAACTATCTAAACTGTGGAGTTGATGGGATAGGTCCCCAACTAAATCCTTCATCTGAGATTCGTCCTTGAAGGAAGAAGACTCACTGCTACTGCTGCTGACTAGGACTGAACTGTTGAGAATAATCTGGATCCTGTGCCTCTGAACCTAGGGTGTCAAACAAAACACCATAGGGAGAATGCGTCAGTACAGGAATGTACTGAGTATGTTGACGAGGTAGGCTAACACAAGGGCTCATGCATGCACAATATATAAACTAAATAAAAATGAAGATGCTGCATAAGAACACATACATGAATGCAGAGACCATAAACCTAATCATCGAAACTCTAGATACTAAAACTCGAATACCACTTAACTGCAGACTGAACTCACTACTAATACTGAGATACTGAATCACTGACTCATCTGATACTAATAATTGAGGATCTAAATGTACTTACATCAAGGACTAAATTTAGAGTTTACTGCTTTCGACTGACAGAATTAGAGATCAATCTTTCTAATAGCTCATTCCAGAATTGATTATTAATGATAAGAAGTATGATCATGTCCAAATCTGACAACAAGAATACACAACAGAATCTGAGATAGAGACTAAGCCTATCTGATGGGAGATTTCCAAATGTGATAAGCTAATAAGCATATGTATATGAGACCAAGCCTATCTGATGGGATGGTCCATGAATCAATGGAACTATCTGAGTTCCTCACTGAGATAGATGACTGTACCACATAGTCCTAATTTCTGAAGATCACTACTGAAACTGCAATTATGGGAAGTATTTTCTTAACTAATATGCCCCAACCTACCATTGGTATGGTCTAACCTATTACCCAAGCTGGAAGGGTATCAATATTGTGCCATGGGTAAAGACCTCTCTAGTCAAGCCTCTTTGATGTGATAACCCACGCAGGAAGTTAGCCTGAGGCAATATAATAGTTAAACCTCTCTAACGGTGATAGCCTCTACTAACGAATGACTCCTGCATCCTGTGCTAGGTACGCTATTCTAGAGTTCAAGGATTGCTCCTAACTACTCGGCCTCTCTGACGGGAGATCCTCCATCCATTCCCTCACTCGGTGCTAGCTTCTACTCCCAACTGAAAGAATCTGAACTAAAATCTTACCGGAACACAATTGAACTAAATCTAATACTGATCATGTTTCTCAAAAGATCTTACTGAGTTATACTGAGATTACTTAGTTCCGTATCTGACGGAAAAGGTATCGAATCATGTTATATGACTGACGATGCAGAGATTGAATAGATTACTTGAATCGCTTCTGAGATTAGAATTGAATCACTTGAATACTATTAGATCTGAGCTGATTATAGGAATAAGGCTAGATTACTAGCAATACAGAGATTAGAGAGATAGTTGAGATTACTGAGCTTTCTAAAGTTCTGCACTTGTCTGAGGATACAAAGTTCTATAGTTCATTGAGTTCTGCGAATCATGGCTCGACTGGAGTTATCGAGAAACTGACACATGCTCTAGCTAACAACTCTATTGTTGGGTATAAATACCCCCAGGACTCGATGACATAAAAGTAAAAGCGAATTCATTCATTATCACAATTATTCGTTCATTTATCATCACAATCATTAAAGCATCTTCCCAATCATTAACACATCTCTTCAAGTAATTACTTATCACATAACTTGGGGAAACTTCTTTCTATCATGTCACAACTTACTTACTAACCAGTTGACATGTATTAAAAAACTTAGTATATATCAAAGAGCACATAATCGGGGAATTTACAACCATCATATCTTAACTTGTTCACTAGGATCTATCAACAACCCCTAGACATGACCTATTTTACACCTACTTATGCATTTCATGCTACTTGGCACATTTCACTCACTAAGGCATTTTATCAAACACAAGGAATGCATGGACTAGCTCACAATTTGGAGTTTCACATTCAACATACTATAATGGATCTTATGCTTCACCTAAGCTCCTTATCAAACCTATGGGGAACATTTTTCACTTATTCAACCATTTCTACACCAGAAAATCCTGAACATATCACATGGAAAAACAACTTCCAGAGGGTCTATCACAAATATCACATAAATTCCACATACTAGGGTCAAAGCTCATAAATTTTGTAGGAAAACATAAATCAAAACTCAACAACACATTAAATATCAATTTCAACTCATACAAATCATTAACAACTCATAAACATAAAAATCTTTTAGTTTTAAAAATTGTTCTTGAGCTTCTTGGATGAAAAGGACCATAGAATAAACATCTGCATACCTTAACCTTTGAAATAGGATGAATTCTAATGCTTAAGACTCTATCCGCACTTGTAATAAATGATTCTCGAAGCCCACATAGGATGAACTTGATTCTTGAAGAAAGCTTGAAGATTTATAGATGAATTTTAGAAGATTAGGGTTCTTATGAAACCCTAATTGGATATTCTTGAGAGAATTCGAAGAGAAAAATGATGAAATTAAGGTTTTGAAAGTGGGTTCTCATATTTATAGAGGCTCACATAAGGTGGGAAATGACCAAAATACCCTTGCAAAAATGTCTCTAATTTGCTGAAAACAAATGGCTGACGACATTTGTGGTAGGCCATCAAACCTGTGACAGGCCGTCACAAAATGTCATCACAAAAGGATGGATTTTATGAATCTCTGCCTAATTGTGACGACCTTTTGTGACAATCCGTCACACCTGTGACGGGCCGTCACAAAATGTCGTTGCCTATTTTCCAGACTGACTTGCTGGAGTAAAATAGGCATATCTCTTCGATCCGGTATTGGATTTTGGCGAAATTGGTATTGTTGAAAAGATAATTCAATGATATTTCATTTTATATATAGTAAGTCCTCTAATTCGATACATTCTAGGAGTTATGGTCAATTTAGTTGACCCAAATTTTGACGATCTTTATAACTTGAACGATAGGAAATCTTTCAACTTGTCCATGAGTTAGGGGACCTCTATGATCTTAATTCATACTTAAATAAATTCCCACATGATTCAAAGTATTTTATACTTGGGATGATATTTCTAAAACATTTTGACTCGAATTTTCGCTTTACCAAATATGCTCTAAGGCTCAGACTGGAAGAGGATTTTATGGGGCATTACATTATTTCCCCCTTGAGAACATTCATCCTCGAATGTTGCTTGATAAACTGAGAATACGAATCAACAAAACTTTTTAAGAAATGGAAACATCTCAGATCAGGACTACTGAACAGGAACGACTGACATATAGAGTTCTCACAGTGGGCATGCATATCTGATGCATGGAATACTCGACTGATGATACTTGTAGCTGAATTCTCATAATACACATTCAAATCTAATGCATGGACTCATAACTGTGATGATCTCATGAATACAAAATTGAACACATGCTGACAAGCTGAACTCTTTTTACTAAATGCGCATATCTAATGCATGAATGTCCGACTAAGATGACTTTCGAAAGCACGACTTGACAATACAACAATGACTGATGCTAACTTTATAAAGAAAATCTGAACATGCATCAGGATGTATCTAATGGCATGCAACATGATAATACTATGGGGTATCTCCCCCTTGGGACTCTATGTCCCTCTAAACACACTTCGTTGAAATACTGGAGCGGTACGCGGGGCACCTACATACTGGGTCAAAATTGACCGATCAAGATCTAAAAGTTATGCATGACTCATGCTAACACATAAACTCAAAATGGGAGAAAAGGATCTAAACATTCATATCACAAAGATGCAGGGCTCATAACATACCCGGGTGTATATTAGGGAATCCTTCCCGATCAAGGTGAGCCTGAAAATTATGAAGTCTACCCCTTTGAGTCAGCACTCTACATTTTCTCCTTCTATGGCCTGGCTCACCACACCCAAAACATACAACAATACCGTGTCTACACATACCCTGGTGGAGCCTACCATACTCTCAACAATGTGGATAGGTACGAACACTACTTGCACTACTCTGGGCTTTGGAGTTTGGCGCTCTCTCAGATCTAACACCCTCAAACAAAGGTGCGGGTACACTAGCTCAAACTGGAGCTGGAACTAAAAATCTTCGACCATACTGAGAACTAGTACCACCTTGAGACCTTAACTTTGGGAAACCCCAACTACCAGTCTTGGCTCTCTTGCTCACTCTCTCTCTTTCTTTCATTTTATCTACCATAATTGGTTGAGCATGCATCATTAGCTTAGAAAGATCCATATCTCTATTGAACATGGTAGGTCTATACTCTTTCAACATATCACTTGATACCCCAGTCAAAAACTTACTCATACTCGCTCTAGGGTCAGCTATCAAGTCAGGAGCATACATAGCTAACTGGTTAAACTTAAGACAATACTCTTTCACTGTCATGGTACCTTGCTTTAGGTTCATGACTCTTCTACCTTAGATTTTCTCATCTCTAAAGGGAAAAACCTATCTAGAAAGGCACTCTAAAACTCTAGCCAAGTCACAAAAGCTACATTTTCCCTTCTACTCTTCTCCCACATCACTACCCAATCATGGGCAATATCTTTCAATCTATAAGATGCTAACTCAACACTCTCTTCCTCAGTAATATGCATGATTTGGATGATCTTATTCACCTTCTCTAGAAACAACTGTGGGTCCTTACCTACTACTGAGCCAAAGAATTTGGGCGGGTTCATTTTCATGAAGCTTCTAAACCTAGCTACAGTAGAATTCCCATCTTGCTGAGTTGGGACTGCAGCCTGACGGTTGCCACGAACATTAGTCATCGCTTGGGCTAGTACCTGGAAAGCTGCCCAAAACTCTGCATATGACACACTATTATTTTCAGGATCTACTGGCTGAGGGGGTTGATCGTCAACCCTATGGACGAAGTCTCTACGATGAGGCACACTCTATAAATGAAAAAATAAAGTGGACTAGACTAAGGATCAACTTGAGCTCATGCTCACTCGTACAAAGTGATCATTGAAAGAAGATGAACTGCTCCTAAGATCATCCTATAGCCTCTTGTACATAAATATGGAGCGCTACATACCCATGCATAAGACTCTACTAGATGCAGCTTTTCAGACTCCCTAGGATACTCTTGAACCTTAGGTTCTGATACCAAGTTTGTAATGCCCTAAGATCCCATCCCGAGATGTCACGTGGTGCTAATGACCCCAAAGGACCACAACCTGACCCTTTACTGATATCTGTACCTATGCACTGCATAATATCTGAAATAAATGCAAATACTAGCCATAAGGTTCAACACATCTATGAATACCATAATATAGAAAATTGAATACTAATACATCCGTCTAAAAAGCCTCTAAACTGTCTGAACGGTAGAGTTGATGGGACAGGTCCCCAACTTACTCCATCAACTGAAAATAAACAAAGTCTAAAACAATAATAGTAAACTGAGATTCATCCTCAAAAGAAGAGAACTCACTGCTATTGTTGTTGACTAGCACTGAACTGCTAAGAACACTTTGGATCCTGTTCCTCTGAACCTATGGAGTCAAATAAAACACCATAGCAAAAATGCATTAATATAGGAATGTACTGAGTATGTAGAAGAGGTAGGCTAATGCAATAGCTCATGCATGCACAATATATAAACTAAATAATCATAAATATGTCGCATATGAATACATACATGAATGCGTAAACCATGAACACAATCATCGCAACTCTAGATACTGAAACTTGGATACCACATAACTACAGACTAAACTCACTTCTAAAACTGAGATACTGAATCACTGATTCATCTGATACTGATAACTAAGGATCTGGATGTACTTACATCAAGGAATAAATTTTGAGCTTACTACTTTTGACTGACAGAATTATAGATCAATATTTCTAATAGATTATTCCTGAAGTGATTATCAATGATAAGACGTATGATCATGTCCAAATCTGACAATAAGAATATGCAACAGAATCTGAGATGGAGATCAAGCCTATCTGACTGGAGATCTCTAAATATGATAAGATAATAAGCATCTATGTATGAGACCAAGCCTTTCTGATAGGATGGTCCATGAATCAGGGGAACTATCTGAGTTCCTCACTGAGATGGACGACTGTACCATACAGTCCTAATTTCTAAAGGTTGCTACTGAAACTGCAACTGTGGGAAGTCGTTACTTAACCTACATGCCCCAACCTACCACAGGTGTCGTCCAACCTATGATCCCAGCTGGAAGGGTGTCACTATCGTTCCATGGGTAAAGACCTCTGTGGTCAAGTCTCTCTGATGGGATGACCTTCACAGGAAGTCAGCCTGAGGCAATAAAATAGTCAGGCAATATAATAGTCAAACCTCTTTGATGGTGACAGCCTTTACTGACGGGAGACTCCTGCATCCTGCATTGGATATACAGTTCTAGAGTTCAGGGATTGCTTCTAATGACTCAGCCTCTCTGACGGAAGAGCCGCCATCCCTTTCCTCTCTTGGTGCTAGCTTTTACTCCTAACTGGAAGACTCTGAACTGAAATCTTAACTGAACACAACTGAACTGAATCAGGTACTGATCATGTTTCTCAAAAGATCTAACTGAGTTACGCTGAGATTATTTAGTTCCGTATCTGACGGAAAAGGTATCGAATCATGGTATCTGATTGACGATGCAAAGCTTGAATAGATTACTCAAATAGCTTTGGAGATTAGAATTGAATCACTTGAATACTAGTAGATCTAAGCTGATTACAGGACTGAGTATAGATTACTAGCGATACAGAGATTACAGAGATAACTGAGATTATTGAGGTTTATTAACCTCTTCACTTGTTTGACGATATAGAGTTCTATAGTTCACTGAGTTCTGAGAATCATGGCTCGATTGGAGTTATCGAGAAACTTACACGGGCTCTACATAACAGCTCTATTTTCGAGTATAAATACTCCTAAGACACAATGACATAAAAGTAAAGTATACTCATTCATCATCACAATTATTCGTTCATTCATCATCACAATTATTAAAGCATCTTCCTAATCATTAACACATCTCTTCAAGTAATTAGGAATCACATAACTTGGGGAAACTTCTTACTATCATGTCACAACTTACTTACTAACCACCTGACATGTATTAAAAAACTTAGCATATATCAAAGAGCACATAATCGGTGAATTAATCACCATCATATCTTGACTTGTTCACTAGGGTCTATCAACAATCACTAGACATGATCGATTTTACACCTGCTTAGGGATTTTATGCTATTTGGCACATATCACTCACTAAGGCATTTTATCAAACACTAGGCATGCATGGACTAACACACAATTTGGAGTTTCACATTCAACATACTATAATGGCTCTTATGCTTCACCTAAGATCTTTATAAAATCTATGGGGAACATTCTTCACCTATTCAACCATTTCTACACCCAAAAGTCATGAACACATCACATGGATAGACAACTTCCAGAGGGTCTATCACAAACATCACATGAATTCCACATACTAGGGTCGAAGCTGATAAATTTTGTAGGCAAATATAAATCCAAACTCAACAATATAGTAAATATCAATATCAACTCATACTAATCATTAAGAACTCATAAACTTAAAAATCTTTTAGTTTTAAAAAGAGTTCTTGAGCTTCTTCGATTAAAGGGACTTTAGAATCAACATCTACATACCTTAACCTTTGAAATAGGATGAATTATAATGCTTGAGACTCTATCCGCACTTGTAATAAATGTTTCTCGAGCCCACACTATGAGGAACTTGATTCTTAAAGAAAGCTTGAAAATTTATGGCTGAATATTTAAAGATGAGGGTTCTTGATAAAACCCTAATTAGATTTTCTTGAGAGAATTGGAAGAGAAAAATGATGAAATTAGGGTTTCAGAATTGGGTTCTCATATTTATAGAGGCTCACAAAAGGTAGGAAATGACCAAAATACCCTTGCAAAGACAATCCTAAATTGCTGAAACAAATGGCTAATGACATCGATGATAGGCCGTCAAGCCTGTGACAGGCCATCACAAAATATCATCAAAAAAGGATGGATTTTATGATTTTCTACCTAATTGTGATGACCTTTTGTGACAAGCCGTCAGACCTATGATGGGCCATCACAAAATTTCGTCACACATTTTCTAGATTAACATGCTGGAGTAAAATAGGCATAACTCTTTGCTCCGGTATTAGATTTTGGCGAAATTGGTATCGTTGGAAAGCTAATTCAAAGATATTTCATTTGATATATAAAACATCCTATAATTCGATATATTCAAGGAGTTATGGTCGATTAAAGTTGACCAAAATTTTGATGGTCACTAAAAAATGAACAATAGGAAACCTTGCAACTCGTCCATAAGTTAGGGGACATCTATGATCTTAATTCATGCTCAAATAAATTCCCAAACGATTCAAAGTATTTCATACTTGGGAGGATATTTCTAAAATATTTTGACTCAGATTTTTGCTTTACCAAATGCGCTCTAAGGCTCAGACTGGAAGAGGATTTTGCGGGGCATTACATTATGTCCCCCATGAGAACATTCGTCCTCTAATGACGCTTGATAGACTGAGAATATGTATCAACATAACTTAATCAAGAAATGGAAACATCACAGATCAGGACTATGCAACTGGAATGACTGACATATAGAGTTCTTACACTGGGCATGTATATCTGATACATAGAATACTCAACTGATGATACTTATAGATAAATTCTCATAATACACATGCATATCTGATGCATGGGGTCATTACTGGGATGATCTCATGAATAAACAATTGAACACACGCTGACAAGCTGAACTCTTTCTACTAAATGTGCATATCTAATACATGAATGACCGGCTAAGCTGACTTTTGAAAGCACGACTTGACACTGCAATAATGACTGATGCTAACTTTATAAATAAAATTTAAACATGCATCGGGATGAATCTAATGGCATGCAACATCATAATACTATGGGGTATCTCCCCCTTAGGACTCTATATCCCTCTAAATACACTTTGTTGAAATACTGAAGCAGTGCGCGGGGCACCTATTGATTGGGTCATAACTGACCGATCAAGATCTGAAACTTATGCATAACTCATGATAACACATTAGCTCAAAATGGGAGAAAAGGATCTAAAAATTCATATTGCAAAGATGCAGGGCTCATAACATTCCCAGGTCTATGTTAGGGAATCCTTACCGATCAAGAGGAGCCTAAAATTCATGATGTCTAGCCCTTTGAGTTAGCACTCTACATTCTCTCATTCTATGGCCTAGGTCACCACATCCAAAACATACATCACTACTGGCTCTACACACACCCTGGTGGCGCCTAACATACTCTCCACAATACGGATGGGTACGAACACTACTAGTACTACTCTAGGCTTTGGAGATTGGCGCTCCCTTAGATCTGACACCCCCAAAAATAGGTATAGGTACACTAGCTAAATATAAAGCTGGAACTAAAAATCTCTGACCATACTGAGAACTACAACCACTTTGAGACCCTGATTGCAGGAAAGCACAACTACCTATCTTGGCTCTCTTGCTTACTCACTGTCTTTCTTTTATTTTATCTGCCTTAATTTATTGTGCATGCATCATTATCCTAGAAAGATCCATATCTCTATTGAGCTTGGCAGGTCTACACTCTTTCAACACATCACTTGATACACCAGTCAAAAACTTACTCATGCTCACTCTAGGGTCAGCTATCATGTCAGGAGCATACTTAGCTAATTGGTTAAAATTAAGGCAATACTCTTTCACTATCATGGAACCTTGCCTAAGCTTCATGAAATCTTCTACCTTAGCTTCTATCATCTATAGAGGGAAAAACCTATTTAGAAAGTCACTCTGAAACTCTAGCCATGTCACAGAAGCTGCATTTTCCCTTCTACTCTTCTCCCATATCACTACCCAATCATGACCAATATCTTTCAACATATAAGATGCTAACTCAACAGACTCTTCCTAAGAAACATGCATAGTTTAGGTGATCTTCTTCACCTCCTCTAGAAACAATTATGGGTCCTCACCTACTACCGACCCAAAGAATTCGGGTAGGTTCATTTTCATGAAGCTTTTAATACTGGATACGGTAGAATTCCTATCTTACTGAGGTGGGATTGTAGCCTAATGGTTGCCATAAATATTAGTCACCGCTTGGTCTAGCACCTGAAAAGCTACCCGAAACTCTTTATGTAACACTTTCAATTTTAGGATCTACTGGCTGAGGGGGCTGATCATAATCCTATGGATAAAGTCTCTACGAGGAGGCATACTCCATAAATCAAAGAATGAAGTGGATTACACTAAGGATCAAATTGAGCTCATGATCACTCACATGAAATGATCATTGAAAGAAGAGGAACTGCTCCAAACAACATCTTGTAGCCTCTTGTACATAAATATAGAGCGCTACACACCCATGCACAAGACTCTACTAGATACGGATTTTCAGACTCCCAAGGATACTCTTGAACCTTAGGCTCTGATACCAAGTTTTTAACGCTTCGGGTTCCCATCCCGAGATGTCAGACGGTGCTTATGACCCCGAAGGACCACAAGCTAACACTTTACTGATATATGTACCTGTACACTACATAATATCTTAAATTAATGCAGAAACTAGCCATAAGGTTCAACACATCTATGAATACTTATAATACAGAAAACTGAATACTAATACATCCGTCTGAAAAGTCTCTAAACTATTTGAACTGTTGAGTTGATGGGACAGGTCCACAACTAACTTCGTTAACTGAAAATAAGTAAATTCTGAAACAATAATTGTAAACTAATATTCGTCCTCAAAAGAAGAGGACTCACTGCTATTGCTGCTGACTGGGACTGAACTGCTGAGAATACTCTGGATCTTGTGCCTCTAAACGTATGGTGTCAAATAAAACACCATAGCCAAATGCATCAGTACAGAAATATACTTAGTATGTAGACGAGGTAGGATAACACAAAGGCTTATGCATGCACAATATCTAAGATGAATAATCATGAAGTTACCTCATGAGAACACATACATGAATGCATATACCATGAACACAAGATACTGAAACTCAGATACCACTTAACTACAAACTAAACTCACTACTAATACAAAAATACTGAATCACTGACTGATCAGATATTGACAATTAAAGATCTTGATGCACTTACATCAAGGAATAAATTCTGAGCCTACTAGTTTCGACTGACAGAATTAGAGATCAATCTTTCTAATTGATTATTCCTAAAGCAATTATCAACGATAGAAGTATGATCATATACAAATCTGACAACAAGAATACATAATAGAATCTGAGATAGAGATCAAGCCCATCTGATGCGAGATCTCATGATATGATAAGATAATAAGCACCTGTATATGAGACTAAGCCTATCTGACGAGATAGTACATGAATCAATTGAACTATTTGAGTTCCTCACTTGAGATAGACGGTTGTACTATATAGTCCTAATTTCTAAAGATTGCTACTGAAACTACAACTGTAGGAAGAACCGACATGACCCAACGTACCACAGGTGCGGTCAAACCTATGACCCCAGCAGGAAGGGTGTCAATATCGTTCAACGAGTAAAGACCTCTGTGGTCAATCCTCTCTGATGGGATGACCCTCGCAAGAAGTCAGCTTGAGGCAATATAATAGTCAACCTCTCTGACGGTGACAGCCTCTACTGATTGGAGACTCTTGCATCCTGCCCTGGCTATGCATTTTTGGAGTTCAGGGATTGCTACTAATGACTCAGCCTCTTTGATGGGAGAGTTCCATCCCTTTCCTCGCTCGGTGCTAGCTTCTTCTCCCAACTAAAAGTCTCTAAACTGAAATCTTAATTGAACACAACTGAACTAAATCTAATACTAATCATATTTCTCAAAAGATCTGACTTAGTTACGCTGAGATTAATTAGTTTCGTATCTAACAGAAAAGGTATCGAATCATGGTATCGGACTGACAATGCAGAGCTTGAATAGATTACTCAAAGCACTACTGAGATTAGAATTGAATCACTTGAATACTATTAGATCTGCGTTAATTGTAGGACAGAGTCTAGATTATTAATGATACAAAGATTACAGGGATAACTGAGATTACTGATCTTTCTTAAGTTCTGCACTTGTCTGAGTATACAAAGTTCTATAGTTCACTATGTTCTGCAAATCATGGTTCGATTGGAGTTATCGAGAAACTGACATGGGCCCTAGATAACAACTGTACTGTCTGGTATAAAAACTCCCAGGACTCGATGACATAAAAGTAAAGCGTAATCATTCATTATCACCATTATTCGTTCATTCATCATCACAATCATTAAAGTATCTTCCCAATCATTAACATATCTCTTCAAGTAATTAGGAATCACATAGCTTGGGGAATCTTCTTACTATCATGTCACACCTTACTTACTAACCACCTGACATGTATTAAAAAACTTAGCATATATCAAAGAGCACATAATCGGGGAACCTACAACCATCATATCTTGACTTGTTCACTAAGGTCTATCAACAACCACTCGACATGACCGATTTTTCACCTACTTGGGGATTTCATGCTATTTGGCACATTTCACTCACTAAGGCATTTTATCACACACAAGGAATGCATGGACTAACTCACAATTTGAAGTTTCATATTCAACATACTCTAATGGCTCTTATGCTTTACCTAAGCTCTTTATCAAAGCAATGGGGAATATTCTTCACTTATTCAACCATCTCTACACCTGAAGTCATGAACACATCACATGGAAAAACAACTTACAAAGGGTATATCATAAACATCACATGAATTCCACATACTAGGGTCAAAGCTCATAAATTTTGTAGCAAACAATCAATCAAAACTCAACAACATATTAAATATCAACTTCAACTCATACAAATCATTAACAACTCATAAACATAAAAATCTTTTAATTTTAAAAAGGGTTCTTGAGCTTCTTGGATGAAAGGGACCCAAGAATCAATATCTACATACCTTAACCTTTGAAATAAGATGAATTCTAATGCTTGAGACTGTATCCGCACTTTTAATAAATGATTCTCGAAGCCCACACTATGAGGAACTTAATTCTTCAAGAAAGTTTGAAGATTTGTAGATTAATTTTGGAATAATAGGGTTCTTGATGAAATCCTAATTAGATATTCTTGAGAGAATTGGAAGAGAAAAAAGATGAAATGAGGGTTTTCTAAGTGGGTTCTCATATTTATAGAAGCTCACAAAAGGTAGGAAATGACCAAAATACCCTTGTAATAACGTCTCTAAATTGCTAAAAAAATGGCTGACGATATTTGTGACTAGCCATCTAACCTGTGACAGGCCGTCACAAAATGTCGTCATAAAAGGATGGATTTTATGATTTTCTACCTAATTGTGATGACCTTTTGTGACAAGCCGTCAGACCTGTCACGGGCCGTTACAAAATGTCATCACACATTTTCCATACTGACATGCTGGAGTAAAATAGGCATAACTCTTTCTTCCGATATTGGATTTTGGCAAAATTTATATCGTTGGACAGATAATTCAAAGATATTTAATTTGATATATAGTAGGTCCTCTAATTCGATAAATTCTAGGAGTTATGGTTGATTTAAATTGACATAAGTTTTGACGGTCACTAGAACTTGAATGATAGGAAAGCTAATTCGTCCATGAGTTAGGGGACCTCTATGATCTTAATTCATGCTCAAATAAATTCCCACATGATTCAAAGTATTTCATGCTTGGGAGGATATTTCTAAAGCATTTTGACTCGGATTTCCGCTTTACCAAATACTCGCTAAGGCTCACACTGGTAGAGGATTTTGCGGCGCATTATAATTGGTATCAAAGACTATGTTGTTTAACGTTATTGAAAGTAGTATATATTTGGATTTATAAAGAATTAAAACAAATAATATATGAAAAAAGTAAAGAATTTAATATAAGGATAGAAAGACTACAGTATAACATAATTGTCGGAGTTAGTAAAAATTCAGTAAATGCACAAAAAGAAGAAATATCAATTTTTGAATCAACAATATACAGTCTAGAATATATATATCAACATAACCTATACACATTTAAATAAAATGAACAAAGAAGAATTCATAATAGACGAAAAAACATATGAAAATCACGAAGGATCAAAAATAAAAATAGTATTCTCTAATTTAGGAAGAAGAGATAAGAAAATAGATGAACATTTATATTTAATGTTAGAAAAAGAAGAATTAAAATTAGAAGATAAGTTGACAGCCATGGTAAGAATAGAAAGAGAAAACGAAGAGATAGACAGAAAAAAAGGAAATAGATAAAATAAAACAACAAACCATAGAAGAAATACAAAAAATAGAAGAAAGTAAAAATAGTAGGATTGCTGAATTAGAAAAAGAACTACAAATGCTAAAAGATTTATATAAAAAAAAAAGACAGAAAGAAAAAGAAGAAAAAAATAAAGAACAAAAATTATTAATTGAGATAAATCAATTTAAAGAAAAATTAGAAATAAAAAATAAAGAACCAGTGAATTAGAAATAAATAAAATAAATGCTGAAGAAATAGATAATTATGATTTGGAAGATAGTGAAACATATACAGAAATTCTAGAAAACATAGGAAAAACAGAAATTAATGAAAAACAAGAAGTAGTCAATAAAAAAAATCTAAAATTAATAAATACAGAAGTAAATACTCTAGATAAAAATATAATACCTAGTACAACGGAAATAAGAAAACCAACCTATAATTACAAAAATAAGTTGAAAAGATATAATCCAAAGGATGAATATGATAAATGGACACCAAAATAAATAACTAATTACAACTTTTTAGATTTAGACTGTGAAACAAACACAAATAAATCAATACAACTATGGGTAGGATACATGTAAAAATAATTATTAGATAATAAAATAGATACAACAAATACACCAGAATATATAGAAAAGACATTAATGGGAATTGTAAAATTATGATTTTTAAACCTAGCTGAAGCAAGTAAAGCAGCAGTAAGATCTGATAATAAAACAGAAGGAACATCAACAACAACTACTAAAATACTACCAACAGAAATATTAAAAAGTTATGAAATAGCTATAAGAGATGAATTTAGCAGTGTAACAACTGAAGAAGAAGAGCAAAATAAAGAAAAAGATATAAATAGAAATTTAATGTTAAAATTAGTAATATGTAATATGTGCTATATAGATGAGTATACATGCGCATTTAAAGAATATTATTATAAAGGAACATATAATATAGAAGAAAGTAAAAAAATAAAAAAATTATATTTTAGTAAATTATCTGAACCATTTAGTTCATAAATAATAAAGAGTTGGGATGAAGCAAAAATAGTAGATACTCTAGGAGCAAGAATAAAAATTTTACAGAAATGGTATAGAAATATATGTGAAAAATATAGAGAAGAGATAAAAATGAAAAAAATATTAATAAGAAATTTAGCATGTTGGAAAGATAAAATAGAACCTCAATTTGAATGTAAGGAAAGATATTATAAGAAAAGAAAAAGATAAAAAAATATAGGAAATATAAAAAACCAAAATATAAATATAAGAAACCAAGAAAAAAAATATTATGTAAAAAATTATAAACATAAAAGACCATATAGAAAAAAGAAATCTATAAAAGAATGTACTTGTTATAATTGTGGAAAACTAGGACATTTAGCTAGAGATTATAAAAAAAACACAAAAATAAACAAATATCAGAAATAAAACTAGAAAATAGAAAATATATGCAGATAGATTATATAGATTTTGAATTAGAAAGTGAAGATCGTATATATGAAATTTCGTAAAATGAAATAGATAATGAAATAGATAGTGAATTAGATGAATCAAATGACTGAAGAAGATATAAAAATGAATCAAATAACAGGAGAAAATGTAAAAATAATAACAACGGAAGAATATTTAAATTAAAAAGGAACAGATCAAAAAATAATATTTGACATTAATATATTTGACAAAATAAAAGGAAAAGAGTTAGGCTTAATTGTAGAAAAAATATTTAAAATACCAACAATAAAAATATATTTAGTAGAAAAAAGGAAGAATACTACGTAGTAAGCCAAAAAGAACATGTAATATACTGTAGATATGCAAAAGGGAAAGCTAGTATACCACTACTAACAAATAAAATAATTAATAAAGAAATAAACGATGTAAAAACTAAAGACCCAATAAAATATGTACACCTTGGAAGAACAGAGATATTAATAAAACCATGTTTTAGAGAAGGAATAGATACTGTAACGCCCCGAGATCTCATCTCGATATATCACACGGTGCTTATAACCTCAAAGGACCACAAGCTAATCCTTTACTAATATCTGTACCTGTACACTGCACAATGTCTAAAATAAATACGGAAACTAGCTATAAGGTTCAACACATCTATACATACTTAAAATTTAAAATTGAATAGTAATACATCTATCTGAAAGCCTTTAACTATCTGAACTGTGGAGTTGATGGGATATGTCCCCAACTAACTTCGTCAATAGAAAATAAACAAAGTCTAAAACAATAGTTGTAAACTTAGACTCGTCATAGAAAGAAGAGGACTCACAGCTACTGCTGCTGACTGGGACCAAAATACTGAGGATAAACTGGATCCTGTGCCTCTGAACCTATGGTGTCAAATAAAATAACATAGCGCAAATGCATCTGGACCAAAATATACCGAGTATGTAGATGGGGTAGGATAATGCAAGGGTTCATCGATGCACATTATCTAAACTAACTAATCATGAAAATGCCGCATGAGAACACATATGTGAATGCACAGAACATGAACACAATTATCGCAACTCTAGCTACTGAAACTCAGATACCACTTTACTGTAGACTAAACTCTTTACTGACACTGAGATACTGAATCACTGACTCATCTGATACTGATAACTAAGGATCTGGATGTGCTTACATCAATGACTAAATTCTCGGACTTACTGCTATCAACTGACATGATTAGAGATCAACCTTTATAACAGGTGATTTCGGAACCTTTATTAATGATAAGAAATATGATTATATCTGAATCTGACAACAAGAATACTCGATAGAAATATCATACTGTGATCAAGCCAGTCTGACAGTATATCTCTGAATATAATATCAAATACCTGTATGTGAGACCAAGTCTATCTGATGGGATGACCCATAAATCAAAGAAACTATCTGAGTTCCTCACAATGATAGATGGCTGTATATGACAGTCCTAATTTCTGAAGACTGATTTTGAACCTGAGGATGAATCTGTAAATGAAATTTTGGGAAGTAGTCACTTAACCAACATGCCCCGACCTACCACATATGGGGTCCAACCTGTGCCCTAGTTGGAAGGGTGTCATTACCGTGCCACTGGTAAAGACAACTCTATTTGACCCTGATCTAGCAGGTCCTCAAACGAGAATGGTGGAGCCCTCATCTAGCAAGTCAAGCTACCTCATCTACACTCATCTAGTAGGTATGATGTTTCTTATCCACCCTCAACTAACAGGTGTGATGTCTAAACCTACACTGGCTACGTAGTTCTGGAGAACAAGGATTGCTTTTAAGAATCACACCCTCCAGTAGTAGGTGAGTTCCCATCATTGAGCTATTTTGGTGCTAGTTTCTACTCCCAACTGAAAGACTCAGAACTGAATTCTTAACTGAACACTAGCTGAACTGAATCTGACACTGATCGTATTACTCAAAAGGTCTGACTGAGTTACGCTGAGATTATTTAGTTTCGTATCTGACAGAAAAGATATTGAATCATGGTATCTAACTGACGATACAGATCGTGAATAGATTACTCGAATCGCTTCTGAGATTAGGATTGAATCACTTGAAAACTATTAGAACTGAGCTAATTATAGGTCTGAGGCTAGACTACTAGCGATATAGAGATTACAAAGTTAACTGAGATTACTGTGCTTTATTAAGCTTTGAACTTGTCTGAGGATACAGAGTTCTATAGTTTATTGAGTTTTGAGAATCATGGCTTGATTGGAATTATCGAGAAGCAGACACGGGCTCTAGACAACAACTTTATTTTCGGGTATAAATACCCCTAGGACTCAATAACATAAAAGTAAGACATAATCATTCTTCATTATAAATCATTGATGCATCATCACGGTCATCCATTCATCACTAAAATCATTCATTCATCATTACAAGCATTCATTCATCATTATAATCATTCATCGCAATTATTAAAACATCACTTCAAGTAGTTGGGCATCATAACCTACTTTTCCTTTCAAGATCCTTAGGAAGTCCCATTAAGCATTTAGGAAACATAGACCTCTATTCATCATCACAACCGCAAAAAGGTCACTCCAAATCTTTAAGGATTATCAACATCAGTTCACTATCATATACTAGCCTAGGGAAGACGTGCTATTATAGTATACTCCATTCAATGAGATCTCACATCAAGTACTTCATACCTATATCAGTCTTGTCATGTATTTGGTTATCACTTGATTTGGGGGAAACTACATACTAACACGTCACTATTTACTTGCTAACCACATGACATGTATTAAAAGCTTAACATATATCAAAGAGCATAAAATCAGGGAATTTACAACCATCATATCTCGACTTGTTCTCTAGGGTCTTTCAAATAACCACTAGACACGACCAATTTTACACCTACTTGGGGATTTCATGCTATCTTGGCACATTTCACTCACTAAGGCATTTTATCAAACACTAGGCATGCATGGACTAGCTCACAATTTGGGGTTTCCTATTTAACATAATATAGTGTCCCTTATGCTTTACCTAATCTATTTATCAAACCTATGGGGAACATTATTCACTTATTCAACCATTTTTACTCCCAAAATTCATGAAAACATCACATAGAAAAACAACTTCTAGAGGGTTTATCACAAACATCACATGAATTTCACATACTAGGGTCAAAGCTCATAAGTTTTATAGGAAAACTTAAAACAAAACTCAACAACACATTAAACATCTATTTCAACTCATACATATCATTTACAACTCGTAAACACAAAAATTTTTTAGTTTTAAAATGAGTTCTTGAGCTTCTTGGATGAAAAGGACCCAAGAATCAACATCTACATACCTTAACCTTTAAAATTGAATGAACTTTAGTACTTGAAACATTATCCACACTTGAAATAAATAAATTCTTGAAGCCCACACTATGAGGAACTTGATTCTTGATGAAACCTTGAAGATTTATGGATGATTTTTTGAAGATTAGGGTTCTTGATTGAAACCCTAGTTATACTTTTTTGAGAAAGTTGAAAAAGAAAATGATTGAATATTGAATGAGAGTTCCTCATATTTATAGAGACTCAAAAAGGGTTGAAAATGACAAAAATACCCTTGTAAAAACTCTCTTGAATTGCTAGAAAAATATACTTGACGCCATCCATGATAGGCCGTCAGGTTCGTGATAGGCCGTCACGAATGGTCGTCACAAAAGTGGTCCAAATTCTTGATGTTCTGCCCAGGGCTGATGACATTGTCAGAAATGTCTTTAGAATGTGACGACATCATTAAAAAGGGCGTCAAAAACGTGATAGCCCGTCAGAAACGTCGTCACCATTTTCCAGCTTGACATTCTGGAGTAAAATGGGCATAACTCTTTGCTCCGATATTGTATTTAGGCAAAATTGGTATCGTTGGAAAAATAATTCAAAGATATTTCATTTGATATATAGAAAATCACCCGGTTCTTAATACACAACGAGGTATGATCAATTTAAGTTGACCCAAAATTTGACGGTTACTAAAACTTGAACGATAGGAAAGTTTTGAACTCGTTCATGAGTTAGGGGACCTCTATGATCTTAATTCATGCTCAAATAGATTCCCACATGATTTTAAAGTATTTCATACTTAGAAGGATATCTCTTAAACATTTTGACTCGGATTTTTGCTTTACCAAATACCCTCTAAGGCTCAGACTGGAAGAGGATTTTGCACGGCATTACATTATCTCCCACTTGAGAACATTCGTCCTCGAATGTCATTTGATAGAATAAGAATACGGATCAACAAAACTTACTCAAGAAATGGAAACATCTCAGATCAAGACTATGCAACTGGAATGATTGACATATAGAGTTCTCACATTACGCATGCAAATATGATACATGGAATACTCGACTGATGATACTCATAGCTGAATTCTCATAATACACATGCATATCTGATGAATGGACTCATAACTGGTATGATCTCATGAATGCACAACTAAAAACACGCTGACAAGCTGAACTTTTCTACTCAATGTGTATATCTAATGCATGAATGTCCGGCTAAGCTGACTTTTGAAAGGATGACTTTACAATGCAATAATGATTGATGCTAACTTTATAAGGAAAATCTAAACATGCATCAAGATGAATCGAATGGCATGTAACATCATAATACCGTAAGGTATCTCCCCCTTGGGACTCTATGTCCCTCTAAACACACTTCGCTAAAATACTAGAGCGGTGCGAGGGGCTCTTACAAACTGGGTCATAATTGACCGATCAAGATCTGAAACTTATGCATGACACATGCTAACATATAAGCTCAAAATGAGATCAAAGGATCTATCAATGTATAACATAAAGATAAAGTGCTCATAACATGTCCGGGTTAATTTCAGGGGATCTTTCCCGATCAAGGCGATCCTGAAGTGCATACAATCTATTATAAGCTGAAGGATGACTACGCTGACTTCGGGGACCTGGCTTAGGATAGTCTCTAACTTTGTGAATGGTCTCGCCACATCCAAAGCACACATCAGTACCCGCTCTACACACACCCTTATGATTCTTACCATATTCTTTATACAACGGGTAGGTACGAACACCACTAGTACTGGCTTTGGAGATTGGTGCTCCCTCAAATCTGACACCCCTAAATGCAGGTGCAAGTACACTAGCTGAATATGGAGTTGGAACTAAAAATCTTCAACCATACTGAGAAATACTATCATCTTGAGACCCTAATTGAGAGAAACCACGACTACTTGTCTTAGCTCTCTTACTCACTCTCCCTCTCTCCTTCATCTTATCTTTCTCAATCTATTATGCATTAGTCATTAGCCTAGAAAGATCCATATCTCTACTAAGCATGGCATCTCTACACTCTTTCAACACATCACTTGATACCCCAGTCAAAAACTTACTCATAATCGCTCTAGGGTCAGCTATCAAGTCGAAAGCATACTTAGCTAATTGGTTAAACTTAAGACAATACTCTTTCACTGTCATGGTGCCTTGCCTTAGGTTCATAAACTCTTTTACCTTAGCCTCTCTCATTTTTAGCCAGAAAAACTTATCTATAAAGGCACTCTGAAACTTTAGCCAAATCACGAGAGGTGTATTCACCCCTTTACTTTTCTCCCACATCACTACCCAATCATGAGCAATATCTTTCAACCTATAAGATGCTAACTCAACACTCTCCTCCTCTGACATATGCATAATCTGGGAGATCTTCTTCACCTCCTCAAGAAACAACTGCAGATTCTCACCTACTACTGACCCAAAGAATTTAGGCAGGTTTATTTTCATGAAGCTTCTAATCCTGGCTGCGAAAAAATTCCCATCTTGCTGAGGTAGGACTGCATCTTGACGGTTACCATGAACATTAGTCACCACCTGGGCTAGTGCTTGGAAAGTTTCCCGAAACTCTACATGTGACACACTCTCATTTTCAGGATCTACTGGCTGAGGGGGTTGATCATCAACCTTATAGACAAAGTCTCTGCGAAAAGGCATACTCTATAAATGAATGAATGAAGTGGATTAGACTGAGGACCAACTTGAGCTCATGCTTACTCGAATGAACGGATCACTGAAAGTAGAGGAACTGCTCCAAAAAACATCCTGTAGCCTCTTGGACACATATATGGCGCGCTACACACCCATGTACAAGATTCTACAAGATGCGGCTTTTCAGACTCCCTAGGATACTCTTGAACCTTAGGCTCTGATAAAAAGGTTGTAACACCCCGAGATCTTATCCTGAGACGTCACATGGTGTTTATGACCTCGATGGACCACAAGCTAACCCTTTATAGATATCTGTACCTATACACTTGACAATGTCTAAAATAAATGTGGAAACTATCCATAAGGTTCAACACACCTATACATACTCAAAACTGAAAACTGAATACTAATACATCTGTCTGAAAAGCCTCTAACTGTCTGAGCTATGGAGTTGATGGGATATGTCCCCAACTAGCTTCGTCAATACAAAATAAACGAAGTCTGAAACAATAGTAGTAAATTGAGACTCGTCCTTGAAAGAACAAGACTCACTACTACTACTGCTGATTGGGACCAAACTACAGAGGATAAACTGGATCCTGCGCCTCTGAACCTATAGTGTCAAATAAAACACCATAGCGCAAATGCGTCAGTTAAAAAATGTAACGAGTATGTAGACGGAGTAGGATAATGCAAGGGTTCCTGCATGCACAATATCTAAACTGAATAATCATGAAAAATCTGCATGATAACACATACACGAATGCACAGAATATGAACACAATTACGGCAACTCTAGCTACTGAAACTCAGATACCACTTTACTGCAGACTGAACTCACTACTGACACTAAGATACTAAATCACTGACTCATGAGATACTGATAACTGAGGATCTGGATGTTCTTACATCAATGACTGAATTCTTGGACTTACTGTTTTCGACTGACATAATTAAAGATCAACCTTTCTAACAGATGATTTCGAAAGCTTTATCAATGATAAGAAAAATGATTATATCTGAATTTGAAAGCAAAAATACTCAATAGAAATCTGATACTGTGATAAATCCTGCATGACAGCATATCTCTGAATATAATATCAAATAACAGTATGTGAGATTAAATCTATCTAATAGGTTGGCCCATAAATCAATGGAACTATCTGAGTTCCTTACAATGATAGATGACTATATCTGACAATCCTGATTTCAGAAGACTAATTTTGAAACTAAGACTGAATCCAAAACTGAAACTGTGGGAAGTAGTCACTTAATTGACATGCCCCGGCCTACCACATGTGGGGTCCAACCTGTGCCCTAGTTTGAATGGTGGCATTACTGCGCCACTGGTAAAGATAACTCTATGTGACCCTCATCTAGAAGGTTCTCAAACGAGAATGGTAGAGCCCTTATCTAGCAGGTCAAGCTACCTCACCTATCCTTATCTAGCAGGTATGATGTCTCTTATCCACCCTTAACTAACATGTGTGATGTCTCAACCTACGCTGGCTACATAGTTATGGAGCACAAGGATTGCTTCTAAGAATTACACCCTCTACTTGTAGGTGAGTTCCCATCCTTGAGCTCGCTCAGTGATAGTTTCTACTCTGAACAGAAAGACTCAAAACTGAATTCTCAACTGAAAATTGGTTGAACTAAATCTGACACTGATCATATTACTCAAAAAGGTCTGACTGAGTTACGCTTAGATCACTTGGTTCTGTATCCGATGAAAAAGATATCGAATCATGGTATCTAACTGACGATACAGAGCTTGAATAGATTACTCGAATTGCTTGTGAGATTAGGATTGAATCACTTGAATACTATTAGAACTGAGTTGATTATAGGTCTAAGGCTAGATTACTAGAAATAGAAAGATTACAGAGATAACTGAGATTACAAAGCTTTATTAGGCTTCGTACTTGTCTGAGGATACAGAATTCTATAGTTCACTGAATTTTGAGATTCATGGCTCGATTGGAATTATCAAGAAGCTGACACGGGCTCTAGACAACAACTTTATTTTTGGGTGTAAATACCCCCAGGACTCAATAACATAAAAGTAAGACATAATCATTCTTTATCACAAATCATTCATGCATCATCACGATCATCCATTCATCACTACAATCATTCATTCATCCTTACAATCATTCATGTAACATCAAAATCGTTAAAGCATCACTTCAAGTAGTTAGGCATCATAACATACTTTCCCTTTCTAGATCCTTAGGACATCCCATTAAGAATTTAGGAAACATAGACCTCTATTCATTATCAAAAGGGTCACTCAAAACCTTTTAGGATCATCAACATCGGTTTACCATCATATACTAGTCTAGGGAAAACATGTTATTAGATTATAACCCATTCAATAAGATCCTACATCAAGTACTTCATAACTATATCGGTCTTGTCATGTATTTGGATATCACGGTATTCGGGGAAAACTTCATACTAACACCTCACTATTTATTTTCTAACCACTTGACATGTATTAAAAGCTTAGCATATATGAAAGAGCACAAAATCTAGAAATTGACAACCATCATATCTCGACTTGTTCAGTAGGGTCTTTCAACAACCACTAGACACGACCAATTTTACACCTACTTGGGGATTTCATGCTATCTTGGCACATTTCACTCACTAAGGCATTTTATCAAACACTAGGCATGCATGGACTAGCTCACAATTTGGGGTTTCCTATTCAACATACTATAGTTGCCCGTACGCTTCACCTAAGCTCTTTATCAAACCTATGGGGAACGTTCTACACTTATTCAACCATTTTTACACCCAAAAGTCACGAACACATCACATGAAAAAACAACTTCAAGAGGGTCTATCACAAACATCACATGAATTTCACATACTAGGGTCAAAGCTCATAAATTTTATAGGCAAACATAAATCAAAACTCAACAACACATTAAACATCTATTTCAACTCATACAAATCATTTACAACTCAAAAACATAAAAATCTTTTAGTTTAAAAAGGGTTCTTGAGATTCTTGGATGAAAGAGACCTAAGAATCAATATCTACATACCTTAACCCTTGAAATTGGATGAACTTTAGTGCTTGATACTTTATCCACACTTGAAATAAATAAATTCTTGAAGCCCACACAATGAGGAACTTGATTCTTGAAGAAACCTTAAAGATTTATGGATGATTTTTGGAAGATTAAGGTTTTTGATTGAAACCCTAGTTTACTCTCTTGAGAGTGTTGAAAAAGAAAATGATTTAATTAGGGTTTGAACGAGGGTTCCTCATATTTATAGATGCTAAAAAATATTGGGAAATGACAAAAATACCCTTCCAAAAACTCCCTTGAATTGCTAGAAAAATATACTTGACACCATCCGTGATAGGCCCTCAGGTTTGTGATAGGCCGTCATGAATGATGGTCAAAAAAGGGGTCTAAATTCTTGATTTTATACCCAAGGCTGACGACGTTGTCAGAAATGTCGTTAGAATGTGTGGACATCATCAAAAAGGGCGTCAGAAACGTGATAGCCCATCAGAAACTTCATCACCGTTTTCCAGCTTGACATGCTGGAGTAAATTAGGCATAACTCTTTGCTCCGATTTGTATTTAGGCGAAATTGGTATTGTTGGAAAGATAATTCAAAGATCTTTCATTTGATATATAGAAAACCACCCAGTTCTTAATATACAACCAGTTATGGATGATTGAAGGTGACCCAAATTTTGATGTTCACTAAAACTTGAACGATCGGAAATTTTTCAACTCGGTCATGAGTTAGGGGACTTTTATGATCTTAATTGATGCTCAAATAGATTCCCACACAATTTCAAAGTATTTCATACTTGGGAGGATATTTCTTAAACATTTTGACTCGGATTTTCGCTTTACCAAATACGCTCCAAGGCTCAGACTGCATGAGGATTTTGCGGGGCATTACAGATACACCAATAGAATTATATTTAGCAGATGATAGAATTATAAAACCTATAGAAAAAAGTATAATAACAGCCATAAAAAGAAATTTAATATAGCAAAAATTTAAATTTATAATAAGTACAAATTATTCAGTAGCAATAAAAGATAAAAATATAGATAAATCATTAGTATTATATTTGAAAATATCAGGAATAGAACTTAACCCTGGAAGTAAAATATTTACAGCAAGATGTACAAATTTATATGTATTAACAACAAAACATAAAATAAAGGAAAAAAATAAAAATAATAAAAAACAAATAGAAAGTCCTTTCAAACAATTTGTAAAAACAATTGATAATAATGATTATAGTTACAAAGACATAGATATAGAAGAAGATTCCGAAATAATAAATAATAGAATAAGTACAACAGAAAGAATAGCTCATGAAAAACCAGAATCATCAAGCTCATCAAAAAGAACGAGTTATGAAAAAACTTCAATAGTTAATTTAAATCAATATTATATAACAGGAACAATAAATGAAAAAGAATATTTAATATTCTTAAACACAGGACAAGAAGAAAATTATATTGCAAAATATCTAGTAAAAAATGAAGAAATAAAATCTAATAGTGATATATGCCCAGATCTACCAAGGAATCTAATAAACATTAAGATACGACAGAAAAAAAATAATAATAGGAGTCAGAAAAATAAAAATAGAATTTGAAATAAAGAAAGAAATGCAAAAAACAAACATAATATTAGGAATAAAATGGTTAGAACAAGTAAAACCAATTATCTATAACATATAATAAAGAAAGATTATTCATAAGAAGAGCTTTAACATGATATGAAAATATATGTACTGGTAAAAATAATTGTAGAAGGATATTATAATAGGTATTATACACCTATGATAGATACAGTAGCAGAAGCAAACTTATGTAGACACAACTGTTTATCAGAAAGTAAATGGGATAAATCAAAAACACCAATAGTAGTCAAAGGATTTAATAATGACGGAAGTTTAATTACATATAAAGCTAAAAATGTAAAAATACAGATATGAGATAAAATAATAACAATAGAAGAGATCTATAATTACTAACTAACATCAAAGGATATGCTTTTAGGAATGCCATTTTTAGATAAATTATACCTACATATAATAACTAAAACAGATTGGTGGTTTACAACACCATGTAACCAAAAAGTAAGGGCAAAAAGAGTTATTCATAAAATAAGAAAGAAAACTGATTGGAAAGAAGGAAGTGAAAAAATTACACAAAAGTTAGAAAATATAAAAAATACAGAAGACACAATAGAACTAGTTCTATTTTCGATAAATAAAAAAGAAATAACTATATTTTCAATAGATAAGATAGAAATAATAAACAAAAAATTAAGATAATTATATAGTGAAGATCCATTAAAAGGATGGAAAAAAAAACATAAAACTACTGTAAAAATTGAATTAATAGATAAAAATAGAATAATAACTCAAAAACCATTAACTTATAATTTTGACGATTTAAAAGAATTTAAAATGCATATAGATGAATTATTAGAAAAACAGTATATACAAAAAAGCAATAGTAAATACAATAGTCCAGCATTTATAGTAAATAAATATAGTGAACAAAAAAGAGGAAAAAGTAGAATGGTTATTGATTAAAGAAACCTAAATGCAAAAACTATGACATATAATTAAAAATAAGACAAGTACAAGGATATAATTATTTTAATAAATTTGATTGTAAATCAGGATTTTACCACTTAAAGTTAAATGAAAATTCTAAGGAATTAACTGCATTACAGTACCACAAGGATTTTATGTATGGAACGCATTGTCATTTCGATATAAAAATGCACCAAGTAGATATCAACATTTTATGGATAGTTATTTTAAATAATTACCTAATTGTATAGTAAACATAGAGGATATACTACTATATACAAAAACTAAAGAGGAACATTTAATATTAGAACAATTTACAGATATAATAGAAAAATTAGGAAAAAGTTTAAGTTAAAAGAAAGCAGAAATTATGAAAAACCAGATAGAGTTTTTAGGAATACAAATAGATAAAAGTGGAGTAAAAATGCAACAACATATAGTACAAAAAATAATAAATTCAAAAGAAGAATTAGAAACAAAAAAAGAAATTACAATCATTTTTAGTATTAGTAAACCAAGTAAGAGAATATATACCAAAATTACCAGAAAACCTAAAGCCTTTACAGAAAAAAATTAAAAAGGACGTAGAATATAATTACAACGAAGAAGATAAAAAGCAATTCTAGAAAATAAAAATACTTTGTAAAGAATTACCAAAATTACAATTCCCATACGAAAATAAAAAATTTACATATATAGTAGAAGCAGATGCAAGTGAATATAGTTATGGAGGAATACTAATATATAAACAATGAAAATGAAAAATTAGAACGTCATTCCAGATACTACATAGGTATGTTTACTGAAATAGAAATAAAATGGAAAATAAATAGAAAAGAATCATGTTTATTATATAAATTTTTATTAGCATTTGAGCCATATATTGTATATAACAAATTTATTGTACGAATAGATAATACACAGGTACATTGGTGGTTAACAAAGAAAATATAAAATTCAGTTACAATAAAAGAAATTCGGAGACTAGTATTGAATATATTAAATTTTACATTTACAATTGAAGTAATTAGTACTAAGAAAAATGTTATTGCAGATTACATATAAAGACAAAGCTACACAGACTGATATAATAGAAGATGATGCTTTAGAAAAAATATTCAAAACCCTAACTATGCTTTCAGTGAAAGTGGACAGTATGGGTAATGAAATAGAAAAGCTAAAGACTAATGAAGTTAAACTGAAGTCTAAAGCTATGAATCAACTAACTCAGTAGTGTGCATAGCTATGTCGATCGGAATACATTAAAATTCCAGAGCTAAAAGGAGACGTTGGGACACTCCATAAAACCCATAACGTTTATCAATCTACAATTGCAGGTACAAGCAAAGGAGTTAGTGGAGAAAGATATCAGAACATGAACATGAATAAGATATTTAAAAAACCATTTTTACTAAAAATACAAAAAGACCCCTTGTACATACCCCAACAAATTACCACATATCGAGATAGTTTGAACCAAGATAAAAAAGCTTATAACCATATAACCCGAGGATATATAAAAAATATCTACAAAGTACAAACTTTTCTAAACCTTAACCCTAGAGCTACAAATATCCAAGAACCAAACACAAACTATATAACCCAAAAATTGCAAGGTTAAAACAAGCTAATCGCACTACCCAAAACAACCCAAGCTTAATAAAAACATATTTTGACTATGGATTATTAAAACTGTATATACCCAAGATGGAGAAAAACTAACTACTATAGAAGAATTACATAAAGTATTCACCACCTATAAAAGAGTGACCAAAGGAAATCTATTTTATATAAAGTTTTATACTACACCAGCAGTGATATTGTACGACGAAATCAAACCAGTTATACAAGTTGTAAAAATAAGATTAACCAGGGATATGATTATACCGGAAGATATTGTGCAGCAACCAGAGATACCCAAAATCGAGATACTTGATTTTTACACAAATAAATGACTTAGTAGAATAGCTGCAATTATTCAAGAATTAGCAAATAATTATATCAATGGAAACCCAATATGGAGCTATTATTCAAGAGGTCATCAAATGATTTATTCAAATTCAAGAGAACTAAGACAAATAGATATGGAAGATGTTAGACAATGGATAATGATGTTACTTATCCCAGAAAAATAATCTACTGCAAGAGCAATCAGGAAAGAATTTATTTCAGATGGATTATTAATAAGATTTTGCAAGATAATTGGACACAAATATCCAGACCATCGATGTTCGAGATGTAATGAAGGAGATAATATTATCCCAGAAGTCCAGCTAGAATAAAAGAAAAAACTAATCAAGAAGATAAGGACGTCAGCTAAAAGATAAAAATCAACGGAGCAATAATAGAAAGACAAGGAGACAAAAATATTAAAGAAAGAAAGCGATATATGGAGAAAAGGCTAACTTTGTGAAAAATAAAATACGTGAATTATGTAAACATTTAATAGCTTTACTATTTCTAGGGTAGACTTTTTGACTTTTCTTTTATTCATTCATTAGCTTTTAGTACTTGCCGTTATAGGCTTTTTGAGGACAAATGTATATAGGAAACGTGTAAAGTTATATTAGGACAGGTGTAAAGTAAAATAGTATACGCGTTTTCATTCTTAAGTTATAAATAGCAGAGTATTTGCTCAATTACAGGTAAGACTTTCATATGTTAAAAGCAAGCCTCCTCCTTTGTAAACAAAAAACTTTTGAATATTTAATAAAAAAAAGATATATTTCAAAGCAAAATCTATGGATGAACAAAGCCCAGAATTATCAAATCTACCAGAACAGGTATATTTATTTATGATTATGAATAGCTAAATTCATAAATTCCTAACAACCATGATATGATGAAATAAGTTCATGTTAGTTACTTTATAGTAGAATTATTCGAAAAATAGCATGTTAAGAAGTTTATTAGCAAAGTGGAAAAGGAGAAAAATCCCTAAGAACTATGTCATCCTAATGGTGAAACCGGTGAGGCAAGAAAGCCGTGATAGGAGAGTAGCCAGAGTAGAGGCACTGTTTAAAGGAAAAGTATCCAGATTATCATGCTAATAGTGACCGAAGAACATGTTATTTAGGAATAATCTAGTATATAGTAATCTAAAATGAACATATCTTGTTATGTGTATGATTGAAGGGAACATTTTGAAAATAGCATCATATGAAAAAACATGACTACCTATTTATCTGATGGAATGATAGATAAATTTAAAATACTTCTTTTGTATGCACTTAAAGATATAGAAATAGTAGATATAAGAAAAATTATATACGAAGAGGTATTTTATTTTAATGAAGATTTATTAAGTTCTACAGAAAACTTACACCTATATAATGAAAACTACTGTTCATATTTAGATAGCTGTTACTCAAATGGATATTATACAGATTAGAAATGTTAGAATATATTAGAAAAATTAGAGAAAACCAAAGTGACCTATATGAAGAAATTAATTATAGAAATCGACTCAAAGAAATAATGGAAAATCTAAAAGAAAAATTAATATGGATAAAAGAAACCTTAGAAAATTTAGTAAAAAGTACAGATAATAGTTTATATAACATAAAAAACTCATTAAGAGAAGAAGAAGGAGACATAATTAATAATATTAATAACCTTAATTCAGATATAAATTATAGTACAATCAGAATAGAATGTTACATAGAAATTAGTAAACAAGCAACTACTTTAGAATAAAATGATAAACTACGAGTATTTAAAATACTGGAAACAAAATATGGAAGAAATTAGATTAATAGAAATACTTATGAAAGACAATTTAATTGAATATTTTGATACAAAAAATATAGAATATTTAGAATACCTTCAAAATAATATACAAGAATTACAAAGACTAATAGAAAAAACTAAAGAATATTATAGTAAAGCATTTAATCAATTACCATATAATCACCTCCCAAGATATGACCATTAATAAAATTAAAATAAATAAACTAAAATAAAAATGATTAGAGAAGTTAAGAAATATCCACGTACAAAAAAAATAGATCCATTAAATAATAGATCTATTTAAGTTTCCCAAGTAATCCGCACCCCCTACAATTGGTATCAGAGCCTATGCTATTTAAAGTTATCAGAAGTAGTATATATTTGGATTTGTAAAGCTATCACAGCTGGCATAAGAGGTAATTAAAAAGAATTTTATTCTTGATAGCCAATCCTTACTAATGAAAACTTGAAAACGTAGAATTGGCTGTAAAAACAAAATAAACTGAGCGACAACTCAGCTGCCAGCTCTAGTAAGTCATAAATGATATGAGTAGGTATATGAAAGCTCTAATGGAGAAACTTTGTAGAAATTCAGAAAATGACCTGGACAGTCATTACATTATCCGCTATTGTAAGAACTTTCTTTCATAAAAGTAAAGGGTTAGGATGTACCTAAAGGCTCAAATAAGTAATGATACTAGGTTCGGATATCACTCGTGATCTCCAAAGCATACTCCTCAACAAGGTGGTACCTCCACTGAATCTTAACTACTGGAATCTCTCTATAGCGAAACTATTAGATATCCTTGGTTAATATGAAAATTGTCTCCTCCATGTAGGACAACCTCTCATCCAACTAAACCAAGTTGACCAAAGCACATGTGACTTATCGCGTATGTAATGCCAAAAAATTAAAACATGAAAAAATAGATGAAAAATGGCTAAATCTAGGGGAAAGGCTAACTAATATGCCATATCTCCAACTGTGAGAAGGATCTTAAAAGGTCCAATATCTATGGGGATAAGATTGCGTTTCCACCCAAACCTCATCGCATCCTTTATAGGTGATACTCAAAGAAATACTCGGTCTCCAACTCCAAATCCCATGTAACAAAGTCTATGATCTGCATAAGCTTTTTGCCTACTTTGAGGTGCCCTCAACCTATCCTAAATCATCCTTAATCTATTCAATAACTCTTGAAGCAAGTCCGTACCAAAGGTTCTAATCTCGAAGGTTTCAAACCATCCAGTCGGAGATCGACAATAGCCTACCATATAACACCTCAAGTATTTATATCTCAATACTTAAATAGTAGCTGTTATTATATTAAAACTGTAAAAAAGCTACCACTAACCTCTAAAATCCATTACACAAGCTCAAAGCATATACTCAAGAACTTGAATACTTTGATTCGACTGGTCGTTGATCTGAGGTTGAACAATGGTGCTAAGATTTGAGCCCTAGTCTGAAATGATAGATATAGGCACTCCATGCTTACAAACTATCTCTAAAACATAGATATGGGCTAACCTTTCAGTACTAAAGGACATCTGAATAGGAATGAAATACGTGATATGGTTAACCGATCAATGATAACCCAAATGACGTTTGAACCATGAGAGGTGCATGACAAATAACTAATAAAATACATGGTGATTCACTCCCACTTTCACTTATGAATTGGCTACCTCTAAATTAGGCCACTTGGCCTTTGATTTTTGGCTTTTAGCTACTGGAAACATAGATAATGAGTGACCAAATCCACCATATATCCCTTCAAGATGATCCATAAATAATATCAATGCAAATTCTTGTACATTTTAGTTGTCACGAGATGAATAGGACACATAGAGTTTTGAGCCTCACTTAATATCGACTAATAAAGCCACAAACCTTCAAACATAAATGCAACCATCATATCTAAAAATACCTTCAAAATCTATGATTGCCCTTCTAGACTCATCACTTAGAACCTGATCATGCATGACACAAAGTCCTCTATCGTCAAATTAGCTTAAATACGGTAGACTTGGTCTTAGCACTAGCAAAGATCTTCCTAGAATTAGAAATATCAAGTCGCACCATCAAGTTCTCTAAGGATTGAAAGTACCATGCTAACAATCTTCTAAGAACTGATATGAAGCCAAACTACCTATACTCACTACCTTCTGGCTCAAGGCATCTGCTTTGCCCGAATGGTACAAAATAGAGATGTCATAGTCCTTCAGCAACCCCATACATCTATGTTTCCTAGAATTAAGCTCTCTTTAGTCATAAGATTTTGAATGCTACAAAGATCAGTGCAGATCTAACAATGTAAACAATATAAATAATGTCTCTAAATTATAAGCACAAAAATTACCGCTGCCAACTCAAGAATGAGGTAGTTGCGCATGTGTACATTTAAGTTTCCTCGATGAATAAGCAATAAATCGACCATGATGCATCAAAATACAAACCAAACCAACATCAGAAGTATCATAATACATAGTGAATCTCTCGTCCTCAATGGGAAGATCTAATATAGGAGCCAAAGTAAGAAAATCCTTGAGCTTCAAAAAGATCAAATCACACTTTTCGTACCATTGGAAGGGACCTCCTTCTAATTCAATATATTTATTGGCTCTACAATAGTAGCAAAACCCTAAATGAACCATCTATAGTAACTAGCCAAACTTATAAAGCTACAAATCTTAGATAGGAATATAGGACAGGCCTAATAATGAATACCCTCAATCTTTGGTGGCTCCACCATAATCCAATCCTTAGCCACCATATTTCCTAGGAATGTAATCAACTCAAGACAACTCACACTTAAAGAATTTTTCAAAAATCCTATAATCTCTTAAAGTCTGGAACACAGTCCTTAAATGCTGCATATGTTCCTCCTAACTTCTTGAGTAGACAAGAATGTCATCGATGAACACAATCACGAAGGCATCCAAATAAGGCCTCCAGAAGTAGTTCATCAAATCAATAAACACAGTTGTAGAAATGGTTAACCCAAAAGACATCACTAGGAACTCATAATGGCCATTATGAGTCCTGAAGGATGCCTTTAGGATATCCTTAGCCCGAATCCTTAACTATTGGGAACTAGAGCTGTAGTCAATCTTAGAGAACTCCACTGCTCCCTGAAGCTAATCAAAAAAATTATTAATGTGAGGCATAGGATATTTGTTATTCAACATCACCTTATTATGCTTTCTATAGTTAATACACCTATGCAAGGAACCATTTTTTTCTTCATGAACAAGATAGGATCACCTCCAAGTTGACACACTTGATCTTATGAAATCCTTACCCAAAAGATTTTAAAGTTGAGAATTTATCTCCTTAATCTTAGTAAGAGTTTTACGATAGGTTTCCAAGGAAATAGGTTGAGTGCTCGACTAATAATCAATAATAAAGTCAACATTATGCTCAGATGGAAGACTATATAGATTTATAGGAAAAGCATTAGGAAGTCACAAATTATAGTAATAGAGTCAAGTGAAAGACTCCCTATACTAACATTATGACTAAAAGAAAGATAGATTGCAACCACTCATACTAGTCTCATTTCCTGAACATAGGAAATAATTCATGTTAGGTCGTAGGTAAGATATCTATGCCACACAATAGGGGTATTATCAGGAATGGCAAAGGTAACAGATAAAGCTCAATTTACTCAATTATCTTGGAGCAAGGTGATCTTTATCAATATAATAGCATAACTTAGGTTGGGGTCGAATACTTAAGAAGTGTAATTTAGCCTTTAAATCCTATGTATGTTAGACGTCACTAAGTGTCGACCAATAATGTACACTTACAGCAATCCATAACTTAAAATTTGGGGTTATAATTTAAAATGCATTTGAAAAAAATTATATTGTAAAACTATATGAGATCAACAATTATTGGTTACAATCTAATGAGAGAAGAGACTCAGGGTTGTACCTATCCTAGGGATTATACATGCATGGGTGATAGAGGGTTAGTCCATTTCTTAGTCAAATATGTCGATAGGCTAGTTTTTACCTCTTGGTGTGAGTCTTTCAACAACACACCAAGATTCACTCATATATTCTTTTGAATACCTCATGAGTGTGCCAATTTAACCAATCTAAGATCTCAATATACCATCCCTATTTTTATGATGATGCCAATCAATCTAGATACACACATAACATCCTTATTTCTAAGAATATGCTACTGACATAAATAGAATCAAATAGTTGTTCACTACTACTCATCATCCACACTCCTCTTTCAAGGATGGTGTGGGATTCAAGTCAAGTTAGGGTTTTCACCCACAATTATAAATTAAAGCAAAGTGTATTAGCAAAACCCATCATCAATAACTAATAATTATGACTAATAATCAATACCTATACACTTTAACACCTTAATCAAGCATTACCCCAAGATGAATATTTATATACCCACGAGATTAAAGAAAAGAGATATAGAAAAGTTAGGACCCAATGCATCCATTGATAGCAAATAAAGAATAATCTCGAAACATCAATATCAAATTATAACTAATAATTCTCTTAGAAATTTTAGAAACAATTGTATTTCCTAAATTGGTAGGATTTTTCTCTCATTAACAACTTTGAATTATGGTTGAAAAATGCCTCAATTGTGCGAGTGTTTTGCCCTTTTTTAGAATTTAGTTCATCCATGCATAATTATGAAACTGCCTTTTGAACTTCAGCCACATCATCACAATCACCATTAGTTGATCACGATCATGACTTCTACAATTGCGGTGATCCCCTTGCAATTCAAAAGAGTTTATCGAGCTTTGATTGGTCACGATTGCGGCTCTCAAACTGCGATCGCAGTAACTAAGGGTCAATCCCTTCTCTATGTTTTCCAACTTTTGAACTATCTTTTTTTGTTCCTTTTCCATCTTACTTCACTTTTTTTATTCCAATTACCTGTAAACCTACAAACAACGGGAATTAGTGCATTCTAACAACTAATTTTTCCATATTTACACAATTTAACCATAGTAGTATGCACGGATTTAAATGCCAATGAGTGATAAACTTACACCTCATCAACACCCATAAATTAAACCTTTTCTTATCCTCAACCAACACTATTTCATACTCAATGAGACTATGCAATTATAAGCATATTCATACCACCTAATGATCATGATGATTTTAAACTTGATTAGCACCAACAAATAGCTCTCAAGCGTGGGAATAATTATTCTCACAACTTTCTTAAATGTAAAACACACTTTTAAGGATGCAAAAGACAGTAAAGAATAACTAAGCAATAACCACTAACTCTCTAGAAGTGACTCTAGATCAATAGTGACACCATTAGCCTCCTTTGCCTGATTTTTGAAAGATGACAATTTTACCTACCTCACTTAGTCTACATTCCTTCTCACAAAAGAAAATCCCACACACCAAAGTATCTATCATGCAACAAGAGATTAAAGTGAAATCTCTCACTCTCAAAATTAATGTATCAATGCAAACAAGTATCATGCCATATGATTGCCCTTATTTTTAATTGCCACTAAATTAAAAAACTTAGTTGGAGATCTTGAAGGACTTGTTCAAGCTTGTAATGAAGGCTCGATAAAGATTGAGGATAACATTTGGGATCAAAGTGACTACACCCTTTTTGAACCTTACATAAAACACTATTTAATTACACTTTAGTTTATGGGCCACTGCATTTCTTTCTAACTCACACAAGTGCCTACTTTTACCACCTTGATTCGCCCATCTTTTGAAAGTAATTTCTTCTCATCTATTTTCTTTGTACAATTCATAAATTTTTTTCCTTTGTTGAAACCTTTCTCTTTCTTATTAAATTTTTGCATTGTTAAGATCTTAGGCACTCACTTATAATCTAATGGCCCAAAGTTACTTCTTTCAAGATTCACTACCCTAACTTAGGCTTTTAGCCTCAAGTTAGACTTTTAAGTTCAAGGAAAGTAGGTTTCAAAAAATGAATAAAATTCAAATGGTTCATGTACTGTAATGTGGTTGCCAAAGAAAGTTTTAAATGCTCAAAGTGGGTGACTAAAGACACTATCTATGTACGAGTAGACTTTTTAGGCTAAAATGGATTTGCATGTTAACAAAGAAGGCCTAAGATAATTTCACCAACCATGTGTAATTAAGATTATATTTGAGAGACTAATGGGGCAAGGTCTAGACACAGGTAAGTATGGGAATTAAATGATTAAGCTCACCAAACATGGCATGGAAACTTGTAACACCCCACATTTCCAAACTAGAAATTGAATTGTTGTTCCTACATGTGTAAGCTCTAATAGAAATTATTTCCATGTGATAATAAGTGTTATAATATTTATCCTTGTTTTTGAAGTACTTTCTAGGTGAAAAATCTTTATAGGAGTCACTTAGAGTGAAGTTGAGCTAAGAATCTTTGATTTGGCTAAATCTTTGAATTCAATTTTACAAGGGTCTACTTTGAATATGTATAAATTTGGATAAAAGAAGAATTTTGAATCTAAAGACCCACCAAATTGTAGATAATTGAGTCAGCTTTCTAATGATATCAATTTCTCCTTAATAGAATACCCGAGCGAGAAGTTGTACCCATTTTTGTGAGGAAGGCAGTGAGGTCATGCGATTAGAATGTGGCGTACACTCCAGTCTACCCCTAAGGGAGTTGATGATAGAGAATGTAGTGCACACTCCATTTAGAACCTTTAAAGCATGCGACACATGCTCCATAGCATGCTTTCTTATTTTCCAATTTCTATTTCCGCGTATTTGAGGGAAATAGGGTAATTTACCTCACCTAAAATAATCCAAAACATTAGATTTAAGCACCCAAAGATATTTTGTTACATCATTATTCTCTCTTCCTCTTCAATAAAAGCCTAATCCTCCAAAGATCACCAATCAAGCTCTTAGGTCAAGGTTTCTAAGAAACAAATCAAGATTCAGGTTTTATTCTTCGAACTAGGTAATCTAAGGTACATGAGGTTTTCCTAAACTACATGAGTTTATTGAAAACGTTTTGAGTAAGGTTTAAAGTCATGGAATCATATATTTACAAAGGGTTTTAAATTTACAATAACAAATATGCATGGTGAACCCTTTTTTATAATAATGTTCTTGTCTTGAGGCCTTCCACTAAATTTGATTTGTATTCATATATAAGTATGTATGCGTTTTGAGTTGAATATTGAATTGATAGCATACACAATTATAATCTCTCTCTTGTTATAAAACCTCTTGTTTTCATATGTTATGAATTATTTAATTGCATATTGAGAAGCATGATACAAATATCTTTACGATTGTATTAAACTTGATTTTGGTTATGGAGTGAAGAATGTGTACTTTCTTGTTTATATTAATGAAAAGTGATGATTTAAAGAAGTTCATGGTTTTATACGAAGTGATTGGCCACCATATGGTTAAGAATTGAAAGATTAGAATCTTTGCAAAAGTTGTCATGTATTTTGAATTAAAATTATATTGCACTGCTTAAATGATCTAGGTGGTGCAACTTACATATTTTGAATGAAAAGACCGTGACACAAAGTTGTATGGTTTATCTGAATTGAAATTCTTGCCATTACAATACCAAATAGACAAACGCCATAGTAAATTTAGAATAGACTAAAAATACTTTGTAAGATCATGTTTAAGAAAGAGTTAAAAATTGGCTTAAAGAGATTTATATGGTAACCCAAAATTTACAATAACATATATGCACGGTGAACCCTTTTTTATAATAATGTTTTAGTCTTGAGGCCTTCCACTAAATTTGATTTGTATTCATATATAAGTATGTATGTGTTTTGAGTTGAATGTTGAATTGATAGCATAAACAATTATAATCTCTCTCTTGTTATAAAACCTCTTGTTTTCATATGTTATGAATCATTCAATTGCATATTGAGAAGCATGATACAAATATCTTTACTATTGTTCTAAATTTGATTTTGGTTATGGAGTAAAGAAACTGTACTTTCTTGTTTATATTAATGAAAAGTAATGATTTAAAGAAGTTCATGGTTTTATACGAAGTGATTGGCCACCATATGGTTGAGAATTGAAAGATTAGAATCTTTGCATAAGTTTTCATGTATTTTGAATTAAAATTATATTGCACTGTTTAAATTATCTAGCTGGTGCAACTGACATATTTTGAATGAAAAGACTGTGACACAAAATTGTATGGCTTATATGCGTTGAAATTCTTGCTATTACGATACCAAATAGACGAACGCCATAGAAAATTTAGAATATACTAAAAATACAAATTTTTGTAAGATTTTTAGGTTTTGAATTCAGAAAAGTGCATGTTTAAGAAAGATTTAAAAATGGGCTTAAAGAGATTTATATGGTTACCCAAAATTTACAATACGAAATATGCATGGTGAACCCTTTTTTATAATAATATTTTGGTCTTGAGGCCTTCCACTAAATTTGATTTGTTTCGTATATAAGTATGTATGTGTTTTGAGTTGATATTGAATTGATAGCATAAACAATTATAATCTGTCTCTTGTTGTAAAACCTCTTGTTTTCATATGTTATGAATTATTCAATTGTATATTGAGAAGCATGATACACATATCTTTACTATTATTTTAAACTTGATTTTGGTTATGGAGTGAAGAATGTGTACTTTCTTGTTTATATTAATGAAAAGTGATGATTTAATGAAGTTCATGGTTTTATATGAAGTGATTGGCCACCATATGGTTGAGAATTGAAAGATTAGAATCTTTGCATAAGTTGTCATGTATTTTGAATTAAAATTATATTGCACTGTTCAAATGATCTAGGTGGTGCAACTGACATATTTTGAATGAAAAGACTGTGACACAAAATTGTATGTCTTATCTGAGGTGAAATTCTTTCTATAACGATACCAAATAGACGAACGCCATAGCAAATTTAGAATAGACTAAAAATAAAAATTTTTGTGAGATTTTTAGGTTTTGAATTCATAAAGGTGCATGCTTAAGAAAGAGTTAAAAATTGGCTTAAATAGTTTTATATGGTTACCTAAAAAAAGTATGAGTTGAAAGACTCAATGCTAGAAACTATGATTTGCCCACTTGGGGTTATGGTACCATGTTGTGTGGTCTTGTGTAGCTTGATTCATGTCGTATCAATGGGACTATGGTTAAGAGCTATGCTTTTTAGACTTATGCACTACCATGACATATTTATTTGATTGGGTATCATGGTACCATGTTGTATGGTCTTGCGTGTCTCCCCTTATCGATACTGTAATCCAAGCGGCAAACTTGGATTGGATGCTTGGCTACCGAGTCATGGGCAGATTCCATATAACCCATTGTATTATAGATTTTAGTGTGTACCGTCTAGGTAAGATGAATAACAAATAGTCGAGTCATGTTTTCAAGAAAGTTTTTTGAAATTTATCAAGGAACACCCATGTGTTTTTTCTATATAGTATGTAAACTATTTTATGAATTGAGCTCACTTATATTGTATAAAATACATTATTTTAGATTGCTCTACATAACAGTACAATTATATTGACCCTTTAAAATTCAGTATTTGAGGCTCAGTCCCAGGGTCCCGCTAAGTAATAGATTAGCATATCTGAGATTTACAGTTGGTAAGCCTCCCCTATTTCAAAATATCAAATTTAAAAAACATTATTATTTATTTAATTCATGGTCTAGCTAGGGCCCTTATCCCAGTTTTGATTTTAGACATATGTTGAATCTTAAATGTTAGAAATTTCACAGATGGGTATCATCTATTTTGAATGTTAAGAAATTTCTGTAAAATGGTTCAAGTAATTTTTTAGATTGGCTATGGTTCCATTTTGTTATGTTTTCCACAAATTCTTTATATTGTATGAATATTATGCTTGATTGCCAGGTAGAAAGGCATGCTTGGGCCTTCATGGTTTAGGATATTCGTCACGTCCAGGGCCTCAGCTCAGGTCATTACAAACTTGGTATTAGAGAACGGTTCATAGTCCTAATGTATCTGTGAAGTCATGTCTAGTAGAGTCTTGTTATGGGTGCGTTGTGCACCACACTTATAATCAGAAGGCTACTGGGAATTTAGGAGTTTTTTCTTACTCTTTCCTACTCTAGCTCATGCTATAGCATTGTCCATAAGAAAGTTATCAAAATTCCTTCCTTGTTCTAAATCTATGGGCTATGCCTCATTGTCGAGGCAATATAAGTCTAAGAGTCTAGCTCCCCCAGTGATGTGGTTCTGTCTGATTGAGTTATTCATAAAGTTATGAGATGGCACAAGGTCTTGAGAGGAGTCCATTAGTGATTCAAGGCATATTGATTTGAGTGTATACCTTTATCCTAATGAAATCGTTCTTTTCATCCTAGGGTATGAAGTATATTCAATGTCCTTTCAAAAGTCTTATTGTAGAGTCATACTTAAGGGTAATGATGTGTAGTAGAATGTTGGAACTATATTTCTAACCGAGTAGTAGTATATCTTAAAGTATCATAACCTATTTATGGTGAGATGGACAAGAAGTTAGTGATGTGAAGTCACAAGGTTAGAAGTCAGGGTGAGGAAAGCTTTTGTGTAAATAAATAGTTTTAGTTCAACAATCATGGATTGATGATTGGGTTTCCATTTTATAGTGATAGATTAATGTGGTAGCAATAATTATAAACTGTATCGTAGTCTGTAAATGAAGTGGCTGACTAAGATTATTATTTATTCAAAATAGGGAAGAATCTCAGAATGAATAGTTATGATGGTTATAGAAACCCCTTATAGGCTGTGAATGAAGATGGTTAGATTAGCTAATAAGTTATATGTAAAAACTTATTGTTGTATATGGAATTTTGAAGGTAGTTGTGATGTATGCATGGGTAAGGAACTATGATGTGAGAAAGTGGAATATGTTAATGGGATCATAATGGGTTATAATATAAGATTAAGATCGAATATCCCTATTATGTGACTATATGATCTTGGGTTATTTATACACCTAAGCACCAAAGCTTACCCATATTTTAGCTATGTTTGGAGAACAAAGTGCCTCATTTTTTATGTTTTTACGCTACTTCTATGTAATTGAGCTAACCGATGTGATTAGCATAGTTTCAAGTATTAATAAGGTAGGCGGAGAGATAATGGGACTATGGAATGCGGATGGCATATGACACAAGGGAAAATTAGTTTTTTGGACAAAATATGCCGCCTAGAAACTATGTCCAAGACTAATTTATTATTTATAATTAATTCAAGAACTTACAAGGCAAATATGAGAGAAAAGATTATTAAAAAGACTTGATGCGGAATTTTTATCATTATTCAATATTCTATAGTTTTTGGAACAAGGGAATAGCGGCTTAGGGTGGAGAGAGAAAATGTTTCTCTTTTGTTTTCACTATTTTCACACCAAGATCGTGTTCTAGTTTTTGGTATGATAAATATTTCTATTGTGATTTCCGTTTTACTCCTGAGTAGATAAGTTTATTAGTTAGGGTTATGGAAGTCTTGTAGCATACAATCTAGTACTTTGGGTTTTGAATTCATTATGTATTGATTTGTTTACATCATACTCTTTTCGTTTATCTTGAATTCTCGTGGTTACAAACATAGAGAATGTGCCTTAAAATACAACTTGTTCGAAAGAAAGGTTGTTTTTTGAAAAAGAGTGTAGTCACAAGAAAATAGGATTTCCAACCCCTATTTCATATGTTAATGCCTTAATAGGATTAACTACTTGGAGATTCTGTATTGTTTTTGTATACACTTTTGATTTGAGAGAATTAAAGTGAATTAGTCCTTGATGGTTGAGAAACACTAGGATTATGTTATTAAATACAATATGTTTCTCTATAAGAATGATACATGTATGAATTAGTAAAACCTATAGTAAGAAAGCATTGAAAACTACAAGGTGGACATAACCCTAGCTTGCTATTTTTCTGCATTTGAATACTACTACACATATTTCATCTTGTTAAACTGAAACCATGAATTTGTGAACTAAATCAAATTCACTCTTTTTGTTTTATGGAAACGAATGATTATAAGATAACTAATCTGCATACAACTTAATTAGCACCATATTCCCTGTGAGATTCAACCCCAACCTAGTTGGGTTATATATTTCACAACGACCGCTTACTCTATTGTAAAAGAGGTGTAATTTGGGCGTATCCTTATACCCTTTGATATTTCTTTGTCTAGTAGTTGTAAACTAGTTCTTCATGAGAGGAGGTATGTAGTAGATTTTGAGGTGTAGTAGTAATGTCATAGAGAGGATGAACTTATGGGCCATAGGTAAGTGAAATATGAGACTTAGGTTGATATTTCTATTTGACCGATTAGTATAGTGTATGGCATACTCTATATGATTAGCGTTGTTAGACAATAGGCTTGAATTTGAGATGTGAAGTGTAGTGGTGCAAATAGTAGCTCATGATTGATAATGCATGTTTTGGGAATAAAGTTGTTTCCCTAATGTAGTGTTTGAAATAGCCTAGATTGGTAACATATTGAATAAGTAGTGGAAAACTGTGATATATATAGATATATGTAGTCATAAAGATTAGTGTTAAGAGTTATGAATCGTGGTTGAGTAATTAAGTGGATAAGTGTGTAAGTATATAAGAATAAGTTTTACCCCCCGGTAGTATGACGTTTGATAAGATTTTATGGCATAAGATTCGTATGTACCTAGTTCATGTTCTTGGATTTTGTAGTATGGGAAAGACTAAGGAGTTGTTGTATGACGTTCCTTAGAGCTGAATTGAGGAAATACAGGTAGGAAGTATTTGCCTTTGGTGTAATATTTAAAATATAATCATGATGTAAGTTATGTGATTAATGGTCAAATGTTAGAATTTTAAGTGCTAGAGAGTAGATTTTTATGTGATACGGGGTGGGATATGTATGATCATGAAAGTCTGAGTTGTAGGGTGATGGCTTAGAGGCTAGCAAAAGTTAAGCATAGCATTTCCGGAAAGCAAGGCCTTCAAAGTATAGTTTATCAGGGAGATTATACAGTTTATGTATATGGTGATATCACTTTTGTGTTGAGGGTTATGGCTATAGATTTGATGTGAGGTTATGTCTACAAGTATAGGATTGTGACTTTGATCTAAGGAAGAGATGGTGAATTAAGGTAGTTCCCAAATTTTCTCAGTGTGGCAAATTGTGGGGAGGAGTCATGATAAACCTATTCTTACTCAATCATACTTCTCCTACTTCAATTTTTAAGATTATTCTGCTAATATCTTACGTCATGTGTTCAAGTAATACCAATGTCGATGGTTTGAGTTCTCTATGTAACTCATGTCAAGTCTCGACCTCCAAACCAAAAGCAATAAAATTCCTCAGTGGTTCAATATTCCAAGTATCCAAGCTCTGTGTATGTTGTTCATGTTCCATAAATCCATGTCCCAAATGATGCCTGGTTCTAAGGACCTATGTTTTAATATATTACTAATTCATTTTTATGATGAGATTAACCAGATTGATAAGGTTTATAAAAATAAAATAAGGAGCAATAGCCTTAAGTAGCAATCCTTGTCTTAATCACTGACCTTATGAATTTTGACCTTAAGTTATACAAATCATGAGATATGTACACCCGTGTTTCTCATGTAGTCAGTCCTAATAATTCACATTGTGTTGTACTTATGCAGAACGACTCTTTACTTATGATCTAGACACTTGATATCTGAAGCACTTCGTGTCTATTCTATCGTATCTTCACCTCATGTCCCATCTTGAGTAGATCAATAAATATAAGTTATGATTAAGTGGTGTTTCTCCCATTTATGATGCTTATGCTCGGGTCCCTCAATAACCCTCTGTATTATATTATGACGGTGGTTATGGAGCGTGGTGATATTTTAGGTAGGAGATTTGATTTTCTTGAAGGTGAAATATTTTTGTATACGATTTCTTGAGCTAAGTCCATCGGAGAAAGAGGAAGAAGGAGATGGACTTTTATTAGGTGAAATAATTAGAAAGGAGATATATGGAAAGAATCCTTGTGAGAATGATTGAATTTGTTGTTCTTAGTGGGGGAAATCCATGAATTGGGTGTAGTAATGATAGGCTTGAATGTTGTGGTTGATGAAAACACAAACCAATGTACTATCTGGCTAGTACTCCGTAAATGTACCACTTGAGTGTATTTGATGGTAGTTATAAGGCAAAATAATATTCTTAACTGAATGTAGAGTACTGGGTCCCGTAGTTTAAAGTAGCTCCTTGTTACTCTGAGTTAGGCTTCAACGTAAAAGAACTTTACAGTGCGACTCAAACTCTTGTGGTTAGATGTGTGATGGTAGAAATGTAAGATGAAAATTGTGAAGTATCCCATTTAATTTTGGGGCATAGCCGAGTAGTGTCTCTAAGTTTAAGTCTATTCGTTGTACCTTGTAATGTAGAGAACTCTTCTAATCCTCAGTCCCATGAAAACTTTATTTCATGATTAGCACTGATGTGAATCAGACCTATTATAACCAAATTAACTCATGCCTTATGTTTTGATGATGATTATGATTAATAGAACTCATGTGCAAGATAATATCTATGTAAAGTCTCGTTACCTCACTCTTCGTGCTTATATGTTCACTAAGGGTTATCATAAAGCTCATTTGATGCCTTAGTATATTTTATTGTAGAAAGATGTTCAATGCAAGATTATGTTCTTTATTCTAGATTTTCAAAGCTTTAAAAAGTCACTACCCATCATTCAGGGACGAATGATCCTAAGGGGGATATAATGTAACACCCCGCAGTTTTGAACAAGAAATTGAACTTTTGTTCCTAGGTGTGTAAACTCTAATAAAAATTATGACCAAGTTAGAATAAGTGTTATGATCTTTATCCTCGTGTTTGAAGTGCTTTTGAGGTGAAAAATCTTCATAGGAGTTTGTTAGAGCGAAGTTGAGCTAAGAACCTTTGATTCAAATAAATCTTTGTATTCAATTCTACAAGGGTCTATTTTGAACGTGTATAACTTTCGATACAAGTAGAATTTTTCAATTCAAGACCTCCCAAATTATAGATAATTGAGTCAGCTTTCCAACGATACCAGTTTCACCTTAATCCGATACCTGAGCCAAAAGTTATAGCCATTTTCGTGAGGGGGGTGGTAAGGTAGCGTGATTACCATGTGGCGCATATTCCATTCCATCATTGAGGGGGCACACACTCCATTTCGATGCTCCAGAGCATGAGACACACGCTCTATAGCATGCTCCCTTATTTTCCAGTTTCTATTTCCACTATTTTAGGGAAATAGGGTCATTTACCTCACCCAAAACTGTCCAAAACACAAGATTTAAGCCCCCCAAAGATCTTTTTTTACATCATTATTCTCTCTTCTTCTTCAATAAAATCATAAGCCCCCACAGATCAAAAATCAAGCTCTTAGGTCAAAGTTTTCCAAAAATAAATAAAGATTCGGGTTTTATTCGTCGAACATAGTAATCTAAGGTATGTGGGATTTTCCTAAACTACATGGGCTTATTGAAACATTTTGAGTAAGGTTTAAAGTCATGGAATCATATAATTACAATGGATTTTGAATTTATAATAACAAAATTTTTTTATGATAATGTTTTAGTCTTGAAACCTTTCCCTAAATTTTATTTGTATTCGTATATAAGTATGTATGTGTTTTGAGATGAATGTTGAATTCAGATCATGAACAATTATAATCCCTCTCTTGTTATAAAGCCTCGTGTATTCATATGTTATGAATTATTCAATTGCATATTGAGAAGCATGATACAAATGTCTTAACTATTGTTTAAGACTTGATTTAGTTTATGAAGCAAAGAGAGGGTACTTTCTTTTATATATTAATGAAAACTGATGATTTAAAGAAGTTCATGGTTTAATAATAGGTGATTGGCCACCATATGGTTGAGAATTGAAAGATGAGAATCTTTGCATAAGTTTTCATGTATTTTGAATTAACAATTCTCTTGCACTGTTTAAATGATTTGGGTGGTCCAAATAACATATTTTGAATAAAAAGATTGTGACATGAAGTTGTATTGCTAATTTGACTTGCAAGTCTTGGTATAACGATGCCAAACAGATGAATGCCCTGGCAGATTCAAAACAGACTAAAAATACAGATTTTCTCAAACATTCTGATTTTGAATTAGAAAGATGCATGTTTGGAAATGAGTTAAAAATAGGCTTAAAGAGAGTTAGATGGTTACCTGAAGAAAGTTCGAGTTGTAAAACTCAACGCTAGAAATCGTGATTTGAGGACATGGGGTTATGGTACCATACTGTGTGGTTTTTTGGTACTTGATTCATCTCATCCCAATTTGTGACTATGGTTAGGAGCCATGCTTTATGGTCTTGTGCAATACCATGAGATGTTGATTTGATTGGGGATCATAGCACCATGTTGTGTGGTCTTGTGTGTCTCCCTTTATTGATACTCCAATCATTGTGTCAAACTTGCATTGGAGGCTTAGCCTCCGAGTCAAAGGCGGATTCCATATATCCCATAGAATTACAAATTGTAGGGTGTAGCATCTATCTCAGAAGAATAACAAAGAGTAGAGTCATGATTTCAAGAAAGTGTTTTGAAATTTATCAAAGAATGCCCATGTGTTTTTCCTATATCATATGTAAACTATTTTATGAATTGCTCTCACTTATGTTGTACAAAATACATTATTTTGGATTGCTCTGAGTACCAACACAACTGTATTGACCCCCTATATTTCAACATCTGAGGCTCATTCCTGGGGTCCAACTAAGTAATAGATTGGTGTGCCTGAGATTTTTAGTTGGTGAGCCTCCCCTATGTTGGAAGGCTGGGTTAATACAACATTGTTATTTATTTGATTCATGGTCTGACTGGGGGCCTTGTCCCAATTTTGCTCTTATACATATGTTGAATCTTGAATAATAGAGATTTCGCATACGGTTATCATTTGTTTTGAATGTTAAGAACTTCTTGTCAAATTGTTCAAGTGATTTATCTGATTGACCATGGTTCTGTTTTGTTATGTTTTTCAAAAATTCTTTATATTGTATAAATGTTGTGCATGATTACCAGTTATAAAGAGGTGCCTGGGCCTTCATGGTTTGGTATGTCCGTCCCAACCAGGGCCTCGGCTCGGGTCGTGACAGAACTACTTAAGAAGGATCAATTTCATTTTCTATTAAAGACAAAAGGATCTAATTACAACACACTACCTACTAAAGAATTTGGAGTCACAGAGACAGGGTAAAGCATTGTTGCACAATTATTTACGTCCATGCCCTTCATTTTCACAAATTATTTTGGACGGAATGGGGATACGTGTTTTTCCTTTCACTATGCAATATGGTTATCGTTAGCACCAACTCAATCTGTCATCTCACATTTCGTACTTCACCATAGGCATAAGGGTGATCCCAAATCTATATTGCCACATGTACTTGGACTTTCCCTTCATCTATGGCTCAAAACCTAAACACGATGATTTTCCCTTAAGAATGTCATCACTTACTCTATCATAGGAAAAGGCTCATCCAACATCATCATAAACAAGTAGAAATCTAACAATAAAGACAAATCTAACACTGAAAATAAATGACTAATCTATGAAATTAGGCACCATCAGGGTGCCCAAATATTTCAACCAAAAATAAAAATACGAGCATCCTATCCAAAAAATATCAAAATAATATAGACCAATCAAATAACTATAGCTACTAAGGAGGCGAACATCCCCAACTCAAAGCTTGTAGTAACCTTACTGCATAATTAAGAAAGTATAGAAAGGGTAATGGGTTCTCCTTAAAGCCGCATCAAGGACCGCCATCTATCTTGGTCTCGGTATCATTTGAGTCTGACCATGTAGTTAGGACCTCATATTTATATAAGCTCAGGGAGAAGGAAGTCTCTCTTCGTGTTTTAGTACCTTCTATAGGCCCTTCACTCCTTCTCTATCTTAGTGAAGAATTCGCCTTTTTTTTTCTCCATCTTTCTCATCTTTTTATAAGAATCCTTCAGATCTATATGTGATTGCGCTAAGGAGGAGTATTCCCTCTCAAGCCTAGATATAGTGGCCTTCTGCTCCTACTGATATGCCAAAAATTGCTGACAGTCATCTAAGAAATATAAGAATGGTGAGTGGTAGATAGACCTTCTTTCCCTATAGGTAATCCAGACACAAGCTCCTTGATTGACCTCATCTCAACCAAGATCTACTTAAATGGCTCTGTTGTGTATGTCCTGCAAGAGACTATGTACTTAGTTGTAGACTTGCCTACGTCGATGTTCCTCTTCTTACTCATAGCAAGTGCTCCTTCACCACAAATCATAAGCGGGTAAATAGTGTTCTTTGGATGTAACCAAGTATCTCCAGAATAATCCTCAATCCTATCTCTCTTGCATAGCTCTGTGATCAAAGAAGAAAATAGAAGTGGGGATCCACCTCTGTTCTTAATATGCCTCATGTCTAAAAATACATGACGTCCAACATTCACAGAAATAATGCCTAAGATACATGAAACCATTAGGGCTCGCACATCTGGAACATAGGTCATTTGAGTGCATAGGGAAACTTGGCTACAAATGATGGCTACATTGGGCTTCATGCAAGCTTCCATCATTTTCTTTTAAAAACCTCTTGTAGAATAGGTTCTAGTAACTTTCAACTCCAAGTTTATCATTTTCTCCTTACCTATACTTTCTCTCAGTTTCTTTACCAACCATGTTAGAGGTATTTCATCCTTATCCTCTTCATCTTTTACATCTGGTGGTAACAACAAATCCTTTCCTTTATTCCCTTTATCATTATCACCCACTTCCAGTTCTTCTCTATTTACTAATCTTTCCTTGGTTTCATATGCAAGTAGGAGAAGATTTTCAGCTGTCAAGTTTTCCTTGGAGGAAAGATCAACCCTTTTCACTGGAATTTCATCACCAAATAACTGGGCAAAAATAGGGTTTAAATATAAGGGTGTTGGAGAGCCAGACGCTTGTTGTGTTTTATAGAGTTCAGCATTTTTTGATTTTTTTGACAGTTCAGCATTTCAGGCAGTTCTGAATTTCCTAGAGAAAAAGGATTTTCTGGCTGAGATATTTCTTGTTCAATAAGTGATCCAAAACTTTTGCTTGGATTCCCAATCTTGGTAGGCTGAGCATGAGCTTTTAAGATTAAACCGGATTCAATAAACACTGAACTGATTGAGAGATCTAGACATTCAAAAAAGGATTTGGTTTGTTGTTTAGGATTGCATATGATGTTTTCCTTGATTTCTGATGTGCCGTGGAAACACGTCACTTTGGATGCTTGAAAAATAAATTATGCTCGTACCTAGGTTATTTTAGTAGATATGATATGCTTTTGTCTTATTGCAGGTGAAATAGGTCAATAATACATTTAGGATGAAATTTAAAGAAAAAAACCTGAAGAAGACAAAACTACAGATGTTATGAGTAACCCTACAAGTCATTAACATATCATACAGATCGTAGGTTGACTCGTAAGCATAACAGTGAAAAAAAATCCAAGTGATGATAAGATATGACTGTACATACAGATCGTAAGATGAGGATACGTGTCTAAAGAAGCAGTCACCATGAGAACATAAACTAAAGTAAAATTCATAGTTGAAGTCTAAGAATAAGATGAGTCAAAAGCCTGAGTAAGACTCGTATGGGTAAACTGTAAGTAGACCAGTGTTTAAAGCATTAAATAAAGAAGTCCCAAGTTGTAACAAGTGAGGGACACGATTCATATCGTTAAGGTACAACTCATGAGCATGAGTCATAATGATTACAAAAAAGATGAAGACCTAGAATATCAGACACTGGAGAACATATGAGAGGAATAGTAAGACTCGTAAGAAAACTTTATGAGTTGATGAGAGAGTCGTACCTTGTACCGATATTACCTTTCGTATTCTAATTTAATTAAAATTTTACAGTATTTTGAGATACTATAAACACCCTAGGATTTATGTTTTATTATGTTACACTCTTAGGCGTTCCTTAACATTATTTTACATACTTTTACAATACATAAGATTATTCTTGAGATTTTTGGGTTATTATACAATTGAAGACTTCAAATTTTATTCTTCTTATTCTTGTGCAATTAATTACATAAATTCTTTATTGAATATCATTGATTATTGTGTGAATATGATCGGCTAATTTCCCCGACTAGGGTTGTGGGAACCCTGGTGGTTTATCAATGTAAAGGAAGTGGAAGATTCATATTTTATAATGTAATTGCTTGTATCTTAATCTTCTTCATTGGAATTGACCTCGAACCTACTGTTGAATCTTAGGAATTTCCTGTATTCGATAACGTCCTCACATGGGATTTTGAGATTAGAAAAAGAGGATTAAGACTATAGTTTGAGATTCGCGTCCATCTTATTATCCCATCATCTCATCTAATCAACTTGAGTCTCAAAATGTGAATGTTGAACTGAAGTCATAAACAAGGAGAAATAAGGCGACACCTTGAGACTCACCATGTAAAGAGTGAGATTTATCAACGTGTTCACCAGACTTATGATAATACGTATCATGTTGACTTTACATGCAGAACAATAGAATAAGTGGGTTGAAAATTAGAAATTTACAGATTAGAGAAGCCAGGGGGAACACACTCCTATTTTTCTTCTTCTATTATTTACAAACTCAATACATTCAAGTTCGGTAACTATTTACGATTAATTTCAAATCTCCCATTTACTTTTCTGCACTACTCATGGAATTCAACGAGTTGAGAACCTGTTAAACATTTTTCCTGTGGGATCGACCCAAACCTATTTGGGTTACTTTATTTGGCATCGACCAGACCATACCTCTTTACAGGTTAGTTTTGGGCGATGTTAAATTTTGGTATCGTTGTCTTGGAAGACGACTTGAGTAGTTAATTGAATTGGTAAAGTTTGCAGGTTTTATTTTTTATTCTTGATTTGTCATACGACGGTGTATGTCAACAACTATGAGAGGAGGAAATACCTTACTCCCTTTTTATCTAGAGCCTAAAAGAATTCTTTAAACACCGAGAAGGATGTCAAGAAAAGTTCATGATCATGTTCCTACTGGTGTTCAATATCCTTTTCCTTCATATGTTGATACAAATTTGGCACTTCCGCATGATCTAGGAAATCCACAAAATGTTGTAGATTTACAAATGCAACAACTTTTAGCTGCTGCAAAGGGAGAGAGAAGAGTAGTGAAAGAGGCCCAAGAGCAAGGAGAACTAGTCTGACCCAGACAAGTGGCCCAGTGTTGGGACCAAGTTCAGAGAGGCAGAGCTCCATTGATTCCTATATATCATCACTTAAACTCATATGATGATGAAAAAGATATGGGTTATGCTGAACCTACTGAAATAGGATCCATCATTCTTCCTGCTCTATCACCCAATGTTAAGTTTTGCATTACTAGAGCTATGATCCAATTGTTGAACTTAAAGGGAGTATATTTTCCATCAACAATTAATGATGTAAATATGTATCTTGCTCACTTTAGTGGGATATACATGTCATCGCATGGTACTTTGTGATCATAATTACTTAGTACTTGATCCCTGCACATCACATATCATACCTATTCCCTTCTATATAAAATCATAATTCCCCCTTTTAGCATCATTGAAAAGGATTACCAACAAACCATAAGTAAAGATAAGTTCAAGTTAATAACTCATAGCCACTAGGGAAATACTAGCATGAAGACAAGCTTTAAAAGTAAAGGAGATAGACAGGATACACAAGCTAAATTCATTCATTTTCAAAATAAAGGTTAGTACCATTATAATCATACAAAAATAATGCATAGAACAAATCGTCTTCAAGAGCCAACACAGGGGCCAAAATATGAAACTGACACTAGATTGATTTGAGAACATGTATAATAAGACTAACGTTATCGGAAGGTTTATGGGGAAAGAGACCTAATAAGCATCTCTATTCTTGTATTTTCAGCATTGTGGGAATCCAACAATTGTTTCGTGGGAATTTTGACTTTAGGAGTCAATCCTTAAATTTCACCAGTCAGTTCTACCACTTGTGTATTAAGTTTCGCATTTTAAGCAGGAAGCTCAGTAGTTGTACCTGGTCCCTCAGAAGACAACTTCTGATTTTGCAACTTTAGATGCACTATCTCAGCATCTTTGGCAGCCAACATAATCCTTCACTCCTCAATTTATTTGGCCAACCTTTCCTTAACAACTAGTAACTCAGACACTTGGGACATAGATCCAATGTTTCCCTCTATGCATTCATTCTTCACAAGGGTTGTAAGGCTGATCATCTGCTTGGCTGTTCCAGGGGTTCGTTAAGTTCCATATATATCATAGTGTTCAAACACCATGTTCATGAGATATGCATAAGGTACTCCATGTTTGCCTCTTTTTTCACGAATCGCTTTATGTATATGCTCTATCATTAAAGCTGGAAGATTTATCATTTTAAATTTACTCAACGATTAATTCAAGAACAAGTCAACCCTGGAAGTAATTTTCTTTTCTCAGATCTTTCCAACAAGACCTTGAACATAAATACCAACTTATAGTCTCTTTTTAGAAACTATTTTTCACTATAGCTATTAAGGTTCCTCTTACTTTTGATGCCTCAATCATGAACTTAGTGGTATGAATTTGATTTACTACAGTTCTTATCTCTACAATAGATACATTCAGGATTCTTCCTAGTGTTTCTTCATCCACCTTAAGAACTATTCAGTCAAACATTAACCATCGTTTAAGAATTCCATAGAGTAGTACAATTCTCTCACTTCTCCATCAATGATAGTAGGAGTTGGTTCTTCTAGAAAGTGTAACGAACCATGAGGCCTCATATACTCTACCAGTTCTACCATGTATGGTTTTCCATATATTTTTGGATCAAATGATCTCCCAGATAGAATTATCTGTGTTCTAAGTTTCTCATTCCTCCTTTATCTGGACATGCCATTCCTTTCTTTATTCCTTTTCTTTCCCTTTCTTGGATCACCCTTTACATACATTTTTATCTTTATGGGACCGAGTCCCTGAGAATCTATTCTTTTCTTAAAATCTCAATATTTCTCCCTTATTCCAATAGAGCTACCAGTCTTTGACTTAGAGGAACTGGTCCTCTCATCATCCTAAACTTCTAATTTTATTTGTTTAGTAGTAGTAGCAACTACTTAATCTATGTCTTCTTCTTTCTCAACCTTTAAAACTTTAACATTTTCTTCCTCCTCTACTGCCATTGATTTCCTCAGCCTTCTTCTTTTTATGGATGAAGATTTGTTGGCCTTAATGCCATTTTCCATCATTTTATTTTCAGAACCTCTTATAGAATAGGTACTAGTCACTTTCACCTCTGAGTTTATCATTTTCTCCTTACCTATACTTTGTTTCAGTTTCTTTACCAACAATCTTAGAGGTATTTCATCCTTATCCTCTATATCTTTCTCATGTGGTGGTAACAATATATACTTTTCTTTATTCCATTTATCCTTATTTACTAATCTTTCTTTGGTATCATATTCAATAGGAGAAGATTCTCAGTTCTCCAACTTTCATTAAGGGAAAGATCAACACTTTTTACTGAAATTTCTTTACCAAATAACTAGGAAAAAAATAAGGTTTGAATATGAGGGTATAGGAGAGTTAGGCTCTTGTCGTGTTTTATAGGGTTCAACATTTTTGGATTTTTTGGATGACTCGGGAATTTGGAAGATTTTAGGCAGTTTTGAATTTTCTAGAGAAGTGGGATTTACAGGATGAGAAGTTTCTTATTCTATCGATGATCCAAATACTTTGTTTGAATTCTGAATCATGGCAGGCTGAGCATGAGCCTCTGAGATTACGAGGGATTCAATGAACACTAACTCGATTGAGGGTTCTTGACATTCTAAGGAGGATTCGGTTTGGTGTTTAGGATAGCAGATGATGTTTTCCTTGGTTTCTGATGCACCATGGAAACACAACATTTTTTAAGTTTAAAAAAGGAATTTATGCTTGTAATGAGGTTATTTTAGTAGATATGATGTTCTTTTATCTTGTTGCATTTGAAATAGGTCAATAATAGTGCTGGGATGAAATTCGAAGAAAAAGACCTGAAGAAAAAAAGCTGTAGATAATACGAGTCACCTTACAAGTTTTCAACACATCATATGACTCGTAGCTTGACTCGTAAGCATAACAGTGACTAAAACCAAACAGAAAAACCAAGTAATAATAAGATACGACTGGATCATATGGATCGTAAGATGAGGATACAAGTTTGAAGTAGTATTCGTCCAAAAAATAGAAACTAAAGTCAAATTCATAGTTGATTTCTCAGAATAAGATGAGTCAAAAGACTCAGTAATACTCGTATGGGTAAACTATAAGTAGACTAGTGTTCAAAGCATTAAAAGAAGAAGTACCAGGTTGTAACGAGTAAAGATCACGAGTCATATAGTTAAGGTATGACACGTGAGCATAAGTCGTAATGATTATAGAAATTTAAAGACCTAGAAGATCAGACACTAGAGAAATATGAGAGGCGCAGTACGACTCATAAGAATACTTTATATCTATACGTGTGTGTCAAAACTTGTGCCAATGTTACTTTTCCTATTCTTATTTAATTAAAATTTCTATATATTCTGACATTCTATAAATACCCTAAGGTTTATCATTTATTAGTTTACACTCTTAGACGTTCCTTATCATAATATTACATACTTTTACAATACTTTACATTATTCTTGAGATTTTTGGGTTATTATTCAATTGAAGACTTCAGATTTTATTTTTCTTATTTTTATGGAATTCATTGCATAAATTCTTTATTGATTATCATTAATTATTGCGTGAACATGATTAGCTAATATCCCTGACTAAGGCTTTCGGAACCCTGAAGGATTAGCTAGGTCAAGGAGGTGGAAGATTCATCTATTATAATGTAACTACATATACCTTAATCTTCTTCATATGAAATGACCTTGGAGCTACTATAGAATCTTTGGAATTACCCGTATTCGATAACATCCTCATAAGGGAGTTTGATCTTAGGTAAAGAGGATTAAGATTGTAGTTTAAGATTCGCATCCATCTTATTATCCCATCGTCTCATCTAATCAACTTGAGTCTCAAAATATGAAAGTTGAATAGAAGTCATTGACAAGGATAAATAAGGCGACACCTGAGACTCACCATGTAAAGAGTAAAATTTATCAATGCGTTCATAGGGCAGATGATAATACATATCATGTTGACTTTACATGCAGAACAATAGAATAAGTGGGTTTAAAATTAGAAATTTACGGATTTGAGAAGCTAGGGGGAACACAGTCCTAGTAGTCTTCTTGTATTGTTTACAAACTCAAAGCATTCAAGTTTGGTTACTATTTACTATTGATTTCAAATCCCTCATTTATTTTTCTGCACTGCTCGTGGAATTTAGCAAGTTAAGAATCTGTCCAATATTCTTCCTGTGGGATCGACCCCAACCTATTTGTTTTGCTATATATGGCATCGATTAGAGCATACTTCTTTACAGGTTAGTTTTGGGCGACATCAAATTTTTGTACTGTTGTCTGGGAAGAAGGTTTGTGTAGTTAATTGAATTGATTAAGTTTGCAGGTTTTATTTCTTATTCTTGAATTAGCATACGCCGGTGTATGTCAAAAACTATAAGAAGAGGAAATCCCTTACTCTCTTTTTATCTAAAGCCTAAAAGAATTCTTTAAACACCGGGAAGGATGTCAGGAAAAGTTCATGATGATGTTCCTACTGGGGTTCAATATCCTCTACCTCCATCTGTTAATACAAATTCAGTGCTTCCATCTGCTCTAGGGAATCTAAAAAATGCAACAACTTCTAGTTGCTATAGTGGGAGAGAGATAAGCAGAAAAAGAGGACCAAAAGCAAAGAGAACTAGTCAAACCCAGACTAGTGGCCCAGTGTCAGGACAATGTTCAGAGAGGCAGAGCTCCATTGATTCCAATATATCACCACTTACACTCATATAATGATGAAGAATATATGGGTTATGTTAAACCTACTAAGATAGGAGCCATAATTGTTCCCGCTCTACCACACAATGTTAAGTTCGGCATTACTAGAGCTATGATCCCATTATTGAACTTAAAGTGTGTATTTTTTAGAACAACAATTGACGATTCAAACATGCATCTGGCTAACTTTACTGGGATATGCATGTCATTACATGGTACTCGGTCATCATAATTACATAGTACCTAATCCCTGCACATCACACATCATACCTATTCCCTTCCTCCTAAAATCAATATTCCCCCTTTTAGCATCATTTAAAAGGATTAGTAGTAAACCATAAGTAAAGATAAGTTCAAGTTAATAACTCATAGCCACAAGGAAATACTAGCATGAAGAGAACCTTTAAAACTAAAGGAGATAGATAGGATACACAAGCTAAATTCATTTATTTTTAAAACAAAGATCAGTACCATTATAATCATACTAAAATAATGCAAATAACAAACTACCTTCAAAATCCAACATAGGGACCAAAATATAAAACTAACACTAGAGTGATTTGAGAACAGGGATAATAAGACTTCGGTAGAGGGAGGTTTGTGGGGAAAGAGACTTAATAAGTATCTCTATTCTTGCATTTTCAGCATTATAGGAATCCAACAATTTTTTGGTGAGAATTTTCACTTCAGGATTCAATCCTTGAATTTCACCAGACAGTTATATCACTTGTGAATGAAGTTTTGAATTTTCAGCTAAAAGCTCAACATTTCTACCTGGTACCTCAAAAGACAACTTCTGATTCTGCAACTTATGATGCACTATCTCAGCATCTTTGGTAGCCAATATTATCCTTCACTCCTCCATTTGTTTGCCCAACCTTTCCTTAATAGCTAGGAACTCCGACACTTGGGACATAGATCCAGTCTTGCCCTCTATCCATTCATTATTCACAAGGGTTGTAAGGATGATCATCTGCTTGGTTGTTCTAAGGGTTCCTTAAGTTCCATATACATCAAAGTGTTCAAACACCTTGTTTATGAAATATCCATATGGTATTCCATATTTGCCTTCCTTTTCATGAATCATTTTATGCATATGCTCTATCATTAGAGCTGGAAGACTTATTAATTTAAATTTACTCAAGGATTCATTCAAGAACAAGTCAACACTGGAAGTAATTGTTCTTTTCTTAGATCTTTGCAACAAGACCTTATTGATCAACATAATTACAAGATGATAGTCACTTTTTAGAAAGTTCTTTTTCACTACAGTTATTGAGGTTCATCCTAACTATTGTGTTTCAATCATGAACTTAGTGGTGGGATGTTGATTTACTACAGTTCTTATCTCTACAATAGATACATTCAGGATTCTTCCTAGTGTTTCTTCATCCAGCTTAAGCACTATTCCATGGACCTATGCACTCAAACACAAACCATCCTTTAAGAATTCCATAGATTAGTACAATTATCTCACTTCTCCTTCAACGACAATGGGAGTTGGTTCTTCTAGAAAGTGTAACCAACCATAAGTCCTCACATACTCTACTAGTTCTACTTTCCCTAGTTTTCCATATATTTTTGGATTCAATACTCTCCTAGATAGAATTATATGTATTCTAAGTTTCTTACTCCTCCTTTTGTCTATACATGCCATTTCTTTCTTTATTATTTTTCATTAGTTTTTGTCTTTATAGGATCGAGTCCCTCAAAATCTTTTCTTTTCTTGAAAGCTATATATTTCTCCCTCATTCCAGTGGAGCTAACTCTCTTTGACTTAGAGGACCTAGTCCTCCTATCATCCTCAACTTCCAGTTTTCTTTGTTTAGTAGTAGTAGCAACTACTTAATCTATGTCTTCTTCTTTCTCAACCTCTACAACTTTAACATTTTCTTCCTCCTCTACATCCATTGACTTCCTCAGTCTTCTTCTTTTCGTGGTTGTAGGTTTTTTGGCCTTCATTCCATTTTCCATTATTTTATTGTTAGAACCTCTTATAGAATAGGTTCTAGTTACTTTCACCTCCAATTTTATAATTTTCTCCTTACCCATTCTGCATCTCAGTTTCTTTACCAACTATCCTAGAGTTATTTCATCCTCATCCGCATCATATTTCTTATGTGGTAGTAACACCATATCTTTTCATTTATTCCCTTTATCTTTATTACCCACTTTTAGTTCTTCTCTATTTACTAATCTTTCTTGGTATGATATGCAAACAGGAGTAGATTCTTAGCTATCAAGTTTTCATTAGAGGAAAGATCAACCCTTTTCATTTAAATTTCTTTACCAAATAACTTAGAAAAAATAAGGTCTGAATATGAGGGTGTAGGAGAGTCAAGCACTTGTTGTGTTTTATAGGGTTCAGCATATATGGGTTTTTTGGATGACTCAGTAATTTGGAAGATTTTAGGTAGTTTTTAATTTCCTAGATAAGAGGGATTTATAGGATGAGATGTTTCTTATTCTATCGGTAATCCAAATCCTTTGTTTGGATTCTCAATCATGACAGGCTAAGCATGAACTTCTGAGATTAAGGAGGATTTAATGAACACTGACTCGATTAAGGGATTTTGATACCTAAGAAGGATTCAGCTTGTTGTTTAGGACTGCAGATGATGTTTTCCTTAGTTTTTGATACGCCATAGAAACATGACACTTTTGATATTTCAAAAAAGAATTTATACTTGTACTTAGGTTATTTTAGTAGATATGATGTACTTTTATCTTGTTGCAAGTGTAATAGTTCATTAATTGTGTTGGGATGAAATTTGAAGAAAAAGACTTGAAGAATACAGAAATAAAGATGATACGAGTCACCTTACAAGTCTTCAATACCTCATATGGCTCATAGGTTAACTTGTAAGCATAACAGTGACTAAAACAAAATAGAAAAACCAAGTGATGATAGGATACAACTGGAGCATACGGATTGTAAAATGAGGATACAACTCTAAAGACGCAGTAGTCAAGAAAATAGAAACTAAAGTCAAATTTATAGTTGAAGTCTCAAAATAAGATGAGTCAAAATCATGAGTAAGAGTCGTATGGGTAAACTGTAAGTAAACCAGTGTTCAGAGCATTAAATGAAGAAGTCCAAGGTGGTAACGAGTGAAGGCCACGAGTCATATGGTTAAGGTATGACTCATGAGCATAAGTCATAACGATTACAGAAAGTTGAAGACCTGGAAGATCAGACACTGGAGAAATATGAGAGGCATAGTAGACTCGTAAGAAGACTTTATGAGTGGACGAGTGTGTCATACCTTGTGCCGATATTACTTTTCCTATTTTAATTTAATTAAAAAATTTAAATATTTTGACATATTATAAATACCTTGAAGTTTATCTTTTGTTAGGCTACACTCTTAGATGTTCCTTAATATTATTTTACATTCTTTTACAATACTTTACATTATTCTTGATATTTTTGGGTTAATATTTAATTGAAGTCTTCATATTTTATTCTTCTTATTCTTGTGCAATAAATTACATAAATTACTTATTGATTATTATTTATTATTGTGTGAAGATGATTGGCTTATTTCCCAGACTAGGGTTGTGGGAACCTTGGTGGATTAGCTGTGTTAATGGAGTGGAAGATTCATCTATTATAACATAAATTCGTGTATCTTAATCTTCTTCCTATGAATTAGCCTTAGAGCTATTGCAGAAGCTTAGGAATTTCACATATTCGATAAAATCCTCACAAGAGAGTTTCAGATCAGGAAAAGAGGATTAAGATAGTATTCTGAGATTCATGTCCATCTTATTATCCCATCATCTTATCCAATGGACTTGAGTCTCAAAATTTGAAAGTTGAACTGATATTATAGACAAGGAGAATAAGGTGACACCCTGAGACTCACCATGTAAAGACTAAGATTTATTAACGCATTCACAAGATGGTTGCTAATACAGATTATGTTGACTTTACATGCAAAACAATAGAATAAGTTGGTTGAAAACAAGAAATTTATGAAGTTGAGAAACCAAGGGGAACACAGTCCTAGTGGCCTTCTTCTATTGTATACAAATTCAAAGAATTTAAGTTTGGTTACTATTTCTTATTGATTTTAAATCCCCCATGTACTTTTCTACACTGCTCGTGGATTTAAGCAAGTTAAGCACCTATTCAACATTTTTCCTGTGGTATAAAACCCAACATAGTTGGATTACTATATTTGGCATCAACCAGAGCGTACTCCTTTACAGGTTAGTTTTGGGCAACATCAAATTTTGGTATCATTGTCTGGGAAGAAGGTTTGAGTATTTAATTTAATTGGTAAAGTTTCCAGGTTTTATTTTTTATTCTTGATTTGGCATACGCCGGTGTATGTCAAACACTACTAGAAGAGGAAATCCCTTACTCCTTTTTAATCTAGAGCCTAAAATAATTCTTTAAATACCGAGAAGGATCTCAAGAAAAGTTCATGATGATCTTCCTATTGGGGTTCACCATCCTCTTCCTCCATCTGTTAATTCAAATACAAAACTTCCACATGGTCTTGGTAATCTATAAAATGTTGAATATTTACAAATGTAGTAACTTTTAGCTATTATAAAAGGAGAGAGAAGAGTAGCGAAGGAGGCCCGAGAGTAAGGAGAACTAGCTAGACCCATACAAGTGGCCCGGTATCGAGTCAAAGTTTAGAGAGGCAGTGCTCCATTTATTCCAACATCTCAATAATTACAGCTATATGATAATGAAGAAGATATGCGTTATGTTGAACCTACTAAGATAGAATCCACCATTTTTCCTTCTCTAGCACCCAATGTTAAGTTTGACATTACTAGAGGTATGATCCAATTGTTGAACTTAAAGGGTGTATTTTTTTAGATCAGTAATTGATGAAGCAAACATGAAATTGAATAAATTTACTGGGATATGCATGTTATTAAGTGGTACCTAGTCATCATCATTACATTGTACCTGATCCCTACACATCACACATTATACCTATTCCCTATCTCATGAAATCAGTATTCCCCCTTTTGGCATCATTGAAAAGGATTAGCTGTAAACAATAAGTAAATATAAGTTCAAGTTAATTAACTCATAGACACTAGGGCTATACTAGCATGGAGAGTAGCTTTAAAAGTAACAGAGATAGATAGGATACATAAGAGAAATTCATTCATCTTTTAAATAATGGTCAATACCAGTATAATCATACTAAAATAATTCATAAAACAAACTATCTTCAAGAGGAAACATAGGGAGCAAAATATGAAACTGACACGAGATTGATTTGAGAACAAAGATAATAAGACTTAGGTAGAAGAAGGTTTAGGGGAAAGAGACTTAATAAGTATCTCAGTTCCTGAATTTTAGCGTTGTGGGCATCCAACAATTATTTAGGGAGAATTTGCACTTTAGGATTCAATCCTTAAATTTCACCTGTCAGTTCTACCACTTGTATATGGAGTTTTGCATTTTCAGTTGCAAGCACAGCAGTTGTAACTGGTCCCTCATAAGATAACTTCTAATTCTGCAACTTCAATGAACTATATCAGTATCTTTGGCAGCCAACATAATCCTTAACACCTCTATTTCTTTGCCCAACCTTTTCTTAACAGCTAGCAATTCATAAAATTAGGACACAGATCCAGCCTTTTATTATGTTACACTTTTAGACATTCCTTAACATTATTTTACATACTTTTATAATACTTTACATTAGTCTTGATATTTTAGGGTTATTATTCAATTGAAGACTTCATATTTTATTCTTCTAATTCTTATGCAATTAATTACATAAAATCTTTATTAATTATCATTGATTATTGCGTGAACATAATCAACTAATTTCCTAGACTAGGGTTGTAGGAACCTTGTGGAATTATCTATGTAAAGAAAGTGGAAGATTCATCTATTCTAACATAACTTCTTGTATCTAAATCTTTTTCTTATGAATTTACCTCGGAGCTACTACAGAAGCTTAGGAATTTCCCGTATTTGATAACATCCTCACAAGGGAGTTTGAGATTAGGAAAAGAGGATTAAGACAGTAATTTGAGATTAGCGTCTATCTTATTATCCCATAATCTTATCTAAACAAGTTAAGTCTCAAAAGATAAAAGTTGAACTGATGTAATAGGCAAGGATAAATAAGACGACACCCTGAGACTCACCATCTAAAGAGTGAGATTTATCAATGAGTTCACAAGATGGTTGATAATACATAGCATGTTAACTCTACATGCTGAACAATAGAATAAGTGGGCTGAAAATGAGAAATTTATGAAGTTGAGATGCTAGGGGGAACACAATCCTAGTGTTCTTATTCTATTGTTTACAAACTCAAAGTATTCCAGTTTGGTTACTGTTTATGATTGATTTTAAATCCCCTATTTACTTTTCTGCACTGTTTGTGGATTTCAGCAAGTTAAGCACAAGTACAACATTTTTCATATGGAATCGACCCCAACCTATTGGGGTTAATATATTTGGCATCGACCTGAGAATACTTCTTTACAGGTTAGTTTTGGGCGACATAAAATTTTGGTTTCTTTGTCTAGGAATAAAATTTGAGTAGTTAATAAAATTGGTAAAGTTAGTAGATTTTATTTTTTGTTCTTGATTTGTCATATGTTGGTGTATATTAACACTATGAGATGAGGCAATCCCTAACTTTCTTTTGATATAGATCCTAAAATAATTCTTTAAACACCGAGAAGGATGTCAAGAAAAGTTCATAATGATGTTCCTAGTAGGGTTCAATACCCTCTTCCTTTATCTGTTTATCCAAATACGACACTGCTGCATGCTCTAGGTGATCCAAAAAATTGTGCAAATTTACAAATGTAATAACTTTTATCAGTTGTATAGGGAGAGAGTAGAGCATCAGAAGAGGCCTGAAAGTAAAGAGAACTAGCCAGACCAAGACAAGTGGCCCAGTGTTGGGTAGAGTTAAGAGAGGCAAGGCTCTATTAATTCAAACATATCATCACTTACACCCATATGATAATGAAGAAGATAAGGGTTATGTTGAATCTACTAATATAGGATCCATCATTCTTCCTGCTCTACCATCCAATGTTACGTTGGACATTACTAGTGCTATGATCCTATATTTGAACTTAAAGGGTGTATTTTTTAGATCACTAATTTATGATGCAAACATGCATTTGGCTAACTTTACTAGGATATGCATGTCATATATAATTCCAAGACAGGATCAAGAACCTTTAAGATTGAGGTTGTTCCCATTTTTGCTGACTGGTGAAGAATCACTATGGTTAGGGGAATTTCCAAGAGGTTCAATCACTACATGGTATGAGTTGCAAAGATAGTTTTTGAAAAGGGTTTCCCTCCTGCAAGGATGCTATAGTTGCAAGATGGTATCTATAATTTTAGATACTTATATGTAGAATCCATGTATGAGGCATCTTATAAATTCAAGAAGAAGCTAAGCGTGGTACCTAATCACAGGGTCTAACTTGTTGGAAATCTTCTACGGATCACTGAATGTCAGTTCTAGAGAAATGGTAGGTACAATTTTGGGAGGTACATTTATGCATTTTCAGTGGGATGCTATGTAGGAAATGCTTGATGATATCTTGATAACTAATACAGGTTGGCATACTAGAGATACTAAGCGTGGTTTTGGTACAAATGCTATTAGAGCAGCTAACGATTGTCGAGTTCGTCATGATTTCGTAGTGCAAGAGGTTGAACAGCTTCAGACGAAAATTGGGTTACTCAAAAAATAATTTGCAAATTTTAGTGCTAACAAAGTTAATGATGTCGAGGAATAGAGATCTTCTTTTAGGATTGTTGAGACTAAATTTGAAGAGAAAGCAAAATATATTGATTTTTGATTGGTGGATTTTTTAGCCCAAGTGCAAGGGAATTAAGTTCCAAACTATTATAATGATAGATACAAAGATAGAAATATATATATAGAGAGATGGTGATTGGTGACAGAAAGATGATTACAAAGAGAAGAGCGATAGGTACGTTCCACCAGGTGGTCGTGATTCAGAATCAATAATGGAAGCACTTTTGTCAAAATCAATCAAAGGACAACAATGTTAAGAATGTTGTCTTAAAGAGAAAAAGGCAGATCTATAAGGACTAAATCATAAATTTGAGTTACATGTTACCGCAATCAAATAGTTGGAGCAGCAATTTGGTCAGATGTCATCCACAGTTAATCAAAGGCATTTGGGTATTCTCCCTAGTAACATAGCAGTTAATCCCAAGACTAATAGTCACTGCCATGCCATTACCACTTAAAGTGGTAAAACTACCATAGATCCACATGTACCCACTGTTAATGAACTAAAGAATAATGATGAATCAGTTGATGTAGAGAGTGGTAGCAATCAAGATAAAAGAAAAGACACATATGAGAAGCCTATTTTAAAGATCACCTCGAGACGTCTCCCTTCTTTTCCTTAAATACCAAAAAAGAAATAAGAAGAGGGTTAGTATTAAAAAAAATTTATATATGTTAAAAGAGCTATCTGTCAATATCCCACTTGTAGAGGCATTAGAACAAACACTAGGATATGTAAAACTCATGAACGATCCAACTGCAAAGAAGAGGTCAGTCAGATATAATCTACTTGATAGTATTCATCACTGCAACACTCTAGCCACTAGATCATTGGTAAAGAATAAGGAGAAACCTAGTGCTTTCACCATTTGTTGCACCATTGATATTTTAACTTCACTCGAGGATTATTTGATTTGTGTCCTATTATAAACCTGATGAAATTAGAAGTGCATAAGAAATTATGGTTGGAAGCTCCCTCACCATCCAACATGAGACTAGAGATGACAGATAGAAAAGTGAAAAAGCCAGTTGATATTCTATATGATGTATAGGCAAAGGTGGATTATTTTATCTGTCCTACTAATTTTGTAATATTAGACTGTGAAGTGGACTTTTAAGTCCTAATTATCTTGGAAAGACTGTTCTTAGCTATGGGAAGGACGTTGATAGATTTCGAGCTAGGATATTTTATACTGAGACTCAATAATAAACAAGTGATTTCAATGTATGCAAATCAATAAAGCACCCTAATGAGTTAAGAGTCATATTCTTGATTGATGTGTATGATGAGAATATCAATTCATTCTATAATATTGATTCAGTAACTATATGGGATAATTCTTCTAATGTTGTTCCTATTGATGAGCGGTTAGGTGTTGAAGCTCTAACAGTCGTGATCATGAACTTCGATAGTAATGGTATTGATAAATATGATGATAAGGTATGTGCACTCTATGGGAGTGGTTCTTATACTTATGCACCAAAGAGGATTGATTTTGATCTAAAAAATAGAACTATTCTACCTTCTCACCCATTGATTGATGAGCCACCCATCTTAGAGTTAATGTCCCTCTTTTCTCATTTGTGATGTGAATTTTTGGGGGGCTAGTAATGCTTTTGCAGTAATCATTGTAACTGGCTTGATTTAGATAGAACTATAAACTTTACTATCAATTCTACAGAGATTTAAAAGGGCCATTAGTTTGTCCATTGCAAATATTATGGGTATCCCACCTAGTCTTTGTACTCAAATGATCCATCTTGGAATGGATTGTATTCTAAGTATAGAACATCAGTGTCGACTTAATTATTTGATGTAAGAGGTAGTGAAGAAAGAGATAATTAAGTTTTTTGATGTAGATGTAGTGTATCCCATTGTTGATTATAAGTGGGTCAATTCAGTACAATGTGTTCTTAAGAAAGAAAGTATTAGTGTTGTGCCTAATAAGAAGAATGATCTACTGCCAATAAGGTCAGTCACAGGATGAAGATTATGCATGGATTAAAAATAATTGAATGCATAGATTCAGAAGGATCACTTTCTCATGCCTTTCAAGGACCAAACTCTAGATAAACATATGAGTAGATGATGGTACTATTTTTTGTATGGGTACACAGGCTACAACAAAATCACTAATGCACCTGACGACCAAGAGAAAACAACCTTCACTTGTCCTTATGGGACATTTGCATTCATACATATTCTATTTGGGTTATGTAATGCTCAAGCTATATTTTAGAGATGTATGATGTCAATCTTCTCTAACATGGCATAAGACACCATTAAAGTGTTTATGGATGATTTCTCTATCGTTGGTTATTCTTTTAATGATTGTCTTGTTCACTTGGCAAATGCTCTTAGAAGGTGTGAAGAATGCAACTTGGTACTTAATTGGGAAAAGTGTCATCTTGTGGTTAAAGAAGGCATATATCATGGACAAAAAATTTCAAAAAGGGGTATTGAGGTAGATAGAGAAAATATTAAAGTGATCAAGAAATTACCTCCACCAATTTTTGTGAAGGGCGTTCATATCTTCTTGGGACATGCTGGGTTTTATAGGCTATTCATCAAGGATTTCTCCAAGATTTCCAACCTTCTTTGTAGGATTCTTCAGAAAGAGGTGAAATTTTATTTTACTGAAGTATGCTTGAATTCATTAGAATGTCTAAAAGTGTAGTTAATGCCTGCTCTTATCATCAATTCGCCAGATTGGTCCTTTCTATTTGAGATTATGTATGATACAAGTGGATTTTTCTTAGATGGTTTACTAGGCTAATAAAAAGAAAATATCTTTCCCCCCATCTACTATGCTAGCAACGCACTAAATCCTGCTTAAAAGAACTACACCATCATTGAACAAGAGTTATTGGCAGTGGTTTTTTCCTTTCAAAAGTTTAGATCTTATTTGGTTGGGACAAAGGAGATTGTGTAAACAAATAATACAACATTACAGTACTTAATGGTGAAAAAAGATACAATACTAGGATGATTTGGTGGGTTCTATTGCTATAAGAATTTGATTTTGAGGTCAAGAATAGAAATGGCACTGAGATTGAAGTTGTAGATCATTTGTCTAGACTTGAGAAAGAAGTTATGCTAAATGTTGTAGATGAGCTCGAGATTGATGATAGTTTTTTAGATGAGCAGATATTTATAGCCTATTAAGATCTAATTCCATGGTCTGCTGACTGTGCAAATTATAAAGCAAGTGATCTAGTCCCAAAAGATTTTATTTTGGCGAAAAAAGAAGTTTATGAATGAGGTAAGGAAATATTTTTAAGATGAGCCTTTTTTATTCAAAATTTATGCGGATGGGATTATGTGTAGATGTATACCTAAGGTGGATATGATGAGAATAACTGAGGCTTGTCTCTCTTCACTAGTTGGGGGTCATCATGAAAGAACCTGCACAACCCACAAAATAATAAAATATGGGTACTATTGACTAACAATTTACAAAGATGCACATGATTTTGCTTTAGCTTGCGATCAATGTCAATGCCAAGGTAACATCTCTAGATGCTATGAACTCTTTGTGGCTCTTATTCTAGAATTATAATTATTTGATGTATGGAGTATATATTTCATGGGTTCTTTGATGTGTTCATTTCATATGAAGTATATTCTAGTGGCTATAGATTATGTCTCTAAATGGATGGAAGCGGTTGCGCTCCCCAACAATGAAGCATGTAGTGTCACTACATTCTTGAAAAAGCATATCTTTTCTCGATTTGGCATGCCACGTTCTATGATTAGTGATGAAGGTTCACATTTTTGTAATTGTCTAGTCAAATATCTGCTTAAGGAGTATGGAGTAAAACACAAGGTGGCAACACCTTATCGTCCGCATACTAGTGGATAGGTTTAGGTATCTAATAGAGAAATCAATTCTATTTTGGCAAAGACAGTAAATGCTAATAGGATTGATTGTCCAAGAAGGTTATACAATGTATTATAGGCATACCGTAAAGCTTTAAAAAAAGACCATAGGTGCTTCACCTTTTCAACTAATGTATGGCAAGGCTTGTCACTTTCCTGTTAAGCTTAAACATAAAGAACTATGGTCTTTGAAAAAGATAAACTTTAAGTAGGAAGATGCAAAAAAGTAAACAATGAACAAGATAACTGAGTTGGATAAATTTTGACTTCGTGCGTATGAAAGTTCTGCACTTCACAAAGAAATGATGAAACTGCATCATGATCGCAAGATTAAGAAAATGATATTTGAGGAAGGCGACCATGAATTACTCTACAACTCAAGTCTTTACTTATTTACAGGTAAGTTGAAGTCTAGATTGTATAGTCCATTTATTGTGCTAAGAGTGTTCCATATGGTGCATTGGAATTGAAGCTGGATAGTAAAGCCCCATTCAAGGTGAATGGGCAAAGTGTAATGAATTATATGGGTAACACTAAAGAAGTAAGTGTAATTTTTGAGATGGACCTTGGTGGAGTCTGAGTAACCAAGGAAATTATGTTATCCCATGCTGTTAAATCAAGCGCGTCATGAGAGGTAGACCATGACGCTAGTTAATGAAATTTGAGTATCCATCTTAGCCCTGTCGTGCTGTGACGTTAAATCAAGCGTTGCAGGGGAGGAAACCCATGTTTTTTTCTTATTTATTTATCAAGTATTAATTTTTTCAGTGTACAGGTCTAAAGATTGCAAAAAAGATCCATAAATTCAAAGAATTTTGGTCATACAAACTCTTCACGAGTCGTATCTTAAAGTAAAGACTCGTAAGTAGGAGTCGTAAGGACCTGGGAGATGATACAGATCTAGGTAAAAGTTTCTGGAGTCTTTACGATTCTCAGAACGAGTTGTCTGTTCAAGGTATTATTTGTAACACTAAGTCGTATCGACTTCAAAACCCAAGTAAATTTCATGGTCTCTACGAGTGGAGGAAAAGACCCGTAAGACATGGTAAGAGTCATACACGAGACTCGTAGTAAAGCTTACTAGGTCGACGGTTTTGGATCAACTTGGCGCAGCTCACCTGATTTTAAACAAAAGGGGCACTCAATTCAGGTACCCAATACTATGAAAATCAAATACCTCCATTTGTGATCAATCCTTTAGCTTCAAAATGCACGAATTCACTCAAAACACACAAATCATTGGGTTCTCTCACATTGCGGAAATTTCATAAGAATTTGGGAAAGAAAAGGGAAAATTCAAGAGCCCTAATCTCTCAACCATTCAAGTAAGTTGTTGAACTCCAATGCTCTATATTTACAGATTGAAGTCGAAAATAGTTTAAGATTTTAGAATTTCTTTGACTTGGATATCAATGTGTGTTGAAATTTAGAACCTTAGTTCTTAGAAATTAAGCTTAAAATGGAAGTTGGGTGAACTTAATATTTTGTGCTAAAAATGTGTGTTGTTGGACTAAAATAGGGTGGTAATGTTAAGCATTGAAAGGGTAATTTGGGGATTGTTTATTTGAATAAACTCATAAGTTAAACACTTATGTTACAGTCGATACGAGATCCCTTACAACTCGTACGTACATGAAAGAAGTCGTAACGAGACTTATACCCACTGAAAGCTAAGAAGTCTAATTAAGTGTAGGTTTTAGTATGGATTCAAATTTCGTATGTCAGTCATATCCAACCCATACTACTCATACACATAATTTAGAAGTACCTAGGAAGATATCACACATTAGAGTTTTGTTTATGGTCTTCTTAAGATTGTTGGTAACGAGTTGTAACTTGTCTTTATGACTAGCTAGGAGGACACATAAGTTGACTAGTGAACATCCTTATCTACAATGCTTATCATGCGAATCAATCATATGAGTTATACCTAGATCATATAACTCTTACCCTCCCAGTCGTAACCTAAACAGAACATGCACAATAATATAGACTTTTCTTATTTTTGCTTTTTTTCCTTAGTATTTGCTAATGAATGTATGCATACATGTACCATGCCTCGTAAAGGTGCTTTATCTTTCAAGCAAGTAGCCAAGAAGAAGCCTTCCCCAAAAACCATTCAGTTAGTGAATGATAGCACAAAATCATCCAATACATTGGTAATTTAGTTGAATTCCCCATGAAGAAGAAAGCACACCCATAGTAAAACACCCTCAGGGATAGAAAATAGCCACCCCGGAGGAGAAAACTCCACGAGGACCAAGAATGAAGAATACCAGAGAGGATGACAATGTATAATCAAGCTTAGAGAGAAAAAGTTTTGTGGATACTAATAACGAAAAGGTTTATGTAACTCTGTTTGATAGACAGGACGTAACTCTAGCCATTACACTTATTCTGGTGCCCACCATTAAATGGTAGAGGTACCCCAGTATACAGGAGAGATATAATAATAGGCTGAGCAGACTTCCTAATTGAAGAATAAAATTAAGTATTTATGTTGAGAGGAGATAGACCACCAACGAAATGCCAAAGATGCCAAGATTAGATGCTCGATTCAGCTAATACGGGTTTTAGTGGATGATAACACTATTTGGGAAATACAGTACAACATTATTGCTAGAGTTTTATATGGCATACAAGGGTAGGTTGATGAAGATGTATCCACAAGGAAACTGATAGAATGTGGAGAGATTATTACCTCATTGTCCATTTGAGAAGTGCGGGTGAATATCTCCACTCTTACTATTTCTCAATTCTTTAATGTACCAAATATCCAGCCACCGATAAATATAGCCAAAATGGATTACTGTATGGATAAAATGCAAAAAATTATAAGAAAGAAGCTGGGATAGGAAGACAAGATAAGTTATTTTTGGTGGATTATAGGGTTGATTGCTTTGAACAGGGAAGAAGCCAGTTGGGTAGTAGGTGGCCCAGAGGTGACTTTACAGATGATATAAAAGCCCATATTAAACTTTGAGTCCAAGGCATGGTGAAAACTGGCCAGACACAGAATTTTTCCCCTTACTAAGGATAACGTACTCAACCCAGTTAGTGCAACATTGATAGCTGGGTTTATGACTGGGTACGAGTTTGATATGGGAGAGTTTTTAGCTTGAGAAATATGTGATAAAGTTATAAGAGGAGAGAAGTTATTACTGGATTATCCTTCTTTACTGACTTAGATCTGTTAAGTTATGGGGGCACAAAAATTAGAGATGTAGCAAAACATATGGCCAGGGAAATGGGATAACGATCTAATATAATAGCTGAGATAATCTGACAGAGTATATAGACTGAGGCTGTAGGGAATGATGTGAAAGGTGTGCAGAAAGAGAAAAATATACATCCAATGGCACGGGTATATCTTGTGCCCCTCCTCTAGCATAATTTGTACCGCCTTAAGCTAGTGCGATGCTAGCTGGCTTGATAGTGATATCATAGGCCATGTGAGATGAGGAAAAGAAAATATTAGTTATGTTAGAGGCAAACATCTAGAATATGGAAGAGGGTTTGAATCCTATGTTGAGACTACACTAGAAAACCAAGGTAGTTGGGTGCAAGAAAGATTGGATACATTTGAGCAGTGGATGACATGGTTATGAGGAATTGGCCAAGTCCCGAATATATCATAGGTAAAATTAGAGGTAGAAGGGACCAAGAAAATGGTATATGAGTTATATGTCAGACCATTCATCCTAGCACCCGTAATTACGGAAGTTGTGCCTGAAGTATAGGTTAAAAATATCTTGGCTATTCTAGAACCGAAAGTAGAACCCTGAGACAAAAAAAAAGAGAAAGCATTGGATTGCAAAAAAAAACTATGAAAAAGGCTAAGTAAGATAGACAGCAGAATGAGCAGGACCTGTTGGTAAGGGTCTAAGAGATGTATGCTAGAGACAAAAGCTCTAAATTGGCGATTATTGATGTTGAGGGATGTGATGATGTAGCCCGACAGAATGACGTACCACTGAGAGCATCAGCCACAAACAGTGGCACTATTATTGCAGACCCGACCTGAGGGACCACATGATGAGGCATTTTGACCTTGAACCTTGAGCGCCAAGGTATGTTACCTACCTGTTGTATTACATTGTAGATGCACTGGGGGACAATGCATAGGCTAAGTTAGGGGTGAGGATGTACCAAGGTTGCCACGGGCTATACTAGCCATGTTTCAAAGCTTGTGGCCATAATCTGAAAAATTTGAGAACTGTCATGTTTTTGTTTCAGTTTTTGTTTAATGTGTACTGGAATAGCTTAAAATAGAAGGAAAATTTTTTCTTGTGGTAGTATATGTTTTTTTGAATGACTACATTGTACTTGTTTGATTTTTAAATAATTATGCTGAAAAATTGATACCCCCCATAAAATTTTGTGTTAACTGTATGATGTGTGTATTTGTGTTAGACGATTGTGAACCTGATAATGGCATTAGGATTATGAATAGATCACCTAAGGTGAATAATTGCATAACTTGATAAGTAGTACCTAGCATTATAACCCTTTGAAAGTGTGTGTGAGGCGTTACTTAGTTCTCGATTTGTCTAAATATAAAACTTGCTCGGTTGCCCTTACCTAGATTTCAAGATAGTCGAGTAGGAGATGATCATTGGTCATTTTTGTTATGAGTCCACTTAAGCCTAAATTCCTAACCAAATAAAGTATGAATCCCCTGATCCAAAAAGTCGAGCCTTAATTGACAAATTTTTTATTACATGATTTCACTTTCCTATTTCACTTATAATTAACTTGTATTGGACCTGGTCCTCATTGGACTCTACGCACCACAACTTGGGCAAATTACCTAAATTGTGAGTGGCTATTATAAGGGTGCATAGGGAAAATTGAGTATAAAGAAAGACGTGCAGAAACAAAAATAAAAAAGGATAGGTGTGGAAAAAATTAAAAGAAAAATATAAAGGAAGGATAAAAGAAAAGAAATGAAAATGAAAGGGAGAAAAGAAAACCGCACCTAGTCCAGTTTGAATGTGCTTTAATAAGAGAAAGGGAGACATAAGGATAGAAACAAAATAAAGAAAAAGTTGATAATAAGTGGATTCTAGATAAAGCGTAGAGTCAAGGAGGTGTAGTAACAGAAAAAATCCCAAAAATATACCATACCTTCCTCAAACCTACATTACAAGCCGGGAAAAGTCCTTCAATGATCCTTCACCAACTATCAAAAAAATTAGGAAGAGAGAATATGGGCTAGCCTATGGTATTTTGTATACACGGGTCGATACTATTTTGTGAGCGAGAGCGTTTTTGGTAATATCCCTGAATAATTTTATTCATCTAAATTGAGTGAATTGGATTTATTTGATAATGACAACACAATGGATATATTGTTAGGTTGCTAGACTATTCGGTAAAATGTGATTTATATATGCATAGTTGTTTGTTACTAATGTAATGCCATCATCAGATTCTTTTTTGTCATTCCATGTACTAAATTTATATAAACAATTGGGATCGTGTTAAGTAAAACTAGGAGGGGGTATAAAATGTTGAGAATTGAAATAAAAAGTGTCTACCATAGGTATATTAGGATCTTACTATTTAAGCATCATTTTTATGGGTAGTAGTTTTGGTTTTTGTTTTGCCTAAGGAAACACTACTTTCTAAGTTGAGGGAGTTGATACGTCGTGGAAACATGGCATTTTTTATGCTAAGAACAAAGAATTTATGCTTGTACTTAGGTCATTTTAGCAAACATGATGTGCTTTGGCGCTTATTGCAGGTGAAACAGGTCAATAATAGTGTAGGGATTAGATGTGAAAAAAAGACATAAAGAAGACAAAATTGTAGATGATAGAGTCACCTTACCAGTCGTCAACACATCATGTGGCTTGTAGGTTAACTTGTATGCATAACAGTTACAAAATCCAAAAAGAAAAACCAAGTGATGATTATATATTGCTGGAGCATACAAATCATAAGATGAGGATATGAGTATGATGAAGTAGTCATCAAGAGAACAAAAACTAAAGTAAAATATATAGTTTAAATCTCGAAAGAAGACTAGTTGAAAGCGTGAGTATGACTCGTATGGGCAAATCCTAAGCTAACTAGTGTTCAAAGTACTAAAGGAAGAAGTGTCAGGTGGTAACGAGTGAAGGCTATGAGCCATATGGTCAAGGTATGATTCATGGGCATGAGTCATAAAGATAACAGAATTATGAAGCCCTAGAAGATTAGACACTGGAGAACGTATGAGAGGCATTGTATGACTCGTAAGAAGACCTTACAAGTAGACGAGTGAGTCATACCTTATGCCTACATTACTCTTCCTATTCTGCTTTAATTAGGATTTCTGAGTATTTTGAGATACTTTAAATAGCATAAGGCTTATCTTTTACTATGCTACACTCTTAGACGTTCCTTAACATTATTTTACATATGTTTACAATACTCTACATTATTCTTTAGATTGTAGGGTTATTATTCAATTGAAGACTTCAGATTTTATCCTTCTTATTCTTATGCAATTAATTACATGAATTCTTTATTGATTATCAAGGATTATTGCATGAACGTGATCGAAAAATTTCCCCGACCAAGGTTCTATGAACCCTGGTGGATTAGCTATGTAAAGTAAGTGGGAGATTTATCTATTTTGACGTAACTTCATGTATCTTAATCTTCTTCATATTAATTGACCTCAGAGATACTACAGAAGCTTGGGATTGCCTATTATCGATAATGTCCTAACAGGAATTTGAGATTAGGAAAAATAGATTAAGAATGTAATTTGAGATTCACGTCCATCATATTATCCCATCATCTCATCTAATCAACTTGTGACTCAAAAGGAAAAATTTTAACTAAATTCATAGACAGGGAGAAATAATGCGACTCCTTAATAATCACAAGGCAAAGGGTAAGATTTATTAACACGTTCACAAGACGATTGATGATACATATCTTGTTTACTTTACATATAAAATAACAAAATAGGTGGGTTGAACACGAGAAATTTACAGAGTTGAGAAGCCAGGGGGAGCACAATCCCAGTATTTGTCTTCAATTATTTAAAAACTCAAATCATTCAAGTTCAATTACTATTTAAAATTGATTTTAAATCCCCCCATTTACATGCCGCACTGCTCGTGGATTTCAGCAAGTTAAGAAATTGTTCTACATTTTCCTAGTGGGATCAACCCTAACCAAGTTGGGTAACTATATTTGGAATCAAACGTAGCATACTTCTTTGGAGGTTAATTTTAGGCGACATCAGTTTCAAATTTTAAAGAAGTAGGATGTTTAATTTGGGATTGTCTAATTTGAATCTCTGAAGTTTTGTCTGCTTCAAAATTTTTTTATGGGTTTTAGGAAGTAGTAATGTTGTCCATTTTATTTGGAAAGATAGAGAAAAGCTGGCTTAGTTTTTAGTTCAGAGAAAATTTGTAGATTTGGGAAGTTTATTTGGACTAGTTGGAGAATGGAGACAAGAAGGTTTGAGTTAGCAATTTTAAGCAATGACCGATATCCTTAAAAGAGGTTCCTTTAGATTTGACATATCTAGACCTAAGAAGTGTGACTCATTATTTTTTAAATAAAGTGACTCTTTCGAGGAGAAAACATATATGGCTTTTTCAGACAACATTTAATGATTATTTTAAGCTTCTTGTATAGGTATTAACTTAAGTGATAGGACAAGGTCCCTTGCCCTTTTTACATATTTTAGTACTTTTGTTGGTTTTAATTGTTCTCCTCTTAAGTTGTTTGCATGAGTGTATACTTGTAAAGGTTTGAGACTATGTTAGATTAACAAGCAGTTATTCTACCAAGGATAATTTCATCCTTAGCATAGCCAATTCTTGGAGTTACATTGATTCCCATGTCAGGTGAGGTTTGCTTGATCAATCCATGATCTTCCCTTTTGCTGAAACTTCCTATTTTAAGATGAGCCTTCTAAGGACCAGTTCCCTCGAATTCAACTATTTCAAAATATGACATCTTCACCTTGGAGTGACTTGAGATAGAAAAAACACAGTCAGATCTTCTAAGAATGCTTCAAAAACCAAATTTCTATAAATATTCCTGACTCCAATTCCCTTTTCCCAACTTGGACCCATGATCACTTGCTTGATTTTGGAACCCACTTGGGTTTGAGTTTCCAGTAAGAAAACAATTGTGTGGCCAAAATCTTTTTGGTCGATCTAGGTAGAGAGTCCTTTTTCATCATATTCAAGTGCCTAAATCCATTTTGCTGTGTTTTCTTATGTTGAACATATCTAAATTCGCTCATTTCTTCACTTTTTGGGCTTTGACAATTCCCTTTAGAGTGCCTATTTTTTCCATAATGATTTTCAATAGATTTTGGAGCCTTTTCTCTAGCACCATTGACAGTCTTTCCTTGCCACCTAGTAGGTTGGAATTTTCCTTGATAGCCCAGTCCTTTGACAATATTAGCACCCTGACTAATCAGATTAGAAGAAATGTGTGAAGAAGTATTCCATTTAAGATATTTATAAAACTCTTCTCTTAAGCTGACCATGTCGCTTTCTAATTCTTCATTCTTGTAAAGTGCAGTCATAAGGTATTTTGGGGAATCCCTTAATCTTTCCTCAAGATCAACTTGAAGATATGAGGCTTCTTTCTTCCTTTTTCCATCTTCATCATTTATTTTCTTCTAATTACTCATCAGACTCAGATATTAATATTTCATTTTTATGAGCAATACTTCAGTTTCAAAGATTTGGAGAGTTAAGGCAACAAACTTGTGCTCTTGATTCTCTATTTTTATTCTAAGGAATTCTTCTCAGTAGTTTATTCATATACGGAGTATCTCAATGCACTTGCAACCCCTTTTATCTCCTACAAAAGTGATTATCTAGGTCTTCTTTAAAGTTGTAAAAAGTTACCTCTTTTTCTTTTTCATCTTTCAAGTTTACCATTAATGCAAACAAGGAATCATATATAACTGAATTGTCTTCCACTGCCAGCATAGAGACATCTTAAGTCTTCTTATTTCATCTGAGTCACTGGAAAAGTTTCCCCATGCTGCCAATATTTTTTTAATTACACAGCTAGCAGCAACCTTCATTCTTGACTTCTCAAGATTTTGTTCCTTCTCTTACATTGGGTAATTCCATATGAATTCTTCATAGCCACGATTTTTTGACAGCCCTCAATCCTACCATTTCTTTTGCTAAGCTGACCATCCTTTTTATTGGTCTAATAGTTCTTGTTGCGAGAAATGCAAAATCAGTGTTTTCTTCACTTGAGTCAGACTCCAAAGCCTTCAAGGTCAGGAGTGTCTCTTTGTCTACTTCCTTTCTTTCCACCTGTAGTTCAATTATAGTAGCCATGATTATCAGAACACTCTATTTGTAAACCTTTTAGAGTGACCCTGGATCTAATACCAATTATTGGAACCCTTGGGGGTTGCACCATATAGTGAGGGACTAGGTCCCTCAAAGTAAAACACAAGCGATAGAATAGTTAAACAACTATGAGGTGCTGGAAAAACAAAGACAGTTCAAGAAAATAAGAACAAAGGATTTTTACATGGAAACCCAGAAAGGGAAAAACCATCGCTTGCCCTCACTAGAACCAATGAAATCCATTGTAATCAACCTCCTAATTACAATCTAGATTTTAGCCTACCTTTAGGTTCCTTTTGATTATAGAAGCTCTACTATAAGATCATATTGGTAACTTTACCAAGGACCTTCTCTACTGATTAGATCTAATCAGCATCAAACATAGGTAACTCTACCTAAGCACTCAAAAAGGAAGAAACTACTCTCATGACATGAGTAATTCGATTATAGATCAGTACTCACTCAAGAATAATTTTCAATTTAAGCTCTCATAAATAGATAAGATCTTGAGTGGTGTTGAAATAGGTTTATTGTTGCCTTTCTTCGCTCATTGCAATTGTTAAAAACCAACTAATGAAGAGATATCTCTTTCCTTTTATAGATGATTGATGATAAGGGCTTAAAGGTCATTAGACCAGTTGTCCTAATCAATACAAAATAGCACCTGAAAGTATGTTACACAAGATGACAAAACTGTGCAGACAATGTGTGCCAGTTGTACTATATCTTGCACATCCGGGGACTTAGTCCTTTACAGTTAGGTGCTCATCATCAAAACTATATATAGTAGAGACCCATCTTTGGTAGTGTCCATAAATATTATTGGATTGAAAGATAGTTTATCCAATAAGGATATTCTAGTTGAGATCCTTGATCGACAAGTTCAAATCGTAAGGAATAAGGAAGTCACATTAGTAAATTTTCTTTGTAGGAATTATTCAGTTGAGAGAGCGACATAGGATGTAGAGGCAGAAATGATGAGTTAATATCCTCAACTATTTTCCCCTAGCACACAGCCAACTTGAGGTATGAATTCTATTCACCTTTAATCTCCTAACCAATACTCTTGCTCATATCAGACTAACCAATGAAGTTCAAGTGTTACAAGTCATACGAGTTGTAAGTTTGTTATTAGGTTAATAGTTTTACTTTCAAGGAAAGTTAAGCTCCATACCTCATCCTAACAAACCTATAAGATAGATTTTCCCCATACAAACGTTCATTTGAGCTTTAATGGTTCCAAAGGGGAGATAATATTGGATCCCAAAATTTCAATGATTTTATTTTGATAGATATCATATATTTAATTGCGATTCTAAGTTGAATAATGAAAAGGAATTTTAATGGGTCCTTTAGGAAGTGTTTCAAATTTTTTGGAATGAATTTTGGGGTATTTCAAGACATAAAAATAATAAGGGTCCACAATTAGGGCATTCTATGGAGGCATGGCACACCCTAACGTGAAACCTAGTGGAATGGCATGATAAGAGGTACACACTAGTTGGTTGCTGCGATAAGGGAATTTTACACCCTTAGTGTGGCGCGATAAGGGCATGACATACCCAAGGGTGTAGCGATGCCAAATTTTAGTTTTCTCTTTAGTTTTTCATGGGCTTCTTGGCATTTTACCTCAAAATCACTCTTAAAACAAATACAAAGCCAATTTCTCTACCCTCATAAATCAGAAGATATAATTCATCTCCACCCAAGTTCTCAAAAACACTAAATTAGTGTTCTTCTAAAAAGTTGAAGCTTCCTTTAAAGAAAATTCATCAAGTCAGGTATGTGGGGTTTGATCAAGGATTATCTTCTGTCCTTATACCTAAAATTTCAATATTTACAAGAACATAAGGATTTTAAATGGCTAGAGTTTATACTCATTTACATTTTTTTAAAATTAAGATATTCCCAGGTGATTAAAAGTTTATTTAGTATGAGAATTAATATTTACTCATGTTTTAGTTACATGGTTGATGTTATATGATGAGTTGTAGTATTTTGACTTAAAGTTTCATGAGTTAGTAGATGTATATGACTTTCAGCATGATTCAATATGTTTACAAGTACAGGAATGTGATTTTAGCATGATTCTGTCACTTTATAAGAAGATAGATTTACTACTTTAGATTATAGATTCTTTTAGTATGATTTATGACACGACCCGAACCGAGCACTATTCATAACAGGCATCCTATGTCTAACTAGGATTGGAGACCACCCCTGATACCTAACCCAACGAACCATGCATAAACCTTGAGTTGGATAAATTTCAAACATATAATAAGATAGCATATTTTATACAACTTCTACACTCTGGGATAGATCTTAGACTGTGACCGACCGAAATAAGTCCAACCATCCAAACCCAACAATAACCAATCCAAAACCATAAGCCAATAACCAAAACAATAACCAAGTTCCTGTCCATAACATTATATAAGAGGATGGAAAGATCGTAAATTTAGTCTAATGGTATCAGCCCCAATACCAATACCAATACCAATACTAAGGGTGATACCAATACCGATATCGTCCATTCCAACCCGTAGTAGTCACACAAGTCTCTAACCAAATGAAAAATAGTATATGGTTGGGACATGCCCTTAACCATAGCTAAAACCAATATCCATAAAATAAAATAAGTATGTAAAGACATCTACGAAATAAAATGTAGCCTTCAAAAATATGGAACCTTACTATTTCAATCCAATTGCTAATCCTAAATCTGATCACTATGTTGGAGGAGTATAATGGACGATTCCTGCATCGCGTGGTGATATAACCACACGAAGATGGGTTAATGGGTGAATTCTAGCATGAACTCAGGATAAGTATAAAATAATGTCATCCACTAAAACCAAGTAAACCAACCATATGCATACAAATCATACACACACATATATATATAACCATGCCAAGAAAGGGAATCGAGTTTACCATACCTTTAAAACTATAAAACTGGGTATGTGCAATATAACTATCTTAGAACTACCCACAGGCTATATGGGTACAGTTAACCCTGGAACGGGCATCGATACTTGTAGTTGCACGAACTGAAGATACCATAATACTAAGGGATTCCCAAGTACCCTTCGCTCTCATGATAAATATTTATAGTGTACTTAGAGGATTCACATGTACCTCATAGTATCATATATGGTCTCTATGATAAACCCTCATATCAGAAAATATGAATTTCCAGTGTTTGTATATTATACTTGTACCTTCACGATTAGTTATCACACGTTGCCATTATTGCCCAATTAAAACTATTACAATCTAACAAAGCCAGTATTCCATTATTATTTACCAAGTTTATAAGTGTTGGTATTATCATACCGACTATAGCTTACAACCAATGTCCTTAGACAACCTTTTTATGTAGAGTGATTGCCATGTACCCATACTTTACCTTATCACGTTAACCTGGGGGAATCCTATGTACCCCTCAAATATTTCATTATTATGTTTGGTTGGGGGAATCCCATGTACCCCACAAATTTTTCATTAGTATGTTTACTTGGGGGATTCCCTTGTACCCACAAGAAAGTTTAATTGACCATAATAATTCCAAACCATTCAAACCATTTATGTCATTTAGAGTTTTATTAGCAAACCATATCGTACAGTAGTTCCATTAAAATCTCAATAATATTGCAAAAGCATTATTTTAAAGGCTTTTTATCAAACTTGTTAGGGGCGTAGTATTTCTAAAACAAATTCCAATTACTAATTAGCGATTCCCATGCAACCAATTGTCCAAACCACCATTAAAGCATGTAAAAATAGAATTAAGACATGGGAAAATCATAACCAAGAACTTAATTCCAAAACCCCATCATATATTTGAAAACACAAAACTATACAAAAATTATGCCATGAAAACATTGTTGAAAACATGCATTTAGTTGGAACTCATAATGAGGGAGGAGTACATGCCTTTGATTAAGAGAAATCACCCAAACAAGCCCCAAAATACTCCACTTGATGAAATCCTAACCTTTCTTTACCCAAGAACCTTTGAGTGAATTAGAAAGAGTTTTTACATGTTAAGATTAGAATAATAGGGTAAATGATGTCCTAATAGTTATATTAGTCGTGGGGCCTTAAGAGGTTAATTGGGAAAATATCCAGATTACCCCTAACTTAAATTGGTTAAAAGTATTGTTAGATGGTACGAATCTCCCATACCAGTCATTTCCTTCGATACGAGTGGTACCCACCACTCGTACCTTAAGTCTTCTTCTTGGACCCAACACTATCCACTATATAACTTACACAACACAACCCATACCCAACCATGCAATCAGTACCCATAAACTATATCCATGGGAGAATAGAATCAAAGAAGGTTTGATTACTATATTCTATACGAGTTAGTGGTACAACTCAAACCCTATCTTACGGCTCATGGTGAGCCACTCATTCTCAGATCCAACTTAAGTTACTAAGTCTCAGATTAAGTGATGGAAAAAACTTAAACCATACGGCCCATGACCAACCATAAAACTCCTACCAACCAAGTCGTACGCATTCGAGTAACTAATACAACCCACCAACCAACCATCACTGGTTAGCATATGACTAAGGCATACCACTCGTACCCCATCATACAATTTGTATGTATCCTAGAATCTAGAAATCCAAGAAATTTTTAAGGGTCAAAATCCAGGGTGTTTTAGTCTCCTCCATTTGGATCATTCATCCCTGAATGATGGAAAAGGTAGGTTAAACATAAGCATGATTCATTTGCATTGTCAAATATCATTCCAACTTTTAAAAAATTTAGAAAACAATGATGTGACCAAGAAAACATACTTTCTATATGAATATCTGGAGTAGAAAACAAATGCGGATATTTGGACTTCATGTCCGCTTCCGCTTCCCATATAGCCTCTTCAACCTTGTGGTTCCGCCAAGAACCTTAATCGAGGCTACATCCTTGGTATATAATAGATGAATTTACCAATCCAATATCTTAACTAGGACCTCTTTATACGATAGAGAATTTGAGATACACAATCCTTCCAAAGGAACTACTGAAGAAGGATCACCAAGACACTTTCCCAATATAGAGACATGAAATACCTGATGAATGGAGCTTAAACAAGAAGGCAACTCCAATTAATACGCAACATTACCAACCCTTCACAAAACCACATAAGGACCAACATATTAGGGACTGATATTTCCTTTTTTACCAAACTACATCACTCCCTTCATAGGAGATACCTTTAGGAACACCTTGTTCCTAACCTCAAATTCCAAATCTCTACACCTCACATCCTTATAGGACTTTTGGCGACTTTAGGCATCCTTAAGCCTATACCGAATCACCATCACCTTCTACATATCCTAATAAGCTAAATCTGAACCTATCATATCTACCTCGCCAAGTTCAAACCACTCAATCGGATATCTACACCTCCTACCATATAATGCCTCAAAAGGGGCCATACCAATGCTAGAATGATAGCTATTGTTGTAAGCAAACTCTAGCAAAGGAAGATGCTTAGACCAATTTTCACTATAATTAATCATACACGCACGAATTATGTCCAATAATTTTTTAATAGTACTCTCTACTTACTCATCCATCTGCGGATGAAATGTAGTACTGAGACTAACCTTAGTAACCAACCCCTTCTGAAAAGATCGCCAGAAGTTAGATGAAAACTATGTACAATGATAAAAAATAATAGAAATAGGTACCCCATGTAGTTTTACATTCTTATAAAGATACAACCTCACATAGTTCTTGGTCATAAAATTAGTCCACACCGACAAGCAGTGCACAAACTTTTTCATCCTATCCACGATGGCCCAAATTGAATCAAATTAATTCCGAGACTGAGGAAGAATGATAATGAAATCCATGTTGATTACTTCTCATTTAGATTCAGGAAACTCAATTTCCTTATACAACCCTCCAGGCTTCATGTACTCAACTTTGAGTTGTTGGCACACCATGAATTTTGCCAGAAAATCAGCCATATCCCTCTTTATATTACTCCACCAGTACATCTCTTTAAGATCATGAAGCATTTTTATCGAACTAGGATAAATAGCATAGAGCGATGTTTGCATCTTCGCCAAAACCCTTTGTTGCAACCCATCTGCGTCAAGAACACATAACCTCGTTTTGTACCTTAAAGTACCATTACCATTGACTTCAAATGTCATCATCTTTTTCACACCTATATCCCTGTTAATTTTCATTAAAATAGGATTTAGCATTTGTTTCTCCTTGATCTCTGCACAACAGATAACCGAACCACCTTCTGTACGATCTCACCACCATCAATGAAGTCCAAGAGATGAACTCCTAGATTAGTTAAGCACTGAATATCCCTCAGCAATTCACGCTTCTCCTTATCCATATGAGCTAAACTCATCATGGAAAACATACTACGAGCATCAACAACTACGTTAGCTTTACTTGGGTGGTAGTGAAGACTCATATCATATTCCTTGAGAATCTCCAACTATCTTATCTACCTAATATTTAGCTCTTTTTGAGTGAACACATACTGTAGACTTTTATGATCAAAAAAGATATCCACATGAACTCCATATAGATAATTCTGCTAAATTTTTAAAGCAAAAACCACCGGTAAAAGCTCCAAAATCATGGATAGGATAATTCCTCTTAGGTACCTTCAACTGCCTGGAAACATAGTCTATAACCTTCCCATGCTGCATCAAAACACAACCATGTCCCACCAGGAATGATCATAAAAACCACAAACCCCTCATTACCTTTAGGAAATTTGAAAATCAGAGTTGAAGTTATCTTATCCTTCAACATCTCAAAACACCCCTGACAAGCATGCGACCAAGAAAACCTTATCTTCTTCTGAGTTAACTTAGTCAAGGGGCATCTATCATTGAGAAACCTTCAATGAACCATATATAATACCTAGCCAAACCAAGGATAATATGAATGTTTATTGAAGTCATGGGTCTAGGCCACTTTTTAACCACAACTACCGTTTGTTGATCCACCATGATTGCCTTAATAGATATAATATGTAACCCCCTAAAATCTTATCTCGAGACTTTACACGATGCTAAAGCCTACAAGTAGCCTTAAGCTAACCCTGTCTGCATACTAATGAGCCTGAATCATATAATAATGGAAATATAGACATAAAAGTCATGCTAGAATGCGGAAATTATTTGTAATATCTGAGAATAATTTTGAACATAACATCTGAAACATCAAAATTGAATAATTTGCATCAAAACTAGTAGTTTGACAAGACTCTACTACAAACACTAGAGAGTCACTGGGTTAAAGCCCCAGCTAACTCGAGCTGTCCGAAAGGAAGAGCTAAAACTCCTAAACTGATAAACTGCAAAATGAATAAGTCCCCGAACTATGAGAACTCACCAACTGTGGGATGTAGATGGAGATTCTCAAACTACTCACGCTGTTGACATTGAGCACCCATACCTACATTATGAGATAATATTTCACATAGACGTATATGTGCATCAGTACTTTGGGGATGTACTGAGTATATACGGGTGATATGAATGAGTAAAACATCATCTCATAATAATTATTTGTAAAACAATACATGCTAAATGTAAATGACTCACATGAGCTGGAATATCTCATATATTAAAATGTGTAGCAATAAGAAGCAAAACATACTTTATAAATCTTGTGAGCTATAACATTTAGTTTTAAAAGCTGTAATAAATCAATATATTTAAATCATACTTTCAAAGAGTAAAAGAGCTCACTCTAAATCTAAATCTGAAAACTAAAATCTGAAGCCATTATTTTTCTGTAAAGTATATTCTTAATAAAATTGTGAGCCTTTACACTTTCTTTTCTAAAAGCATTTTTTTTCATTCTTCTACTTTGATTAGCAAGGTTTAAAACATATATTTTAATCTACTGGGAGGTTCTCTTAACTGACATAAACCATGTGAGCTAACATAGAGTCTAACGTCTTATCCTTCAAAGGAAGAAACCTCACGTTGGGGAGAGATATCATACTCTTTCCATGGAGTATAACATGAGATAAGTGATCACATCAGTAACTATCATCCACATAACAGTACGAATAATCAGATAATCTGTACCTACGTTGGGTACGTAGTTCTGTAGAAGTAGGATGCACTAAACCCACACTTCCCGCTCAGTGCTAAATACTACTCCCTTTTTATTTTCTACACCTATTCTGTTGGAAATCTACTTTAAATCTAGCATAAGGGTTTATCTAAAACCTATTATGCATTAATCTGATAAAATTTGTAATAATCTAAAACGTGGATTCCAAAACCAATCTGAGGATCAGATGATCAAAAACTTTATAGTAAATCTAGTATAATCATCTCATAAAGTGCTTAAAGTATCATTTTTCTCAAAATCTCAACATATAAACTTAGTTCTTAAAACCCATGTATCAAACTCATGTCAAATATCACAATAATCATGCTTGATAATGAAAACAATGATAATTCATCTCAAAATCTGGAAATTACTACAATAAGCATGAAAATATGAAAATAAACATGCATTTCAATTATAATTCACTTGAAATATCATAATCTTGTAAATGGAAACATTGGGTATGAACCCTAATTTCAAATTCATAGGAAATCATATAAAATTATAAAACCTTGAAATTTAAACAAGTTTTGGGCACAAGAATGTAAGAAGATCCCTGTTCATAAATAACTTGCTTGGAATTTTGGATACTTATTGATTTCTTGATTATGGGTTCTTGAATACCTAGCTTCGGATCCCTCAATTTTAAGCTTCCTTGGAGATTCTTTGTTTTGAGAAAGAATATATGAAATAAGCATAAATTGCCTTAAGATATGTTAAATATTGTGTTTTGGACAGATTGGGGTTGGAGATTTACCAAAATACCCCTTTTAAACATTATAATGAAACTAGAAAATGTATATTTTCCTCATTTGGGTGGCCATCGCGATGCACCACTGTCGCGGTGGCTTAATAGAAATCGACAAATGGATAATGGGAAGAGTCCACGTTGCGGAGACATCCTGGTACCCCTTTGGAATACCATTTTGGCACATGGCGCGATGCGCCATTATCACGCTGGACCTCTAGAAATTGACTAACGGAAAATTGACCCTCTCCACGATGCGCCAATATTGTGGAGGGATACTGGAATGGGACAATTGGGATTTGACACTGCTCCACAGTGCTCTAAGATTCTAAATAAAGGTGTTTTATGATTGGGACTTAAAATATCCATAACTTCTTACTCGATTATCGAATTTATGCGAATCTTATATTGTTGGAAAGTTAATTCGATTTCCTACAAAATACACACTCTAAATCTATGGGATTCCACACAAAATAAATAGTAATTGTTTTGAAAGCTATCCTTTAACACTCTAGCGATGAATTTAAGCTAGAAAAAATAATGGGGTATTACAATATCTCCTACTTGGAAATTTTTGTCCTCGAATATGGCTAGATAAGATGAAAATTCTAAGGAATCTAAGATTATAAGGTAGCATGCACAACTGAAAAAAATGGAGTTTGAATCTAAATCATTCTGAAATTCTACCTAATCTATGAGTGCATGATCTTACATGAGGACAACTATATAGCTGAATGTATGGTTAGAAAAGAACTAAATTAAGGAAAATTATTACCTTCGGCCACATATGAGTTTGAGGAGAAAAGGTGAGGGTACTTGGCTCACATATCTGCTTCTGCTTCTGAAGTGGCGCCCTCAACAAACTGATTCCACCAAAGAACTTTAACCAAGGGAACTTTTTTGTTCCTTAGTCTACGGATTTGATAATCTAATACCTCAACTGGAATCTCTTCGTAAGAAAGACTATAATGACATTTGTGCTTTCTAAGGGAACTACTACAGTAGAGTCACTAATACTCTTCTTAAGCATAGAGATGTGAAACACAGTGTGAACGGCTGACAAATCGACGAGAAAATCAAGCTCATAAGCCACTTTCCCAACACTACTCACAATTCTGAAAGGGCCAACATATTGGGGACTAAGCTTCCCCTTCTTGCCAAATCTCTTCACCCCTCTCATGGGTGAAATCTTCAGATACACTAAATCACTAGCGTCAAACTCAAGGTCCCTTTTTCTCACATCCGCGTAGGATTTCTAACGTCTCTGTGCTATTTTTAATCTTTCCCTAATCAACTTAAATTTCTCCATAGCTTCATACACTACATCGGGCCCAAGCAAAGTGGCCTTACCCACCTCAAACCAACCTATGGGTGATCTATATTTCTTCGTATAAAGATCCTCAAACGAAGAAATCTGAATGCTATCATGATAACTATTATTTTAAGCAAACTCAATCAATGGAAAATGCTCATCCCAATTACCCTTGAAATCAATAGCACATGCCTTCAACATATCTTCTAGAGTTTTGAAGGTTCTCCCTACTTGACCATCTGTCAGAGGGTGGAAAGCTGCACTAAGATGGACTTGGGTACCAAGACCCTTTTGAAAAACTCTCCATATCTGGGAAGTAAAATGAGTGCCCCTATCTAAAATGACAGACAAGGGAACTCCATGCAATTTGACAAACTCTCGATATACAACTTAGAGTAATCCTTAGATGTATAAGATGTATAAACTAGCAAAAAATGCACTAACTTAGTCAATCTGTCTATAATAACCCAAATTGAATCATGATGACAATGCAAATAGGGGAAACCTATCAAAAAACCTATATTCACCTCTTCCCACTTCTAAGTGGGGATACCAAACTCTTGCAATGTACCACTAGGTCTTTTGTTCTCTACCTTAACCTGTTGATAAGTTGCACACTTGGCTACAAACTCTGCTATATCTCTCTTCGTACCACTCCCTCAATAGATTTCCAACAAGTCGCGGTACATCTTGGTAGCACCTGCATGAATAGAATAACGCACACCATACGCTTTCTCTATAACCCGCTATCTCAAATCATTAACAAAAGGCATGCATAATCTACTTAGGTATCTCAATACACCATCTCCACCTTGGGAGAAAACCTCTACCTTTTGGTATTTAACTGACTCTTTCAGTTTAACCAAACTAGGATCCTTATCTTTCTTTTCTTTCACTTCTGAAACTAGGGAAGATTAGGAACTACTTTGAACAAAAAAATTTCCTTCAGCGAAATCAACTAATCAAAAACCTAATCTGGCTAATTGATGCACTTCTTGAACTAACTCTTTTTTATCATTCTCCACATGAGCAACACTGCCCATAGACAACCTACTAAGAGCGTCTGCCACTACATTTTCCTTGCCCGTATGATACAACACACTCATGTCATAATCTTTTAACGACTCCAGCTACCTTTTTCTGATGAAGATTCAACTCCCTCTGAGTAAACATATATTGCAAACTTTTGTGGTTTGTGAACACATCAACATGCACACCATAGAGATAATGTCTCCAGATTTTCAAAGAAAACACCATCACAGCTAATTTAAGATCATGGGTTGGGAGATTCTTTTCATGAGGCTTCAACTGTCTAGAGGCATAGGCTATGACCTTACCTCTCTGTATCAACACATAACCCAAACCAACTCTAGAGACATCACAATAAACAACAAAGTCGTCTGTACCATCAAATAATGCTAGAACTGGGGCTGAAGTGAGTCGAGTCTTCAACTCCTGAAAACTCTTCTCGTAGGAATCTGACCATAGGAACTTCACTCTCTTTTGGGTCAATCTAGACATAGGAGATGCAATAGAAGATAAACCTTCAACAAAATGATGGTAATAACCAGCTAGACCCAAAAAACTCCTAATATTTGGTAGAGAGATAGGTCTAGGTCAATACTTTACGGCTTCTATCTTTTAGGGATCAACTTTAATTCCAATAGCAAAGACAATTTGACCGAGAAAGGGCACTGGTCTTAGCCAAAATTAACATTTTCTTAATTTGGTAAATAATTAATGGTCTCTAAGAGTTTGCAAGAAAATTTTAAGATGATCTACATTGTCTTCCTCACTATGGGAGTATACAAGGATATCATCTATGAATACTACGACAAACGTGTCTAGATACTGTTTGAACACTGGAGTCATAAGTTCTATGAAAGTTGTTAGGGCATTGGTTATCCCAAAGGACATTACTAGAAACTTAAAATGACCATAACGAGTTCTAAAGGATATCTTTGGAATATGAGATTCCCTTACTTTAAGATGATAATACCTGGATCTAAGTTCTATCTTTGAGAAATAACTTGCACCTTGGAGTTGATCAAATAAGTCATCAATTCTCTGTAGGGGATATTTGTTCTTAACTCTAACCTTATTCAGATGACAATAGTCAATGCACATTCGCAAAGAACCATCTTTATTTCATATGAATAAGATGGGACCGCCCCTTGGAGAAATACTAGGACTTATGAAACATTTATCTAAAAGATCTTTGAGTTGCTTCTTCAACTTCTTAAGCTCTGTAGGAGCCATACGATTAGGAGGGATAGAAATGGGTTGATTATCGGGAAAAAGATCAATACCAAATTCTATTTCCCTATTGGGAGGTACTCCTGGGAGATCTTCTCGAAAGATATCAGGAAACTCATTAACCACTCAGACGGACTAAAGTATTGGAGTCTCAAACTTTGTCTCTCTGACTTGAACTAGATGATAAATGCAACCTTTAGGTATCAACTATCTGGCCTTAAGGTAAGATATGAAATGACTCTTTGGAGACACTGAATTACCTGACCTCTCAAAGACTGGCTCATCTGGGAACTATAATTTCACCACACGGGTGCGACAGTCTATAGAAGTATAAAAAGAATGGAGCCAATCCATACCAAGGATAAGATCAAAGTCAACCATATCTAATTTTATTAAGTCTGCTAACATGACTTTATAGAGTTCAGTGATAGGACACTTCTTATAGGAAACATTTTATAAATTCATTTGGTAACAACTGACTCACCTACTGGAGTAGAAACTAAGAAAGGCTCGGGGATTTTTTTAGAACTTATCTCAAAATTTACTGCAACTAATGGTGTCACATAAGATAAACTTAACCCAAGGTATAATAAACACATAAAAATCAAGATGAAAAACACAAAGCATACCTGTAACCAGATCTAATGTGCTCCTGGTGGGATGGTCAAGCATAGAACCAATTCTGGTGCTGACCTCCGCCTGCACTGGATGATGCGCCCTGAGAAGGAGTTGGGTGACCTAGAGGAGCTAGTTCACTAGTAGCCTTAGTCTGGGGACGAACATGTTTATTTTCCCACTTAGCATACAGACAATATCTTCTATTGTGACCCAACTTACCGCATCTAAAACAACCTTTTTGACCAGCCAAACACCCACCAAGATGCCTCTTACCATACTTAGTACACGTAGGATACTTGGGCCTACCATACACACTACTCGAGGATCTCGACATAGAAGACTTACTCTACTGTTCTTGCCTATTTCTAGGAGTAAGAGCAGTTCCTGAAAAAGGTGCAGGCAAAGATGAATGATTTTGAAACTTTGAATGACTTCCTCCTTGAGACTTATTCTAGCCATGATCAAACTGCCCTATTCTAGCCCTCTTATTCAATATCTTTCTTTTCTTCCCTTTTTATGCCTCAATCTACTGAACGTGTATTATAAATTTAGGAAGATCCATGACTCTAATGAGCATAGAAGTCCTATATTCCTTAACTACCAACCCAAACACAACTGTCACTAACTTACTCATGCTTGACCTAGGGTCAGCCATCTGATCAGGGGCATACTTAGACAACTGATTGAACTTGAGGCAATACTCCTTCAGTGTCATCGAGCCCTGCCTTAGGTTTATGAACTCTTCTATCCTGGCTTCCCTCATCTCACATGGGAAGAACTTGTCTAAGAATCCATCCTGAAATATCTACCAAGTCATGGGAGATGCATTCTCCCCTCTACTCTTCTTCTACATCACTACCTAGTCATATGCAACATCCTTTAGCCTATAGGATGCCAATTTTACACTCTCTTCTTCAGAAGCATACATAATTTGGGTTATATTTTTTACCTCATCAAGATACAACTATTCATCCTCACCTGCCTTCAACCCAAAGAATAATGGCTGGTTCATTCTTATAAAATTTAAGATTCTGGCAACGGCTAAGTCCTCATCTTGCTGAACTGGGGTTGGAGCCTGACGATTACCCTGAACATAAGCTATCACAGTTTGGACTAGCGCCTTAAAGACAGCCTAAAACTCTGAATGTGACACATTCTTATGCAAAATATTTGCAGGCTGAGGTAGTTGGTTATTGTTTCTGTGGGCATTAGCTCAATGAGGAGGCATTTTCAACTATCATATCAAAGCACAAGATAAAAGCAAATAGAAATACTATAAGCACAATAGATCATGAAAGAGAGAGATGATTTCCAAAAAATGCTTAGTAGCCTCTTGCTCATAAATATGGCGCGCTTCACACCGATGATCAAAACTCTATGTAATGCGGCTTGTTTGATTCCCTTGGAGTCTCTAAACCTTAGGCTCTGATACCAAGTTTGTAATGCACCAAAATCTGATCTCGAGACATCACACGGTACTCAGGACTATGAGTAGCCTTTAGCTAACCCTGTCTGTATACTACTAACCCTGAATCTTATAATAATGGAAATATAGACATAAAAGTCATTCTAGAATATAGAAACAATTTGTAATATCTATGAATAATTCTTAATATAACATCTAAAAAATCAAAACTGAATAATCTGCATCGAAACTAGTAGTCTGACAAGCCTCTAAAACTTAGTGTTATTGGGACAAACCCCCAGCTAACTCGAGTTGTCTGAAAGGAAGTGCTAAAACTCTTAAACTGAGAAAATGGAAAATATGAAATGAATAAGTACCTGAACTATGAGGACTCCCCAACTATCGGATCTAGATAGAGAAGCTCAAACTACTTACATTGCTGCAACTAAACACCCATACCTACATTATGAGACAATATAACACATAAACGTATATATGGATTAGTACTTTGAGGATGTACTGAGTATATAAGGGTGATATGCATAAGTAAAACATCATCTCATAATCATCATTTATACAACAATGCATGCTAAATGTAAATGACTCACATAAGTTGGAATAGCTAAAATACTGAAATGTGTAGAAATAAGAAGCAAAACATACTTTATAAATCTTGTGAGCTATAACATTTAGTTCTAAAAGCTCTACTAAATCTCTGTCGTTAAATTATATTGTCCAAGTATAAAAAATCTCACGCTAAATCTAAAATCTGAAAGCTAAAATCTGAAGCCATTATCTTTCTGTAAAGCATATTCTGAATTAAACTGTGAGCCTTTACACTTAGTTTTCTAAAAGTATTTTTTCCATTCTTCTACTTTGATTAGAAATGTTTGAAATATATGTTTTAGTCTTTCGGTAGGTTCTCTTAACCGACATAAATCATGTGAGCTAACATAGAGTCTAACGTCTCATCCTCTTAAGGAAGAAACCTTACGTTGGGGAGAGGAGTCATACTTTTGCCGGGGATTATAACCTGAGCTAAGTGATTAAATCTATAACTATCATCCACATAGAAGTGGAAATAATCTGATAATCTGTACATACGTTGGCAAAATAGTTCTATGGAAGTAGGATGCACTAAACCCACATTTCCCGCTCAAGCTAAATATTACTCCCTTTTTATTTGCTATGCTCATTCAATTGGAAATCAACTTTAAAACTAGAATAAGGGTTTATCTAAAACCAATTCCGCATTAATCTGATAAAATCTATAATAATATGAAAAGTGGATTCCAAAACTAATATGAGGATCAAAAGATTAAAAATTTTATTGTAAATTTGGTATTATCAGCTCATAAGGTAATTGAAGCATTATTTTTCTTAAAATCTCAACATATAAACTTAACGCTTAAAACCCACGTATCAAACTCATGTAAAATATCATAATAATCATGCTTGATAATGAAAACATTGATAATTCATCTCAAAATTTGGAAATTTCTACAACAGGCATGAATATACGAAAATAAACATGTAATTTGGCTTATAATTCACTTGAAATCACATAATCTTGTAAATGGCAACATTGGGTATGAACCCTAATTTCAAATTCATGAAAAATCATATAAAATCATATAACTTTGAAATTTAAACAAGTTTTGGGCACAAAGGTGAAAGAAGATCCTTGTTCATAAACCCCATATACCTTGTTGGATGATTAGATGAAGAAACCTTGAATTTTGGATTACTATTGAGTTCTTGATGATGGGTTCTTGATTACCTTTCCTTTGGATCCCTCAATTTTAAGATTCCTTGGAGAACCTATGAAGAATTTAGATTTCTTTGAGAAGGAGCTTTGATGGTCTAGGATTTTATTTTGATAAAGAATGGATGAAATAACCATAAAATGCCATAGGATATGTTAAATCTTATGTTTTGGACAGTTTGGGGTTGGAGATTTACAAAAATACCCTCTTTAAACTTTAAAATGAAATTAGAAAACATATATTTCCCTGATCTGGGTGGCCACCGTGATGCGCCACTATCTCAGTGGCTTACTGGAAATCGGGGAATGGAAAATGGGCAGACTTCACAACATGGAGACGTCGTAGTGCCCCTTTGGAATGCCATTTTGGCACATAGAGCGAAGCGCCATTATCGCGCTAGGCCTCTGGAAATTGACAAATAAGAAAATGACCCTCTCCACGATGTGCCAATATCACGAGGGCCACTGGAATGGAACAATTGGGATTTGACACTGCTCTGCGGTACTCTTAGGGTCTTAATGGTCGTGTTTTGTGATTGGGACATAAAATAGCCATAATTTCTTAACCGATTATCGGATTTATGTGAATCTTGTATCGTTGGAAAGCTAATTCAATTTCCTACGAAATAAAAAGTCTAAATATTTGGAATTCCACGCCATATAAATAGCATTTGTTTGGGTAGATATCCCTTAACATTCTAGGGATGAGTTTAAGTTAGGAAAAATCATGGGGTATTGCATAATATGACCAATAAAAGTCACAACATTCAACCAAAACTCACACTTGGAGAATTTGGCATATGACATTTGCTATTTCATGGTCTACAACACCACACGAAGGTGATTAGTATGATCATTTCACTCTTAGAATACATCAAGATCACATAAATGAACACAATGACAAAAAGATCCAGAAAGAACCTGAAAACCCTTTTTATTAAATCCATAAATGTCATTGGGGCATTAGTCAAATCTGATGACATAATCAGGAATCCAAAGTTCCCATACCGACTACAAAAATATGTTATAGGGATATCCGCCTCCTTAATCTTAAGCTGATGATACCCATACCAAAGATCTATCATAGAAAATAATTTGGCACCTTGCAACTGATGAAATAAGTCATCTGTCCTTAAAAGAGGATACTTGTTCTTAACCGTTACCTTATTCAATAGTTGATTGTCAATACATAGCCTAAGGGAACCATTCTTATTTCAAACGAATAACAATGGTGACCCCATGGTGACACACTAGTAAAGATGAAACCCTTATCCAAAAGATTCTTAAGTTGCTCTTTGAGTTCTCTCAACTCAACCTGAGCCATTCTATAAGAAGGAATAGATATTTGATTAGTGTTTAGAACAAAATCAATACCAAAATCAATCTATCTATATGGAGGAACACCAGGAAGTTCATCCAGAAAAACTTTAGCAAACTCATGTACCACAGGAACCAAATGTAAAGAAGGACCTTCTAAGTTAAAAGCTTTAACCCAGACTATATTATAGAGACACCCTTTAGAGATTAATCTCTCAGATCTAGGATAGTAAATAAGCCTCCCCAAGGCTCTAGGGAACCACCCTCCCACTCAATAACTGGTTCATTAGGAAATCTAAAGACAACCTTATGGGTTCGACAATAAAAGGATGCATAAATATAGTGTAACCAATCCATCCCCATAATAACATCAAAATCCATTGTACCAAGTATAAAAAAATACACCATAGTCTGCCTACTACCAATATATACTACACACCCCTTGCAGAAGAGTTGCCTATTAGGGTAGTAATAGAAAAAAGATCTAAAATAACCTCGAGCTCAAAACCAAAATACACACCGACAAATGGGTTCACATAGTAGAGAATGGACCCCAAATTAAACAAATAATACAAGATATGATAAAAGAGTTATAATGTACCAGTAACGACATTAGGCGATGCCTTAAATTCCTATCGAGTAGCAAGAGCATATAATCTATGACGACTTGCACTGGTACCAGAAGAAGAAACTGACATAGAAGTAGCACCTATTGGAGCAGAAGTAGAAGATAAAGAAACCATAGCCTTACTCATTTCCTAAGCACCCTTACCAATTGGATAATTTCTAAACATATGGCTTGGATGGCCATATTTGAAACATCTTCCTCTTACCTCATCATAGAAACCCCTATCCAACCTATAAAAGAACTAATAGGGAGGGCATGATGAGGCTGACTCCGTCCCACTCACTTGATATTGGGCCATATGTGCCTAAAAATTATTGCCACCATACTGACGACTATTACCCGACTACTTTGGGTAAGGGGAACTAGTTGTAGAGAAGGACATAAAACTCAGCCATTTATTTTTTGTAAATTTATCGCCATCTTGACCACCTTGCTATTAAGAACTACCCTGTTCAGATGACCTAAACTTTTTACCCTGCCCTTCCCCAGATTCAACATGTTTCTCTTTTCTTCCTCTACCTGTTGTATATGACCAACCAACCTAGAAATGTCCATATCATTGATCTAACATGTAGTCCTTGATTTCAAGGATCAAATCTCAAGACAGTCCAGAACCTAAATTTCTCATCCAATCCCTCATATTAGACACCAATTTTGGAGAACACCTTGATAGCTGACAAAATCTTAAGGCATATTCCTTGACAAATATTTTCCCTTATCTCAGATTGACAAACTCTTCTGCCTTCGTTTCTCTCAACTTCTTAAGAAAGAAGCGGTCCAGAAAAGTATTGGATAAAGTCTCCTACAAGGTTGACTCCTCAACATCACCTCTCACCCTATCTCACTCCTTGTACCATTGGTACGCCATATCTTTAAACTGGTAAGCAGTAAAATTCATCCCTTCCATAGTTTTGGCCTACATTACCCTAAAAAGATTTCTCTATTTCATCTAAGAAACACTAAGGATCATTCTCCACCTTTACACTTATAAAAGTAGGACGATTTATCTTTATAAGCCATCCAACCCTGGTGGCCTTAGATGATGAAACACCATATTCACCCCGCTCAGCCTGACCAGTAACCAACTGAGTAATAACATGAATCAATTGGTGAAATTCTTTATTCTTCACATCACCATAAAGATCACTAGTATCAACTGGTGGTACTCTAAAAATATTAGGGACTAAAACCCTAGATAGAGTATGGATCCCCTGAGTAGTACTTGTCCCTTCAACATTATCCCCTATTGGTACTGTAGAGTTACCTTGCATCTCAAATCATCGAGGCATTATCTGAAAAGAAAACAAAATAGAATTTGAGATGATTCCAAGACATAGAATCTAGGCTTGAAAAAACAATACCAAGAAATTGAGACATTTCTAAATGCCTTGCAGCCTCTCCCTTATGAGTGTGGTGTGCTGCATACTCATAAAAAGAACTCTACTCGACATAGCATGTGGACTCCTAATTTACCAAGAACCTGAAGCTCTAATACAAACATGACCTGATTCGACCTGGGGCCTTGTCAAAATGGCCATCCCATGTCCAAACAGGATCGGAGACCAACCCGGATACTTTCTGATGACATTTTTGAAGACATCGTCACCCTTAGGAAAAAATTAAAAATTCGACCCTTTTGTTGCGACATTTCATGACGGCTAATCACGAGTCCGATGGCCTGTCACGGATGTCATCATCCATTTTTTTCAGCAATTAAGGGGCATTTTTAAAAGGGTATTTTTGTCTTTTTCCACCCATTTTGACCCTCTCTATATATCCAAGTAAAGAAGAAAAATTCATTCTTCTTCCATTTCATTAAGAATACTAGGGTTTCTCTCTCAAAATCCAATCCAAACTTCGAAGAACATCAAGAATCCAACCATAAATTCCACAAATTGGTTCAAGATTCAAGGTACCCAAGTCAAAAACATCAAGAACCCTAACTCAAGAAGTGGAAAAGGAGTCTATAATAAGTTTCTTCATTCCAATCCATAATCAACGTATGTGGGGTTTGAACAAGAATACTCCTTTCGTTCTTGTGCCTAAAGATTTAATTTCTATAATTGATTTACATGAATTTGCAAAGTGGATTTACACCCAAAATTCTCTATTAATGATTTATGATATTTGAGTTGATTAAGTTTGATATTATTAAATATTTACCATCATATTTCTTAACTTGAGGATTTATGCTATGAGTTGAATATTCTTATTATAAATTGATGATTTTTGAATGAGTTGAGATAAATGTCATGATTAATGCCTTCCATGAAAAGTTGATTATTGAATACATATTTATATTGAACTTGAGAGTCAAGAATGAGTCCTATGATTTTTCCTTGAAACTTTTGATATTTGAAATGATTTGATAAGCAAATGTAATCGTTGTTGAGAATGATTGTGTTGAGTTGAGTCGAGTTAGAAATCCACAAGATATTTAGGGTTTACAGAAGAGATATGTATTTATTTTATGGTCTTTATAATATACCCATGAGTTGATATTGATAAAGGTGGATTTCCTAACGCATTATGAGCTGATTCTGGTAGGAGTATTTAGCACCGAGTCGGAAATATAGTATTTTCCTGAAACTATGTTCCATTATAGGATTGATATTAATGATTGTAAGACATAGGCCAAGTATGGGATTGTGATTGAGAAATTGAGCTTGTACTCCTTCGCAAGTGTACGACACCCCCACCAATATGGTGTTCTCTCCTTACGAGGGCAAAATATTGGACTCCATGCGGATCACATGGTGTAGTTGTGTAGTATATAAGAAACTCCCACGTCCATAATGATCTGAGTACCTTGAGTTAATGAGTCACTCTAAGTCATGAGTCAAAGAGTTTGAGTTTATGACATGACTATTCTTCCTTATTACAGCTTGATTATTGTTATAGTGAGTTATAGAATTAATGACAGGCTTAGAGTGTTAGCTTGGGGCCGCGTGTGGTCTTAAGCACCATGTGACGTCTTGGGATGGGATCTTGGGGTGTTACATTGGTTTATATTATTTGTGTACTTGATACCAATTATAATCTTTTTAGTTTCCACTCATATTTTTAGTTTACTTTATCATAATTTTTGAGTAGATATCAGGGCTAGCTTTAGGGCTACTCATAATCCTAAGCACCATCTTACATCTAGGGGTAGCCTTGTATCATTAAAAACTTGATATCAGAGCATAATTTTTTAAGATTCCTAGGCGGTTTGATAAGCCACATTGCATAGAGTCTTGGTCATGGGTGTGAAGCACACTACACTTTTAAGCTTGAGGCTGTGGAATATATTAGAAACTATCCTTTCTTTTATGATATATATCATGCCTTGAGGTTATTTTTATCAACTCTAAATCATTCTTTCACGTGATAGAGAATGCCTCCCCATAGAGCTTATGTTTGCATGGGGACCAACCAACCTTACCACAACCTGCATATCCTTTGAATGAGAATGTCTCCTATTTTGAGTTTCGAGTTGCTTTCCATGTGGTAGCTTATGCTATGAATGCTAATTCTTAGGGTAATCATCAAGAAGTAGTCGTAATTCATCAAAATATCAATTTAGCTATAGCCAGAGTTTGATATTTAATAAGAATAAATCCACGAGAGTTCTTTATGTCGAAGGTAATTAAAAATCCATAGTTTTTCATTAATGAGGTGACGAAAATTGCTAAGATTATGTATATCACTAAAGAGAAGAATAAAGAATTGGCATCCTACCAGCTAAAGCATATTGTGGGTGACTTGGTTACCATGAGAAAAAATGGTAGGGGTAGGAATGCAACTCTAATGACTTGGAATATGTTTCAAACAACTTTTATAGGTACGTTGAATTGTCAGAAGATGAAGGAGCATAAGGTGGAGGATTGTATGAACCTTAAATAGGGAACTATGTTTGTGAAATAATATTACATTATGTTCACTTAACTTTCTTAGTATGCAACAAAGTTGTAGCTAGATTCCAGGGCTTGAATGAGTAAATTTATAGCTGAAGTGTCTAAATGGGTAGTGAAAGAGTGTAGGATAGCCATGTTTATTAGGGATATGTAAATTTGGCGATTGATGAGCCACACTCAACAAATTAAGGTGAAAACATTAAAAAAAATGGAAGACTAAGAGGGCTAAGATCGGACAGCTCAATTATAGTGAGCACAAGTCAGGAGAAGGAATTCATTATTAGTTTTGGAGTCATTCGTCAGTCCACACCGTCTTTAGATAGTGTCCCTACATGTAAGACTATTATCCCTACAGCTAAGACTAAGTAGGAATAGTAAGGTAAGAAGATGGATTCCAGATATCAGGGCAAAAAGAATTGTAGAAATCATCTAGGTAAGTTCTTGATAGGTACAGATGGTTGCTATGGTTGTATAAAGTTGGGCCATAGGATCAAGGATTTCCTTTTTTCTTAGCATTTAAATAAATATACTAGTACTGAAGCCCAGTCTACTATTTTAGCAGATTAATTAGGCCGCTCAACTCAAAAGAAGGTCGCATTATCTAGAATTAGTAGTGCTTAGCATAAAATTTAATTTTATTCTACACTTTATTGTGAGGATCGAGAGAGCTCCCTAGATGTAGTCACTGATATGCTTCATGTCTTTTACCTTATTGCTTATGTGTTGTTAGATACGGGGTCAACCTTTTTTTTAACTTCACTTATTATTTAGAAATTTGGTATAAGTCTCAAGAATGTTTCTAAACTTTTTCTGTTTTCACTCCCATAGGTGAAACATTTATTGCTAGATGGGCTTACAAAAAGTGCCCTTTTATACTTCTCCATAGGGTTACTTTAGCAGATATAATATCATTAGACATGATAGTTTTGATTTTATTAATGGTATGGATTGGCTCCATCCATGTTATGCCTAAGTTGATTGTCACACCCGAGTGTTGAAGTTTCTATTTCTGAATAAGTCAATCTTAAAGTGGGAAGGTATTTTAGTAACTTGTAAAGGTTATTTTATCTCCTATCATACGTCCAGAAGGTTACTAACTAAACGGTGTATCTATCACCTGGTTTGATTTAGGGATACTAAGTCGTATACCCTAAGAATACATTTAGTTCGTGTACTCAATGAGTTTTCAAAAGTTTTTCTAGATAATATGCCTAGGGTACCTCCCAATTGAGAAATCCAATATGGGAATGTTCATCTTCCAGATACCCATCCCACCTCTGTTCCTCCTAAAAGGATGGCTCTAGATGAACTTAAAGTTTTACAGAAATAACTTAAAAACCTCTTATATAAGGGATTAATTAGATCTGGCGACTCTCAGTGGGGTGATCTAGTCCGATTAGTAAGAAGGAAAGATAGTACTCTCAGAATGTGGATAGACTATGGATAGTTAAACATGGCCACCATTAAGAATAAGTACCCTATCCCCAGAATTGATGACTTATTTGACTAGTTTTTGGGTGCCCACTAGTTTTCAAACATTTATCTCATGTCAAGGTATCATAAGTTGAAGGTCAGGAATGTGTCATTCTGAAGAGTGCTTTAAAAATTTGGTATGGTCACTTTGAGTTTGCGGTTATGTCTTATAGGACATCAAATGCTCCTATATCTTTTATGTACTTGATGAATAGTGCCTTCAAGAAGTATTTGAGTATGTTTGTCATTGTTTTCATAGATGACATAGTTGTCTATTCTTAGATCAAGAAAAAGGATATAGATCATTTAAGAATAGTGTTACATACCTTCAATGAGCTCCAATTGTTTACAAAGTTTAGTAAGTTTAAATTTCCGTTAGAGTCGGTTACCTTCTTAAGGCATGTGATTTTTGGTGGAGGTATACATGTAGACCCTCAAAAAAATAAATGCAGTGAAATACTGGCCTAGGCCTATCACTTTATCATATATTAGGAGATTTTTGGGTTTAGGAAGTTACTATAGAAGATTTGTTAATGATTTTTCCATAAAAGCAGCAGCATTGACTAAGTTGACACAAAAGAATGTGAAGTTTCAATGGTTAGACAAATGCAAGAAAAGATTTCAAGAATTAAAAGATAGATTGACTTCGACATTAGTGCTAGCTTTGCTAGATGGGTTAGATAGATTTTTTGTGTATTAAGATGCCTCCAACATTGGGTTAGGTGGAGTTTACATATAGAATGGAAAGGTGATAGCATATGTGAAACACCTTGGCTCTAGGACCATTCTAAAATTTCCTAGATTTCTGGTTTTTAGTCAAGGTACGACTGGGGGGTTCATGTCGTACGCTGGGGTATGGTTGGTATGGTTGGTCGTACACTAACCAATGATAGTTGGTGGGTTGGACAAGTTTTTGAAATGGGTATGAATTGGGTTTGTGTGAGTTGTAATTCGAATATGGGTTGTATGGTTTGGCTTTTCCTTTATTAATATGAGACATAGTAAATAAAGTTGGATATGAGTAATAGTGGCTCACTATGGGTTATGAGATAGGGTATGAGTAGTATTATTGAACTCGTATGTTGGAAATTCTCAACTTTTCTTTGTTCTATTATGGGTACCGATTGAGGGTACTTGTCATATCCTTAGATATAGTTTGTCTTCCATGGGCATATGTTTACCAGTGAGGGGGATAAAAGGAGATCTAGGATACGAGTGGCGAGTGCCACTAATATTTGAGGGTACGACTAGTATAGTTAAGTAGTGCCCACCTGTGAGGATTTTATGAAGTTAAGTTAGGGGTAATCCAGACATTTCCCCTCTTAACCTAATATGACCCCATGACCTATACCACACTTGGGAGGTTATTTGACCTAATATTCTATTCATTATTACATAGAAACACTCTCTAATCCTCTCTAAGGCTTTTTGGTAAAGGAAGGCTAGGGATTCACTTAGGTCATCAAATTGGGGCTTGTGTAGGTCAGTTCTCTCCATCATCTTCATCGTCTAAGGAAATATACTTTTCACTTATTGTTAGTTCCATCTAAAGGCATGTTTTATACAATATTTTCATGGCATGATTATTGTATGATTTTGGGGTTTTCAAATATATATTTGGGTTTTGGTATTAAATTCTTAGTTATGCTTTTACCATGTTTTTATTATGTTTCTACATGCCTTAATGGTGGTTTGGGTAATTGGTTGCATAAGAATGGTTAATTGGTAATTGAATTTGGTTTTGGAAACACTATGTCTCCAATATGTTTGATAAAATGCCTATGATAATTCTTTTACTATATTATTGGATTTTTAATGGAACTATTGGATGGTATTGTTTGGTAATGGAACCCTAAATGGTATAAATTGTTTAAATGTATTTGAATAGTTAAGTGGAATGGTTTATTGGTCATGGTTATGGTAAGTTTAACTTCTTGAGGGGTAAAATGGAATCACCCAAGTAAACATGGTAATGAAAACCTTGCAGGGTACATAGGATTCCCCTAAGCAATTATAATAATAGTATACTTATGGGGTACACAGGATTCCCCCAAGTTAACTTGATAATGTAACATATGGATGCATAGGAATCCTTTTACATTAAAATGTTTGCTAAGGCAATTGCTTGGAAGCTATAGTCAGTATGACGATACCACTATTCATAGCCTTGGTTAATAATAATGGTAAGATGGTTAGAAATGGTGTTAATTGGGAAATAATAGCGGGGTGTGATAGCTAACCATAAAGGTGCGAGTCTAATGGACGAACACTGGAAACTCATATTTGCCGACATGAGATATAAGCCATAGCGACCATATATAATACTATAAGGTACATGTGAATCCTATAAGTAAACTGTACATATGTATCATGGGGAGCCAAGGGTATTTAGGAATCCCCTACTCTTATGGTATATCTAGTTTGGACGAGGTCGGTAGTGGTATCTGCCTTAGTATTTGCATTGGCATTGGGGCTAATACCATTGAAGTAAATTTCTCACTGTTTCATCCTTTTATATTATATTATGGAACCTGGTTTGGTTATTGTTATGGTTTGGTTTGGTTATGGTTGTATGTTGGTATCAGATGGTTGGACTCGTTTGGGTGACCTATCCCAAAGTCTTGACTTACATAATAATTCTATCTTGTTATACTTTCAAAATTCATCAGACTCAAGATATGTAGAGGGTGGTTGGGTTTGGTAACAGGGGTGGTCTCAAGTATTGGTTGGACTTGGGATGCCCATATGACAAGGTCCCAATTTGGGACGTGTATTGCTGGTATCAAAGCTTTAGGTTCATGGTCAATTGGAATTCCACAAAGATGTGTTGAGTAGAGTTTTCTTTAAGGGATCTGTAGCGCGCCTCACTCATAAGGGAGTGGCTACTAGGCATTTAGGAATGTTTCACTTTCTTGGTATTCTATTTTCAAGAAATAAGGTTTAAGGTTCTTTCTAATCATGCTTTGTTTATTTTTTATATCATGCCTCAACAATCTAAGATGCAAGATAACTTTTCTGTCCCAACAAAGGATAATGTGTAAGGGACATATACTACTCAGGGTATCTATACTCAATCTAGGGGTTAAGTCTATAGTATTTCTAGTGTTTTATAGGTTGCTGCTGCTCCTCCTCCGGGTGAGGTGACTAATGCAGAATTTTGCTAATCGATTCATCATATTACTTAGTTGGTTACTGCTCAGGCTGAGTGGGATTCATTTGGTGTACTATTTGCTGAGGCCACAAGGGTTGGCCAGCTTATGAAGATGAATCCTTCTACTCTTACTACTGTGAAGGTACTAGAGAATCCTCAGGTTTTCTTTGATAAAATAGAGAAAATAATTGGGATAATACAGGCCACGAATATGGAAGGGATGAATTTTATTGCTTATCATCTTAAGGATTTTACGTAATAGTGGTAGGAGGAGGGGGATAGTGATATAGATGATGTTGATGTGTTATCCTTATAGGAGACTTTCTCAAATGCTTTTTTGATCCCTTTTTTCTTAGGAGTTAAGGGAAACACAGATGGTGGAATTTATGAATCTTAAGCAAAAAAAATGTCAGTCAAGGAATATGCCTTGAAATTTCATTAGCTATCAAGGTATGCTCTGGATATAGTGTCCGATATAAAGGCGATGATGAGAAATTTCACTTTTAGGATATCTCAAAATTTGATCGTTGAAAGCAAGACTGCGTTGGTGATAAAAAATATAAATATTTTAAGGTTGGTTATTCACATGCAGCAGGTGGAGGAAGAAAAGAGGTCATACGTAGAGTTCAGGGAAAGGAAGGGTAAGAGAAGAGGTTCTCTGAGCAGGGAGGTGCTCAGCAGCAGGGTGGTTGGGATGGCGACAATGGGCAAAAGAAGAAGTGGGCGAGTTCTGGTTCCTTCTTTACTGCTAGTACTTCTTACCAAAAATAGTCGAGTGACAAGTGTTAGTAGGGTAGCAATAATTTCCAAGCATAGGGTGCCTAATCCCAGATAGTTGGGCTAAGTCAGCATCTTCATGTCCTCGTAGTCAATTTTTTGGTCATCTTCATCGATGATTTTTTGATTATGATAGGGAAATATGTTTAAAATATGGGAAACTAGGAAATATGATTAGGAATTATCCTATTGGTAAGGGTGCTTCGGGAGCGAGTTAAGCTCCAATTGCTTCATCTCCTACTTATTTCCCAAAGGGTGTTGCTTCTGTATTAGTTTCTGCTTCTGGTACTGCCACTGGTCAGAATAGGTTATATGCTCTTAGTAGTCGACAAAAATCTGAGGCATCACCTGACGTCGTGACTGCAACGTTACAACTCTTTTCTTGTGATGTGTATTGTTTCCTTGATCCGGGGCCCACTATTTATTTTATGACCCTATTTGTGGCTAGGTATTTTGGTTTTGATCTTGATTTTATTTTTAATCCTTTTTCTATTTCTACCCGAATAGGAGACTCAATGATTGCTAAAATAGTCTATAGAAATTGTATGGTATCCGTTGTAGTAGGCAGACTTCGGCAGACTTGTTTGAATTAGATATGATGGATTTCAATATTATTCTAGGGATATATTTGTTACTCTCTTGTTACACTTACTTAGATTGTCAAACCTGTAAGGTTGTCTTTAGGTTCCCTGGTGAATCGGTTATTGTATGGGAGGGTGGTTCCTTTGCTCCTAGGGGAAGGTTTATTTCTTATCTTAGAGCCTAGAGATTAATCTATAAAGGGTGTCTCAATAATCTAGTCTGGGTTAAAGATTATAACATAGAAGATCCTTCTTTTCATTAGGTTCCAGTGGTAAATAAATCTCCAACTGAGTTAAGAGAAATTAAGTAGCAACTTAAGAATCTTCTAAATAAGGGGTTTATTCATCCTAGTGTATCCCATAGGGGTGCACCAATTTTATTCATATTTAAGAAGGATGGTTCCCTTCAGATATGCATTGACAATAGGTAGTTGAATAAGGTAATGGTTAAGAATAAGTATACTCTATCGAGAACAGATGAGTTATTTGATCAGTTGCAAGGTACAAAGTTCTTTTCTAAGATAGGTCTTCGGTCTGGATATCATCAACTTAAGATTAGGGAGGAGGATATCCTTAAGATGGCTTTTTGTACTAGGTATGGGAATTTTGAGTACTTTGTTATGTCATTTGGTTTGACTAATGCCCCAAAGATATTTATGGATTTGATGAACATGGTTTTTAGGCATTTTATGGTTCTTTTTTCCATTGTATTCATTAATGACATCTTAGTGTATTCTAAGAGTGAGGTGGATCATAAAAATCACCTCTGTGAGGTGTTACAAACCTTGAAAGAGCAGTAGTTGTATGCTAAGTTCTCAAAGTGTTAGTGTTCATTGAACACTCTAACTTTTCTTAGTCATATTATTTCTACTGAGGGGATCATGGTGGATCTGCAAATGGTGGCTATGGTTAAAAAGTGGCCAAGACCCATTACTCCAACTATTATTCCAAGCATCTTGGATTTGGCTGGGCATTATAGGCGGATTATGGAAACTTTCTTAACGAAAGCTGCCCATTGTCTAAGTTGACTCTGAAGAAGGTAAACTTTTCTTAGTTGGATGCTTATGAGGGGAGTTTCGAGAAGCTTAAGAATAAGCTAACTTTTTCTCTAGTTTTGAAATTTCCTATGGGTAATGAGGGATTTATGGTTTATTGTGATGCATCTCGGGTGGTATTTGGTTGCAATTTGATACAGTATGGGATGGTGATAGCCTATGTTTCCAAGAAGTTAAAAGTGAATGAGAAGAACTATCCTACTGATTATTTAGAGCTTTTAGTGGTGTTTTTTCCTTTGAAAACTTAGTGGCATTATTTCTATAGATTGCATGTGGACATCTTTTATGATCACAAGAGTCAACATTATGTTTTCACTTAAAGAAAGCTAAATATCAGGCAAAAAAGATTGTTGGAGCTTCTCAAGGACTATGATATATGTCTTTACTACCACATAGGTAAAGCTAACATAGTTGCTGATGCTCTTAGCATGTTGTCCATGTTGAGTTTAGCTCATCTGGATAAAGAAAAACGAGAATTGATGAAGGATATTCACCTTTTGGCTAATCTTAAAATTTGTCTTCTAGACTTCGAGGATGGTGGTGTGATGGTACTAGAAGTGGTTCAGTGATCTCTTGGTGCCGAGATTTAGAAGAAGTAAGTGTTGGATCCTGTCTTGATAAAAAATCAAGAGTGATATTAGTGTGCAAAAGATGATGGTCTTTGAGATCAGTGGTGATGGTACTTTATTGCACCAAGGGACGTTGTATGTTCCTAATGTTTATGGTTTACGATAGAGAGTTTTGGCAGAGGTGCATGAATCACTCTATGTTGTTGATCCAAATTCAATTAAAATGTATCAATATCTTAAAGAGATGTATTCATTGATTGGTATGATAAGGGATGTGGCTGATTTTGTAGGCAAATGCATAGTGTATCAACAAGTTAAAGTGGAGCACATGAGGACTGGTGGGTTATATAAGGAAATAGAATTTCCAGAAAAGAAATGAGAGGCAATCAATATGGATTTTATTACAGGTATTCGTCGATCTCTGAATTAATTTGATTTCATTTGGGTCATCGTGGACAAGATGACAAAGTTCGCTCACTTCTTGCTGATGTGGACTAATTTTTTGACTAAGGACTATATGAGATTGTACGTTTTGGAGATTGTTAAGCTACATGGGGTACCTATTTTTATTATTTCTGATTGTGGTACACAGTTTTCATATTACTTCTAGCGGTCTTTCTAGAAGGGGTTGGGTACTAAAGTTAGTTTGAGTACTACTTTTATCTGTAGATGGATGGACAAGAAGAGATGACTATTCAAACATTGGAGGATACACTTCAGGTATGCATGATTGATTTTGGTGGAAATTGGGTTGAGTATCTACCTTTGGTAGTGTTTGCCTGCAACAATAGTTATCATTCTAGCATTGGTATGCCCTTTTCGTGGCATTATATGGTAGAGGGTGTAGATCTCCTATTAGGTGGTTTAAATTTGGTGCGAGAGATATGTTCTGTCCAAATTTTGTTTATAAGGTTATGGAAACAGAAAAGGTGATTCAGCATAGGCTTAAGTCTTCCGAAAGTCAGCAAAAGTCCTATGTGTATGTAAGGTATAAAGACTTTGAATTTGAGGCTGGGAATAAGGTGTTCCTAATGGTATCTCTCATGAAGGATGTGATACGGTTTTGTAAGAAAGGGAAGATCAGTCCCTTGTATGTTAGTCCTTATACGGTTTTGCGAAGGCTTGGTAATATGGCATAATAACTGGAGTTGGCTTCTATGTTGAGCTCTATTCATTCGTTATTTCATCTCTCAATGCTAAGGGAGTGTCTTGGTGATCCTTTTTGGTGGTTCCCTTGGATAGATTTGATATCTCGAATTCATTGTCTTATGAAGAGATACTAGTTAAGATCTTGGATCGGCAGGTTCGTCAGTTATGGACCAAGGATGTGGCCTCAGTTAAGGTTCTATGGGAAAAATCACAAGGTGGAAAAGGCTACATGGAAAGCAAAAGTGGACATAAATTCTAAATATCTTGATTTGTTTTCTGCATAGATTATCAAGTTCGTAGACTAAGAAATAAGGAAGTTCCCTTGGTCAAAGTTCTATGGCGTAATCAGTCTATCGAGGGTGCTACTTGGGAAGCTGAGGTAGATATACGAACCAGATGCCCTCATCTCTTCTCCTCGAGTTCAAATCAAGCCTAAGGTACTATTCTTCCTTAATCCAGTTTCCTTCTAATCCAGTGTATTGGCTATATGGTTATTCTCTCTATGATTCATGCATTTTATGAAGACCTCAAAAGTTTAGAGTGAACTAAACCCTTTTAGTGAGTCGTTGCAGCTATACGTCCTCATTTTTTCTTGTTCTTGGCCTATCTAGCAACATTCGAGGACGAATATTTCTAAGGGGGAGATATTGTAATACCCCAAGACTCTAAACAATAGTGCAACCATGAATCAAGCTTATGAGAAATAAATTATAATGTTTTGGGTTTTTTTTGATCAAGGATGGTGTGTATTAAGCCCTTAAAGATGTCCTAACAATTAGGTGATTCAAAACATTCCTCACCGACTGAATTCTTGGGAAGGATATTGGTATAGTCAACTTCAAATGAGAATATCTCTCGCTATACTTGAAATTTTTGAGCTCATAACCTATCAACAGATAGATAATTGAATTAGCTTTCCAATGATACCAATTTTGCCAAAATCCGATATCAAAGCAAAGAGTTGTACCCATTTTACTCCAGCATATCAATCTGGAAAAGGCTGACGACGTTTCTGATGGGCTATCACGTTTTTGACGCCATTTCTGACGACATCATCACTTTCTGATGACATTTCTGAAGACGTCGACAGCCTTAGGCAATAAATCAAAAATTCAAACATTTTGTCACGACATTTTGTGACGGCCTATCACGGGTCCGATGGCCTGTCACGGATGTCGTCAACCATTTTTTTCAACAATTAAGGGGCATTTTTAAAAGGGTATTTTGGTCTTTTCCGCCCATTTTGACCCTCTCTATATATCCATGTAAAGTAGAAAACTTCATTCTTCTTCCATTTCATCAAGAATACTTTCTCTCTCTAAATCCAATCCAAATATTCCAAGAACATGAAGAATCCAACCATAAATTCCACAAATTGGTTCAAGATTCAAGGTACCAAGTCAAAAACATCAAGAACCCTAACTCAAGAAGTGGAAAAAGAGCCTATAATAATTTTCTTCATTCCAATCCATAATCAACGTATGTGGGGTTTGAACAAGAATACCCCTTTCGTTCTTGTGCCTAAAAATTTAATTTCTATTATTGATTTACATGAATTTGCAAAGTGGGATTACACCCAAAATTCCCTATTAATGATTTATGATATTTGAGTTGATTAAGTTCGATATTATGATATATTTACCATTATATTTCTTGAATTTAGGATTTATGCTATGAGTTGAATATTCTTATTATGAATTGATGATTTCTGAATGAGTTGAGATAACTTTCATGATTTAAGCCTTCCATGAGAATTGATTATTGAATACATATTAATATTGAACTTGAGAGTCAAGAATGAGTCATATGATGTTCCCTTGAAACTTTAGATATTTGAAATGATTTGATAAGCAAATGTACTTGATGTTGAGAAAGATTGTGTTGAGTTAAGTCGGGTTAGGAATCCACAAGATGTTTATGATTTACAGACGATATATATATTTATATTATGGTCTTTATAATAGACCCATGAGTTGATATTGATTAAGGTGGATTTCCTAATTAGTTCTGAGCTGAGTCTGGGAAGAGTATTTAGCACCAAGTGGGAAATATGATATTTTCCCAAAACTACGTGCCACCGTAGGATTGATATTAATGATTATAGGCCTGAGACCGAGTATGAAATTGTGATTGAGAAATTGAGTTTGTACTCCTTGGAAAGAGTACGACACCCCCGCCAATATGGGGTTCACTCCTTAGGAGGGCAAAACATTGGACTCCATGCGAATCACATGGTGTAGTTATGTCGGTTATAAGAAACTCCCACGTCCATAATAATCTGAGTACCTTGAGTTACCGAGTTACTCTAATTCATGATTCAAAGATTTTGAGTTTATGACATGACTATTCTTCCTTATTACAGCTTGATTATTGTCTTAGTGAGTTATAGAAGTGATGACAGGCTCAGAGGGTTAGCTTGAGGCCGCATGTGGCCTTAAGCACCGTGTGACATCTTGGGACGGGATCTTGGGGTGTTACATTGGTTTATATTGTTCATCTACTTGATACTAATTATAATCTTTTTAGTTTCCACTCAGGTTTTTAGTTTACTTTATCATGATTTAGTGTTGAGTAGATATCAGGGCTAGCTTTAGGGCTACTCATAATCCTAAGCACCATCTGACATCTAGGGGTAGCCTTGTGTCATTAAAAACTTGGTATCAGAGCTTAATTTTTTAAGATTCATAGCGAGTTTTATAAGCCACATTACGTAGAGTCTTGGTCATGGGTGTGAAGCACTCTACATTTTTATGACTGAGGCTATGGAATATATTATAAACTATCCCTTGTTTCATGATATATATCATGCGTTGAGGTTATTTTTATCTATTCTAAATCATTCTTTCATGTGATTGAGAATGCCTCCTCATAGAACTTACGTTTGCATGGGGACTAACCAACCTTACCGCCACTTGCATACCCTTTGAATGAGAATGTCTCCCAATTTGTGTTTCGAGTTGCTTTCCATGTGTTAGCTTATGCTATGAATGCAAATTCTTAGGGTAATCAGCCAGAAGTAGATGTAATTTAGAAAAACATCAATTTAGCTACAGCCAGAGTTTGAGATTTAATAAGAATAAATCCACTAGAGTTCTTTATGTCGAAGGTAATTAGAGATCCATAGTTTTTCATTAATGATGTGACAAAAATCACTCAGATTAATTATTTCACAGAAGAGGAGAATATAGAATTGGCATCCTACCAGCTAAAGGATATTGTTGGTGACTTGGTTACCATGTAGAAAAATGGTAGGGGTAGGAATGCAACTCGAATGACTTGGAATATGTTTCAAATAACTTTTCTAGGTAGGTTCTTTTGTCACAAGATGAAGGAGCATAAGGTGGATGATTGCATGAACGTTAAATAGGGAACTATATTGGAGAAATAATATTACCTTAAGTTCACTCAACGTTCTTAGTATGCACTAGAGTTGTTGCTAGATTCAAGGGCTTGAATGAGTAAATTTATAGCTGAAGTGTTTAAATTGGTAGTAAAGGAGTGTAGGATGGCCATGTTAATTAGGGATATGTATATTAATCGATTTATGAGCCACACTCAACAAATTAAGGTGAAAACATTTAAAAAAATGGGATACTAAGAGGGCTAAGATAGTACAATTTGATTATAGTTAGCATATGTCAGGAGAGGGAATTTATTCTTAGTTTTAGAGTCATTCATCAGCACCCACACCATCTTTAGCTAGTGTCCCTACAGCTAAGACCAGTGTCCCTACAGCTAAGACTAAAAAGGAATAGTAGGGTAAGGAGATAGATTCCATATCTCAGGGCAAAAAATATTGTAGAAATAATCTTGGTAAGTTCTTGATAGGTAGTGATGGTTGTTATGGTTGTATAAAGTTGGGCCATAGGACCAAAGATTTCCTTTTTTCTAAGCATTTAAATAAATATGCTAGTACTGAAGCCCAATCTACTACTCTAGCAGATTAATTAGACTGCTCAACTCCAAAAAAGGTTGAATCATCTAGAATTAGTAGTGTTTAGCATAAAAATTAATTTTATGCTATACTTTCTTGTGCGGAACAGGAGAGCTCCCCAGATGTTGTCACTGATATGCTTCATGTCTTTTACCTTATTGCTTATGTGTTGTTAGATATGGGGTCAACCTTTTTTTTTACTTCACTTATTATTTAGAACTTTGGTATAAGTCTCGAGAATGTTTCTAAACTTTTTTAGTTTCCACTCCCATTGGTGAAACATTTATTGCTAGATGGGTTTACAAAAAGTGCCCTTCTATACTTCTCCATAGGGTTACTTCAGCAGATTTAATATAATTAGAGATGATAGTTTTGATGTTATTATTGGTATGGATTGGCTCCATTCATGTTATGCCTAAGTTGATTGTCACACCTGAGTGTTGAAGTTTCTGTTTCTTAACTAGTCAATCTTAAAGTGGGAAGATATTTTAGTAACTTATAAAGGTTATTTTATCTCCTATCTTACGTCTAGAAGGTTAATAACTAAATGGTATATCTATTACCTAGTTTGATTTAGGGATACTAAGTCGTATACCCTAATCATACATTCAGTTCGTGTAGTCAATAAGTTTTGTAATGTTTTTCTAGATAATATGCCTAGGGATCCTCCTAATAGAGAAATCAAATATGGGAATGTTCATCTTTCAGATACCCATCCCACCTCTGTTCCTCCTAATAGGATGGCTCTAGATGAACTTAAAGTGTTAAAGAAATAACTTAAAAGCCTCTTATATAAGGGGTTAATTAAAACTTGCAACTCTTAGTGGGGGGATCCAACCCAATTAGTAGAAAGACAGATGGACTCTCAGAATGTGCATAGACTATGGATAGTTAAACATGGCTACCATTAATAATAAGTTCCATATCCCCATAATTGATGACTTATTTGACTAGTTTTAGGGTGCCCACTGGTTTTCAAACATTTATCTCAGGTCGTGGTATCATTAGTTGAAGGTCAGGAATGTATCATTCTGAAGACTGCTTTAAGAATTTGGTATGGTCACTTTGAGTTTGTGGTTATGTCTTATAGGATATCAAATGCTCCTATATATTTTATGTACTTAATAAATAGTGCCTTCAAGAAGTATTTGGATATGTTTGTCATTGTTTTCATAGATGACATACTTGTCTATTCTTAGAGCAAGAAAAAGCATGTAGACCATTTGAGAATAGTGTTACAGACACTCAATGAGCTCCAATTGTTTACAAAGTTTAGTAAGTTTGAATTTCTATTAGATTCAGTTATCTTCTTGGGGCATGTGATTGTGGGTGGAGGTATACATATAGACCCTCAACAAAAGAAATGCAGTGAAATACTAGCCTAGGCCCATCACTTTATACCATATTAGAATATTTTTGGGTTTAGCAAGTTACTATAGGAGATTTGTTGATGGTTTTTCCATAATAGCAGCACCATTGGCCAAGTTGACACAAAAGAAGGTAAAGTTTCAATGGTTAGACAAATGCAAGAAAAGATTTCAAGAATTAAAGGATAGATTGACTTCGACATTAGTTCTAGCTTTGCTAGATGGGTTTTATCGATTTGTTGTGTATTAAGATGTCTTCAGAATAGGGTTAGGTGGAGTTTTGACATAGAATGGAAAGGTGATAGCTTATGTGAAACATTTTGGGTCTAGGACCCTTCATAACTTTCCTAGATTTTTGGTTTTTGGTCAAGGTACGACTGGGGGTTCATGTCATACGCTGGGGTATGGTTGGTATGGTTGGTCGTACACTAACCAGTGATGGTTAGTGGGTTGGACATATTTTTGGAATGGGTACAAATTGGGTTGGTATGAGTTGTATAGTCGAATACGGGTTATATGGTTTGGCTTTTCCTTCATTAATATAAGAAATAGTAAATTAACTTTGATATGAGTAATAGTGGCTCACTATGGTTTGTGAGATAGTGTATGAGTAGTATTGTTGAACTCGTATGTCGGAAAGTCAAAACTTTTCTTGGTTCTATTATTGGTACCGGTTGAGAGTACTTGTCGTATCCTTAGATATCGTTTGTCTATGGTCGTATGTTTACCAGTGTGGGGGTGAAAAGGAGATCTAGGATACGAGTGGCAGGTGCCACTAATATTGGAGGGTACGACTAGTATGGTTGAGTAGTGCCCACCCGTGAGAATTTTATGTAGTTAACTTAGGGGTAATCCATACATTTCCTCTCTTAAACCATTATGACCGCATGACTTATATCACATTTGGGAGGTTATTTGACCTAATAGTCTATTCATTAACACATAGAAACACTCTCGAATCATCTCTAAGGCTTGTGGGTAAAGGAAGGCTAGGGTTTCACTTAGGTGATCAAATTGGGGCTTGTGTTGGTTATTTCTCTCCATCATCTTCATCATCTAAGGTAATATACTTTTCCCTCATTGTTAGTTCCAACTAAAAACATGTTTTATACAATGTTTTCATGGCATGATTATTGTATGATTTTGGTGTTTTCAAATATATGTTGGGGCTTTGGTATTAAATGCTTGGTTATGATTTTACCATGTTTTAATTAAGTTTCTACATGCCTTAATGATGGTTTGGGTAATTGGTTGCATCAGAATGGTTAATTGGTAATTGGATTTGGTTTTGGAAATACTATTTCTCCAATATGTTTAATAAAATGCCTATGATAATTCTTTTACAATATTATTGGATTTTTAATGGAACTATTGGATGGTATGGTTGGGCAATGGAACCCTAAATGGTATAAATGGTTTAAATGTATTTGAATAGTTAAATGGAATGGTTTGGTGGTCATGGTTATGGTCAATTTAATTCCTTGAGGGGTAAAATGGAATCCCCCAAGTAAATATGGTAATGAACAACTTGCAGGGTACATAGGATTCCCCCAAGCAATTATAATAATAGTACACTTATGGGGTACATAGGATTCCCCTAAGTTAACTTGATAATGTAATCTATGGATACATGGGAATCCTTTTACATTAAAATGTTTGCTAAGGCAATTGCTTGGAAGCTATAGTCAGTATGACGATACCACTATTCATAACCCTGGATAATAATAATGGTATACTGGTTTGGTTGGTTAGAAATGGTGTTAATTGGGAAATAATGATGGGGTGTGATAGCTAACCATGAAGGTTCGATTCCAATGGACGAATACTGGAAACTCATGTTCGCCGACATGAGAGGTTGGTCATAGCGACCATATATAATACTATAAGGTACATGGGAATCCTATAAGTAAACTTTACATATGTATCATAGGGAGCCAAGGGTATTTAGGAATTTCCTACTCTTATGGTATATCTAGTTTGTACAGCTACACGCATCGGGGCCTACTTAAGGGGTTACACTGGACCCATATAGTTCATAGATGGTTCTAAGATGGTTAAGTGACACATACCTAGGTTAATGATATTAAAGGTATGGTAAACCTAGTTTCATATCCTAGCATAGTTATATATATTATATATATGGTTTGTATGCATGTGGTTCGTTTACTTGGTTTTACTGGATTGCATTATTTTATCCTTCTCCAGAGTACTTGCAAGTGTTCACCCGCTAACCCATCCTTGGGTGGATGTATCTCCATGCAATGCAGGGATCGGCCATTCTACTCCTCCTAGTTAGTGCTCGGAGGTTGGATCAACAACTAGACTAAAGTGATGAGCTTTCATAATTCAGAACGCTTTATTTTGGTTCATGGATATTTTTACACTTTGGTTTATTGATGAATATTATTTTTGGCTACGGTTGGTGGCATGTCTCAATCAAATATTGGTATTATATTTGTTAGAGGATATCATGGAACTACTATGGTTAGTATGGATGAGATCGGTACTGGTGTCTGCCTTAGTATTTGCATTTGCATTGGGGCTAATACCATTGAACTAAATTTCTTACTATTTCATCCTTTTATATTATATTATGGAACCTGGTTTGGTTATTGTTATGGTTTGGTTTGGTTATAGTTGTATGTTGGTATCAGACGCTTGGACTCATTTGGGTGGTCAAGGTCATAGACCTATCCCAGAATCTTTTGATACATAATAATGCTATCTTGTTATACATTTGAAATTTATCCGACTCAGGATATGTATAGGTTCATTGGGTTTGGTAACAGGGGTGGTCTCAAGTACTGGTTGGACTTGGGATGCCCAAATGACAAGGTCCCAGTTTGAGTCGTGTATAGTTGGTATCAAAGCTTTAGGTTCATGGTCAATTGGGAGTCCACAAAGACGTGTTGAGTAGAGTCTTCTTTAAGGGGTGGTAGCACACATCTCTCATAAGGGAGAGGCTACCAGGAATTTAGGAATGTTTCACATTCTTGGTAATCTATTTTCAAGAAGCAAGGATTAAGGTTCTTTCTAATCATGGTTTGTTCATTTTTAGATCATGCCTCAACAATCTAAGATGCAAGGTAACTTTTCTGTCATAACAAAGGATAATGTTGAAGGGACACATACTACTTAGGGTATCTATACTCAATCTAGGGGTTAAGTCTATAGTATTTCTACTGTTTTATAGGTTGCTACTCCTCCTGCGGTTGGGGTCACTAATGAATAATTTCGCTAATCGATTCATGTTATTACTTAGTTGGTTACTGCTCAGGCTGAGTGGGATACATTGGGTGTACTATTTGCTGAGGCCACAAGGGTTGGCAATTTAATGAAGATGAATCCTCCTACTCTTACTAGTGTGAAGGTAGAGGAGAATCCTTAGTTTTTCTTAGATGAAATAGAGAAAATAATTGGGAGGATGCAGGCGACGAATATGGAAGGGATGAATTTTATTGCTTATCATCTTAAGGATGTTATGTAATAGTGGTAGGAGGAGTGGGATAGAGAAATAGGTGATGTTGATGATTTGTTCTTATACGAGTCTTTCTCAAATCCTTTTTTGATCTCTTCCTTTCTCAGGAGTTATGGGAAACAAAGATGGAGGAATTTCAGAATCTTAAGCAAGAAAAAATGTCAGTCAAGGAATATTCCTTGAAATTTCATCAGCTATTAAGGTATGCTCTAAACATAGTGTTTGATATAAGGGCGAGGATGAGAAAGTTAACTTTTAGGATATCTCGAGATAATAATTGAAAGAAAGATGCGTTGCTGATAAAAAATATAGATATTTTGTGGTTGGTTGTTCATATGTAGCAGGTGGAGAAGGAAAAGAGGTAATAGGTAGAGTTCAGGGAAAGGTAGGGTAAGAGGAGCAGGTTCTTTGAGCAGGGTTGTGCTCTACAGCAGGGTGGTTGGGATGGGGGCAATGGGAAAAAGAAGAAGTAGGGGAGTTCTGGTTCCTTCTCTACTGCTAGTGCTCCTTACGAAAAATAGTCGAGTGACAGGTGTTAGTAGGGTGGTGATAATTTCCGAGCATAGGATGCCTAATCTCAGGATAGTTGCGGATGGTATGAAGAGAGATATAGAAGATTTTGTGGGTAAGTGACCAAGCTATCAGCAAGAGAAAGTTGAGCATCAAAGACCAGGAGTCTCCTTTTAGGATATCATTATCCCTACTTGGAATTCAAAGGTCATTAATATGGATTTCATTAGGATACTTCTTTGGATCAGTTTTTAGCATAATTCATTTTGGGTCATCGTAGATCTAATGACCAAGTCAGCCTATTTCTTTCCAGTTAAGACCTGAGATACGGTTGAAGATTATGCTAAGTCATTTCTTCATGAGTTGGTGAGGCTCCATGGGATTCCCTTATCCATTATTTCTAACCTAGGTACTTAGTTCATTTCACAGTTTTGGCAATTACTTCAGAAAGGCCTTGGAATAATGGCGAAGCTTAGTACCACCTTCCACCCTCAAACAAATGGTCTGGGTGGGAGAACCATCCAAAATCTATAAGATATATTGAGAGCTTGTATAATTGAGTTCAAGGGGAATAGGTATAATCATCTACCCCTAATCAAGTTTTCCTATAATAATACTTGCCATGCTAGTATTCAAATGACTCCATTCGAGGCTTTATAACGGTATATGTACTAATCATCTATAGGTTGGTTTGAATTTGGTGATGTATCTTTGGTTTGGTTGAATTTTGTGTATGACTCTATAGAGATGGTTGACTTGATTCGTGAGAGGTTGAAAATTATGTAATGTCGGCAGAAATCGTATGCATATATTAGAATGAGAGAGCTTAAATTTGTAGTTGGAGATTGGGTAATTCATAAGGTATTATCCATAAAAGGGGCAATGAGGTTTTAAGAAAAGGATAACTCAGTCCCCGATATATTGGTTCGTATAAAATCATAAAGTGTGCTGGAAATGTCACCTATGAGCTAGATCTTCCAGTAGATCTAGCTGTCATACATCAATTTTTCTATGTGGCTATGATGAAGAAGTGTATTGGAGAACCATACTTAGTAGTGTTCGTAGAGAGTATTGAGTGAAAGATAGTTTTTCCTAAGAGGAGATTCAGTTGAGATCCTTTATCGACAAGTTCAAAGGTTATGGAAGAAGGAAGTGGCTTTACTAAAAGTTCGAAGGTTATAGAATAAGGAAGTGGATAGAGTGACAGAGGAAGCAGAGGCACACATTATGAGTTGATATCTTCACCTATTTGCCCATAACATAGAGTGAGCTTAAGGAAAGAATTCTTTTCACCTCTGTTGTCCTAACCAATACTCTTGCTTATATTAAACTAGCCTATGAAGTTCATGTGTTATAAGTCATTTCAGTTGTAAGTTTGTTAGTAGGGGTGAATATTTTTACTTTTAAGGCAAGTTAAGCACCATACCTCAGCCTAATGAACCCATATGATAGATTTTTCCCCATACCAATATTCATTTTAAGACGAATGGTTAGACCCTAAAATTTTGATAATTTAATTTAGATAGATATCACATGTTTAATTGTGATTCTAATTTTAGTAATGATAAGTCATGTTAATTGGAAAATTAGGAAGTGTTTCAAATTTTTGGAATGTGTTTCAGGGCATTTTGGGACCCCAAAATATTAAGGGTCCGTGATTAGAGCGTTCCACAAAGGCATGGCACACCTTTACATGAAAACTAGTGACATGGTGCAATAAAGGCATGCCATACTATATAGTTTATATGATACTGGTGCGACGGCTGTCTCCACAAAAAAGGGTATTCCACGCCCTTGTTATGGCGTAATAAAGATGTGCCATGCCTAAGGGTGCAACAATACCAAATGTCAGTTTTCTAATTAATTTTTTGAGGGCTTTTGGGTATTTTAACTCAAAATCAATATTAAACAAATAGTAAATATTTTTTCCCACCATCATTAGCCTGAATACACGATTTATCTCATCCCAAATTCTCAAAAGCACAAAATAAGGGTTTTTCTAAAAAATTCAATCTTTCAATGCTCAAATTCAACCTTATTTCAAAGAGAATTCATCAAGTTTAAGTATGTGGGGTTTGAACAAGGATTATCTTCTGTCCTAGTGCTTAAAAGTTTAATTTTTACAAGAATTTAAGAATTTTAAATGGCTAGGGTTGATACTCATTTTGATGTTTTTGAAATTTTTACATTTCTAAGTGATTTAAATTTCATTTAGTATGAGAATTCATATTTACTCATGTGATTATTTACATGGTTGATGTTATGAGATAAGTTTTAGTATTTTGACATGAAGTTTAATGACTTGGTAAATGTACATGACTTTCAGCATGAGTCAATTAGTTTACAAGTAAAAGTATGTGATTTCTGCATTATTCTTTCAGTTTACAAGAAGTTTAGATTTACGACTTTAGATTATAGATTATTATAGTATGACTTAAATTTCAGTTTTGATCTTATGATCTCAAACATGATATAAAATTAACATAGATATTCATGAGTATGATTTAGTAATAGAAACACGATTGGTTTTTAGATTTATAAATCCATATGCTTAACTAATGGTGAATTTCATATGTATGAGCAAAATATATATTTTAGGAGTAGTATTTAGCACTGAGGGGAATATGGGTTTACTGTATCCTATTTCTTAAAAATTGTGTGCCACCATAGGTTTAAGAGGCCTCCCCAAAGAGTGTCTCCCTAGCCCAAATAGTCTCACTTTAGTGATCACTCTAGTTCACGTTCTGTATCAATGGCATGGTATGGAACAACCCTTTTCAACATGGGTCAGAAGTTTGACTCCATGCCAGATTACATGGTTTATGTCGGTTATAAGAATCTCCCACATTAAAGATAAATTTCAGAAAACTAAATGTGATGACTCACAAACTTTATTAGATGTTGTTTTATGACTTCTACTTATGCTATTTTAGTTTCAATTTTATTCATGATCATGGTGAGTGTACTTATACTTATCATTCATGTTTCCATGTATAATTTATAATAGTTTTTACTTATTGCATATAACGACCCAAAATAACCTCCTGGGACATCACGCGGTGCTTAGGGCTACAAGTAGCCCCAAGCTAACCCATTGAGCCTATTACTTCTCATAATAACTCATTCAAGAAGGAATATACAAAACACTGGCACTGTCATATCAAATGAAAGGAACTACGAAGGTATTACTTGGTCCAAACAACCACAATATTGGAAATCTTAACACAACTACAGTCTGATAACTAGTTCGACAAAGCCTCTACTACTCCATAAACTCGAGAGACGTTGGGACAGGTCCCCAACTGACTCAAACTAAACTGAAAGTACTAACATAAACACTCAAATACTGAAATGTCTATAGATACGTCCTCAAACTAGGAGGACTCACCACTGTAGAAATATAGTTGAAGGTACTCGGGAATCACTGACGAGGCTGGAAATGAGCACCTGAACCTACATTATAAGACAATGTAGCACATAGACATATATATGGATAAACACTTGGGAATGTACAGAGTATATGGGGGTGTATGCATTTACATAAAACAATATCAATACTCTTTAATCAAATCATGAATGCAAATAGGAATGACTCGCATGGCTTGAATAAGCCTAAAATGTAAAGCTCATAAATCATGTAGAATGAAGCATGTAATACAAATCTCGTGATTCATTATACTTTGTCTTTAAAATCTATGCTCTCCTCTTATTCTTATTACTCATAGGATAAAGGAATTTTTAAACAATACTTTCAACTCATGCATATATCTCATGGAGAGTAAAACTACTTTATTGCTCAAGAACTTATAACTCTTTTGAACTCACTTAGAACTCGGATTCGTATGACTTTTGTCTAAAATAGGAAGATCAAATTTTATTAGTAGAGAAAACTACTTCCTTCTTTGGAAAATACTCAAAAGAAATTCATTCATATTAGAAAATATCTCATGACAAAGCTTTAGGGAAAATATTCTATCTTAATGGGAAATACTTTAGCTTAGGGAGGTTTTCTTAACCGACATAAACCATCCGAGCTACATGGAGTCCAACGTCTTGTCCTCTTAAGGAAGAAACCACACGTTAGGGAGAGGCATCATACTCTTGCCATGGAGTATTACCTCAACTCAGTGATCGCTTATTTCAGCCTCGAGCCCAATCATCTCGGCCTCAGGACAAAAATCTCAAACCTATGGTGGAATGTAGTTCTGCGGTAAGAAACCATGGTAACTTACCCAACTCGATGCTAAATATTACTTCCTTTAGTTTATCTCGCTCATCTAATGGAAATCCATTTTGAAAATAATCTCATGGTTCATAATAACCCAACAATCAAATCTGTAATCTCATGTGGTAGAGTGGATTTCAAAACTCTATGACCATTAGGTCAAAACATTTCTAAATAATCTCAAAATGCTCAAATCATAGGTGCTTATAGAACAATAGTTCATAAAATTGCAAGTCTCAAGTAGGGCTTAATGACCCATAATTCAATCTCAAGTTAAAACTCATCATAATTCATAATAGATGGCATAGAGATTCATAATTCATGTAGAAATCTGGAAGTTATAGTAATTTGTCTTAAAATATCAACATACTCAAATACTTCAATTTCTAGATAATTGAAACTCTTAAATTCTTAAGGAGTAACAACATAGGGTGCAAACCCAGCTTCATTTCTTAAGAAAACATGCAAAATTATGCTATTTGACTTTCAATTCGTGGGAAACATCAATATATTGCAATCAATAACAATGGGTGAAAAACCGTTATTTAATATCATGTAAAATATCATAGATTGCAGAAAATAAGAGTTTAAATAAGCCTTTGGGTAAAAGAGTGAAAGGATTACCCTTGTTCAAAATCCCACATACCTTCGATTATGAAATTAGATGAACAAAATTGCTTCAAACTCTTCTTCTTACTCTTGAGAGAGGGTTCTTGGAACCCTTTAACTTGGGGAACTTAAATCTTAACTCAATTGGTAGAATCTATGGTGAGTTCTTAGATTTCTTGGAGAAGGGTTTTAGAGTGATCTTAAGGGAGAAATCCTAGCTCTCTTGTGTTTTAGATGATGAATAAAGTCATTATCTTCGTTTGGAATATATCTGGTTAATGAAAAAGTGGAAAGACCGAAGACTGCCTTTTAAAAATGGCTTAAAATACTAAATGGGGGCTTCGATGGTTGGAGCAACGATCCGTCACTAGCCTGATGGTCCATCGGATCATCCGTCACACGTCATTCAGAAAAGGAACACACAGCCTCGATGTGATAGTCTCAACGATGATCCTTCACAAATTTAACGGTCCGTTGGATTATCCGTTGCACGTTGGCCAGGATGAAGCCACACTGCATCAGCGGCGATGGTCTCAGCGATAGTTTATCGCAGTCTTGACGGTCCGTAATCCTGGCCGTCACACTTGGGCCAAAGAAGGGAGTTACTACCTTGGTTGTGATGGTCTAAATGATGGTCCATCGCACACTCAATGGTCCATCATACACTCAACGGTCCATCAACCTGTCTGTCGCACCTGGGCGGTTTCGAGAACTCTTGGTAAAATAGCCATAACTTCCCACCCCGATGCCGAATTTGGATGAAATTGGTATCATTAGAAAGATATTTCAATTGTCTATACTATAGGAAGTCATTTTCAAGAAAATTCAACAAGATTAAAACTCTAATCAGTTGGAAAGTATCTTTTCAATATTTTAGGGCCGAAATTACACTTCACTTGACATGCTCAAGGCTCAAACTACAAGGGAACTTTGAGGGGTCTTACATTGCATTCACCACATATACTCAGTAAATTCTGGAAGTTTTGACTACATATATGTTTGTGTGGCTATATTATTTCATAATGTAGGTTCAGGTGTTTGTCCTCATGGCTAAGATCACCACCTTCTATACACCATCAGTTGGTGAATCCTTATGGTTTGAGGGCTAAGTCTATGATTTCTTTATGTTGCTTAATTAGTACCAGTGCAGATGTTATATTTTCAATTTTTTTGGCTCAATTATGATATTTCCTAGTAGCTCTTCAGTAGCATTAAAGTCTTGTCAAGATTAGTCAGATAATTTGTTTTTATTCAAATTCTCGTAAGTGTTGGATGATGTTAAGTTTATAGTAATTTGTTGAGATTGTGCATCTGCTTGAACCTATTTATAATCTTTATTTTTCTCTCATGCTTTTAGTTTACATTATCATGGTTTAGTGTTCAGTAGATATCATAGGTTGGCTTTTGGTCTACTTGTAGTCCTAAGCACTGTGTGATGTCCAAATGGTAGCCTCAAGTCATTACAGACTTGCTAGAACTATCAGTTTGATTTTCAGATAGTTCGTTTAGATTTTAGGGTTAATTCCCTATTTTAGAGCTTTCGTTATTAGAAAATTGGTCGTAGATCAAAATTTCTAGTAAATGTCCTCAGATAAAAATACTAATAGGTCGTTAGCTCTTGAATAATAATTATGGGCTAAGGGGATGTAATGACCCTCCTGGTCATTTTCTATATTTCAATGTATTTTTGCCATTTAAAGCTTTCCAATAGCTTCCCCAAATCATTTATGTCCTATGGGAGCTAACATTTCAGTTACAGGTTAGTTTGTTTTTCCTTTTGAGGTAATTCCTTAGTTTGATGTTTTTGCGGGTAAGAAATAGTTATCGAGTATAAACTTTAATTTAAATACATCGTATGCCAATTTTAAGAGTTCCAAAAATTCAAGAACATTAATTTTAGTCTAAGGGACCTTTGGTTTGGGTCCCAATTTATTCAGACTTATTTTGGCCTAGTGGTCAAAATTTGAATAAAATGTCCTTAGGGTATAAGATGCACTTTACGTCAAATCAACTCTAGATGGAAATTACAATAACGCCACTAAATATAGAATACCAAATTTCATAGAATAGCATTGTTCTTTTTCTTTTCCATGATTTTTGATGAATAACTAAGGGTTGGTCGAAACTTAGAATTTTGCAAATCTCGACTAGTGTACCACTCAGCTAAAGTGGCACTTAGGTCACTTTAGCGGAGGCACTTTATGTGTCCATACGGTCATATAAGCGACAATACTTTCTACTTGGGCTACTTAAGTTTATCTTTGTTCGTTTTAGTAGAAAGAGTAGTTAAGTAGTCAAGCGGCCCCTTAAGCAGCACCTGGGAGGCCATTAAATGACCTTCTTCCCTAATTTTCTCCCATTTTCCTCACTAGCCTCAAGAGTTAAAACCCTATAGAGTATGGGAAACTAGGAGAAAAATTATTGATGGATTTGGGGATGATTGTGATCTCAGATTACTAATTTCTTCATTAAAATCTTCATAAATTTAAATTAAATTCATGGTTTATTCTTTTATTTATTTCCAAAATCTCTAGATTCTCTTTGAGTAGATTAAGGTACAACTTGAGATTTAAAAGTAACCACTTTTTATGGTGAATATTCTTTGAGTATAAAGGTATGAATTGATGATTTTTAAAGTGTGATTTCGCAACGGCGGCCCATATAAGCTTTTGACTTGATTTTGGACCCAAGGAATAGAAATACATTTTGAGTACTGTTGTTCTTATATTTATGAATATATTACCATTTGATAGTGTGGCATCAAGGGGAATTTTCTCAAAAAGGGAAAATGATGGTTTAGCATATGTCGCCAGGTTTTCTTTGGCATATAGGTAGGCTAGGTCTAAATTCCTCTAAAATTAAGCTTAATTATAGTATGAATGTGATATGATACTAGTTTTTGGATAAGAATTAGATATTAAAGGCATGTTTAGAATTAAATGAGCTCTTCTATCTAATTAAGGATTCATATTTAGGCAAAGTTAACTTAACATGTTCGTTAGGAAAAATTGCTATCTTAGGACTAAATTGTGGATTGTTAATGATCTAAAAGTGAAATTAGATACCTTAACTAGTTTGAGGTAGAATTTGACATTGAATAATTTTTGGGTTTGATGTGGTCCCTGCAGCTCACCTTTGGCAAAGATTGCTATAGGTCCCTTATGAACTCAATAAACCTGGTGTATTTCTTTAAATATGTTCTTTATCTAATGAGTTGAAGATAAATGGTGGGTTATTCTATATTTAAACTTGGGAGATAATATTAGTTTTGATTGAGTCTGTGGATTTGTTATATTGAGATGTTTGATTTTGGCATTATTCATGATATGAGTTTGGGTTCAAGTCTAGTAAATGAACTTATCAGTTTTGGTTCAACTTCGGCATTGAGAGGTTTTTTATGATGGTTTTGGAATTAGTTCGATTATGGTTGTTATAGTATGAAATAATCCACAATTTAGATTTTGAGATATGACTACTTAGTAAAATTCTGGTTATTATTTCTCTTTATTGCATCCCCTGGGCTTATGGGGGCCCAAGTTGGGTTATTTACTTTATTGTACTTCCTGTCTGACGGGGGCTAGTTATGTAGATATAGTTGTGCTGTTCATTATTATTATTATTATCCTTACTATTTAATTGAGGTTTACTCTAGGTTTTACCTCTTACCCTGACTTACCTTATTTATTTCATATTTTATTAAATTTATATTATGATTTAGCTCAGTAGCACGATGATGCGTACTAATTACCTATGTCTTTGGTACTCATAATATACTTTTGTACCTTTTTGGTGCATATTCAAGTACTAGTTTTTGATGTTGACACAGTGGTCATATGATCTAGAGTTCAGAGATAGGGTGAGCTGTTAGAGTCAAAGTGACTTATTCTCCTTGTAGTAACTCTTTGTCCTCTTTGTTAAAGGGGCAGACCATACGGGTATCGCTTCTGCGGTTCATGGCATCTTAAGCGGTCAAGTGGACACTTAAGAGGAACCTAGGTGGACATTAAATACCCCTATTACACGATTTTCTCCCCTTTTCTCACAATTCTAAATATTTAGAACCCTAGAGAGCTGGGAAATTGGGAAAATAATTATTGAGGGACTGTGGGGGTGATTGTGAGCTCAAATTACGGATTTGTTCATGGAAATCTTAGTAAATTTCCTTTAAATTCATGGTTAATTCTTCTATTTATTACCTAAATCCCTAGATTCTTTTAAGTAGATTCCATTACTATTTTGACCTTGTAAATTACCTATTCTTGTAGATAAATCTTCATTGAGCATAGAGGGACACACTGACGATTTTCGAAGTGTAATTCCCCTAGCGGGCCCCGCACAAAATTTGGACTTAATTTTTGTCCCAAAGTATAAAAATTAAATATGGGTACGATTGTTCATGAATTTGTGAGTAGATTACCATTTTAATAGTGTGGAATCGCCTGAAAGCTTCTCGAAAGAGGAAATCGATGATTTAGCAGATTTTACTTGGCTTTTTCTGGCATCAAGGTAGTCTAGGTTAACCTTTCTCTTAGATTGAGATTAATTATAGTATGAATGTGATATTATTCTAGTTTTAGAATGGTAATTGGATCATTAAGGCATGTTTAGTAGTAATTTGAACCTTTTAGCCAATTATGGAACCATAATTACGCATTGTTAAATTAATTACTTGCTCTTTGGGTAAAATCGCCAATGTAGGACAAAATTGTGGCTTGTTAATAATCTAGCAGAAAAATTAGATACCTTAGCTTACTTTGGGGTAGAATTTTTCATAGAATGGATCTTGGGGTTAGATGTGGGATCTTCAACCCACCTTAGGAAAATATTGCTATTAGTCCCTCGTTGACTCAATAGACCTTGTGCATCTCTTTAATTATTTCTTTATCCACAGTGTTTCAGATACATGTTGGTTGTTCTAGATTGATACTTGGGAGATGATATTTATTCATGTTCGAGTCTGGTGATTTATGATATTTAGACTGATTTGATTCCAACATTATTCATGATATGAGTATTTTTTCGAGTTTAGAAAATGAAGATATGAATTCTTGTTCAAGTCTTGCATTAAGCGATTATTTATGAAGGTTATGGAACTGGTCGAGTCCAGTGGTTATGATATGGAAGGATTCATGGTTATGATTTCGAGATACAACTACTTAGTATAATATCAATTATTATTTCTCTTAATTGCACCCTTTAGGATTACTGGGCCCTGCATCAGGTTATTTATATTATTGCACTTCTTTGCTTATGACGGCCAATTTTGTATATATAGTTGGGTTTTCCTTTATTATTAGTATCTTGATTGTTTACTTATAGTTTTTCGAGCGTTACTCTAGGTTTTCTCTCTTACTTGACTTGGATTATTTATCTCGCATTTTATTATATTTATATTATGATTTAGCTTAGCCAATCGATAATACCTACTGAGTACCCATGGTTTTGGTAATCATACTGCACTTCATTACCTTTTTGGTGTTGATTTGAGTACTAGATATCATTGTTTTTGTTATGGTCATGCAAGACAGAGTTTGGAGAAAGGGTGAACTCTCGGAGAGGTGATTTTTTCCCCATCTTCTGTATTTTCGCTTAGTCTATCCATTTTCAAGTCTGTCTATGATAGCCCTCATATTATTTTGTATTATTGGATCTTATACTAATATTACTAGGTTGTGGGATATTACTACTTCTTTTATTTCTCTATTTGTTTAATGATATTATTACTTATCTCTTATGTTTCAATTTGTATATTTTCAGCATCTGTTCCATTTTCTGGAAAATGGCCCATTACTTATATTTCCATGGTACTGTTTTGGCTTACTTACTGGCGGGTTAAAGTTTGTGCCAACATGTCTCATAATTTGGGTCATGACAGGGGACCTTTGATTCAGGTACCGAGGCTTCTAGACTTATTTTGGTCTATTGGATAGAATTTGGTTAAAATAGAACTAGGTGTGGAGCCTACATTTAATAAAAATAACCTCAAGTAAATGTTTTGATGGTTTTGTTGATTCAATATTGTCAAAATTTTAATATGGTAACATAGTTTGTTTGCACACACGGGGTTCTGAACAAATTCCAAGCACTCAATCGGAGTCCATTTAAACTTAGCAAACAATCCGGTGCCTAATATCTAGTCACCACTAAAGCTGTCAAGGTGTTGATTTAGAAATAGTCAATTTATCGACCATAATCCACCTTAGTGGCCTTTGCTAATCGTCTGAGATCAACTTTAGCGGTGGAGTTCCACTTAAGCAGATATCAGTGTAGTGATCCCCATCATTCCTCACCCTCTACTTAAGCAGTCAGTAGCTACTTTAGAGGTAGCTAGTTAAGCAGCCAATCGACTGCTTATGCAGCGAGCACAGTGTTATATCACCTTCTTAACCCAATTTATCCATCCTTTATCTAGGGTTTTTCCTTTATTCTTTAGATTTTAGAGCATGGGAAAGTGTGGAAAATCATCTATTGAAGCTAAGGTAAGCTAGTTCAACTCTTCTTGGTCTTCTTCCATTATTTCCCCTTAAAATTTAAACACTTTTCATTGTGCATTCCTACAATTTAGGTCTTCAATCCCTCTTATTTAAGGGCTTATTTGGTCCCCTATTTCTGATTAATTTATTCTTAATTTTTAGCATACGTTCTTTGTCCTTCAAGGGACCTTATGACAGGTTTAACTTTGGATTTCGTTTGTGAGCCCCATGGGCCTGTTCTTGACAAAAATTTGACTCGAGATTTTATATAGTAATATGGGTATTGTTTTAACCCTATTGACGTATATATTATGATTTTGACAGTGCAACATCATTTTGAGATCGTAGACCAAGTATGAGCGATTCTTTTGTAATTCAATATTGCAATTCTACATTGAGGTAGATTTTAATTTGCTTTTCTCTACATGATTGTGTATTGTATAGATTGTATGCTAGGTAGTAATTACACGATTGGATAATGACTAGTGTAACATGACTTAGCCTAATTAAAGGATTTAGAATAAAAATGTGATCCAAACCTTAGCCTAGAATACCTTTTAAGGTTGCTGAACCCTATTATATCTGATGATGGGATCGATTGACTATAGATTGGCATAATGAATCCTTTAGCATAATATTTATCATATTACTTAGTATTTGGAGGTGATATTTTCCAATTAGATCCTTGTAATAGCTTTATGCCCTTTTTTACCTTAGTCTCGAAGTTATGGTGTTAACATTATATTAATCTGTATATTGTGGGCTCGAGGCTATGATTGCGGTACTAGTTGACCACCAGGTTAGTATTGTATCCCTAGTAAGGATGTGGTTATGATTTATAGGCTCATTTGTGCTCACTTAGTGGTGCAATTCCAACCAAGCCCTTGATTTTACTATTATTTTCTAAAAAGGGATGTATTCTCACATTTCACATTAAAAATGAATTTCTTTTTTAAAGGGAATTGTACCACCTTATTTAATTAATTATGAGCTTGTAGAACTAAATGAGTTACTTTAGAAATTATACCGAGATCAATTTTGGTCAATTATTAATCCCCTCTTTTACGACTACTATTTCATTTAGTCGAGAGATATTCCAATCATTTTTATGTTATTAGGCCTACTGTAACGACCCAAAAATGGGTCCCGAAGCGTCACACAGAGCTTAAGGCTACAAGTATCCCCAAGCTAGCCCTTTGAGCCGTTTTCATACCATTCAACACTCATCGAAAATATTACTATAATCAAACATCAAGATATTCTTCATAATATCATAATTATAGATGAAAGAGATGTGGAAACTAACAAAATACGACCTCTCTACAAAACTGATCAATCTAACCATCTAGTCTGACAAGTCTCTACTAAACTGTATAACACTGAGCCATTGGGACAGACCCCAACTGACCCTAACATCAGGGAATAAAATGATAACTCAAAATAAAAGAGTAAAATCTGAAATAACCAATCCTTGAACCATGAGGACTCACCACTGCCGAAAATGTAGACCAATGTGCTCGGAGAATCACGTCAAGCCTAGGAATGAGCACCTAGACCTACATTATAGGAAAAATATAGCCCATGTACAAATACATGGGTCAGTACCATGGAATATGGACCGAGTATATGAGGGTGTATGCAAGTTTTCATAAAAGGCCTATATCACAAATATTCACAGGAAAATATGCATGCTGTAATAGAAGACTCACATAGCTCCAAATAAAATCATCATAATCACCATAGAGTAAAACACATCGGTTAAAACATGTGAGTGATCATAGTAAATCCCAATCACTTTCATAATCATTTTCAAGTCATCAAAACTAGTAGCTTTCATAACAATTCTCTTTAAGATATAGAAATTTTCATCAAATTCTTCAAAAATGATAACTTTCTCAACTTACACTTTCAAACTATTACATTTTTCATCTCAATCAGAACAATACACACACACTGGGAGTCTCTTACAACTGACATAATCTATGTGAGCTACATGGAGTCCAACGTCCAACCCACGTTGGGGAGAGCTGTCCTATCCTTGCCATTGGAGTAGGACCTTAATCTTTTGTTCACTAGTGTCACTACATCAATCAGCCTTAGGCTCACATCCTATGGGAGAACGTAGTTCTACGGAAGTACCAATCACAGCTATACTTCCCACTCGGTGCTAAAGACTCCTCCTAGAATTATCTCAGGTCATTTTTAAATAAAATCCACAACAACGCAATTTAACAATTCATATCGGGAGCCATCATGCTACCCCTTTTTCATAATAAACCAACATCTGGCTTTTTTTTCTCATTCGACTTGAAAAAAAACTCTTTGAAGACCAAAAGGTCAAATCATTGAAATATCCAGGTGTGTATAACACATTACTTCACCAAAGATCATAATCTCAAAGAAGGTTTAAATCCCGTATATCAACACTTGAGCAACAGATTTCAAGATTCATACTTTGTATAGCAAACAAGTATAACTCATATGAAAATCTGGAAATTCAACTTGAAATGTGATATTATTATCAAAACTCAAGGAATTTATCTTTAAGACATCACAAAAATATCATAGTTTCTTGAACAAGAACATGGGATAATAGTTTGCATCTCAAATTCATAATTAGACAAGTAAAGTCATGTATCTTCATAAAATAATATAAATTTTTGGGCACAAGAATGAAAGGATGTTCTTGTTGAAAACCCCACATACCTTTATGGCAATGGATTCGTTGAAAGATAGGACCCTCAATGTTATTTGTGCAACTCTAGTTGTTTTTCTCCTATAGTGCTCTTGGATGATGAACTTAGATTGATAATAAGGTTGTGATGTGTTTAGATTCTATTAAATTCGTAAGGTTATGTTTAGGGGTGTGTAAGGAGTGCCAAAAGAGTCAATTTCCCTCAAAATAACTCAAAAAGGAGTGTTTTTACTACCTGAAATACCAAGTGTGCGCCGCATTGCTTATCGCATACATTTTCGTATGCGCCGCATTGCTTATCGCATACCTATTCAAGTAGCCATGTGCGATTGGTTAGGCGACGTACTCTACTTCATAAAGCCATAATTCCATGCTCGGGTGTCGGATTTTGATGAAATTGGTATCGTTGGAAAGTTAATTTGATTCTCTATAATTTGGTTGGTAGAAATATGCAGAAATACCACATATTTATCAAGTTATGCTCATTCAAAGATGACCTTTGCGAATTCAAACACTAAAACTTGATGGATTTTGAAACCCTTAGCTTGTACTGCCTTAAGTGACTCATAAAACCACACTTAACACATCATAAGCTCTCTTATAACTAAGGCACTCTTGGTAATTCATGTGCCCAAATATGGCTTACCGAATTGTGGGTTTCACATGTACGAACAACGGTTTGCTTTCTAGCTTAGGAAAGTGCGGGGCATTACAATATCTCCCCCTTGGGGACATTTGTCCTCGAATGATGCTGGGTATACTAAGAGTAAAGAGAAAACGAAGGGTACACAGATGAAGAAACTTGATAATCTTACCTTTACTTCATTCTACATTTCAGACACGACAAGGAGTGCATGACTCATGAAATCACAATTGAATAGTATAAAATAACTGTTGAACTACTGCAACTCTGCACAGAAAAGGAAGGATTTATAGAAGAATGGTACCTTCGGCTTCATTGAGGCTTGCGGAAAGCAGGTGTGGATACTTGGATTGCATATCCGTCTCAATTTCCCAAGTTGCACCTTCAACAGATTGGTTTTGCCACAACACCTTGACCAAGGGAACTTCTTTGGTCCTTAGTCTTCGGACTTGGTGATCTAAAATCTGAATAGGAACTTCCTAAAAAGAAAGACTATCTTGCACATCATGGTTTCTGAAGGATCTACAACAACACAATCACCAACGTGTTTCCTAAGCATGTAGACATGGAAGACAGAGTGAACGAAAGATAACTCTGACGAAAATTCAACCTCATATGCTACCTTACCAACATAGCTAAATACTCTATAGGGGCCAACATAACGGGGACTAAGTTTCCCCTTCTTCTCGAATCTCTTCACTACCTTCATGGGAAAAATATTCAAATACACCAAGTGACCAACTTCAAATTCAAGGTCTCTTCTTCCCACATCATGATACGACTTCTTACGACTCTGTGTAGTTTTTAATCTTTCTCTAATCACTTTGACTTTTTCCATAGTCTCAAATACCGAATTAGGTCCACTCATGTCAGCTTCACCCAATTCAAACCAACCTATGGGTGACCTACATTTCCTCTCATACAAAGCCTCAAATAGAGCCATGCCAATGCTAGAGTGAAAACTGTTATTGTAAGAAAACTCTATCAATGGTAAATGGTCATCCCAACTCGTTTTAAAGTCAAGAGCACACGCTCTCAACATATCCTCTAAGGTCTGGATGGTCCTCTCAGCCTGACCATCTTCCTGCAGATGGAAAGCAGAACTCAAATGCACTTGGGTACCAAAAACCTTCTAAAAAGCTCTCCAAAACTGCGAAGTGAACTCAGTACCGCTATCTGAAATAATGGACAAGGGAACTCCATGCAATCTGACAAATACTCGAATGTACAATATAGGGTAATCCTCAGCATTATAAGAAGTATGCACAAGTAAGAAGTGCACAGACTTAGTCAATCTATCCACAACAACACAAATGGAATCATGATGGCGTCGGGAAGGAAATAAACCAGTCACAAAATCCATGTCTATCTCTTCCCACTTCCAAGTGGGAATACCGCAATCCTGCATCATACTACCAAGTCTTTAGTGTTCTACCTTAACCTATTGGCACATCACACACTTATCCACAAATGTTGCTATATCCTTCTTCATGCCACTCCAATAGATTTCTCGCAAGTTGCGATATATCTTAGTGGCACTAGGATGAATAGAATATCGCACACCGTGTGCTTTATTCATAAATCTCTGTCTCAGATCATCAATATTCGGAACACATAATCTATCCTGCAATATAAACACAACATCTCCCCCTTGGGAGAAAACCTCCATCTTTTGGTCCTGGACTGATTCTTTCAGTCTGACCAAACTAGTATCTAAGTTTTGCTTCTCCTTTACTTCCAAGATCAAGGAGGATTCAGAACTACTCTTCACCCCTATACTACCTTTAGCAGAGTCAAACAACCTAACCCCCAGTCTAGCCAAACGGTGCACATCACTATCCAATTCATTCTTACCTACTTCAATAAGCAAAACACTACCCATAGACACCCTGCTTAGGGTATCCGCCACTATATTGGCCTTAACCAGATGGTACAACACTCTTATATCATAGTCTTTTAACAACTCTAACCACCTTCTCTGCCTAAGGTTCAACTCCCTCTAGGTAAATACATATTGCAAACTCTTATGATTAGTGAAAACATCAACATGAACACCATACAAGTAGTGTCTCTAGATTTTTAGAGCAAACACAACAGCAGCAAACTCAAGATCATGGGTGGGGTAATTCTTCTCATAGGGTTTTAACTGTCTAGAAGAATAAGCTATCACCTTACCCTTCTGCATCAATACAAAACCAAATCAACTCTAGAAGTATAACAATATACTACAAAACCCTCAACACCATCAGGAAAAGTCAAAACAGGGGCTGAAGTGAGGCGAGCTTCAACCCTGAAAACTTTTCTCACAAGAATTGGACCACAAGAACTTTACTTTCTTTTGGGTAAACCGGGTCATAGAAGACGTTATAGAGGAGACACCTTCAACAAAACAGCGGTAATAGCCAGCTAGACCCAAGAAACTTTGAATGTCTATTGGAGAGATAGGTCTAGGCCAGTTTCTAACATCTTCTATCTTTTGGGAATCTACTCTAATACCCTCGGAAGAAATGATATAACCCAGAAAAGCAACTGACCTCAACCAAAACTCACACTTGCTGAATTTCGAAAATAATTGATGGTTTCTACAAGTTTGCAAGACAATTCAGAGATGATCTGCATGTTCATTCTCACTACGGGAGTACACCAGAATATCGTCTATAAATACGATAACAAGCATGTCAAGATATGGTCTGAACACTCGATTCATAAGGTCCATAAAAGTTTTCTGGGCATTAGTTAACCCGAAGGACATAATAAGAAACTCAAAATGACCATAGCAAGTTTGGAAAGCTGTTTTTAGGGTGTCTCACTCTCTAACTTTGAGTTGATGATAGACGGATCGAAGGTCTATCTTTAAGATGTAACTTGCACCTTGAAATTGGTCAAACAAATTGTCTATTCTAGGAATAGGATACTTATTTTTGAAAGTGACATTATTCAACTGGTGATAGTCAATACACATACGCAAGGAACCATCTTTCTTTCTCACAAATAACATAGGAGCACCTCAAGAAGAAACACTGGGCCTTATGAAACCCTTATCTAATAGATCTTTGAGTTTCTCTTTTAACTCCTTAAGTTCTACAAGTTCCATACGGTAAGGAGGAATAGAAATAGGCTGAGTATCGAGAAGAAGATTGATCTTGAACTCTATCTCTCTATCGAGAGGTATCCCTAGAAGATCTTCCAAAAAGACATCAAAAAACTCATTGACAATGCTAACTGACTGGAGAGTTGGAGTCTCAGACTTAGTGTCCTTGACTCTAACCACATGATAAATGCACCCCTTTGAAATAAGTTTTCTAGCTTTAATATATGAGATAAAATGACTCTTGGGAGATATACAACTCCTAGACCACTCAAACACCGGTTTATCAGGAAACTAAAACTTGACCACTCGGGTACGATAATCTATAGAGGCGTAACAAGAATGAAGCCAGTCCATACCCAGAATAACATCGAAATTCACCATTTCTTACTCAATTAGATCAGCCAACATGACTCTATGAAGGACTATAACAAGACACTTTTTATACACTTTCTGGACAACAATCGAATCACCCACTGGCATAGAAACTAAGATAGGCTCAGGAATATTTTCAGGACTCATTTTAAAATTCACAGCAACTCGAGGTGTAACATATAAAAACTAGACCTAGGGTCCGACAAAACATAGAAATCAAATCGAAGTATACGGAGCATACCAGTAACAACATTGGGAGAGTCCTCCTGCTCCTGGCGAGATGGCAAATCATAGAACCTTTTCTGGCGTTGAACACCATTAGTGCTAGAAGAGGCGCCCTGAGTTGGGGCTGGGCGATTCACCTGAACTGGTGCACTAGCAATAAGAGTTTGAGTCTGAGGGCGATTATCACGATGCCCTTGACTGGCATGTGGGCACTTCATAAGTTTGTAACCCAAGTCTCCACACCTAAAAAAAACCTTTCTTCTCACCCCAACACTCACCTGGATGGGTCCTACAATACTTAGGACATGAAGGATAATTTGGCTTACTATCAATACTGTACCAGGACCTGGCTACATATTACCTGCTACCTTGCTCCTACCCACCCCTAGGTATAGGAGTACTAGCTGACGATGGTGCTGGTGTAGATGAACGGTTCTAAAACTGAGGGCGATTCCCTCCATGCGATCTAGTCTGACCCTATCCGTGCTACTCCGACCTAGCTCTCTTATTCCCTCTCATTCTATCCTTCTCCTTGATCTTTTATACTTTAATCTGTTGGGCATGAGTCATTAGCCTAGAAAGATTCATCTGTTGGGCATGAGACATCAGCTTGGAAAGATTCATCTCACTATTTAACACAGTAGACCTATACTCCTTAACAATATATCTAGACACCCTTGTCACAAATTTACTCATACTGGCCCAATTATCAACTACTAAGTAAGGAGCATATTTGGCCATTTGATTGAACTTCAGATAGTACTCTTTAACTGTCATAGAGCCCTGTCGAAAGTTCATGAACTCCTCTACCTTTTCCTCTCTCATCTCTAAAGGTAAAAACTTATCCAGCAATGTATCCTAGAATTCCTGCCAAGACATGGGGGCGGCACCCTCACTTCTACCTTTCTTCGAAGAAACTACCCAATCATAAGCAAGGTTTTTCAACTGATATACTACCATATGCTCCTCAGAGACATGCATCACCTAAGTAATCTTTCGCACCTCCTCCAAGTACAACTATGGATCCTTTTCTGGTTTGGACCCATAAAATTCTAGTGGATTCATCTGCATAAAATCATGGATCCTTGTAGCAGCTGATTCACTGTCGTACTGCTATAGAGCCATATCCGTATTTGCCAGAACATTCACAGTGATAGCCTGGGCCAGCACTTGAAAGGCTGCCCAAAATTTGGCATGCGACACATTTTAATTTAGTAGTTCAGTAGGCTGGGGTTGCTGACCATCGTTATTTCTTCTAGCTCGACGAGGAGGCATATTCTAAAAGAGGAGAGTATGAATTAATATCTGAAAGGAAACAACTGTAAGCAGGACAGACTTCTAAAAGAAAGAAATAACACTTTTTAGTAAAATGTCTTGTAGCCTCTTACTCATAGATGTGGCGTGCTACACATAATGATCAAGACTCTACTTAATGCGGCTTTCAAGACTTCCTAGGACTCCAATAACCTTAGGCTCTGATACCAAGTTTGTAACGCCCCAAAAATGGGTCCCGAAGAATCACACGGTGCTTAAGGCTACCAGTAGCCCCAACCTAACCATTTGAGCCATTTTTATACCATTCAACACTCATCGATAGGATTACTATGATCAAACATCAAGATATTCTCCATAATATCATGATTCAACACAAAAGAGATGTGAAAAGTAACAAAATATGACCTCTCCAAAAGATTGATCAATCTAACCATCTAGTCTGACAAGCCTTTACTAAATTTTATAACACTAAGCCATTGGGACAGACCTCAACTGACCCTAACATCAGGGAATAAAATGATAACTTAAAATAAAAGAGTAAAATCTGAAATAACTAGTCCTCAAACAATGAGGACTCACCACTACAGAAAATGTAGACCAATGTGCTCGAAGAATCACGTTAAGCCTGGGAATGAGCACTGGACCTACATTATAGGGAAAATATAGCCCATGTACGAATACATGGGTCAATACCATGGAATATGGATAGAGTATATGAGTCCGTAAGCAAGTTTTCATAAAAGTCCTATATCACAAATATTCATAGGAAAATATGCATGCTGTAATAAGAGACTCACATAGCTCAAAATAAAATCATCATAATCACCATAGAGTAAAATACATCGGTGAAAACATGTGAGTAATCATAGTAAATCCCAATAACATCCATAATCATTTTCAAGTCATCAAAATGAGTAGCTTTCATAACAATTCTTTTTAAGATACAGAAATATTCATCAAATTCTTCAAAAACAATAACTTTCTCAACTCACACTTTCAAACTATTACATTTTTATCTCAATCAGAAGAATACAAGCACACACTGGGAGTCTCTTACAACCGACATAATCCATGTGAGCTATATCGAGTCCAATGTCTAACCCATATTGGGGAAAGCTGTCCTATCCTTGCCATCGGAGTAGGACCTTAATCTTTTGTTCACTAGTGATTACTATATCAATTAGCCTTAAGCTCAGATCCTATGGGGACACGTAGTACTAGGGAAGTACCAATCACAGCTATACTTCCCACTCGGTGCTAAGCAATACTCTCGGACTGAGCTCAGATCATTTCAAAAGAAAACCCATAACAACGCAAATCAACAATTCATATCGGGAGCCATCATGCTATTCCTTTTTAATAATAAGTTAACGTGGGGATTTCTTTTCTCATTCGAGTTCAAAAATAACTCTTTAAAGGCTAAAAAGTTGAATTATTCAAATATCAAGGTGTGTATAACACATTACTTCACTAAAGATCATAATATCAAAGAGGGTTTATATCCCATATATCAACACTTGAGCAACACATTTCAATATTCATACTTTGTATAGCAAACAAGTACAAGTCATATGAAAATCTAGAAATTCAACTTGAAACATGATATTAACATCAAAACTCAAGGAATTTATCTTTAAGACATCACAAAAATATCATAGTTTCTTGAACAAGATTATAGGATAATAGTTTCCATCCCAAATTCATAATTAAAAAAGAAAAATCATGTATCTTCTTAAAATAATATAAATTTTTTAGCACTAGAATAAAAAGATCTTCTTGTTGAAAATCCCACATACCTTTATGGTAACGGATTTGTTGAAAGATTGGACCCTCAATGTTGATTGTGCAACCCTAGTTTTTTCTCCTTTAGTGCTCTTGGACGATTAAATTAGATTGATAATATGGTTATGATGTGTTTAGATTCTATTAAATTCGTAAGGTTAAGTTTAGGGGTGTGTAAGGAGTGCCAAAAGACTTAGTTGCCCTCAAAGTAACTCAAAACAGAGTGTTTTTACTACCTGAAACACCAAGTGTGCTCCCTATTTATTATCACATCCATTTATATATGCGCCGCATTGCTTATCGCACACCTATTCTAGTAGCCATGTGCTATTGATTAGGCGACACACACTACTTCGCAAAGCCATAACTCTTTGCTCGGGTGTCAGATTTAAATGCAATTGGTATTGTTGGAAAGCTAATTTGATTATATATAAGTTGGTGGGTAGAAATATGCAGAAATACCACATATTTATCAAGTTATTCTCATTCAAATATGACCCTGGCGAATTCAAACACTAAAACTTGATGGATTTTGAAACTCTTAGCTTGTACTACCTTAAGTGACTCATATAACAACACTTAACACATCATAAGCTCTCTTATAACTAGGGTAATCTTGGTAATTTATGTTCCCAAATATGACTTACAGAATTAGGGGTTTCACATGTACGAACAACGGTTCGCTTTCTAGCTTAGGAAAGTGCAGTGAATTACACCTACCTAGTCCTGAACTTGATTTCAACCAATGAATTTGTAGATTTACTCTTTTCTAGTCATGGTTCAAGTTTATGCCCTTAGCATACTTATATATATCTCCAGTACTGGATGGAGTAGGTTGGTTATTATGGTTATTGGAATTCCTAGTTCTTGAATAAAAAGTGTATACAAATATCCTAAGTCCATTATGGATTCCTTCATCATTAAGCCACGTTGTTGGATAATGATTGTTACCATGGGTGCTGCCTTTTGAGCTACTAAGATTGGTAAGTTGTATACCCTTGGTACATTTGGAAATCTAATTGAATATTGGTTACTGTTGGTTTATGCAAATTCATTGCTTCATATGCATCGCTTATCACTAGTATAATTGTTTGGTTCTTATATAAATCAATCTTAAAGTGGGTTTTATTGGTATAAGATATGAGTTATATTTGTTTAGTGTTTTCTTGTACATTTCTAGATTAGGGGGGCCTAGTAAGGTTATTGTTTTTCTGAACTGGTTGGGTACTTTATTTTTGGTTATTTGGTTAGTTCGTGGTAGGATGATTATGGACTGTTTTCTAAGGTTGTCGGTATGGTATATTTATTATTCCTTTTCTTTCCTATAGTAAGATATGTTATTGTTAGATTATTTCATGTTTAGTTATTTTTCTATTAAAGACACAAATTATGCTAGTTTTAGCTTTCCTTCTTGTCTATGATTACCCTCGACAAGTTAGATTGATTCCCGAAGGTTATTATCTCCTAGTTTATCACTATATGGGTATGTGTTGGTCCCCATATATATATTTATATCTATAATATTTCTATATATCCCTATCTTCCCTTATTTATTCAAATTGTATACGCACCCTTCATCCTTGTATTACTATTATATATATGTCCTTCACTCTTCATTTGTATATTGGATAGTGGCATATAGAATTGTACTTTAGTTATTGGATATTGTTTTAATAGGATAATTTACCATTGTTTCTCCATTATCAGAATTCCATTTAGTTTCTTGGATAGTCGTTTGTAGTTTATATTCTTGCTTTTTATGTTATTTATGTTTACTTTATCTTTTTGGCTAGTCAGTCGATGCCTACTGAGTACTACGTGTGTGGTACTCATACTACATTTCAATAACCTATAGATTGTACTATGATTTCTCACCATTAACATGTGGAGTATCTATGGATCATAGATTTTGGGGTGTGCTTCTGGAATTCGGAGTATCCTGCTCTCCCTCAAATTGATTAGACTAATCTTTGTTTTGATTTTAGATACATATTTGTATATACATCTAGTCTATATTTTACTCTGTGCTCTAATTATTTTAAAAGCTTTTCTACTAACTTCAACGGGTCCTGGGGTTGTATCCTATATTAGTCTTTTAAATAAATTATTTTGTTATTTTCTCCATTTCACCAAATAGTCCATTACTAGGTATTCCAACCTATGGGTTGGCGTGTCTACTGGAGAGTTATCGCAAGTATCATCATGACCTAAGAAATTGGGTTGTGACAAATTGTCAGGTCTAAACTAGGTAACTCATAACTACCACTAATTGTAGAGAGCAAAGGGGTATCTAAGCGCGCTTGTAATATCACAGTATTCCTATTATAACCATTGTAATTTGTATCCTCTCAGTAATCTTTCAAGTATCTGAATTCCCATCTTAGGGTAATAACCCAAACTATCGTTATATGTAGAAATGACTAAAAACTAATTTATCAGAAATAATATGCTCAAATTGGGAAGGTGGAAATTAAAATGTAATGGTAAAATTGTGGGTTGTTATTCATCCTAGGCAGTACATATTTCACTAGAGCATTACCCAACAGTAGCTAGCCTAAGGGAAATTTAAAAACCCTCTGTTCTATTATCTTGATAAGTCTCCTCTTCCTCCAAAACAACCCGAAAAACTCCACTTCCCTGAAGAATGAGATTTCAGAGACCTGGATTCATAAGAGTGGTTTTGAGGCACACATGGTGGGGACCCAATATGGGATGAGGCTTAGAAATAGCGAGATAACTCTCTACTCCCAATAGCATTTGAATTCTACTATGAGGTAGGTTATGGTTTTTATACATTATTGCAGATAGACTTAGGTTGGATTCATTGAATATTGATAGTAATGTTAAGAGAGATCATGTGTTAGGCTTTCAGGAATAGTGTTTGGAAGTATGAAAATGATAGAAGCACCATTAGGCTTTAATATTGAAGATTAATTTCTACTATTCCTTATTTATGCAATAATTATGGTATGAAAAAGGCTGAACCTTGTGAGAATGTCAATTATCTGGGAAAATACAAAAAATCATATGCAGGGTAGTTGAAGTGTAGTAATAGGGGGAACTGTATTAAGCTAGGGTGTGATAGAGGGTGCTCATGATAAATGGGATAGATACATCTTGCACTTCATTCGGTAAACCAAACATAGTTGAGAAGTAAAGGTTGAAAATTACCTAAAAGAGATTTTAGATAACATAATAACAGACTTAGGTAGGTAAGAACCATAGAGAAATTTATGCCATGATGTAAGGCTAGGTGCGAAAGTTCCAAAAGAAGTATTAAGAAATAAGGAGTACTAGGTCAACAACATGAATGAGGGTCATTAATAAATATTATGATTAACTGCGTCAAAATGTAAACCCTCAATTAGGTAGAAGGCAAGCGTTGGATGAAAGATCTAATGTCATACATTTCTAAGCATATGTTTGGGGCTTAGAATGATAAATTATGATGACATGTGAAATGGTAATTATTTAGAGTCATGCTTTTTATTGTTGAATGCATTGAATATTCATGTATTTTAATATTGTGGAGGTGAGATAATAAGGATGTTAATGTTATTATTGAAATCATAATGTTAATGATGTTGATGATGTTTTTGATGTTTTTGTGATGGTGTTGATCATGATGTTAATATGAAAAACATGAAATTCACCAGGTTGGTTATGTCTATGATGTTGATCACATTGAGAAGGGGAAAAGATGATGAGTCATGTCGCACAAAACTAACCTCCAAAAGAACTATGTTGCGATTAATGCCAAATATAGTAAACCAACTATGTTGGGGTCGAACCCATGGGGAAAATATTGAACAATTTCTTAACTTGATGTAATTCACGAGCAGTGCGGAAATTAAATACGGGGATTTTGGAATTATCAGTAATTGGTAAACAAATCGTGAGCGCTTTTGAGTTGTAAAGCAATAGAAGACGAACACAAGAACTATGTTCCCCTTGACTTCTCAACTCCTTAAACTTCTCGTGACTAACCCACCTATTCTACAACTCTGCATGTAAAGTCAACAAGATATATATTATCAACCATCTTATAAATGGGTTGATAAATCTCACCTTTTACTAGGTGAATCTCAGGGCGTCGCCTTATTGCTCCATGTTTTTTACTTTAATTCACTATCACCTTTTGAGTCTGAAGTTATTAGATCAGATGTTGGAATTACAAGATGGAAGTAAATCTCAAATTACAAACTTAATCCTCTTTTACCAATCACAAACTCCATTGTGAGAACGTATGCAAATATAGGCTATCCCTAAGCTTCTACAGTAGCTTCGAGGTCAATTATTGTAAGGAAGATTAATTAACATGAATAAACCCTAGATTAGATGAATCTACAACTTCCTCTACGTAGCTAATCCACAGGGTTCCCACAACCCTAGTAAAGGAGATTAGCCGCACATGTTCATGCAAGAAACCATGATTATCAATGAAGAATGCATGTAATTAATTTCAAAAGAATAAGATGAATAAATTCCAAAGTTTTTAATTTAATAAAAACCCCAAAATTTCAAGAATAATTATAAAAACGTGTAAAAGTAAGAAACTATTGTCAAAATGTGTAAACTAATAAAATATAAACCCTAAGGTATTTATAGTATCTAAAAAATACTTAGAAATCCTAATAAAAATGGAAAAAGTAATGTTATATCGGGACAAGATATGACTCGCTTTTCAAATTGTACCAACATTATATAACTCGTACCATAGCTCTGGTATCCACTCTAGTGTATGCTCTTCTAGGCAACAAATTTCTATTCTAATAACGAATGTTTCTCATGAGTCATACCATGATCAAGCAACTCATTTCCTTTACTCATTTCCACCTAGGAGTTCTTCCTTTCTTCACTTGAACATTGTTCTGCTTACAATTTGGTCATATGAGTCATACTCAGATTTTCTACTCGTATTCTTCTGACACTTTAACTATGATTTGCTTCCTTGGGTTCTTCTCAAGTTCATGATACGGCTTGTACCCTCATCATACAACTCATATTCTCAGTCATATTTTTTCTATACTTGGGTTTTATTTTTGTGCTTGGGTTCTGTTGATCTTATGAGTCACCTCTGAGTCATATGAGGTGTTGACGGCTCAAGAGGAGACTCGTACCCTACTAAAACTTTGTCTTTTTAGGTCTTTTTCATATAGTTTCTTTCAAACACTATGTTAGATCTATTTTGCCAGCAATAACGACAAAAGAACATCATATTTACTATAATGAGCAAAGTTCAAGCACAATTTCACTATTTTAAGCATTTAATATGTCTTGTTTCCATGACACATTAACACCCTCAACTTAGAAGTTTGTGTGTCCTTAGGCAAAAACAAAAACTAAAACTATCACAAGACAACATGATGCTTAAACAGGAAGATCCTAAGACACCTATGGAAGTGAACTTTCAATTCAATTTCAACCCTTTAACTCCCGTTCCTACTATCAACTTTTCAAAAAGACTCTGTGTATACTATTTGGTACATGGTATGACAAAGAGTAATCTGATGATGGCATTACATTACCAATAGACAACTACGTATAGATGCTAACCACATTAACCAAAAAGTCTATCTACCTAATCAACATAACCCATGTACGCTCACGATCAAAAAAATCCCATTAATTCTAAGTTAAGAACAGTCAAATTGTGTAGGGATATATCAAACAACACTTTCGCTCATAAAGAAATTTCACCGATGAATACAAAATACTATAGACTTTCCCTTGTACTATTTTTCTAATTTTTTGAATAGTCAATGCAACGACCCGAAATCGCCTCCCGAGATATCACATGGTGCTTAAGTCTACAAGTATCCCCAAGCTAACTCTTTGAGCCTATTTCTACTAATAACACTCATTTCAAGATGAAATAATTCAAAAACTAGCATAGTCATATCATACAAAAGGAAATCTGAAGAAAAATCTCGGTCCAAACAACAAAGCAATACCCAAAAACCTCAACACAACCATAATCTGATAACTAGTCTGACAAAGTCTCTACTAATGCATGAACTAAAGACCCATTGGGACTGGTCCCCAACTGACTTGAAATGAACTGAAAGTAATAACATAGTATCTGAAATGCTGAAATGTCTGACGATAGGTCCTCGAACCATGAGGACGCACCACAGTAGGGATGTGATAGAGGAAGTTAGAAGTCACTGATGAGGCTTGGACTGAGCACCTAAACCAACATTATAAGACAATGTAGCACATAGATGTATATGTGGATCAGCACTTGGGAATATACTGAGTATGTGGGAGTGCATGCATTTATGAAAAAACAACATCAATACTCTGTAATCAAATCATGCATGCAATAAGTAATGACTTACATGGTTTGAATAAGTATAAAATATAAAGATCATGAATCGTCTAGAATGGAGCATGTAACACAAATCTCTTGAGTCATCATAGTTTAACTTTGAAATTGGTAATATTCTCTTATTCTTATTACCCATAGGCTAAAGAAAACTTTAAACAATACTTTCAACTCATTCATATGTCTCATGTAGGGTAAAACTTCTTTAATGCTCAAGAACTCATAACTCTTTTGAACTCAAGTACTTGGAATTCAAAATCATATAACTTTTCAACATACTTAAAGGCATTTCATTTACTTTAGGAAAATTTATCATTTCAAGTTTTAGGAAAATCATTCTATCTCAATGGAAAGATACTCTTGTTTAGGGAAATAACTTACCTTATAGTTTTAGAGAAAATACTTATATCAAGGGAAAATACTTTGGTCTTAGGGAGCAGATCCGGTACTTTACTATTAGGAAAATAACTTGTATCAAGCGAGGTTCTCTTAACTGACATAAACCGGGCGAGCTACCTAGAGTCCAATGTTTTGTCCTCCTAAGGAAGAGACTCCACGTTGAGGAGGAGCTTTATACTCTTGCTAGGGATTATAACCTCAATTTGGTGATCAGTTATCTCAGCCTCGGGCCCAATATCTCATCCTTAGGCTCAACAATCATCTCGGCCTAAGGCCCAACCTACGGTGGCACGCAGTTCTGGGGTAAGAAATAGTAGTAACTTACCCAACTCGATGCTTAATACTACTCCCCTTAGATTATCTCATTCATCTCATGAAAATATACTTTAGAATAATCTCATGTTTCATTAAGAACCCAATAGTCAAATCTGTAATCTAATGTAGTGAAGTGGATTTCAAAACTCCATGACCATTAGGTCAAAATATTTCTCAATAATCTCATAATACTCAAATCATGGGTGCTTATAGCATAAGAGTTCATAAAATTACAAATCTCAAGTAGCGCTCAATAACCCATAATTCATTCTCAAGTTAAAACTCATCAAAAGCATAAAAGATAGCATATAGATTCATAACTCATGTAGAAATCTGAAAATTCTAGCGATTTGTCTCAAAATATCAACATATTCATATACTTTAATATCTTAAAACATTTCATCTATTAATTTCTCAAGGATTAAAATCATGGGGTATAGACCTTGCTGCAATATCTCAAGAAAACATGTGAAAATCATGCTATTAGACTCTTAATTCATGGGAAACATCAAAATATTACAATCAATAATAATGGGTGAAAAACCCTAATTCAAATTCATGTAAAATCTCATAGATTGCAGAAAATCATAGTTTAAATAAGCCTTTAGGCACAAGGATGAAAGGATTACCCTTTTTCAAAACCCCACATACCTTTGATTATTAAATTAGATAGACGAGCTTGCTCTAAACTCTTCTTCTTACTCTTAAGAGAGAGTTCTTGCAACCTTTGAACTTAGGGAACTAAAATCTCAACTCAATTTGTAGAATCCATGGTGAGTTCTTGGATTTCTTGGAGAAGGGTTTTAGATTTGCTCTTAAGGGAGAAACCCTAGCCTTTGGATATTTTGGGAAATAATGAGTCTATAAAGTTCGTTTAGAAAATATAACTGAGGATTAAAAAGGAAAAAAGCCAAAAGTTCCTTTTAAAAAGGACTTAAAAATACTGAACTAGGGCTGTGATGGTCAAAGCAATAGCCCGTCGCAAATCCGACGATCCGTCGGGTCATCTGTCACACGATGACCCGAGGGACATACTACCTTAATGCAATGGTCGAATCGATGGTCCATCACAGTTTTGAAGGTCCATCGGATTGTCCATCGCACGATGGCTAGATGAGACGACACTGCCTTAGTAGCGACGGTCTCAGCGATGGTCCATCGCAGCCTTGACGGTCCGTTGTCCTGGCCCTCACACTTGGACAAGAAAATGGAGTTTCTGGCTTGGTTATGGTGGTCCGATCAATGGTCCATCGTAGACTTGACGGTCCATCGGATCGTCCATCTTACCAGAGCGATTCCGATAATTCTCAGTAAAATGACCATAACTTCTCACCCCGATACCAGATTTGGACGAAATTGGTATCGTTGGAAAGCTAATTTAATTATATACAGGACCAAAAGTTAAATTTAAGAAAATTCTATATGGTTTAAACACAATTCAATTGGGAAGTCACTTCTGAATATTTTAGGGCATGAATTATACTTCGCTTGACACGCTCTAAGGTTCAGAATTCGAGGGAACTTTGCGAGGTCTTCCAATATCTCCTCCTTGGAAATATTTGTCCTCAAATGTCGCTAGTTACACTAGGGACACAACAAAAATAGAGTACAAATAGCTCAAGCATTTTTCTAAATGGATGAAAATCTCTCTAAACACTTGAATACCTCATAAATTGCAAGAACACATGCAAGATTAGATATATAGATGAACCTTAGATTAGAAGCGCTGAATGATGGAAGAATAATAATATGAACTCACGGATAAGAGGTGCGGGTACTTGGCTCGCATGTCTGCTTCTACCTCCCAAGTAACTCCCTCAACTGGCTAGTTTTGCCACAAAACTTTTACCAAGGGAACCTCTTTGTTCCTTAGTCTACAGACCTGAAAATCTAGAATCTCCATAGGAATCTCATCAAAGGAAAGATTATTCTGAATATCAACACTCTCTGAAGGATCTACTACAACGGAATCACCAATATGCTTCCTAAGAATGAAGATATGAAAATTAGATGAACGACTGACAACTCTGTGGGAAACTCAACCTCATATGCTACTTTACCAACATGACTCAAAACTTTATATGGACCAACATAACAGGGACTAATCTTTCCCTTTTTACCAAACCTTTTTACCCCTTTCATGGGTGAAATATTCCAGTACACCAAATCACCCACTTCAAACTCAAGATCTCTTCTTCTCACATCAATAGATGACTATTGATGAGTCTGAGCTGTCTTTAACCTCTCTCTAATCAACTTAACCTTCTCCATAGCTTCAAACAAGGCATCAGGTCCAATCACGGCAGCTTCACCCACTTCAAACCATCTTATGGGTGATCAACATCTTTTAATATACAAAGCCTCAAATGGTGCCATCCCGATGATAACATTGTAACTATTGTTATAGGCAAACTCTATGAATGGAAAATGCTCATCCCAAGTACTTTTAAAATCAAGAGCACATGCCCTTAACATATCTTCCAAGGTCTAGATGGTCCTCTCAGCCTGACCATCTGTCTGCGGATGAAAAGCAAAACTCAGAAGGAATTGGGTACCAAGACCCTGCTGGAACGCCCTCCAAAACATAGAAGTAAATTGAGTGCCCCTATCTGAGATGATGGACGAGGGAACTCCATGCAACCTGACTAAGTCCCAGATATACAATCTAGCATAATCTTTAGCTGTATAAGATGTGTGCTCAGGAAAGTAATATGCGGACTTAGTCAGCTAGTCTACAACAACCCAAATAGAATCATGATGATGAAATAAAAGAGGTAACCCATTCACGAATTCCATATTCACCACCTCCCACTTCTAAGTGGGTATACCAAACTCTTGCATCACACCACCAGGTCTTTGGTGCTCTACCTTAACTTATTTGCACGTTGCACACTTTGCTACAAACTCAGCTATATCCTTCTTCATACAATTCCACAAATAGATTTCCCGTAAGTCGCGGTATATCTTGGTAGTACCGGGATGAATAGAATACGATGCGCCATGCACTTCAGCCATAATCCTCTACCTCCAATCATCAACACATGGAAAAAATAATCTACCTTGAAATCTCAACACGCCATCTCCCCCTCGAGAGAAAACCTCTACCTTTTGGCCCTTAACTAACTTCTTCTGTCTGACTAAACTAGGATCCCTATTTTGGTTTTCCTTCACTTCTGAAACTAAAGAGGATTTGGAACTACTTTGCACCAACGTACTTCCCTGATGAATCAACCGACCTAACACCTAATCTAGCCAAACAATGCACATCACGTGTTAACTCTTTCTTAGCTTCCTCTACATGGGTAACACTACCCATAAACAACCTGGTAAGGGTATCCGCCACTATATTGGCCTTGCTCGAGTGATACAACAGACTCATATCATAGTCTTTTAATAAATACAATCACCTCTATTATCTAAGATTCAACTCCCTCTGAGTAAAAACATACTGTAGGCTCTTATGATCCGTAAACACATCAACATGAACACCATGAAGATAGTGTCTCCATATTTTCAAAGCAAAGACTATAGCAGCTAACTCAAGATCATGGGTTGGGTAATTCTTTCCATGCGACTTTAACTATCTAGAGGCATAGGCTATAACCTTACCTATTTGCATCAACATACAAGCCAAACAAATTGTAGAGGCATCACAATACACTACAAAACCATCTATACCATCAGGCAAAGTCAATACAGGAGCTGAAGTAAGTCGAGTCTTCAACTCTTGAAAACTCTTCTCACAAGAATCTGACCACTGGAACATAACTTTCTTTTAAGTCAACCGGGTCATGGGAGAGGCAATAGAAGAGAAACCTTTAATAAAATGACTGTAGTAGCCCGCTAGAACCAAGAAACTTCTAAAGTTAGGTGGGGAGATAGGTCTAGGCCAATTTCTTGTAGCTTTAGTCTTTTGGGGATCAACTCTAGCACCTTCAGCTGAAACAACATGACCTCGAAAGGCTACAGACCTTAGAAAAAATTCATACTTACTGAATTTGGAAAACAACTGGTGATCTCTAAGAGTTTGTCAGGCAATTTTAAGGTGATTTGCAGGGTCACTCTCATTACGAGAGTGTACAAGGATGTCATCTATGAAGACAATGACAAACATATCAACATATTACTTAAAAACTCGATTCATGAGGTCCATAAAATCTATTGGGGCATTGGTTAGCCCGAATGACATGACTAGAAACTCAAAGTGACCATAGCGGGTTCGAAAGGTTGTCTTTGGAATATCACATTCCCTCACTTTAAGTTGATGATATCTAAATCTAAGGTCTATCTTGGAGAAATAAATTGCACCTGTCAACTGATCAAATAGGTTATCAATTCTAAGAAGTGGACACTTATTTTTGACAGTGACCTTTTTAAGCTTACGATAGTCAATTCACATACGCAAAGAACCATCTTTCTTCTGCACGAATAGAACAGGTGCACCCTAAGGAGAAATACCGGTCCTAATGAAACCTTTGACTAAAAGATCTTTGAGTTCCTACTTCAACTCCTTAAGCTCTGTAGGTGCCATACTGTATGGCAGAATAAAAATAGGATGAGTGTCAAGAAAAAGGTTAATCCCAAATTCTATCTCTCTATTGGGAGGTACCCCTGGGAGATCTTCCGAAAAATATTTGGAAACTAATAAACAATTTTGACTGACTGAATAGTTGGAGCCTTAAACTTAGTGTATTTGACTCCAACTAAGTGATAAATAAAACCCTTGGATATTAGCTTTTTGGCTTTGAGATAGGAGATAAAATGACTCTTGGAAGATACCGAGCTCTCGGACCACTCAGAAACTAGTTCATCAGGGAACTAAAACTTAACCATACGGGTACGATAGATTATAGATGCATAACAAGAATGAAGCCAATCAATACCCTGAATAAGGTCAAAATCAACCATGTCTAACTCTATCAAATTCACAAGTATGACTCTATGAAAAATTGTAATAGGACAATCTCTATACACTTGTTTAGCAACAACTGACTCCCTTACTGGTGTAGAAACTAGGAAGGGCTCAGAAATCTTTTTGGAACTTATTTTAAAATTCAAAGCTACAAGTGGGGTCACATAAGAGAGAATTGACCCGAGGTCCAACAACCCATAAACATCAAAACAAAAGATGCGGAGCATACCAGTAACAACATTAGGAGAGTTCTCCTACTCCTGACAGGATGGTAAGACATAGAATCTATTCTGGCATTGACCGCCAGCAGTGCTAGATGAAGTGCCCTGAGTAGGGGTGGGGTACAGGAGTCGGTGTACAAGTAGCCCGTGCCTGAGGTCGGCCATCTCTATTCCTCTGTCTAGCATGAGGACAATCTCTAATTCTATGGCCCTGCTTTCCACAACCAAAATAGCCCCTCAAATCTATTAAACACTCACCAGGATGATCCCTAGCACACTTAACATAAAGAGGATAACAGGGTCTGTTACCAACACTGTTATACGACCTAAACATGAAAGACCTACCCCCTTACTCCTGCCTACCTCTAGGAGTGGGAGCACTAGCTATTAAAGGCAATACCATAGATTGATATCTTTAAAATTAAGGGCGGTGCTTGCTAAACTCATGCTTCTCAAATCTATCCCTCTTGTTACCCCTTACTCAATCTCTTTCTCTAATTTTATCCACCTCTATCTATTGGACATGCATCATCAACCTAGCAAGATCCATATCCTTATGCAGTATCGCAATCCTACACTCCTTAATTACTAACCTAGAAACACCGGTCATGAACTTGCTCATACTAGATCGGGTGTCAGAAATCAAATCAGGAGCATACTTATCCAACTAGTTGAACTATATACAGTACTCTTTAATAGTCATGGAGCCCTGCCTCGAGTTCATAGACTCCTCAATCTTTGCCTCCCTCATCTAAAGCAGAGTAAACTTGTCCAAGAATGTATCTTGGAACACCTGCCAAGTCATAAGAGCAACATTATCACCTCTACCCTTCCTCCATGATACAACCTAATTATAAGCAATGTTTTTCAGTCTGTAAGATACCAACTCAACACTTTCTACCTCAGAAACATGCACCACCTATATGATCTTTCTCACCTCCTCAAGGTACAACTATGGGTCCTTATCTGCCTTAGAACCATAAACTCTGGCAGATTTATCCTCTTAAAATTATGAATCCTAGTTGCAGCTATATTACCTCCCTGCTGAATAGCAATTGTAGCCTGGTTATTGGCCCAAACATTTGCGGTGACTACTTGGGATAATGTCTGAAAGGCCATCCAAAACACAGCATAAGACATAGTCTCATTCAAAGGATCAATAGGTAGAGGTTGCACATCATCATTCCTGCGGGTATTCGCTTTTCGAAGAGGCATTTTCTGAAATAGAAGAGCATAAATTAATAGATGAAAGGGACAACTATAGGAACGATAGATTTTGTAAGAAGAAACAACTTTTTCCTAAAAATCTTATAGCCTCTTGTTCATAGATTGGTGAGCTACACACCGATGATCAAGACTCTACTTAACGCGGCTTATCAGACTCCCTCGGACTCCTTAAAACTTGGTTCTAATACCAAGTTTTTAATGACCCAAAATTTCCTCCCGGGACATCACACGGTGCTTATTGCTACAAGTAGCCCCAAGCTAACCCTTTGAGCCTTTTTATACTAATAACACTTATTTCAAGATAAAATAATTAAAACACTAGCATAATCATATCATATGAAAGAAAATACAGAGAAAATGCTTAGTCCAAATGACCAAGCACTACTAGAAATCCTCAACACAACCACAATCTAATAACTAGTCTAACAAAGCCTCTACTAATCTATAAACTAGAGAGCCATTAGCACAGGTCCCCAACTAACTCAAAATGAACTGAAAGTAATAATATGGTCTCTCAAATGCTGAAAGGTCTGACGATAATTCCTCAAATCATGAGGACTCACCACAGTAGAGATGTAGACAGAGGTACTTGAAAGTCATTGATGAGGTTGGGACTGAGCACCTGAACCTACATTATAAGAGAATGTAGTATATAGACGTATATATGGATCAGCACTTGGGAATGTACTAAGTGTGTGGGGGTGCATACATTTTTAAAAAAACAATTTCAATACTCTTTAATCAAATCATGCATACAATAAGTAATGCTCCATATGGCTTGAATATGAATAAAATGTAAAGCTCATGAATCATTTAGAATAGAGCATGTAACACAAATCTTGTGAGTCATCATAATTTAACTTTGAAATTAGTAATCTTCTCTTGTTCTTATTACCCATAGGCTAAGGGAAACTTTAAACAATACATTCAACTCATTCATATGTCTCATGGAGAGTAAAACTTCTTTAATGCTTAAGAACTCATAACGCTTTTGAACTCAAGTACTTGGAATTCAGAATCATATAACGTTGAAACATAATTGAAGGCATTTCATTAACTTTAGGAAAATATGTCATTTCAAGCTTTAGGGAAATCATTCTATCTCAATGGAAAGATACTCTAGTTTAGGGAAATAACTTATCTCATAGTTTTAGACAAAATACTTATATCAAGGGAAAATACTTTGGTCTTAGTGAGAAAATCCGCTACTTTACTATTAGAAAAATAACTTGTATCAAGGAAGGTTCTCTTAACCGATATAAACCATGCGAGCTACATGGAGTCCAATGTTTTGTCATCCTAACGAAGAGACCTCACATTGAGAAAGAGCGTTATACTCTTTCCAGGGAGTATAACCTCAATTCAATAATCACTTATCTAAGCCACGAGCCGAGTATCTCAGCCTTCGGCCCAAAAATCATCTCAGCCTAAGGCCGAACCTACAGTAACACATAGTTATGGGGTAAAAAACCATAGTAACTTATCCAACTCGGTGCTAATTACTACTCCCCTTAGATTATCTCGCTCATCTCATGAAAATACACTTTAGAATAATCTCATGGTTCAATAAGAACCCAATAATCAAATCTATAATCCCATGTAGGGAAGTAGATTTCAAAACTCCATGACCATTAGGTCAAAATATTTCTCAATAATCTCAAGATACTCAAATCATGGGCGCTTATAGCTAAGATTTCCTAAAACTGCAAATCTCAAGTATGGGTTGATAAACCATAATTCATTCTCAAGTTAAAACTTATCAAAAGAATAATAGATACCATATATATTCATAAGTAATGTAGAAATCTGGAAATTCTAGAGATTTGTCTCAAAATCTCAACATACTCATATACTTTAATATCTCAAACATTTCAACTATTAATTTCTTAAGGATTAAAATCCTGGGGTATAGACCCATCTATAATTTCTTAAGAAAACATATGAAAATCATGCCATTAAACTCTCAATTCATCGGAAACATCAAAATATTACAATCAATAATAATGGGTGAAAAACCCTAATTCAAATTCATGTAAACTCTCACAGATTGTAGAAAATCATAGTATAAATAAACCTTTGGGTATGAAATTGGATGGGCGAGCTTGATCTAAACTCTTTTACTTATTCTTGAGAGAGATTTCTTGCAACCTTTGAACTTGGGGAACTCAAATCTCAACTCAATTTGTAGAATTCAGGGTGATTTTTTGGATTTCTTAGAGAAGGATTTTAGATTTTCTCTTAAAGGAGAAACCCTAGACTTTGGAAGTTTTGGGAGATAATGAGGGTATCAAGTTCATTAAGAATATATATCTGAGGGAAAGAAAAAGAACAAAAATCCCCTTTTAAGAAGGACTTACAAATACTGAATAGGGGCTGTGATGGTCGAACCAATAGTCCATCACAAGTCTGACCATCCGTCGAATCATCTGTCGCACGATGAACAGAAAAAAGACATACTACCTCGATGGTATGGTTGAATCGACGGTCCGTCGCAGGTCTGATGGTCCATTAGATCGTCCATCGTATGATGGCCTGGATGAGACCACACTGCCTTAGTGGCGACGATCTCAGCGATAGTCCGTCGCAGCCTTAACGGTGCGTCGCCTTGGCCGTCGCACTTGGGCCAGGAAAGAGATTTTCTACCTTGGTTGTGATGGTGTGATCAACGGTTCATCATAGACTTGATGGTCCATCGGATCATTCGTCGTACCTGGGAAGTGCCAACAACTCTCAGTAAAACGATCATAACTTCTCACCTGATACTGAATTTGGATGAAATAGGTATCGTTGGAAAGATAATTCAATTATCTACTTGAAAAAAAGTTAAATTTAAGAAAATTATATATGGTTTAAACACCTATCACTTGGGAAGTAACTTCTGAATCTTTTAAGGCCAGAATTACACATCGCTTGACACGCTCTAAGGCTCAGACTATGAGGAAACTTTACAGGGTCTTACAGTTGAGGTAGGATCACTAAAGGAATTTATTTTTCTTGTATTGTAGGTTAGGGGATGGAATGGTAATTTTTTTGGGATTTATTTAGTGACTAAGCATTCTTGACACTACACGTTTTTTTTGGGGTCCACTTATTTTTATTAATTTTAACCCTTATGTATCCCATTTTATTTTAACACGCATTTCATGGTCTAGGTGCAGTTTTCTTTTCTAAATTTATTTTTTCTTTTTTTTTTCTTACAACCCTTTCTTCATTTCTTTTGTTTTCTTTTATTTTTACCGCACCTGTCCTTTTTTATTTTTCTTGCACAGTTTTTACTTCACATTCATTTTTCCTGCACACCCTTATAATTGTAACCCTAAACTTAGGCAATTTCATGAGTTGAGGTTCACCGTGTCCAAGGAGGACCAGGGCCAATACAGGTTCATTGTAGAAATCAGTAGGTCAAATAGGTGTAAACAACAAAATTAGTCAATTGAGGCTCAAATATTTGGATCAAAGGGGTTAATTTGGTTTCGACATTTAGCCTTAAGTGGGCTTACAATAAAAATGGCCTATGATCATAACCTACTCGGCTATCCTATGCCTAGGAAAACTAACCGGGCAAGTTTGATATTCCAATACACCGGGAACTCAGTAATACCTAAAACACGCCCACACAGGATTATATTGCTAGGTACTACTTATCCAACTATGCAAAATTTGGCCCTAGTTGTTTTATCCCTAATCTTAATGCCATTATTAATTATCTGTTGTCTCACATATGTACAGATCACACAGTTACCACAAAAATTTAGGAGGAGTGTCAATTTCTTGCCCAAAAAAATTCAAACCAGACCATTTTTCAGCATATTCATTCAAAACAATGGTTCTATAGCTGTAAGCATAAATTCTCCTTCTATCTTAGCTATTACTAGAACATAATACACACAAAAACACTTAACAATATAAAAACATAAATAAAACATACAAAATATGCCAGTTCTTTAGGATTTTCAAAATATGGCCTTGGGTTTTGAAACACGACAAGTATAGCCCGAGGAGAATCGATACTCCCCTACCTCAAATTTAAAGCATATGCACTATCCCCAGTGCACATAAAAATAAAGTGCAAGGGAATGGGACCATACTTTGGCGCTCAAGTTGACAGCTCAAACCACATCATCATGTGGGCCCTTAGATTGGGTCCTATTATCACCATGATACATTCCATCAACTATGAGAACTGAATAAGCAACAGTGTCACTAGGTGGGTTTGCCGCACTACCTCCCTTAATATTAATAATTGGCAGTTTCTATCTACAGGCTCAAGTAGCCATCTCATGGATCTTTGTCTCTTAGTCTTGATCATCTTGTAGGATATTTGCCTTAGCCTTCCTCATGCTTTCTCCTCCTTCTCTCCCTTCTTTACACTCAAGCCTCCTTTATAATCTCCTTTACTAGGTCTAAAATATCCCAAACATAAGGAATATGAACTTCAGGGATGATAGTCATTAGCTTGGGTTGCGGATAATTGGTCGATCATAAAAATCATTAACCATCTTCAAAATCTTAGCTACCTCAACATTCACTTTCGTAATGTCTGTGGTTTAACTGCTACCCAACTGATAGGTAATCCCCATCTCAAAAGTATTCGATAGAAGCTGCACCTATCTTTCATGGTTAGCCGACTGCTTATCAACCCAGGGATTTACACCCTTTTTTATGTTTTAGAATTTGGCCTCTAGTGTGCCTAGTCTAGTCATTTCCTTAGTGAATACTTCTGGTGGAATCAACATGAAGCCAGAAAGCATACCTCTTGAGCATAAAGTTACCGGCTACACCAGATGTTGACTATTAGAGGTAGCCTCTGCAGCTGAATTTTGTGCGATCTCTATTTGTCCACCCTCCTCAGAAGTCTCAATAGTCTCGAAAGTCTCAATAGTATCAATTTGCCTTCTATACATCTTGACAGGTATATCTGCTCCCTACCTAACCTACCTAGCCATTGGGTTGGCTGTGTCTCCGATTAGGACTAAATCTATGTTGTTTGTAGCCTCTAACATCTCATCTGTACTCGATATTTCCCATACCCCCACAACCAAACACAACTACATGATCATTCACGGATATGCCAACAATGACTTATCACCCCCTATAGGTCGGTCTCTTATCTCTCAAGATAAAAACTCTCCATTATCAAACTTATAACCTACTATGAAGCCTTCTGTCATTTTTGCATATACTGGACTCAACACATTGTCCCAAGTGGTGAGACATAACCTGTGGTGGGCCAACATCCACCATGCCTTAGCCTCAAAATTAAGGGTATGCTTCTCTATCTTCTAAGAAGTCGCATTCAGTCCACCACCAACCCACATAACATTCTCACCATTTGATGCTATCATAGTAGTAATCCACCTAAAATAACTAAACTTTTGATCTAAACCCAGCTATTTTCAGGTAAATTTCCTTATCTCATGCAGATGGTAGCCCATTTACACAGTGTTTATCAGAGGTTAATAATCTGATTTGTACAAAAATCTACCAATAGTGCATCCAGTTATATCGACCCTCACACCTTAAATGAATACTGATGTAATGGGGTCTTGACCTTTCCATAGCTGACCATGTAGATACTGCCTTTGTATCTCTCCCTTGTATGCCGTATAAAACTCCCACACCAGTGTGGGACTATACTTGATGGGTTCTCAGGTCATCCACTCAAAACCATAATTCCTGAATGGTTCTTCGATCCTTGGAAACTTTGCCATCCTAGTAGTAATCAAACATTGCACGAGCTACTTGTCTCTTATTATTTTTCCAGTCATGATTCTTCTTAGGACATCATTATATGCTTGTTCCATAATGGGGTGCCCCTACTTTTCAACGTTGAAACTTGGAGCAGTAGTGATGGCCAATGGAGTGTGTTACACATCGATCTGTGGCACATCATTTATTTCTTCCATATCATGCGCATTTTCAGAACATGCTTCTTCACAACTGGACTCAACATCATTTTCTGCCTATAAAGGCAGAGGTCTGTAAGGATGGGTGGTGCTCGAGCTCTTTCTTCTCATTCTCCATAGAGGTGTGTCATTAGGAGTTGTTATCTTCTTCCTCCTAGCACCCTTTTGTCTTTTTGGATCACCCTTTACCTTTGTTGGGTATTCGTATAAGTCACTACTAATGTTGGATGTTCAGTAGACTCAAATCTAGTAGAAGGTACCTTTTTTTTTTCTTTCTTAGCCAATTTCTTAGGAGAAGATGCTCGTTTGGAAGAATTGTACCTTAAAGTACACATTAATTAGTAATTAAATCAAGTAAAAAGAGTAAAAATCTGAAAATAAATTTCAGTGTGCATATTTTGTTAAGGGTACGAGTGGGGGTACTATTCGTGTCAATTGGGTACGACTCTTCTGGTCGAGTCGTATATGAAATAGAATGTAGGACAGTGTTCACGGGTCTTCTTGCGATTCCTCCTAACTAGTTGTACTGATAAGGTATGACTTTTTACCATTAGTCATACGCAGATAAGAAATAACTTATAATATATAATTCCTTCCGGGTCAGTATGACTTTAGTGTATGAGTCTTATAGGTTGGGTACAACTCATTTAGGAAAGTCATACCCGTACTAAACCTTAAAATGAGGTGTACTTCTATGTTGTCAGTGGGTATGAGTCTTATTACAACCTCGTTACCAGTGGCTAGGAATCATAAGGAATCTTATATCTACAGAACATGGAATTTCAAATTTGATGTTGACTCCAATTCAAAATTTCTAAACAACCCTCTACATTTTACAACAATATTACCAAATTTCATTGAAAATAACACATTATCAACACCCAAAACCAAGTTTACCTCCACTTCCTATTTTCAACTTAAAACATATGAACTAGGGCACACAAATTCAACATATAAGTAAAATGAACTCAAAGAAAGTATACCATACCACACATTAGAAATATCAACTTGAAATAAAAAGCATTTGTGTTCGAGAACTTACTCTAGTAGTATTAAATGTACGTTCTTGAGTTTGTAATTTCCTTCCTCAAATTTGTGCCTAAATCATGCTAGGTGATGTATTTGAGCATGTTGGTATATGATTCGAAATGATATCATGCCTTAGGAGCTCAAAATTTGATCAAAGGATAAGGTATGGTGGTGTAGAACTAGTTTCATATCGCGAGTACCCTTCTTTTCTTTTAAACCAATTTCTGGGCCAGATTGGCCAACAACTTCTTAACCTAGTAAAATTGGGTATGATTCATGGGTACGACTCATACCAAGGACTATGTCTCTTTTCCTTAACTCATAAAGACTTGGAACCTTACTTGGGTTCTGAAGTCAATACGATTCAATGTGACAAGTCGTACCTTATGGGTACGACTCGTTATGAGAGTCGTATCCACTCGAGAAAATTTTACTTAGAACTGCATAATATCCCAGGTAGTATCTTTTAGATACGACTCATAAAGAGTTCGTATGACCTAACTTTTGAACTTTGCTTTATATTGTCAGCAATATTTATCCTTGCACACTAAACAAACATATTACCCTATGAATACATAAGTACAAAACATGGATTGCTTCCCATGCAATGATAGATTTATAGTCATGGCATGATATGGCTAATATTGATACTTAGATTTCACCAGCTAGACTCTTGGGCTGCCTACCATGCAACACTTGATTTAACGTCATGGCAGGACATAATTTCCTTGGTTACTCAGAATTCACCAAGGTCTATTTAAATAGCTACACCAACATTGTTAGTATTACCCATGTAGTGCTTTACTCTTTTCCTATTCACTTTGAACGGGGTTTCACCATCCTTATTAAATTCCGAAGAACAATATGGGAACACTCTTAGCATAGTTAAAGGATCATATCATCTAGACTTCAACTTGTCTTGAAACAAGCGAAGTCTTGAATTGTAGAGAAATACCTGGTCACCTTTTTCGATGATTCTTTTAAAAATTTTGTGATCGGGATGCAGCTTCATATTTTCCTTGTAAAGTGTGGAACTTTCATAAACCTAAAGTCAGAATTAATCCAACTACTTCGACTTTTTCAGCCTTGATTTGGAAGCATCTTGGTATTCAAAATATAGTTTCTTCTAAGACCACAGTGTTTTAGACTCAATCTTAACAGGCAAGTGAAAAGCCTTGCCATACACTAGCTGATAAGTTAACGCACCAATAGATTCTTAAATGTTGTTTGGTAAATCCATAATACGTCATCTAACTTTCATGACCAATCAATCCTATTGGCATTTGCCGTCTTAGCCAATATGGGCTTAATTTCTCTATTGGACACTTTAACTTATCTACTAGTCTACTGATGATAAGGTGTTTCAACATTGTGCTTTACTCCATACTTTTCAAGCAAACTTTTGAATAGACGATTACAAAAATGTAACCCACTGTCACTTAAGATAGCATGTCGCGTGCCAAATCGAGAAAAGATGTGCTTTTTCAAGAATACAGTGATACTACATACTTCATTATCGGGGAGCACAATTGGTTCCACCAATTTGGATACATAATCCACAGCCACAAGTATATACTTCATTGCAAACAAAGTCACAAAAGGTTCGATGAAAACTATACCCCATACATCAAACAATTCCAACAATTAAATAAAAGTCATAGGCAGTTCATGGCATCGATATTACCTTGGTGTTGGCATTGGTAAAAAGAAAAGTCATAATCATGTGCATCTTTGTAGATTTTTGGCCAATAATACCAACATTGCAAGATTTTTTTGATTGTAAGGGTTCCTCCACGATGACCCCAAACTGGCGATAAATGACAAGCCTTAAGTATGCTTATCATCTCTACCTTAGGTAACACCTACGAATAATCCCATCTGCACATATTTTGAATAAATAAGTCTCATCCCAGAAATATTTCCTTACCTTATGCATAAACTTCTTCTTTAGTTAGAAGGAAAAATCTTTTGGGACTAGATCACTGGCCAGATAATTTGCATAGTTTGCAATCCATGGAATTAGATCTTGGGAAGTTGCCAATAACTGATCCTCGAGAAAACTGTCATCAATCTCTAACCCATCTTCTGCTTTCTACATAGCTACCTTCTCAAGTCTTGACAAGTTATCCACAACTTAGATCTCCATGCCTTTTCTGTCCTTGACTTCAAAATAAAATTCTTGCAGCAAAAGTACCCACCTAATTAGTCTAGGTTTCATATCATTCTTTAACATTAAGTATCGCAGTGCTACATGGTCTGTGTATGCAACTACTTTCATTCCAACCAAGTATGACCTAAATTTATCAAAGGCAAAAATCACTTCCAACACCTCATGTTTAATAACTATTTAGTTCTTTAGAGCTGGGTTCAATTCCTTGCTGGCATAGTAGATAGGATGAAGATTTCATTTCCTTGGCATAGGATAGCACCTAAAGGAACTCCACTTGCATCACATATAACCTCTAAAGGCAAGGACCAATATGGTGACACAATAATTGGGGCCGACACCAACTTTTCTTTTATACTTTCAAAGTCCTTCATACATGCATCATCAAAAAAAAAGTTCACCTCTTTCTCAAGAAGCTTTCTAAGAGTAGTAGCAATATTTGACAAATCCTTGGTAAAACACCTATACAAATTTGCATGCCCTAAAAAGCTCTGAATTCCCTTCATAAAAATTGGTAGAGGTAATTTCTCAGTCACCGCTATTTTGTCTCTATCAACCTTTATTCCCCTTTTTGAAATCTTGTGCCTAAGCACAATACCTTCTTTAAACATGAAATGGGACTTTTCCCAATTAAGTAACAAGTTGCATTCTTCACACCATCAAAGAGCGTTAGCCAAGTGCACAAGGTTGTCATAAAAAAATCATGAACTACCAAAAAATAATCCATAAATACTTTGATGGTGTCTTCTGCCAAATCAAAGAAGATGGAAATAGTACATTCTAAATGTGGTTGGAGCATTACATAGACCAACTGACCCGTTTGTTACCAGGAATAGGATATACTACACCAGTATCTAACCACTTGATTATCTTTTTTTACACCACCTCCTGCATTGGAGGAATAAGTCAACGCTGATGTTCTATACTTGGAATACACTCCAGTTTAATTTTAATTTTATGAGTACAACCATCAAGAGGAATACCCACAATGTCTGCAATGGACCATCCAATAGCCCTCTTAAATCTCTGTAATACTGATAACAATGCCTGCACTTCTATTTTAATCAAATTGACTGCTAAAATTATAGGCAAAATGTTGTTAGCACTTAAAAATACATATCACAAATAAGAAGGGAGGCCCTTCAAATCTAAGAGTGGTGGCTCTACAATGGATGGGCAAGCAGGTGGAGTAGTTCTATTCTTCAGATACAAATCAAGCTTCTTTTGTGCATAAGTATACGAACCACTCCTTTAAAGTACACATACCATCTCATCATACTCATCTATTCCATCACTATAAAAGTTTATGATCACTACTATAAGAGCTTAAACACCCAACCTCACTTTAATAGGGACAACAACATCAGAACAATCATCCTAAATAGTAACTGAGTAGACATCACAGAATAAATTTTCTTCATCCTCATACACATCAATCGTAGATATTACTCTGAACTCATTAGGATACCTCATAGATTTGCATACACTAAATATCACATGTTCATCATTGAGACAAAACATCAAATGTCCTAGCTTTAAATTATTCAACGTTCTTGCCATAGCCAAGAATGGTCTTCCAAAAATAATTGGGACTTAGAAGTCTACTTCATATTCCAATATCACAAAATCTATAGGAAATATGAAAGAAGCCATCTTTACCAATACATCATAAAAAATACCAACTAGCTTTTTCACAGTCCTGTCTACCATTACTAATCTTATTGAGGTTGGTTTAGGAGCTCCCAACCCTAACTATTTAAATACTACAAATGGAATAATATTAAGGCTAGCATCCAAATTATTCAAAGCACGAGCGAAGTTGGAAAATCCAATGGTGCAAGGTATAGTGAACTTCTTCTCCAGTAATAATCTAGTAGCTATAGCACTGTAATAGTGAATATTGTTGACTGGCTCATAACTGACTGACCTATTCTTGGTGATTAGAACTTTCATAAATTTTGCATATCCTGGCATTTGCTCCAATGCCTCTATGAGTGGTATGTTGACCGACTGTTCTTTTAGCATTGATAAAAACTTTTGATACTTACCATCTTCTTGTTTCCTTTTTAGCCTATAAGGATAAGGTGGACGAGGTCTTGGTATAGGCTTCAAAATAGGCTACTTAGCCTTATTTTCTTCTTCATCTTGATTTCTAAAACTATCCACATCAATATGATCATCATCATTTTTTTCTCATCTACAAATGGTACAGGTAGGTCTATGGTGGATTTACCACTTTGGGTGGTAATTGAATGGCAGTAACCATTATTCTTTAGATTATAAACCATGTTACTTGGGAGAATGTAAGGCTATATTTGATTTACTATAGTGGATATTTGATGAAATTATTTTTCCAACTGCCTGATTGTTGTAGCATGTGAAATAATTTTCTAGTTTAGCCCTGGCTGGTCTGCTTTAATATCCTTAAGGCAGCTCTATTTACTTTCTTGCCCCTGAATAATTTCAATAACATTGCCTTCATTCTAGATTTTGAATCATAATTACCTTGTGGAACATACTTTCCACTCTCCTCCTTGTAGTTATCTTTCTACCACCAAACACTATCTCTCTCTACTTTTGTCTCAATATCTATCATTATAATAGTTTCGACCTTGATTCCCTTTCCCTTGGGCTAAAAAATCTACCAACCTATGATAAAGATACTTTATTTTCTCATTAGATTCAATCTTAAAAGTTCTGAAAGTAGACCTATGTGCAGCAATTGCATTCGCTTTCTCAACACTCATTATTAAAAACTATGTTTTAAGCAACCCAATATTAGTACAAAGTTGTGCAACCTTTAGTTCTACTAAATCCTTACCATCCCAATAATCATTGTCCACTCTAATAGCATAAATACCTGCACTACATTCTCCATCTCTAGTATGCCAGCCTCTATAAGTCACTAAAATATCATCCAGCAAATCCTGCGTAATATTTTATCAAAAATGCATGAATGCAACTTTTTAAATCATATCTGCCATTGCTCTCAAACTAAAATTCAATGATCTATAGAAGATTTCCAACAAATTTGATCCTCTAATTATGTGATTAGGTACCATGCTCAGCTTTTTCTTTAATCTAAACCACTATTCATACAAAGATTCTGTAGGTAACTGTCTGAAGTTATAAATCTCATCTTTCAACTATAGCATCATTGAAGAAGGGAAAAATCTATTTCATAAAATATTTATGCAACTCATGGAAAGTAGTGACTAAGCCTCTTGGATGTTTCCCTAACCATAGTGATGCTTTACCTATCAATAAAAATAGGAACAACCTTAATCTCAGAGCTTCCTAATCCACCCCCAGAATAGTATATAATGTGAAATCCCAATAAAATTAGCAGGAAGTATATTCACATCATCAGTAGCTGATGCTAAAAATGAACCCATCAAGTTCAACAATTGGATAATGGAGCTTGTAATATAAAACTTCATATTTATGGGTAAAGTAGGGGGAACAATAGTTTTTATCTCAGTAGGTTCAACATAATCCATATATTCATCATCATTGTATTGGTGTAAGTGCTGATATAAATGAATCAATAGAGATCTACCTCTCTAAGCTCCGTCTTAATTATAAGCTACCTATCTAGACCTGACTAGTCCTCCTAGCAGAGCTAACCCAACCTCTTCTACTAATCGAGACTCTTTATCTACCCTTTTTCCTTTCTTAGCAGCAACTATTAGTTGTTGTATCTCTAAATATATAATATTTCTATGGATCAACTGGACCACGTAGAGTTGCTGTGTTAGGATCAGTAGGGGAGGGTCTTGAACCCCACTATATGCTTTTCCTAGAATTTTAATCGGTGTTTGAATAATTCTCTCTGGCTCTGGATCAAATAGGATAAAGGGATATCCTCTTACCCAAGTGTTTGACATATAATGATGTATTCCAAATCTAAATAGAAAATAAAACATGTGAACTTCACCAATACAATTAAGTACTCAAACTATCTTCCCCAACAATGATGCCAAAATTTGATGTCGTCAAAAACTAACCTCCAAAAGAATTATGTTGTGATTGTTGCATAATATAGTAACAAAACTAGGTTAGGGTCAAACCCACAGGAAAATTATTGAACAATTACTTAACTTGATGTAATTCATGAGCAGTGTGGAAAGTAAATCAGGGGATTTTAGAATTATTAGTAACTAGTAACAAAATCTTGAATGCTTTTGAGTTGTAAACAATAGAAGATGAACACTAGGACTGTGTTCCATTGTCTTCTCAACTCTATAAACTTCTTTTGATCAACCCACCTATTCTGTAGCTATGTATGTAAAGTCAACAATATATATATTAACAACTGTCTTGCAAACACGTTTATAAATCTCACCCTTTACCTTTTGAGTCTCAAGATGTCTCCTTATTGTTCCCTATTTATGAATTCAGTTTACTATCACTTTTTGAGTCTCAAGTGATTAGATGAGATAACAGAATAGTAAGTTGGAAATGAATCTCAAATTATAGTCATAATACTCGTTTCCTAATCACAAACTTCCTTGTAAGGATGTATGCAAATACATGCTATCCCTAAGATTTTGTAGTAGCTCTGAGGTCAATTATTGTGTAGAAGATTAAGATAAATGCATTAACCCTGGAAAAGATAAATCTACCACTTTATCTATATAGCTAATCTGCCTGCGCTCCCATAATCCTAGTATAAGAAATTAGCTGCTCATGTTCATGCAAGAAACCATGATTATCTATGAAAAATACATCTAATTAATTGCACAAGAATAAGATAAACAAATAATTGTAAAAGTATGTAAAAGTGACTATTGTAATAATGTGTAATCTAATAAAAGATAAACCGTAAGATATTTATATTATCTCAAAAATACATAAAAATCCTAATAAAAATGGAAAAGGTAAAGTTATATTAGCACAAGGTATGACTCACTCTTCAACTTCTACCGACATCATACGAGTCATACCATGGCTCTCGTATCTACTATAGGATATGCTATTCCAGACTTTACCTTTCTATTCTGCTTATGACTACTGCTCATGAGTTATACCATGATCATATCACTTTTGTCCTTCACTCGTATCCTCTTGGGACTTCTTTCTTTCTTTACTTAAACACTGGTCATTTAACGATTGGGTCATATGGTCGTGCTCAAACTTTTGACTTATATTTTTTTAAAACTTTAACTCTGATTTTCTTGCTTTGGTTCTGCTCTGTGTACGACCCCATGGTATGGCTCCTACCCTTATCATATAGCTCATATTTTCATACATATCTTCTCTACTTAGCTTTTCTTCTTGTGGTTGGGTTTTGTTGATCTTACGAGTCAGCCTCTTAGTTGTATAAGATGTTGACGACTCTTAAAGAGACTCGTACCTTGTGGAAACTTGGTCTTTTTCTTCCAGTCTCTTTCCATCACTATGCTATACCTATTTTACCCGTAATAACCAAAAAAACATATCATATAAACTAAAATGACCTAATTTTAAGAAAAATTTCATGATTTTAAGTATTGTAATGTCGTGTTTCCATGAAACATCAATGAACACGTCCTACATTCATGCATACATCCATTTGCCTTGATATCCTATTATGTCTATATATTATTATTTAATCTTGAGTAGATCAGTTTGTTGGTATATTTGATGAGGTACGTAGTGGCATTTGTGGATCCAAGGTTCTTTCTAATCTAATTTAATATTATTTGTCTGATGTATATATTTATGAGAGTGTATTGTAAGGTGTTATCTCACTCCATAAAGAGTTATCCAGTCATAGGTGCCTTAGTGGTTTTGAATTTGTGGCGTGTTGCACTAGCAGAGTACCAAGGATGTTCATCCATTAGCAATTGTCTTAATATTATAATATAGTGAGATTGGTAGATCAAACCCAAAGTGAGTTAGTAGTAGTAAGAATTAGGATGATAAATTTGTTAAGCTCCAGAAGATGTAAGATAGTATAATGACTCTCTAGGTTATTTTCTGCATTTCTACATATTTTTTCCATTTAGATCTTTCCTACAGCTTCCTAAGTTATTTATGACTTGCTGGAGCTGACAGTTCAATTATCAGGAAATTCATTTAGTTTTTAGACCCAAATATCTATTTTGAACTCTAAATTTGTAAGAATTAGTTACTAGGTGAAAACTTTAGACAAACGACTTTATATGCCAATTCTGATGCTTCCAACAGCTGTAAAAAATGATTTTTGGATAGGAAGACCTTGGGATTAGGTTATAATACTTTCAGTCTCATTCTGAGCTATTGTTTTAAAATTTATTAAAATGTCACTCGAGTGCGGGACTCATTTTTCATTAATACAACCTCGAATGGTAATTTTGACCATATCGTTGAGTCAGCAATGTATAAATTGATTGGGTAGTAGAGGTTTTCTACATTTATGAGATTTCATATGAATCATGAAGGGTCAGTGGAGACTTGGAACTTTTCCAATTTCTTAGTTGGTGCACCACTCAATTGCTACATTTTCTTAAGTACCAGTTAGGTATCTTAAGCGGAGGCCACTTAAGTGCCCAACAGATTGCTTAAGTGAAAAGGTTTGACCTTCTAAGGTACGCTTAAACAAACCTCTTACTATTTAAGTGAAGGATGCTTAAGCAAAATGTTGAAGGAAATAGGTACTGCTTAAGCGGTCCATTGTACGCTTAAGAGGCACCTGAGAGTCACTAATTTCCCCAATTAGACCAATTTTCCCCCATTATTTATACAATTTCTAGAGTGAAAAATCCTAAAGAGAGTGGAAAGTTGGGAGAAACTTTAGTAAGTGCATAAACTTTAGAGAAACATTAATAGGTAATTTTTGGGTGTTTTTGGGTGTTTGTGATCTTGGATTTTTCATTTCTTATTAGAATTCTTGTAAGTTTCTAGTAAATACATGGTTAATTTCTCTATTTATTCCTAATTTACCTAGATTTTAGTAAACCAAATTTAGGACCATTTGATCTCAGAATTTACCCATTCTCGAGGATAAATGTTCCTTGAGCACAGAGGAATGCGTTGATGGTTTCAAATAACCCTCTTAGGTCATTCGTTCTCAGTAATATGACTGTCTGTATCAAATATCATCTGCATTCCTTTCATACACCATCTCGGGTTTACCTCCTCATAAGGTATCTCAAAAATATGTGTAGGGGAGGAACGTTGAACTAATGTGTTGGCACCTCTAAATTTGAAACTTAAACTTAGTGGGAGTATTTCTTTGTGCCCTCCTCAATCTAGGTACACATGATAGCTACTCATGAACTATAGGATCAGACTCATCTCGAGACCCCTTATCAGACTTGGGGTCATGAGCATCAACCTGTGGAACTGTCATACACTCCTTTTCATTCTCAATATTATCATCATCACCGGACAGAGAAGAGTATGGGGTTATCTCTGAGCTGACTTTATTCTTGGTCAGGCTAGAGTTGCTTAGGCAGTCTAGACAACCTTCATGGCCTCAATATATAGGATGGGTAAAGGATGGCCTTCTTCCCCACTGTGAGACCTCTTATCGCTACATACCCAAAGTACCCAAATAATCTCCGCTACATCACACATCTAGTATCTAGTCACTCGATGTATCTCCCCAACCACAACTACTCTAAGTTGTATTATAGGGTACTCCTCCACAGAGCCACTAAGATCGAGGGATTTTTCTCATCTCCTAGATGCAATAACCTTCTTCTTTAAAGGTTTGGGAGCCTTGTGTACTTGAAAATCCAAGCATTAGTCTCTAACAAAGAACGAGGGATTGCAAAACTCAAAGAAAAACTCAAAATTTGACAACTTCAAATTATCCTTTAATTTTTACATCCCTATACTTTAATTCAGTCCCAATGAGTCCAACGTGCATACATTCATCAATACTAATGATAATAACTACCAACTATCATGCCAAAATCGTAGTATTCCTCTACTTCTTCAAGTACCAATTTTGGTTAGCGCAAAATTTAAGAGTTTAATCAAAGAACCAAGCCCTATATAAAGATTTTAGTATATTTCAAGGCTCCTAACTAACAACTTTGCTGGTAATAACATATATTTCATGAAAATAAAGACACCAACTACTTTTTTTCATATAGTACTACGTGTAGGAGACAAGAACAATACCTTTTAGATAAGAAATCAAAAGTTCACTACAAAAAAGTGAAGTAGCATCGAAATTGGAATAGGTGTATAACACTTTTGGACAATTTGGTACAACAAACAAGTGCCACTTTAACCTTTTTCAAGGTGTGGGAAAAGTTTTCACTTTGAGAGGGAAATTGATATTTTAAGATAAAGGATGATTTTTTGAGGTTTTGGTGAGATAAAAATGAGTCAAACATAGCTTAAATAGAAAGGGGGCCGGCTTTTGGTTCATTTAAGAATGGGTGGGCCCAAAATTTTGAATAAAATTTACGCCCACAAGCTGGCCACTTATGTCTGCCACATGCAGGGTCGTGTGTGGTAAATACGGTCCACTTGTTCTGACTGTATGTTGGATAAAATTTTAGCCCACTTTCCTGCTCTGTGGACTTTGTATGATGATACTTACCCCTCTACTTACAAGTACCTAACTGCTATTTAAAGCTCTGTAAGTAGAATTATGTGTTAGAGTGTAGAATTTCCCATTAAAATACTCAAAATGTCATCTTTATAGTTATTTCACAACATTACCATGAATGAGTGGGACTTCTGACCTTGTGGGTTGGTCAAACAGTCCCCTTAGCTGGAAGATTATGAATGTAGCAACCCTACCCCATTATAGGTTAGTCCCTATGCTATAAACCTACAAAAACAAAAACAAACATCCCACTCAGCGCTAGATCTAACATCATGGCACGATATGGCTGTTTTGGTTTATCAAACGTCACCAACAAGCCCATGAGTTTTCTCCAATGCAACATTCGATTTAACATCACAGCACAACGTGGGTATCTTGATTAGTAAAAATTCATAAAGATACCTAAAATAGTACCCTTCTAGGTTATCAATACAATCAATGACCAACACCACTCTTATGTGGGTCGACTGCGTCATTGTTCTTCGGACATTGAATATGACTTATTCCTTGTTGGCTCTGAACTTCAGTTCACTCTTTTGCATGTCAACCATTGCTCTGTGCGTAGCCATAAACGGTTATTCCAAAATTATGGTAATCTCAAAATTGACCACACAATCCTGAATCACAATGTTAGTTAGGAAGATTAGGTGATCTACTCCTACCATCACATTATAGAAAATTCCAATGGATTTTTCATAGTGCAATCGGCCATCAACAGTCGTATAGTAGTCAGATTGGGAGGGCTCAAACCCTATTATCTGAAAACGGATAGCAGCATCAAATTTATATTGGCCCCAAGTCACAGAGTGCTATCAAAAATTAGGAGGTCCCATTACTACATGGATTTATGAATGCACTAGGATCACCTTTTTTCTAAGACAGAATCGAAATGTAACTGCACTAGAATGGTGCAGTCCACTCACATCCTCAAAACTTGTAGTCTGCTTCTTAGTCACTAACTCTTTCATAAACCTAGCATAACAAGGTATCTGCTTCAATGCTTCAAGGATAGGATTGTTCAAGATCAAGTCCTTAAGCTTATCAATAAACTTCTTAAACTTTCATTCTTTTTGCTTTTGTTTCAGTCTTTGAGGAAAAGATAGGAGTGGTATTGAGGTCAACTTGATTACTGGCTCGCTTACATCACCCATACCTTTATCCTCATCAACTATACCATCACTATATGTTTCCTTTTTTGACTCTATGATAGGGTTCTGATCAATAACTTTATCATTCGTTAGCATTTCCATAGCAGGTAAAGGAGGATCCATAGCAGTTATACCACTCCATATGGAAATAGCCAAAACATTACAATCATTTTTGAATTTCAATCAATGTTGCTCATAAGGGCACTTGTCTACCTCTAGTTCAGTGTTGTCGACATCTATGTGAACTAGTGCCCCGACCGCTTGATATTGGTCATATGAGATTCTACCTTCTGGGTAAACCCAAAAATGTCAACCTTAATATCCTTAAGGATGTTCTCCTAATTTTCTTGAGCCTGTAACAACTTTTTCAGCATCACCTCCATTCTTAATTATGTATCCCGACTGACTGGTGTAATATTCCTATCTCCTTTCTCTCTAAAGTCATCCTTTTCCTCCAGTCACCATCTTGCCCCCTACTGTGATCTTTGTATCTATCACCAGTAATTCAAACCTTTCTTTCCTTTCCCTTGGGATCAAGAAGCTACCAACTCATGATCAAGATTCTTGGTTTCCTCCTCCATGCCAGAAGCATAAACAATGGAAGCCTAACCTTATGCTCCTATTGTTGGTTTTTAGAATTCATTATTGCAAACTACTTAGTTAGCAACACAATATCCATTCTGAGCTATTCTATTTCCCGTGCTATTGTATTATCAACCAGTATATGTTAACTGAATGCCATAATGGCATAAGTACAAACACCTCTTTCAGAATCCTGAGTATGCATCCTTGGTTTTTGATAGAGATTTATTCTGTAATATCTAAAGATACCTCCCAGCATAGTCTCATAAATGCACCTCTAGTGATTATATCTGCCATTGCTTTAGAACTGATCATCAAGGATCTATAGAATATTTCCAACAAGTTTGTCCATAGAATCCTATGACCAGGCACTAATAACACTAACCTATACCATCCAAATTGATAGAGGATGGTCGTTGTCAATAGTTCAACTTTTTATTAGGTTGAATGTACGAAGAGAAAAATTAGATTTCTAATCCTATGGGTGTTACTAATAACTAAAAATAAACCAATAATGTAAACAAAGTAAAGTTCATGGCATAAAATTTGGGGGGGGGGGTTGGTTGGTTGGTTTGGAACACTGAATTATCACTATCCACTCAAGACAACAAATTAAAGCAACACTTGTGATTTAAAATTCAATATTAGAAGGATCTTGGGATTAAAGCTACCTAAGGGCATATTATGCATGAAGATTTGGTGCAAAGTCTCATTATTAAGGCTAGGTCGGAGGTCCTTGAAGATTGGTTGTCAACAAAAGTTTGAGAATATCACTCATTCACCCCTTCAAGTACTTAAAAAGTGTGTCAATTACAACCACCTAATACCTCAATTGGGAATCCCTATTTCAAGGAAGATACCCAAAACATAGATACTCTCTATTAACCCTTATACTAAGATGGCAAAAGATAATAAACTACATCTGTTAAAATATCCACTATTTCATTTTCATACATATCCCTCTTTCAAGGATGATATGGGTTTCAAAAGTTCACCAACACCCCTCATTCAAGGATTACGTGATCTTTCAAGAATTTGGGATTTTCTCCCACAAATCCATTATAGTATTTGGGTGGTTCACCCACAAATCCAATCTAATGAAACAAAGCAATAGTTAAAACCATCATCAACAAACTAGAATCTACACAAATACATCACAACCCACATATAATTGCACCATAGTTCAACCTAATCCCAGGACAAGGAAAGTTTAGCTACTCATAAAGTAAGGAGAAAGAAATATACAAAAAGGTACATTTAAAGTATCAATCCTTCAATTTCTCTAAATTCAAAGTATCTAATTCAAAATAAAATTGTTGCCCTATTTAGGGTTTGTAAAATTGAAATTCAACTCCTCCAAAAGTCTAGAATGAAAAAATGATAAAGGGTTTTTGTCGTTTAAGGGATTTGGGGTCGATTGTCTAAATTTACAAAATTACCCCTGGGGATATTCCCGCTAAATTGCGATTGCAGGAGTGTGTCCGCAATTTTGGTCCTTTGACTTGACTTGACCAACAATGATCACAGCTCTCAAACTGTGATCACGGTAATTGCAACTGATATCTGCTTCATGTCTTCCAGCTGCACTTCTTTTCTCCTTTTTGATCCTTTTTAGCTCAAATCCACATCTTTCCTTCTTATAACCTATATGCCTGGAAAATATGGAAATTAGTTCATTTAATCACAAATTTTTCTCATTCATATGTTCAAATCATAGTAGTGTGCATGAATATTAAGTGCAAATTAGTGTTAAATTCACCACTCATCAATACCCCCAACTTATATATTTGCTTTTCCTCAAGAAACACTATCTCTTACCCCGAGACAAATCATATTTATGCCTTTTTTATACAATACAATGATAATAATGACTTCAATCTTAGTGACTACTATAATTAGCTCATAAAACATAGGAAAAGCTATTCTCACAATACCGCTCATCATGAAATACAATCTTAAAGATGAAAAGGAGTTTAAAGAGCAACAGTGCAACAATAACTAACACTCTAAAATTGTCTCTCTTTTAACCTCAACTCCACTATACTTCTTTAGCCTCATTATTTGTAAGGGGAAGTTATCACCCACCTATATTTATTCATGTGTCTCCTCACAAGAATGATATCCCCGACACACCAAATTATAAAATATTCAACAAGGCATTTAAGTGAAAAAATCTCTCTCACACAAAGATTCTCGATGATAACAAGTAGCATACCATAGGCTTGCCCCTATTTTCAATCGCCACTACAATGAATACACTTAGTTGGGTATCTCGAAGGTCTTTTTGAGCTTATAACATAAGTTTGGGGAAGTTTAGGATATCATTTAGGAACAAAGTGGCTATACCCTCCTTGAGCATCTACATCACACTATTCCATCCAACTTTTGACCATAGACCACTTCTTTTGTCTTTAATTTTTACACATGTGCCTACTTTTATTACCTTGATTCACTAATCTTTTGAAAGTATTTTATTTTTATCACATTTCCTTGTACACTTTATCTATTTCTTTCCTTTGTTGGATTATTTATTTTTCCTATTCATTTGTTCTTATTTCATAGCTATTAGGCACTCAATTATAATTTCGTGTACCAAAGTTACTTTTTTCCATTATTTAACTCCCTAAACTTAGGATTTCAGCCTTAATTTGCATTTTTAAGTTCAATGAGGGTAGGGCTAAGAAGAGGGATAAAAGTCAAATGGTGAACGACTTACAATGTGGTTCCCAAAGAAAGGTTTAAAGGCTCAAAGTGGGTGACCAAGGATAATATCTATGCAAAGGTTGACTTTATAGGCTAGAGTGGATTTCCAAGTTCACAAAGATGGCCTAGGATAATTTCACCAACGAAGCATATTCAAAATTAGACTTGATATACGAATGAAGCAAGTTCTATATGGTACAAGTATACATGAGATTTAGGCAAATAAGCTCACCATACAAGGCATGCAAACTCACAAAAAAGTGCTAATTGCCTATCCCTCTAGATTCAAAAATGGAGCATCTACCAATTTTACAAGCCAACTTTTGGAGTCACAAAAAAAGGAAAATAATTGTTACAAGGTATCTCACATTTGTTACGTTGATTTTTGAAATTTTTTTGAATGGAGAAGGGTGTTTTCTTTACATTTGCATTATACATAATTTGCTAATTATGGCACCAACCCAAGTCGTCATCTCACATCTCACATTTTATATGGGTAAACTATATGGCAACTCAGACTTCGTCATAGGTATAAGTGGATCCCAAATCCAAAATACCACAGGCACTTAGACTTCACTTTCATTTATAGCCCCGATGCTATAGGTACTCAAACTTTCCTTTCATTTATGGATCAAAAACCCAATCACGACGATATTCACTTAAGAATGTTGTCACTTAATCCATGATAGGGAAAGGCTCATCCGATACCACCATAAGAAAAATAAAGGTAAAGTAAAAATCTAAAAACAAACCAAATAACTAGTCTATGAAAATGTGTGCACCATTAGACTGCCTAAATATTACAACCCGTACAAAAAATTAATCCAAAATAGCATCAAAATATATATGAAATATCAATAATATAGGCCCAAACAAAATGAATACGGAAACAGGCACCCCCCAGTTAAAAAGCTAGCAGTGTCCTCAATTTATAAACAATCAAGCATATAGAGAGGTAAGGGTGCTCCTTCAAACCACATCGATAGTTGATCTCGCCCTCTGACTTTGCATCATCATCTGTATCCTCGTGACCAGACAACTCCACTGGTGCCTCAGCATCAATATCCACTCGGGAGGAAGGAAGTCTATCTCGGGGTTTAAGGATTTTCCAAAAACCCTTTACCCCCTTCCACATGTTAGTAAAAAATTTGTTCCTCTTCTTATCCCTTTTCACCATTTTCTCGTGAAAATCTCGGAGCTCTCTATGAGGCATTGCTAATTATGTGGAGGCCCTGTCAATCCTAGTAATCCTAGCTTCCTACTTTCATTGTTATTCTCGATACTTCTCATAGTCAGAGCAGGACAAATATGAGTGGTAGTTGGTTGAGGGCTTTCCTGGCCCTTAGGAAAATCTGTCGTGATGTCCCTAATGGCCTAAGTATTAACACCAATATCCTCAAGAGGCCCGACTGTGGATAGTCTAAAAGACTTAGGCTCCTCACATGTCGAATTTCCCAAGTCGATCTTTCTTTTTGTGCTTTTTCCTGGTACACCCCCACCTTGATTTTTTCGAGGATAGATGGGTGTGATAGGGTGCACCCAAGTATCTCAAGGGTACTTCTCAACCCCGACTCTCTTACAAATCTTTGTAATCAAAGAGGGGAAGAAGAGATGTGTAATACCATAGTTCTTGAAGAACTCATCTATGAGAGCATATGTCGACCAACATTCAAAGCAATGCTATTAAAAATTGCAAGAAACAATCCTAGCCAAAAAATCTGGAACTTATGTCATGTGGGTGCAAGGGGAGACCAGGATCTAAATGATGGTCAACAAAATTCAAGCCTCGACAGTGAAATCATTCATAGATATGGTCCTCCTAGTCGCCGCCCAAGAGACCTCTTTTCCTGGAAATAGCCTTTCTGCCAACCAGTTTCTCAACTCATGCCCTTTTTCTTCAAAATAATCCATATTTGCATTTAGAAGCCCGTAGATGTCATTAATTTCCTCTTCACCAAAGTTTACCTCCTTCCCTCAGATCCTGATAATCCTGATGGTCGGTTTTGAGAAATATACAATGGTATGGTTAGCATAAAACTCTTGAACCCACTGCTCATTTGCGTTGCAATTATCTGGGACAAAGCACTACCGTCCAGTGGCTATAAACCTGTAATGAAATGCTGCAAGCTTTTTTGACACTTTCTCTAAGCATATTCCTCTCTCCAGGAGTAGCTTTTTTCTTTAAAGATCACCATAGTGTAGAGTGTGACACTCGAGGTCCATGAATCAAACATAATCATAATCTTCTATAATATAATCCTAAAAAATATAAGAATAACAGAACAACATTAATCGTCAAAATTTTCATGAACAAACTATGTTATGTTGTCCACTAAAGCTCATGGGATGGTTACTTGGTGGTATTTTGAAAAAAATTTGAAGTACAAAAATTTTAGCCCAGGATTGATTGCAACTTCAGATGTAGCGATCACGGGCAATAGAGCCACAATCGTGATACTGCAATTGCGGTCTCGATCACTATGATTACGGTATCTGAGATCGGTTCAATCTAGAATTTTCAACAGTCCAAAAATCTAAATTCTAAGACAAAACATGTTCCAAAAAAAGAATCAACATTAAAATCACTGAACAAGATAACTAGGTACTTGATTATGCCTCTATAATGTGAAAACAACTAGCTATGAACTCGTTTGGGAATTTGATCGAGCACTTGGTGTGCACCCTACATTTTACACAATTTGGGTAATCAAGACTTCCCCACATGTGTGCACACTATTCCGAGCAGCTAATCACCACACAAGTATAATTAAACAAGTATTTAGCCATGAAAATTATAATTTTAGGACTTGCTATAACATAAATTCTATGGCCTATTTCCAATAATTAAAGGACGACTTCACGACACTTACTCGAGGAAATGATGCAAAAGGGATGCTTAAATTCTTTTGAATGTTCAAAATATGCCTAGGAGTTGTTAAAAATTGAGAGAAATGTTAGAAGAGAGTGTGGGGCAAATTTGATTCCGATGGTCATTTTAAACTGATTAGAACGTAATCACAGTCCAAGGTCTGCAATTGCAACATGAGGCCTGTGATTGTGGTGATTGAGGTTATTTCTACACCTTTGTTTTCCCCTTTTCAGCTTATTACTCAATTTTGACACATTTTCCTCTGTTCAGTCCAACATGCAAAAATTTTAAACTTTCCCCTTCTCAAACTCATTCAATACACTCTATAGTTCTACAAATGCATGAATTAATCAAATGAATAAATTAATAACTACACTACAAAATTTAAAAAAAGGATACGTGCCACTTTCATGGCATTTATGGGTTGCCTACCACATAGCGCGTTAGTTTTCGTTGTGGCATGACGTGCTTTATTTTTTTTTAAGTTGGATCCTCAAGAGACACATCATTCACTTCCTAATCTTCAAAATTGATAACCGGTACCACCTAAAGCTCTATTGTTGTTTTTTAATTTTGCATACTCGGAAGGACACTTTACCATCATCAACTCTAAAGCTCCTTTCCCCACAATCAAATTTGAAAATGGATCTACCAATGGAAAGGAACGGTTGACAAAGTATATTAGGCACCTCTTGGTCCATTTCATAATCTAAAACCATAAAATCCGCTTAAAGGATGAATCTATCGACCTGTACCAATACGTAAAACAAAACACCAACCGGTTTCTTAATAGACCGGTCCACCATCAAAACATTTATCGATGTTGGAGTAGGGGTGATCAAGCTAAGACTCCAATAAATTTCAAAGGGAATGAGATTAATGCTTGTACCAAGGTCACTTAAAGCTTTTTCAAACTTATGCAGCCCGATGGTGCATGGAATTGTAAAGGCCCTGGAGTTTTTTTTATATTGCACTACTCATGATAGTGCTACACCTATGGGTGACTTCAACGGTGTCAAATTTAACAAATTTCTTCTTCGACATATATTTCTTCATAAGCTTAGTATGCCCCACAGTTTCTTGGATCACCACAAGCAAGGGGATATTAGTAGAGAGATTGCTAAGCTTAGCCATGGATTTCGTAACCTTATCACTCTCCTCTTTCTTCTTAAGCCTTTGTGGAAATGGAGGGGGAATTTGCATGGTGTTCAATTTTATAACATCATTGGTCATCATATTTATCCACTATTTTATCAATCAAAATCGGTTATTTCTCACCCCTTCCTTAAGAGGTTAGAGTTTATTCTTTTGACTCCACCATAAGCTTTTTTCTTCATATTAATTACTTCAATCTAAAGATAATTTTCACCCACATGCTCTCTCTAAACTTTCTTCAATTGATTACCAAGGGTCATTCCACTCCTAGTGACTATTACCAACACTTGAGCATTATTTTTCGAGTTCAAAATAGTGTCACTAGGAAGGCCCCCCTTTTGTCTAGCATTGAGTTGGGTGAATATGTGCCCTATTTTTGTTTCTAATTTTTTAGTAAAAGTGGAGTGGGACACAATCATTTGGTTGATTTTTGAAAAATCACCTTTTAATTCAAGGACCATTTTGTCCTTTTCCTCCACTTTCATCAAAATCCTTGCTAACACATCTTTTGTCTTGAACTTTTCAGGATCAACGGAGTTGGAATCTTTAGCCTTTGCTTGGTCATAAGGGGGCACATATTGATCATACTCTCGATCTTTGTACCTGCAATCATGGTAACGATCACGATCTATCCAAAAGGTGGGGAAGGAACACCCCTCTCCGAATAGTTAGCAAAATACTCAATCTCTTCATCAATCTTATTGTCCTATTCATCATCATACGCCTTGGATTCCAAGCATTCACCACTTTTGTGGGTTCACCCATCACATGCTTAGTCAAAAGCTCCAATTGCATAATCATTTTTGCCATGTTTTCCTCCTTTTATTCATCTCTCTTCTTTAGTCTTTATTAATAAAGTAGGTAGTAAGGGAGCCTTTGGTACCTCAGCATCACAGTTATGCTACCCTTAGTTTTTCTTAGTCACTTCCTCAATTAAGGTTATAATTGAATGATAATCCAACTTTAAGAGAGAGCCTCCGACATATTTTCTACCACGGTTTTATTGAGCAGATCAAAGGCCCGGTAGAAGGTTTCGAAAAACATCTTCTCCGAGACCTCATGGTTGGGATATTGCATGAGTTTTCCATTAAATCTTTCCAACACCTAATATAATGTTTCACCATTCAATTGTCAAAAGTTAATGATTTCATCATGCAATTGTAGCATCTTGGATGGTGGGATATATCGATCAAAGAAGGCTATGGTGAGTTCATCCCATAAAGTAATTAATCTAGCTGGAAGAGAGAGAAGCTATAATATTGCCTCCCCCATTATAGAGAATGGGATGAGGCACAACCAGATGGTCTCTTGGGTTATGTGTTCAATATCAAAGGGTGCACACACCACTACAAAACTTTCAAATATAAGTTGAGGTCCTCATAACCTTGCCTACCTAAAAGTCCTTTTATTTGTAGAAATATGCAATATGAATGTAATGACATGGAAGACATCATTCCCATGAGTAGGTGTGATAGAGATGGCACTTGAATGGACAACATCATTTAGTAGCTCCTCATCATCAAAAGGACCATCAAGAGATTCAACTTTACTTGAATTTTCACTCATGGATCCATGTATACTATGAAGATCACCTAAAAATGAATCAAAAATAACAACTAAAATAATACACACCATTATGGGTATACCCCAACTAAAAATCAACATCGCACAAGGGAAATCTAAATTTCACTCCCCGACAAACGCACTGTTTTGCTATTGCTTACCTATACCATTAAAGTTGGTAGAGGAAGGACATTTTCAATGGCTCAAATTTTGTTGAGGTTTAATCCATGAGGAGCAAAATTAGATTTCAAATAATATGAATGTTAATAATTACTAAACAGATACCCACAATGTAATCAAAGTAAAATTCATGGATTAAAATGGGGGGATAAACAAGGATTTATCGCTATCAACTCAAGGAAACAACTTAAAGCAACACTTGTGATTTAAAATTCAATAAGACACGATCTTGGAATTATGTCTACCTAAGGACAAGTTATGCATGTTGCATGAAGATTTGTTCAAGGTCTAGTTATTAACAATAGGGTAGGCTAAGTAGAAGGTCCTTGAGGCTAGTTTGTCACCAAAACCTTAAGAATATCACTCATTGACCCTTTTGAGTACTAATTAACTGTGTCAATTACAACCACCTAATACCTCAATCAGGCATCCATATTTTAGGAAGATGGCCAACACATAGCTACACTCTATTCACACTTATTTCTAAGATGGAAAAAGATAGAAAACAACATCCATTAATTGTCCACAATTGGTTTGTCACCCATATACCTCTTTAAAGGATGATATAGATTCCAAAAGTTCACCCATACCCCTCTTTCTAGGATGGTATGAGCTTTCAAGAATTTGGGGTTTTCACCCATAAATCAATTTTGGGTATTTAGAGCATTCACCCATAAATCCCAACTAATTAAACCAAGATGTAGTAAAACCCATCATCAACAAACTAAAATCTACACAAATACATCACAACCCACACATAATTGCACCTTAGTACAACATAGGACCAAGAAAAGGAAAGTTTATCTACTCATGAAGTAAAGATAAATACAATAAGGTTCATTGAAAGCATCCATCCTTCAATTTCACTAAATTCAATGTATCAAATTTAGAATACAATTTTTCCCCATTTTAGGGTTTGCATACCTCAAATTCAATTCATATAAAAGTCTAAAATGTAAAAATTAGAAAGGGTTTTAGCCTTTTAAGGGATTTGGGGTCGGCTTTCTATATTTACAAAATTGCCTCTGGGCATATTCCTCTTGAGTCATAATCGGTTCAGTGTGTTCACAATTATGGCTACTGTGATCAAAATATGATAACCATGATCATAGTCCTTTAACTTAACTTGATCAGTTGTGATAGCGACCCCCAGACCGCGATCATGGTATGTGAGACTAACTTTTGCTTTAGGTTTTCTAGTTTCACTTCTTTTCTCGTGTTTCCTCTTTTTTAGCTCAAATTCACATTTTTTCTTCACCTAACCTGTATGCCTAAAAAATGTGGAAATTAGTGCGTTCAATCACAAATTATATCATTTATACATTCAAATCATAGTAGTGTACATGAATGTTGAGTGCAAATGAGTACTAAATTCAACACTCATTAGGCACCATACTCAGCTTTTTCTTAAATCGAAACCAAGCTCCATATAATGACTAAAAATGCAGCTATCAAAAGTTATAAATATCATTATTTAACTACAACATTATGGATGGCATAAAGAATCAATCCAAGTACTGTCTTGGTACCTCATTCCAAATAGTTATTGAGCCTCCGGGATATTTACCCAAACATGGTGAAACTTCTCAGATAACAAGAAGGGGAAAAACCTCCACATTAATGCCTCTTGATCTACCCCTAATATGGTATATGAAGTGCAAATCCCTATGAAATTATCAAGGTAAAAATCAGCATCGTCTGTTGGTAAGCCCGCAAACACACCTCCTAAGTTCAGCAACTGGATTATTACACTAGTGATATCAAAATTTATATTCGGAGGTAGGGCAGGTGGAACAATGGCCCCTGATTCGGTAAGATTAACATAGCCCATATCTTTCTCATTCTCATTGAGAGGTAAATACTAATAGGCTGGCAATATTTGAGCTCTGCCTTATCGATTTAAATATCTACTAAGGTTTGCTCGGTGATATCCATCTTATCTTTGCCTAGAGAGCCTTGCATACTGAGCTCATTGTTGTGTATCCTCATCTATCCGCAATTTCTCAGCATGTTCTAATAATTGCTAAGTCTATCTATTAGAAATGGTCTGTGGGTTATCACATGGAGGAGGAGGTATATTATGGGGGTGTCAAACCCCTTCCAGAATACCATTACGCACTACTTTAGTCATCGTGCATAGTATGTGTAATATTCTCTCAGGATATGGATACATATGGAGTAAGGAAATTCCTTGACTCCAAGTGTTAGAAATATACCCACGTACGTCCAACTATTCATAAAAACAAAACCCACAAATTTTAACAACTTTAATTTACATAACACTGTAATTCCAGGTCAATGGGGCCAAACTTTTGATCCACACCTAAACTACACATTCAAATTAAGGATAAAGTGATCATAGTCAAGTATAGTAATGATACTAGGTTAAGGATATACCTAAAGGGACTATGGGTATTCTATCTCTCTTTTGTTGGAATCAACCGGCAAGTGCGGAAATTAAATATGGGGTTTTGTAGTATCAAGTAACTATAAGTAACTGAATGCATACTTAGGTTGAAATCAATAAGAGATGAACACTGTAATTACGTTTCCCTTGGCATCTCAAATTCGTAAATTTATCATTCTTAACTGAACCAAGCCAGTACCTTGCATGCAGAATTTGATAAGTTATGTACCATAAACTGTCTTGTGGACTCATTGATGGATTTCACCCTTTTCCTTTTGAGTGTTAGAATGTTGCATTACTAACCTTTATCCTAGATCCAAGTTAACTATCACCTTATCGGTGTCATATTATTAAAGGAAAGCTAATCATCTTAAGAAGATAATACTAGTAAGATTATTTTGGTAATTAACTCCAAATTAATTGTGTTAATATCTTTTCCTTTTCCCTACTCCTTTTTTAGAGTGAATAGGAATATCTAGGCGGGATCCTCATGTTTACAACCTCTAAGACAACTATTAAACTAAAGATAATATAATACATGCATGGGTACTAGTTTAAATCAGCTTTATACTTCACCTATTTCATCAATTTTCTAGGGTTCTCACAAACCTAGCTAAGGGTTTTAGCCACTTATGCTTGTGAAACAAACAATGGATTCCATGAATAAAAGCATTAAACTAATATCACAATAATCAATGATTAAAAAAAAGTCAAAAACAGAATTATCAACAAAAATCTCCAATACAAGAATTCCAAAGATTACAATATGTCAAAGTATGTAAAATATTATCAAAGTACATGTCCTCAACTAAAAACAAAAAAGGGTATTTATAGTACATGAGAAAATCCTAAAGATCAATTCCCAAATGAAAAGGGAAAAACAGAGTTGATCACCACTTATTTAGGCCATATACAACCCATATGTACTATATATGGTCCGCAAGTTAACCCAGGTAAGTGCCAAAAAATTTTCTTCAGCTTTTGCACTCTTTTGATCTTTAACTCTATAACTTACTTTAGATACAAACAAACTTTAATTTCTACATATGGACCATATATGCCCTTAGCAAGTGACAGGGTCCTAAAATTCCTGCAACCAAATCTCTATATTTCAAGTTGTGGTACATTCTTTGGTCACATATGCCTGATAAGTGCCACATACGCCCAAAAATGCTCCAGTATGTAGACAAAAATTTTATTTTTATTTTTTCTTAAATTTATCACCCAAAATCTAATTTCCTACAAAACATACCCAAAATGCATCATATCTAAATATACAACCTAAGAAGCATGCATATTTTTATAGTTTTAAATGTAAAAATTACTATAAATTCATAGCACATCAATTACTAAGGGTTTAAGGTAGAACATAGATGAGATGGTAAGTATTTTTATGAGTACCAGAGTTTACTAATTTGTTGAAAAAATAAAAATGGATACCTTTATTTTTTCCCTCTACTTGTGTTGTAAATTGTGGATAAATGACTATCAGATCATGATTAAATTGATAGTGGGTGTCTATTTATGAGTTTAAATTATGTTTGGTAGATATTGATGTAATGATTGGGTTTTAGTAACTATTTACTTAATATTATTATCTTATGTTATTTAGCAAACATTTGTAGTAGTTTATTTAATTATTGGGGTTAGTAATCTCTTAGGATAAAACTGATGATAGTATAGTTAAATGGTTAAGAAAAGATTCTTAGCTTAATTATTAGGTAAGCCATATGTTCTTAATTAGTATAGTTTTTCCTTTAGTAATTTTAGTATATTGATGTCATGACTAGGGATAGATGGCAGTTATTCTGTAAAATAAGTTTGGTTTTGGGAAAGTTCTCTATACTACACTATTTGAATTGCTTATTATTATTGTTTTCCCTGTGTAGGGGCTTATGCAAATATTGTTATTGACTTGAGGAATTATTATTATTATGATGCTTGAGTGGTGGCATTTATTGATATTATTGTACTTATTTGAGCATTATTTATCATATTATTAACAAGAGATACCCGAGTGGGGGTTTGGATTGACATTATTAGCCTTTTTTGATCATTAAATGTATATCCATTATTGTAATACCCAAGTGAATGTCTTGGATTAATATTATTGATATCACACATGACTCTTTATTATAGCGGTGTTGTGTAATAGCTTATATTATGATCTATTGAGATTTGAGAAGATTTTAAGCTCATTTATACAAGTGTTGAGTTAATTTTTTGCATGACCTGATTTGCTTATGAGCATGCATCCTTATTTCATTCGTTAATATTCATGGAATTTTTACCACTTAAAAACACTAATTTTGAAAGAAAATTAAACATTTTTTTCAAATTATTTGATTGAGGTATGTTTCTGTAAGGTTCAAGAGATAAGAGATTGTAAAAGTATATTTTTGATGAACCCCCCATAGGACATATCCTATAATCTTTAGCTCAAAATGTGTATATGAGGTTCCTTGTGAAGGCTTACACCATTAACTTTCAGTTGCATTGTATTGCATTCCCTTGTATATTTGATATGCATCTATTTACTTCCTTTTATCTTGAATTATTGTGATTGAATTTTCCTTGTGATATTGTGCATTCTGCATCTCATATTACTATATTAAATTATATTTTAACTTCTCTTAGTTGGTTTGGTTATTGAGATAATATGATACATAAGGTATTATTATGGTTTGATCCATTGACACCGTTGGATCACATCTAGTGTCTGTGGGATACACACCTACTCTACCTTAGTTGAGATTGTTGGATTGAGATGGTGAGTTCATATTATATACTATGTCATGAGATTCTTTTCTGATGACACTTATTTATATATTCATTGATCTGGAATCTGTGCATGCCTGCCTTAATGCACTGATTTATTTATCTTGATAAACTTGTTATCTACTAGGATAGGTTGGGACTTTTCTGAGTACAAGCTATTTTTGGATAAATTGTATGGTGGTCCTTGACATCACTTTGGATTAGGGTTAGTTATAGATGATGCTTACTGATTTATATCTTTAAAACTCACCCTTTTTTTCTTTTCTTTTTCTATATCTTATACTAGTAGTGATTTGACTAGCAGAGCATATATTTTATTCTCTCAGTATTGGCATTGTAGAAATTGAGGTAGTGACCAACAAGTCATTGAGATTACCTATATCTCTTCTAATCTTATCTTATGGATTATCTACATTAAAGATACTTTATATTATTTGATTATATTTTTATTAGAGGCTTGTACTAGTGACAACAAAACCCATGATGTATCATTACTATTGTATTTCCTTATATATTATTTAGGGTTATTTTTATTCTTCTTCTTTTGCTTTGGATTTACTTTTATTATTGTGTTGTGTTAGAATAGGTTTACCTAACTAAAGGGTGTAACAGGCACCATCACGAACATGATTTTAGGTGACAACACTATATTTTGAAGGATAATTAACTAATGATTTTGTAAGTATTAGATGTATTCAATAATGTTCAAATGAATATCATATTTAGTAATGTTATCATAAGATTATTGTATGAAGTAATTAACATGAATATGATATATACTTACAATTATTTGCATTTGATTGAATATCATATCGACATTATCTTTTACTACATGCTCCACAAAGCCATGTATGATCTTGGTAGCACATATAAATAAACAAACGTAAATTGTACGTTCAGGTTCAAATTATTTTAAGTTTGAGACAACTAGCCAATATAGAGACTGGTACAAATGCTTTTAGTGAAGATGACATAATATGTGAATACAACAAAGGATACTAGTGGCATTCTACTCTGTCATGGCATATGGTATGCTATGTTTTTATCCTTGTGGATGTGAAGGTAAAACTTACGAATCTTGAGTATTATATTGCTCCTGGAAAAATGTATCAATGTATAGAGTTACAAGTTATGATGCATTTAATAAGCTTGAAATGTGAAGTAAGCACTAATTAATACTATTCTACCTCTCAACTCATAGATAAAAATTAACTCTACAAGATATCTTTTGAAGGATAATTATTAAATGATTTCATAAGTATTAAGTGTATTCAATAATATTTCATATGAACATTTTATTTAGTGATGTTATCTTAGGATTACTGTAATTACTAAAGTTTCCCATTAATATTATACATACATACAATAATTTGTATTCTCTTGTATATCATATCGATATCATCTTTTACTACATGTGTAAGAAATCTAGGTATGATCATGGCAGCACATAAGAATACATCACCATTAAGTGTATTTTCAGGTAGAAAATATTTAAAATTTGAGACAATTAGTCTAACAGAGAAGGTGGTTCAATGTTAAAATCCTTGTTGTGATTTTTAGAGTTATTGTGTTTTAAGTATTTTGCCATTTGCATTGTTGCTTTATATCAATCATGAGTTGTGGAAATGATTTTCAATCCCCGAAGCATTGGTGATGATTCATATGAGTTTGTGCTTTTGAGTATCATTTAAAGTGATATAGTTTCCTTTGATCAATGTTTTGTGATCTAAGCATTAGATAATGATTCTGTTGATTTCATTTGATCCACAATGTCTGATTAGGTTAGTAGCTTAGTTGATTCGAGTTTTGAGACATATTTTGAGATTTTTATTTTTTGAGATAATTTGCATAATGTGGTTTTTGGATAAAATTTGTTGATAAATATCTTTTTTGATAAATCTGAAGGTCCTATTGAGTCCAAAATATTGAATCTAGCCTAGTAGCTTAGTTGGATTATGTTTAGAAGGTCTCAAATGAGATTTGGGTACTTATTCAGATTTTGAAGTTTTACATCTTCAAATTTTAATAGTATCACTGGTTGTTAATTAACTATTTTAGGCATGTGTGTGTACCATTAGATCTGTATTAAAATTCATAACCAATGCAAAAAGAATTAAAAAATTTTGAGTCCATATGAGGAAGTAATGCCTGTATAGTAAAGTTTTTATAGTTGTACTATTGTAACTGCTAAACTAGTCATTGTGATGTTAAAATAGACTTTTTCCACTAAAGTGGTGCCTCTGTGTATAAATAGAGGATATATTTTGAGTTTTTCATATTTTTGACATTTTTGAAGTTTTATGGAGCTCTAATTGAGGTGATTGTCGGTGCATTTTTCTTGTCTAATCCATAGGTACATGGTCATTACCTTATTTTACACATTTTCCTTTACCGTAATATCATTTTTCAAGATTCATACCAAAAGTTGGGAATTCAAACATAATTTTTACCATTTTAGAGCATAGGAGCTTAGATTGAAATAATTCCAAAAGAGTTTTTCAGATTTCAAACATGGGTGAGTGTCTTAACCTTTTATTCAACATTTTACAGTGATTTTATTACATAAAATTCATCAAATCATTGATTTTAAACTTCAAATTTTGGATGTTTTCCAGTAAAGCAAAAAATGTCTTCTTCTTCAATTTCAAGCCCAATTTCTTCTCGATCTTTATTGGTAGTTCATATTTAAAACTCTTAAACTACTGGTGACTTGATTATTTATTAAAATTTCAGTTTGATAGTTTTATTTGGGGGTCGATGTTCAAGGTAATTTTACACCTGGAACCAAAATACCCCAATACGGGCATCATTGATCTTGAATTTACGTGTACATATCGTATTTGATATGCATTTAGTGGTGATTTAAGGGTGTATATCTTTTGATTTGTCCTTTGATCTATGTTTTGTCATTGCAAATCTTTTTAAGGTAATTTGAGTTGTACATTGACTCTTTTCTGAGGTGTTTATGTGTTGTTTGCTTACGGCTTGTGTTTGTGATTCATTAAAAGTTACGTTGGGCTTTCCACCTTAAGTTTAGGAGTTGCTCCTATTGATGGGTATATTGAGACAAAGGGGTTGAGCTGAGTTTAGAAACCATTTATTTTCATTCTATACCTATTTTTGAGAACTTCTTGTTATGTTTGTTGGGTTTCTATGAGAGGATTACTCTTATTTTCATTCAACATACTACTTCAAGGGCTTTAGACTCTAGATACTCAGTTGGATTCTAATAAATATCCTCTTAGTGTTGATGAGATATTTCCAAGTATAACCCCTACATAAAGTGACTTTACGCATCATATATATATAGAGGGATAGAGTAGGTTTGTAGAGCTCATAAGCGTGGATTCTTCTCAGTTTGAAAAAGATCTTAGGGCATATGCTTATCATTTCTTAATTAGTTACAATAAGAGATTGCACCAGTTGGGCCTATTCGACTCTAATGGATAGATGTCATATATTTTTCGTTGTTTGTTCCAGCAAAATAGTGCTGGAGGACTTTTGTTGAATGAAGACAAATGGGTCACCTTCTCTCTTATGGGATCATTTTACTTAAGAGTTCCTAGAGGATTTTATGTGGAGGCATAAGTAGTATGAAGGCAAAAGGCCCTACGAACATAACAGCTATGACGATATTTATATGAAAGGTTGGTAGTATCATGGTTACTTTCAAAGGTTGTTGGGTTTGTTAGTCATTTTGATTCTTTAAATCCAGTAAAACAGACTCATGCTCTCTTACGTTACTTCATATGTGTGGATCTCAGGTACTATAGGAATGGTTACCCATAATAGATAGAGAGATACATCATTAGTTATAACACCCTAGGTTTTGACCCTTAGAAAATTTCTTGGAATTTTGGTCTCTAGACCCAATACAACTCGAGGGTACAAACAGTATGTTGAGGTATGGATGGTACGGTCTAGTCGTAATGAACAAATTTTTGTTAGTAGGATGTATTTTGGTTAATAAAATCGACACTACTTTGGGGTATGAGTTATATTGATTGTAACAAATCATTTGGTTCCATAACATAATCTTAGACATGGGTGCTTGGGTTTGTTCTAAGTATGAGTGGCTCACTGTGAGCCGTAAGCTAGAATAGGAGTCATACCATAGACTCTTATGGTAGACAGTGCCTGAATCTTCTTTGAACTTAAATCTTCTATGGGTACGAATAAAGGGTACATATCATCTGCTATGAATACGACTTGGTCGGATGAGTTGTATGCTGGATAGTGTTGGATCCAAGGGTTAAGGCCAGTATATGAGTGGAGGATACTAATCGTATTAGATCGTACGACTCGTGTGGGTCAGTCATACCCCTGTGATGGAATTTTGGTGCAACTTAAGTAGAGCATTCTGGACATTTCCCCATTTATCCTATTAGGGTGCTATGACTTATAACCTACTTCAAAGGTTATTTACCCTATTATTCTATTCATTAACACTTCGAAACTTTTCTAAAACACTCCTTAATTCTCCCAATAGCTTTTGGGCATGAGAAGCTTGGGTTTCAACTAAAGGATCAATTTGGGGCATGTGTAAGTGATTTCTTTCCGTCATCATCTTAGATTAAGGCATGCTATCTTCCCTCATTCTGAACTTTATCTAAAGGGTTAGTTTTTATGAACGTTTTCATGATTTAATTGATTGTATGATTTCAGTTTTCAAATATAATTTAGGGGCTTGGATATTAAATGGCTGGTTTTGGTTTTCTATGGTTTTAATTATGCTTTCACACACATTAATGGTGGTTTTTGATAATTGGATTTCATGGGAATGGTTTAGTGGTAATTGGAATTGGTTTTGGTCATATTTTGGCCCCAATGTATTTGATAAAATGCTTATAAAAAATATGTTTATTGAATTGACTACTTTTAATGGAACTTTTGGTTGTTTTAAAACTTTGTAAAGGAATTATGCATGGTTTAAATGGCTTAGAATGGTAAATGGCTAATGGTTATGCTTGAGGTGCACATGGAATCCCCCAAGTGGTTTTATATGGAAAATGGAAGGGCACTTGAAAGTCCCCTTCAACCTCTATATGGTAGGCTATCAATAATACTTGCTAGTAAGTATTGGTATAGTGATACCAATATGAATGGCATTGCTTAAGAAATACATAATGGTTTTGTTATTTGGAAATTGGTTTTAATTAGGCAATAGTGGTGGGTTATGTAGCAATGTCGTAGAAGGTTGAGGTTCCGGTGGGACCAAAACTGGAAACTCATATTTGCTGATATGAGGTTGGTCTTAGTGACCGGGTGCATGATTTCACACTATATATTTGGGGGATGTACGAGTCATCCCAAGGGCTTCTTACCAAGTTATGCGGCTACACACACTAGGGCCCTTTCTACAGGGGCAACTAAACTGATATAGCCCTTCAGTGGTATGGGACATTAAAGCTACACAACATAGGTAAAGGTTTTAAAGGCATGCTAAACCCGGTACCTTTTCCCAGTATTATTATTTATGTATGTATGTATGTATGTATGTATGGTTGTGTGCATATGGATGGGTTACTTAGTTTTATTAATGGACTTATTTTATCCTTACCTTAAGATCATGTTAGCGGTTACTCGCTAACTCCATCTATTGGCGGTTGTATACTATAATACCCTGAAGTTTCTGAAATAATTTTATCCCAAGAATGTCAAGTATTATCTTATAAATTGAATTATGTTTATTCCATGGGGAGTTTTCAAGATTTTCATTTTTTATCATGTGGAAAATTGAATAAGCTTTCCATCGATACCAAATTCACCTAAATCTGACACCCGGTTGAAGAGTTAGAGCCTTTTTAGTGGGACAGTATATCACCTAAGCCATCAACTCATTGTGAAGTAGGCCACAATGGCAATCATCAAAATCCATTGAGCCTCCACAATTATGGCGCATCATGCTAGGGCTCAAATTCAGAATTTTCCTTTTTATAGTATCTCAGCGCGATGTTTCCGTGTCATGCCAAACTTCTAGGTCCTATCCAGTATTGCAATACAATTTCACCGCATCGCGCCATTAGCCTAGCTCCCAGTAGGCAATTTCCAGTGACACAACACGATAGCACTGCGTCGTGCCAGCCGTCCAAATAAGGAGATTTTGACAAAAACTAAAAAATTGTCTAGGTTTAAATGGGTCTTTTCCCATGATTATTGTTTAGCCTTAAACATGGAATGTAATCCTACATGACCTAAGGATATCATTATTCACTCTATTTTTTCCAAAGTGAGTTGCCCTCTCTTAAGCCAAAAACCCTAACTCTCAAATTCAAGGGCCAAATCAGAAGAACTCTCTATCAATCTTTCCAAATTAATTAACTCAGGTATGTCAAGTGTTGATTCATGGGTCCCTTTCACCCATGAAGCTGAAGAATCTCTTTTCAATGTTCAAGTATATGGATTTTTATGAATCCCATATTGGGTTTGCTTTTGTTCATGTTGATAAAGACCAATTGAATTCTAATACATGTTTGGTGATGAATTTTATGTGGAATTAGTTAATATATGAGTAGATTCATGTGAACCCATGACTAAAACCGTGAATTATGAAATTAGAATTGAATCATGATGATTACATGATGTGCAATATTGTCTACATATACTATGTTCATTATGTGCTTAGTGAATTATCTATGTAAACTAATAAGAGAAGAATCCATACCATGATTAGTTTACGTGCAAGAGCTAGATAAATTTTCCATGGGAATGGATTGATGCCACGACATAGTATGCCATTATGTATTCCCCATTCATGTACAAGTGATACACCCCAACTGTTCGTTGAAATGTCTTAATGAATAAATTGTGAGTATATATCCATTGTTGGTCTTTTAGGCTTGTGTCATGATTTACATATTATGCTATTGAGTCTTGGAGGTATTTAATACCCAAAAATTTTGATATGTGCCTAGAGCCCGTGACATGTTTTCACGATATCCTTAGTCACGCCATGTTCAGTAGAATTATGTCAGTCATGTGACTTAGGAAAACTCAGTAAAAATTAGTAGTCCCAATAATCTCAGAAAGATCAATATTTCAGTAATCTTAGTAGTATTTCGTCAATCAATGAAACTCAATGAACTCATTCCAGTTAAGTTTAGTTAATTATGTTTAGATTCTATTCAGATGGGAGTAAGATTTAGCACCGAGTAAACCCAAGGATGAGAAAATTGGCGCGATATTGACACCCTTCAAATTGGGGTTACGGATTGGACCCCAACCTAGCTATATTGCTTTATTTTTGGCATGTGATTTAGATGAATACTTCCCATAGTTATAGGTTCAGACTCAGTCTCAGTAATAGAACTCAGATAGTTATTCAAAATTTCAAGATTGTCACATACTGTCAACTCAGAAAAGTATGGAACTCAGTCGCTCAGTATTAGTTATTTCAATTATACAGTTATCAGTATCTTATGATATCAGTAGTCAGACTCAATAATCATACTATCACTAATTCAGTTACAGTCTCTTGTTCATGCATGTATTCTCACGTTCATGTTATATAGTCATTTAGCATTATTCATGCATTTGAACACTTAGCATTCAGCCTACCTCACTTGTTTACCAATACATTCAAATATACAGACACATTTATGCTATGGTGTTTTATACCATAGATTCAGAAGAACGAGCTCTAGAGCATCAGTTGCATTCTAGATTTTAGTAGCAAGATTTAGCAGTAAGTCCTCATCTTTTGAGGACATGACCATTACTTTATTCTATCATTACTTAGTGTATTATACAAGTTAGAGTTAGTTGGGAACATCTCGCATTAACTCTTTATTCAGACAGTTACAGGCTTTTCAGACTATCATGTTTCAGAAAGTTTTTTAGTTATTTTGGGTATTCATACCCCATCCAGATATTATGTTTTGTTTTATTAGTTTTGAACCTTACACCTTATAGCCTTTATTTCTCCATTATACAGTATATTATGTAGTATTCAGGTACAAATATCAGTCATGGATTAGCTTGTGGTCCTTTAGGGTCATGAGCATCATGTAGCATTTTGGGTAGCAGATTCAGGGCATTACAAACTTGGTATCGAGCCTAAGGTTCAATAGTGTCCTAGGAAGTATGAAAGCTACATCTAGTAGAGTCTTGTACTTGGGTGTGTTGCATGCCATATTTATGTACAGGAGGCTATAAGATGTCTTAGGAGTAGTTTCCCTTCTTACAGTATTCATGTCATGGCAATGAGTGTGAGCTAAAATTTAACTCTTAGTCTAATCCGTTTCTTCCTTTATTTTATAGAACATGCCTCCCAAAAGAAGAAATGAAAATCAGTCAGCCCCTCAGCCCATCTAAGAAGATCCCTTGGACGAACACATTTCTCATGCAGAGTTCAGAGATACATTTACCACTTTAGCTAACTCAGTTGCTGCTCAGAATGAATGACCAACTATTGTTCCATCCCACCTAGTGGCCAATTAAGCTGCAACCAGGATTTGGGACTTCACCCAAATAAATCCTTTATCCTTTATTGGGTCAAAGTCAGAATTGGATCCTCAGGAGTTCCTAGATCAGGTTCAAAAAGTTACGTATATCATGGGGGTTACTTCTAATGAGGGTGTTGAGCTAGCTGCATATCAGTTGCAGGATGTTGCTCACACTTGGTTCAAACATGGAAGTCTGAGAGGCCAGTTGATACAGGGCCTATTAAGTGGAAGGAGTTTGCCTCTTCTTTTTTTGGATAGGTTATTTCCCCTAGAGCTTAGAGAGGTTAAGGTGTTAGAATTTATCAACATCAGGCAGGGAAACACGATAGTGAAAGAGTATTCCCTTAAGTTTACTCAATTAGCCAGATATATTCCTCATGTGGTTGCAGATAGTAGGCTAAGATGAGTAAGTTTATTTCTGGGGTGAATGATAGCAAGGTCAACGAGTATAGATCCGCGATGTTGAATAGTTACATGAATAGTTACATGAACATAGCTAGGCTCATGAACCATGCTTAAAAGATAGAAGAACAAACGATTAAAATGAAAGAGAAGCAAAATAAGAGAGCAAGGACTGGTAGTTTCAACTTTTCTCAGCCCAAGCCAGAAGGAGGGAAATTTTCTTAGTTCTATCCTAAGTCATCCATTCCAGCTCCTTCCCCAGCTAGTGCTCCAGTTCTAAATTCAGGAAGGGTAACAGAGATAGGGTGCCAGACTCTAAGTCTCAGGGGAATGTTAGCAGTTCCTGTACCCATCTTCTTTGTCAGACATGTGGGAAGCACCATTAGGGTACTTACAGGGCTGGTAGCGATGTGTGCTTCGGAAGTGTTAAGCTAAGCCACAGAGTCAGAGATTGTCCCCTTATCAAGGTCAGTATAACCATTCCGCAGCTTAGTTCGGTCGCCCAAATCAGTAGGGTGCCACTACCAGTGTTACTAGTAGGCAATGTCCAAATTAACTTTATGCTCTCCAGTCCTGACCAGATCAGGAAAATTCTCTAGATGTGGTTACTGGTACATTACAGATCCTTCACTTGCATGTTTATGATTTGTTAGATCCAACAGCTTCCTTGTCTTTTATTACTACTTATATAGCAGTTGATTTTGGAGTCAGTCACAAAATTCTAGAAGATCTTTTTTGTCTCTATCCTAGTGGGTAAAACTATTAACGCCCGACGGGTATACAGGAACTACCCGATTATGCTATTTTTGAAATTAACCTCAACAGACTTAGTTGAATTAAAGATGACTAAGATTGATATCATTCTTGACATGGATTGGATTTATTCCTGCTATGCTACAGTCAAATGTAGATATAGAATAATCTAGTTTCAATTTACGAATGAAACCATCCTTGAATTATAGGGTAGTGTATCTTCTTTCGGAGGTCAACTTATTTCCTACCTTCGGGGATAGAATATGCTATCTAAGGGATGTGTGTATCATTTTATTCATATTAAGGATTCTAGTTCTGAGACTCCAAGTCTTGAATCAGTCCAAGTCATGAGTGAATATTCATATGTCTTTCCCAAAGATCTTCCAGGAATTCCTCCCGAATAGGAAATAGACTTCGGCATTGACCTTCTTCCAGATACTCAGCCAATATCTATTCTGCCATATAGAATGGGACCAGCAAAAATCAAAGAGCTAAAAAAGCAGTTGAAGGATCTCTTAGATAAAGGATTCTTAATACCTTATAAGTCCCCGTGGTTGCACCAGTCTTATTCATGCGAGAAAAAGATAGTTCTCTCAGAATGTGTATTGATATTGTCAGCTTCATAAAGTCATGTTCAAGAACAAGTATCCACTTCCTAAAATTGATGACTTTTTTGACCAACTTTAGGGTGCCAATTATTTCTCTATGATAGACTTCAGATCAAGATATCATTAGCTTAGAGTCAGAGAATGTGACATTTTGAAAATAGCTTTTTGAACTCAGTATCATCACTTCGAATTCTAAGTCATGTCCTTTGGTCTTACTAATGCCCCAACATCTTTCATGGACTTGATAAAACTTGTGTTCAAACAGTACTTGGACATGGTCTTCATAGTCTTTATAGATGATATTCTTGTCTATTCTTACAGTGAACGTGATCACACTGACCATCTCAGAATTATACTTCAGACTCTCAGAGATCATCAGCTATTCTCCAAATTCAGTAAGTGCAAGTTTTGGCTAAGGTCAATAGCATTTCTTGGTCATATGATTTCCAATGATCGTATTAGAGTAGATCCTCAAAAGTCCAAACCAGTAAGAAACTTGACTCGCCCTATCTATCTATCAGATATCAGGAGTTTCTTGGGTCTAGCTGGCTATTATAGATGGTTTTTTGAAGGATTTTTTCTATTGCATCCCCTATGTCTATCTTGACTCAGAAGAAAGTCAAGTATCAATGGTCTGATCCTCACAAAAAGAGTTTTCAGGGGTTGAAGACTTGACTCACCACTGCCCCAATCTTAGCACTTCCAGATGGTCCAGATGGGTTTGTAGTGATCTGTGATGCAACCATAGTAGGTTTGGGTTGTGTCCTCATGCAGCATAGTAAAGTCATAGCCTACGCCTCCAGACAGCTTAAACCCCATAAGAAGAATTATCCTACTCATGATCTTGAGTTAGCAGCCATAGTAATTGCCTTAAAGCTTTGGAGGCATTATCTATACGGTTTACATGTAGATGTGTTCACAAATCATAAAAGACTTTAGTATGTCTTTTCTTAGAAAGAGCTCAATCTTCATCAGACAAGGTGGTTAGAGCTCTTGAAAGATTATGACATGAGTGTCATTTATCATCCGACTATGGCAAATACTGTGGATGATGCTCTCAGTAGACTACCTATGGGTAGCGTTGCTCATGTTGAGGACACCAAGAAGAAGTTATCTCAGAAAGTGCATCAATTTTCCTGACTAAGAATTTGCTTAGTCGATTCAGAGGACGGTGACATATGGGTTCAGAGTAGTTCAGAATCATCTCTTGTTTCTGAGGTGTAAGAAAAGAAAGATAGAGATCCCATCCTTTTCAAATTAAAAGAGTCAGTCAAGGATCAGAAAGTAGAGGTTTTACCCAAAGAGGGAGATGGTGTATTACATTATCAGGGTTTTTTGTATGTTCCAGGTGTGGATAACTTAGGCAAATTCTTGTAGAAGCATATGATGAGCGCTACTCTATTAATCTAGGGGCCACAAAGATGTACCACGACTTGTGGGAAATCTATTAATGGAGTGGGATAAAGAGATATGTTGCAGAGTTTATGGCTAAGTGCTTACATATCAGTAAGTTAATATAGAGCATCAGAAGCCTAGTGGGTCTATGTAGGAGTTTAATATTATTACTTGGAAGTGGGAAGAAGTGAACATGGACTTTATGATGGGTTTGTCTCTTACTAATCGCCATCATGATTTAGTTTGGGTTATTTTAAATAGGATGACCAAATCAGCTCATTTCCTTCTAGTCCATAAGTCCTATTCAGCCGACGATTATGCAAAACTCTACATTAGAGAGTTGCTCAAATTACATGGTGTTCCGTTATCTATTATTTTAGACAAAGGTACCCAATTCACCTCTTATTTCTGGAAAGCATATAACAAGGGTCTTGGTATCCAAGTTAATCTTAGTACAACCTTCTATCCCAAGACAGATGGTCAAGTAGAAAGGACCATTCAGACTTTAGAAGATATGCTATGAGCGTGTGCATTTGATTTCAAGGGTAGTTGGGATGACCACTTTCCTTTGATTGAGTTTTCATACAACAACAACTATCATTCCAGTATTCGGATGGCTCCATTCAAACCTCTTTATGGTAGGAGATGCAGATGTCTATTCGGTTGGTTTGAAGTTAGTGAGGCCTCAGTTATAGGGCCTGACTTTGTATTCGATTCCTTAGAAAAAGTCCATTTGATCAGAGAAAGACTCCAGGTTTCTTAGAGCCGACAGAAGTCTTATGTAGATGAATGAAAAAAAGATCTCGAGTTCAATATTGGTGACTATGTTTGTCTAAGGTTCTCTCTAATGAATGGAGTGAAGAGATTTTGCAAGAAAGGAAAGCTCAGTCCCTGATATATTAATCCCTTTAAAATTCTCAATCGCTTCGGAAAAGTACATTATGAGCTCACATTGCCTTCAGATCTAGCCTCAATTCATCCAGTTTTCCATGTCTCTTTGCTAAACAAATGCATAGGTGACCCATCCATTGTAGTCCCTATTCAGAGCAGAAATATTCAGAACAACCTCTTTTTCGAAGAGATTTCAATTGAAATTCTTAACTATCAGACTCACAGACTGAGGAACAAAGGAGTCCCACTAGTCAAAGTCCTTTGGAGGAATCAGTCCATTGAGGGAGCTACATAGGAAGTAGAAGCAGACATGCATAACAAGTATCCTTACCTCTTCTCTGATAATTCAGACTCAATCCAAGGTAGCAGTTTTCCTTAAGCCTTTCATTTTCATGTTCAGATTTTAGGTACAACTTGATGTCTAATTCATGTTTAGAATTCCTTTATAAACTTGGTATAAATTACCATTGCATATTTAATCATATATTCCTGCATCACATCAGTCATTTGTTCACGCATTAGACATGCATTCTCCTTGTGAGGAAATCATCTATTACAAATCTTAGTCATGCATTCATGAGTTAGCTCAGTCATGAAATCATGAATAAGATATGCATACTCGGTATGAATCTAAGAAATGTCAGTCATGCAGTCATGTTTCAGCTGTTCATGATCAGTATGTACTTCAGATTATTATTTCTCCCATCACAATCAGTCTCATTCGAGGATGAATATTCCTAAGAGGGAGATTTGGTAATACCCCAAAGTTTGTTAACTAATTTCATCCCAAGAATGTCAAGTATTAGCTTCTAAATTTAATGATGGTTATTCCATGAGGAATTTTAAAGATTTTCACTTTTTATCATGTGGAAAATTGAATATGATTTCCATCGATACCAAATTTGGCCAAATCTAACACCCGAGCAAAGAGTTAGACCATTTTTAGTGAGACAGTGTATTACCTGACCAATCAATGCATTGCGGAGCAGGCAAAAATGGTAATAATCAAAATCCAGTGAGCCTCCACGATTATGGTGCGTTGCACCAGGGCTTAAATTCAGAATTGTCCTTTTTCAAGTGTCTCAGCGTGATATCTCTGCGCCACATCAAACTTCCAGGTCCTATCCAGTATTGCAATGCGATCTCACCACGTCGCGCCGTCAGCCGAGTTCCCAGTGGACAATTTCCAGTATCACGGCGCAATAGCATAACATTGATCCAGCCTGCAAAATTCAAAGATTTTGACAAAAATAAAAGGACGCATCAAGGGTTAAATGGGTTTTTCGCCATGATTTTAGTTCAGTCTTAAACATGAATTTAACCCTACATTACCTAAGGATATCATTATTCACTCTCATTATTCAAAATGGAGTTGCTCTCTCTCAAGCCAAGAAACCATAACTCTCAAATTCAAGGGCCAAATCACAAGAACTCTCCATCAGTCCTTCCAAATTCATTAACTCAGGTATGCCAAGTGTTGATTCATGGGTCACTCTCATAAAGCTCAAGAATCTCTTTTGAAAGTTTAAGTATATGGATTTTTATGAATCCTATATTAGGTTTGTTATTGTTCATGTTGATAATGAACAATTGAACTCTAATCCATGTTTGGTGATGAACTTTATGTGGAATTAGGTATTATATGAGTAGATTTATGTTAATCCATGTTTAAACCCTTGAATTGTGAAATTAGAATTGAATCATGATGTTTAATTGTAGTGCAATATTGTCTACCTATACTATGTTTATTATGTACTTGATGAATTGTCTATGTGAACTAATAAGAGAAGAAGCCATGCCATGATTAGTTTATGTGCAAGTGTTTGATATATTGTCCATTAGAATGGATTGATGCCACAATATAGTATGCAATTATGTATTCCCTATTCATGTACAAGTGATGCACCCAAAGTGTTTGTTGAAACGTCTTAATGAATAAATTATGAGTAAATAGCCATTGTTGTGCTTTTAGGCTTATGTCATGATTTACATATTATACTATCGATTCTTGGGGGTATTTAATACCCGGTAATTTAGATGTTTGCCTAGAACCTGTGTTATGTTTTCACGATATCCTCAGTCAAGCCATGTTCAGTAGAATTAAGTCAATAATGTGACTCAAGAAAATTCAGTAAACTTAGTAATCTTAGAAAGCTCTGTATTTCAGTAATCTCAGTAGTATTCGGTCAGTCAATGGAACTCATTAAACTCAGTCCAGTTCAGTTTAGTTAATTATAATCAGTGTCTATTCTGATGCGTGTAGGATTTAACAATGAGTAAACCTAAGGATGAGGTCACACATTGACAGTTGAGGGTGTGACTTTTAGAAGCAATCCTTACATTCCAGAACTATGTAGGCAGCATAGGTTGAGACATCAACACCTGCAGATGAGGGTTGATGAGGTAGATAAACACTATCATATAAGGGTTCTACCATTCTCTTTTGGGGACACTATTAGATAAGGGTCACCCACAGTTTATCTTTACCAGTGGTGTAGTATTGACACCCTTCCAATAGGGGTTACAGATTGGACCTAACCTAGCTCTATTATTTTATTTGGGACATGTCGGATAGATGACTACTTCCCACAGTTATAGTTTTAGACTCAGACTTAGTAATAGAACTCAGATAGTTCTTCAAAATTTTAGGACTGTCAGATACTGTCAACTCAATAATATGGAACTCTATCAGTTCTATCAAAACCTAGACTATCAAATACAGTCGCTTAGTATAAATTATTTTAGTAATAAAGTTATCAGTATCCTATGTTATCAATACTCAGACTCAGTAATCGTGTTATCATAAATTCAGTTACAGTCTTTTATTCAAACATATATTCTCATGTTCATGTTATACATTCAGTTAGCATTGTTCATGCAGTTGAACCCTTTGCATTCATCCTACCTCACTTGCATACTAGTACATTCAAACGTACAAACATATTTTTGCTATGGTGTTTTATACCATAGGTTCAGACGCACACGCTCCAGAGCATTAGTAGCATTCCATATTTCAACAGCCAGATTTAGCAGTTAGTCCTCATCTTTCGAGGATATGACCATTTCTTTATTTTATCATTACTTAGTCTATTACAGTAGTTAGAGTTAGTTGGGAACATGTCCTATCAACTTCTAATTCATACAGTTAGAGGCTATTTAGACTATCATATTTTAGACAGTGTATTTTAGTTGTTTTGGGTATTTATACCCCATCAAGATATTATGTTTTGTTTCATTAGTTTTGAACCTTAGGGCCTTACAACCTTTATTTTCATATTATGCAGTGTATTATGTAGTATTCAGGTACAAATATCAATCATGGGTTAGCTTGTTATCCTCCAGGGTCATGAGGATTGTATACCATTTCGGATACCAGATTTGGGGTGTTACATATAACAACGCTATTTAGGTACTGACTATTCTACTCCTCCTACATATTGATTAACTTGGGGATTAATATTTAGACTTACGTACTGATCTTCTATCCTTTCGGAGGGCTCCATTTCATGTTATAGATATTTTTAGACACTTTGATTTTATTTTAGATATTGATTTTGGCTATGGTTGAGGGTATGTTCTAACTGAATTTCATTACTCTATTGGTTAGAGGTTTTATGGTACTTTTATGGGTTAGAACGGGCGGGATCAATATAGATGTTATCCTTAGCATTTGTATTGGTGTTGAGGTTGGAATGATCTATCATAATTTCTCACTATTCCATTATATTTTATTTTGGGATTAATTACATTATATTTTGGAACATCATTGGTTATGGGATGGTTTATGGCCTTTGCATTGGTATGGTTTATTGTTGTTGGATTATTGGTATTGGATGGTTGGACTCAGTTGTGCCGGTCACGATTTTGATCTATTCCCAGAGTTTTTATGTGAGCTGTTGCACTTTCTTATTACATGCTCAAAATTCAGCCAACTTAGGGTAAGCAGCTGGAGGTTGGGTTGGGTAATGGGTGTGGTCTTCGATTTTGGTCACTTTTGGGTTGGCTATTATGAAAAGGCCTAGGGTTGGTCATGTAAAGTTGATATCAGAGCATAGGTTCATGGTCAATCGGGAGTCCACAAAGTTGTGTCGACTAGAGTCTCTACTGTGCCACAATCATAAGGAAGAGGCTACAAGTCATTTAGGACTATTTCATTTTCTAGGTATTCTATTTTAAAGTTTAGAGTCTCAGGCCAAGAATCTTCTATAATCTTTGTTTGCTCATCTTTCAGATCATGCCTAATAGATCTAGAAAACAAGGAAATTTGTCTATCCCATTTAGAGGTAATGCTGAAGGGGTGCATCCTACTTCTGGGGTTTATCTTTGATTCCATGATCATATCCTTAATATTTTGGTAGTTATAATGCCTGATACTAGTTCTCCTCAAGGTGAGGTGACTAATGTGGAATTCTATCAGTTTATTCATATTATTGCTTAGATGGTCGCTGCTCAGGCTGAGCGGGGTACAACTGGTGCTTTGTCTATTGAGGCCACAAGGGTTGTCTAATATATTAAGAGGAGTCCTTCCACCTTTTATAGGGTGAAGATGGAGGAGGACCCATAAGGCTTCTTGGGTGAAATAGAAAAGATATTTTAGGTAATACAGGCTACCAATGTGGATGGGGTAAATATTGCAGCTTATCAGCTCAAAGTTGTTGCATATCAGTTGTACGAAGAGTGGGACATGGATTAGGGTTATATGGAAGAATGAGTCTTGTGGGGTACTTTTTCTAAGACCTTCTTAGATTGTATCTTTCCCCAAAAGTTGAGGGAATCAAATATGGAGGAGTTTGTAAACCTCAAGTAGGGGAGAAAGTCTTTTAAGGAATATTCCTTGAAGTTTGATCTATTGTCAAGGTATGCTCCTGAGTTAGTGGCCGACATGCAGTCAAGGATAAGGAAGTTTTCTTCTGGGTTGAATCGGCATTTGATTTTGAAAAGCAAGTCTACCTTGTTGATTAAAGATATAGACATCTATAGGTTAACTATTCATATACAAAAGGTAGAGGATGAGAAGGGGAAATAGGCAGAGTTTAGAGATAGGCAGGGTAAAAGGAGAAGGTTTTCTGGCCAAGCAAGTGCTATGTCTCAGGGTGGTCAAGATTATGGCAAATGGCATAGAAAGAAGTGGGGGAGTTCTGGTTTCTACTCTTCTTCAAGTGCTCCTTACCAAAGGGGTGGGAAGTGTCACCATGGTGGTGACAATTTTTGAGTGCAGGGTACCCAATCTTAGGTAAACGAAGGTAAGCCAGTTTATTCATGCCTTGCTTGTTGGTTCTTTGGTCGTCCTCATCGGGGTTACATTTTTGAAGAAAAGGAAAAATACTTCACGCATGGCTAGGCAAGCCATCGGCTCAAGGATTTTCTGATTAATAAGGTTTCTATGGTGGTGAATAAGATTCTTATAGCTTTATCTTATGCTCCTATACGTAGTGGTATTGCATATACTTTTGTTACTACTCCTAATTCTATTATTGGTTAGAACAGGTTGTATGCTTTGTCATCTCGCGAGGAATCTGAGGGATTACCTAATGTTAGTACTGCTACATTACAACTTTTCTCTCATGATATATATTATTTTCTTGATCCAAGGTCCATTCTCTCCTGTGTGACTCCTTATGTCGATGTTTCTTTCGATTTTGATCTAGAAGGTATTTTGGATCCTTTTTTGATCTCTACCCAAGTAGGTGACTCACTTATTTCTAAGAGGGTGTATAAAGGGTCTGTGGTATGTGTTGGTGGCAAGAAGACCTTAGTGGATCTATTTGAGTTATATATTCTAAATTTTGATATCATTCTAGGTATGGATTGGTTACACTCTTGTTACGCGTCCTTAGATTGTCAAACTCATAAGGTTATCTTTAGGTAGCCTGGTGAACCAGTTATAGAGTGGGAGGATATTTCTTTAGCCACTAAGAAGAATTTTATTTCTTATCTTAGAGCGTAGAGATTAATCTCTAAAAGGTGTCTTTATCACATGGTTTGGGTTAAATATTATAACTCAGGACGTCTTTCTTTCCAGTCAGTTCCAATGGTTAATGAGTTTCCAGATGTATTACCAAATGATCTTCCTGGTGTTCTTCTTGATAGGGAAATAGAGTTTGGTATTGACTTTGTTTCGGATACTCTTTTAATTTCTATTCCTCCATTTAGAATGGCTCCAGATAAGTTAAGAAAACTCAAGGATGAACTTAAGGATCTCCTTGGGGTGCACTGGTGTTGTTTGTCTGCAAGAAGGATGGTCCCATTGGATGTGCATTGACTGTAGACAGTTGAATTAGGAGACGATCAGGAACAGGTATTCTCTTCCAATGATGGATGATTTTTTTGACTAGCTTCAAGGTGCTAAATTCTTTTCTAAGATAGATCTTCAGTCTAGGTACCATCAGATAAAGATTAGGGAGGTGGATATCGCTAAGATGACTTTTAATACTTGATATGGACACTGTGAGTTTTTGGTAATGTAATTTACGTTGACTAATTCTCTTGCGGCATTTTTTGATCAGATGAATAGGGGGTTTTGTCAGTAGTTGGATCTCTTCGCTATTGTATTCATTGATGACATTCTGGTTTATTCGAAGAGCAAGGTGGATGATCCTAGTTACCTTTTTGTGGTGTTATGGTCCTTAAGGGAATAATATTTATATGCCATGTTCTCCCAGTATGAGTTTTGCTTGAACGTTGTAACTTTCTTGGGTCTCATTATTTCAAGTAGATTATGGTGGATTTGTGGAAGGTTGATATGGTGAAAAGGTGGCCTAGACCCACGATTCTATTCAACATTTAGATCTTCATGGGTTTAGCTTGGTATTACAAAAAGTTTGTGGAAAGCGTTTCGTCGAATCTGCTCCTTTGACTAAGTTAACTAAGAAGTAGGTCAAATCTCCTTGGTCAGATTCTTGTGAAGGGAATTTTGAGAAGTTCAAGGATAAGTTTAACTTTGGCTCATATTCTAACTTTATCTAAAGGAAATGATGGCTCATGGTTTATTATGATGTATCTCAGGTAGGTCTTGGTTGTGTGTTGATGCAGCATGGGAAGGTGATTGTCTATACTTCCAGGTAGTTGAAGGTACATGAGGTGAATTATCCTACTCATGATTTAGAGTTGTTGGTAGTTGTGTTTGATTTGAAAATATGGAGGCATTCATGTGGATAACTTTTCTGATCATAAGAGTCTACAGTATGTGTTCACTCAAAAAAAGATTAATCTTAGGCAGAGGAGGTACCTTGAGCTTCTCAAAGATTAAGATATGAGTCTTCACTATCACTCAGGTAAGGCTAATATGGTTGTTGATGCCCTTAGAAGGTTATCCATAAGGAGTTTGGCTCATGTAGAGGAAGGAAAGTAGGAATTGGTGAAGGATATTCACCGCTTGGCTAATCTTGGAGTTTATCTCTAGGACTCTAAGGATGGTTGTGTAATGGTACAATAAGCGGTTTGCTCATCTCTTAGTGTAGATATTAAGGAGAAACGAGTTCTAAATCCTATCTTGATAAAAATCAAGAGTGATATTGGTGGGAAAAAGGTAGTGGTGTTAGAGATCAGTGGTGATGGTACTTTATGGTACCAGGGGAGGTTGTGTGTTCCTGATATTGATATTTTCCAACAAAGGATTTTGGTTAAGGTGCATAAGTCATGTTATGTTGTTCATCCCAGCTCGACTAAGATGTATCATGATCTCTAGGAGATTTATTTATGGAATGACATAAAAATAGATGTAGCCGATTTTGTGGCCAAGTAAATGGTGTGTCAATAGGTTAAGCTTGAGCACATGAGGCTAGGAGGTTTGTTTCAAGAAATTGATTTGCCCAAGTGAAAGTGGAAAGTGATCAATATGGACTTTTTTACTAGTCTTCCAGGATATTGGAATAAATATGATTCAATTTGGGTAATTGTGGATAGGATGACTAAGTCTACGCATTTTTTTCCAGTGTAGACTACCTTCTCAGAGGACAATTATGCTAAGTTATATCTTTAGGAGATTTTGAAGCTGCATGGGGTTCCTGTTTTAATTATTTTTTATCATGGCAAATATTTTGCATCTCACTTCTGGCGGTCTTTTTATAAAGTATTGGAACTAAGGTGAGTCTGAGTACTACTTTTCATCTGCTGATGGATAGGAAAGTGGGGAGAACTATTATGACATTAGAGGATATACTTCGGGCCTATGTGATTGATTATAGTGGAAAATGGGTTGAGCATCTATCTTTGGTGGAGTTTGCTTACAACAATAACTATCATTCAAGTATTGGTATGGCCCCTTTTGATGCATTGTATGGTAGGAGGTGTATATCTCCTGTTGGTTGATTTGAGCTTGGTAAGGCGGACATGTTTGGTCGTTATTTCGTTTATGAGGCTATGAAGAAGGTGAAGGTGATTCAGGAATAGGCTTATGGCTGCCCAAAGTCGCCAAAAGTCCTATGCAAATGTTAGGCGTAGATACTTGTAATTTAAGGTTTGGGATGCGATTTTCCTTAAGGTATCTCACATGAAGGGATTAATGCAGTTTGGCAAGAAGGGGAAGCTAAGTCCCTGGTATGTGGTTCCTTATGGGATTTTATGGACAATTGGTTATGTTGCTTATGAGCTAGAGTTTCCTTCTATATTGAGCTTGGTTCATCCGTTCTTTCATGTTTCCATGATGAGATTTTGCATTAGTGATCCTTCTTTGGTAGTTCATTTAGAAAAATTGGGTCTCACAGATTCCTTATCTTATGAAAAGGTCCTAGTTGAGGTCCTGGATAGGTAGGTTCATCGGTTGTGGATTTGGTTATGGTTTTTTGGTAGAACCAAAAGGTGGAAAAAGATACATGGGAAGTGGAGGAGGACAAGAAGTCCAAATATCTGCAATTATTTTTTGCTTTTGGGATTCGTGCGAAAAGTATATGTCTTTAGCACATCTTTATTTTCTCAGTATTTTAAAGGAAATATTAATATCTTTGCCTTTTTGTTTTAAAGCTTTATTAAAGATTGAGAATATATATATATATTTGATAATGGAAATGACTCGTACGTGTGGTTACCCCTACCTTTTCCGTCATTCAGGGACAAATGTTCTGAGTGGGAGAGACTATAACACCTTGGGCTTTGACCCTTAGAAAATTTCCTTGAATTCTTGTCTCTGGACCCAATACGACTCGAGGGTATGAGTCGTATGTTCGGGTTTAGATGGTATGGTCCAGTCGTATACTGACTAGTGTTAGTTGGTTGGATGTATTTTGGTTACTGGAATAGATACGACTTAGTGGTATAAGGTGTATTGGTGGCTATGGATTGTTTGGTTCCTTAACTTAATTTATGATTTGGTTGCTTGGGTTCGATTTGAGTACGAGTGGATCACCGTGAACCGTGGACAGTGTCTGAATCTTCCTTAAGCTTAAATCTGCTTGGAGACTACCCTCTAGTCATAACATAGTGATTGGAACTACAAGTGATCCCAAACTAACCCATGAGCTGGCATACTGCTTGAGCAACTAAATTACATGGTATAAAACCAAATTTACTGAGTGGAAACATGATCTTGATAAAGTCTGAATAAGTGAAATATTGATAAGCTTTACAACGTGATAAAACTGAGAAGGAAACTTGAATTACATGTAATGACTGTGACTGACTGTCTATACATGCCTCCTACTGCCACTAATCAATACATTTGAATAATCAAAATAAAGTACATGAGCTACTACTCACTAGCGTCCCTAAAACAAGAGAACTCATCACCTACTGGTTGAAAGCTACAAACTGCCTAATTATGATGTGTAGGCTACAACTGGTACCAACATAACGAGACAATTTAGTACATACACATATATGTGGATCGTTACTTTGGATTGTACTAAGTAAGTGTGGAGAATACAATAAGTAAAACTTATTGCATACATAATCTTAAAACGTGCATGCTAAGTGCAAGTAGACTCACCAAGAGACTGAAAACTGAAAGCTGAAGTATTTTAAAATATGAGCAACAAATATAATCTGATGAGCTGGTGAATCACTACACTTAGTTTCTTAAAGTCTTCACTTTTGTAAAATAAGTAGAACTGATACTAGGAAGCAGTAAAGGCCTGAATACTGCTTGTAAATCTTATGTAAAGCTGAAAGGACTGTAAATCGTACCAAGGATAATGTATGGATACCGAGCATGAAAACATGAACATGTAAAACTACGAATTGAAGACCAAGCATGAGCTGTAATCTAAAAGAGTGAAATCTCTATAACTAAATTACTAAAAATATGTATGCTTGGTCAAGCCAACCTGATCTGAGACATACAAAATACTAACTGAAACTGTTGGAGGTATTATGTAAATGACATGCCATATTTTGAGCTAATCGAGGTCTAACCTGTAACCCATGTTGGAATGGTGTGAGTACTTTGTCATGGTTACTAACACTGACTGTGTGGATCCACTAATCAGTTGTCCCGAAGGACCAGGGTGGCAATCCTAAACTAATGGGTGACCCCTAAGAGGAAGTCAAGCCTAAACTGAGGGGTGACCCCTCATGCCCTATGCTGGCTCTGTAGATATGTAATTTAGGGACTGTTAATAACGAATCTGCCTAAACTGAATGGGGAGTTGCAATCCCTGCATTCACTCGGTGCTAAATCCTACTCCCAATTGAACTGATACTGGTACTGAACTGAACTAAACTTAACTGGACATTATTACATAACTGGTAGTGCTCATCAGATTATAAATAACTGAGTATACTGATATATGATTCATGACTTAACAGACTTAGTACGTGAAATTCTAAAATCATGTAAAACACATAGTTATCAGTTGTTCATAACCCGCCAGAACTGAATGATCAAAAATATGATATCAAAGCTTAAAACCTGAAATTTGAAATCATGGTTCGAAGACCCAAAACTTAAGAATTCACAAAAAAAGTAAAAAGTATGATCTTGAACTTGGGAATGCCTTAAAACATGAGAAACAACAATATTACATGGCTAGATTCATAATTCGATATTATAACGTAAAATTCAATTCGATATGGCATGGGAAAATGAAACTTGAAACATGAGATAACCTAACTTTTCATGGAGTCATATAAGGTCATGAATTGAGTTTAGACTACTACCGAAATAATGAATTAAACTTTTCTTGAATATATGAAACTTCATAATAAAGTAAAAACTTATATTTTTTACCATAGATAAAGGTTTTGAGCTCAATGGGTGAAAGGGACCCATTGATGAACACCCACATACCTCAATATATGGTTTCCTAAAGATTTCTTAAGGTTTCATTGAACTTGGAAGCTTAAATTCTTAATTTCTTGAGAAAGGGGCTTGGATTTGTTCTTGGGAGAGAAGGAAGTTTATGAATCATTACATGAATGCTTGGGGTTAAGGGAGTGTAAATTGCGAGTTTAAAGACCCCATGCATCATTTAGGAGTTATTAGGGACGATTTAGGGGTGTGAAAAGACTTCAATGCCATTGATTTAAGTCAAAATGTAGAACTCTTAGAACTATGCTATTGTCATGCGGTACATACCAATTGAACACCTTAGGTTCTGTGGCACATCCCAATTGCACACCTGAGGTTGTGCGGTCCATGCCCATAGCAACGCTTATCCAGTGGCCATTTGCAATTGTCATGTGACACATAGCCTTTGCATGGTCATAAATTTTCATCTGGGTATCGAATTAAGGAGAAATTTATATTTTTGGAAAGCTAATTCAATTATCTATATTTTGGTGGGTGTTGAGTTTAAAGACTCCATATATGTAAAAAGTTATACACATTCAAAGATGATCCTTGTAAAATCGAATACCAAGATTTGGTCGAATCAATGGCTCTTAGCTCAACTTTACTTTAAGTGATTCCTATGAAAATATTTCACCTCATAAGTACTGTTAATACTAGGATAATGATAACGACACATGTATTTGAATAAAAACCATGGGATTAGAGTTTACACACGTAGGGACGAAAGTTTGATTTCTAGGTCAAAAACACGGGGTATTACCCCCATAGTTAATTTTGTAGTGGTAGATCAGGTGTACCAACCTTTTTTTGTGACTCATTTAGAGAATATCACTCTGTTAGATTTGATTGCTCTAGATATTATAGATTTTAGTATGATTTAGGTATAATATTATCAATGGTTATGTTGTGGAATAGTAGTAGATCAATGATAGGTATTGGTATATTCAGATAATAGGATGTACTTCAGATATTTACTTAAGGGTTGTGATATTAGTTGGAATTAAAGAAGTGATTCTATTGCTGGGATGACTAATTATGGATAAAGTAAACTCACGATTAGTTGACTTATGTGGAAATTATATGCAAATGCTAGTAGTAAGGTGCGTGCATAACTTAGTTTGTTTAATAGGATCACATTAGTATAACTGTAGTTTGGATTAGTGCATTGATGATGAGATTCTCTTAATGGGATGACTAGTGATAATATTCGGTTTAGGAAAAAAGACCTAGTGAATGACTAGACTTGTGGTATGATTGACTTAAAAATGTTCAAGCCAAGGATTCTAGTTGGAAAAGGTAAGATTTTCAATCCTTCAGTCCTTGCAATATATTAATTCCATAGTGATTAGATTTGCTTGAATGGAAAAGACTTATGGTGTTGAAACACTCCTTAGTTCGTGTTGAAGGAACTCAACTTATAAGGGATACTTTTTTTATATTCGCAAGGATTTGTTAATGGAAAGGCACCTAGTTTGTAGCATTTATTACATTGTAAGGTAAAGGGTTTAATGCAGTATTTTGCTAAAGAGTTTTAATTTAGACTATGTGTATTATTCCATGGTTCTTGTATTAAAGAATATGGAATGGTGAATGGGTTAAGGAAAATATAAGGAACTTGTACTTAAGAAATTTTGATGTAGGCATAATTTTACTATTCGTACGAGTTGAAAATTCAAAGTTCTAATAGTACGGTTCCATAGTGACTTATGAGCAGACTAGAGGTGACTTTTCAGAGATTCAATTTGCCTTTTGGGTATCCATCAGTGATATGTAGTCATTTTTGCATTTCCCTTATGGGTTGAATATATTCTGATATGATAGTGACACAACCTGAACCAGGGCCTTGTTGTGTCAGGTATCTCAAGTCCAACCAAGATCGGAGACCACCCCCAATACCCCACCGTTAACCACCCTATAGCCCATTTTGGATGAATTCCAAACATATAACAATATAAAATAATAATAATTTAGGACATGATAGTAATCTTAAAACCAAGTCAAAAACCACAACTAATTAATAAACAATTTCCAGTCCCAATGCCAGTACCAATACCAATGCTAACACTACCTCTTATTAAAATCAAAGAATATTCGATCGGGACATGCCCCTGACCATAGAAAAAACCATATCCAAAGAAATAACACTAATGAAAAGAAGTCCATAGCATGACATGGATTCTTCGAGAGTATGGAAGATCACTACTTCAATCTTATGATGTCCTCGAATCCAAGTCACTTAGTAGAAAGAATGGTAGTATGCCCAGTTCCTGCACTGCGTTGGCGTACAGCCCCCAAAAATAGTTAGTGGAGTAAAAGCTAGCATGGAGCTCATGAATTAAGATAAGATAATGCCATTATTTCCAAAACAAATCAATTAACCAAATGCAATCACATGTACAAATAGATATATATATGTATATGTATATATCATGTCGGTATAAAGAACAAGATCTAGTATGCATTTAAATACGTAACCTGGACTGAGTAGCTTGACCATCCTAAAACCACCCAGGGCCTATATGGGTTCAGTTCCCCTGCTGAAATAGACCTAGTATGTGTTAGCTGCATGATCGTAGAATAGAACCTGAGATTACTACTACATTTCCAAAAATATTAAGTGTGACATCATGAACAAGGTCACTAAGACTACCCTCACATAGGCAAATGTGAGTTTCCAGTATCGATCCCCCTAGGAACTCCCACATTCAAAGCATTTGCTACTCAACCCTCTTTAATCCCACATTAAAACCATTTACTCATTCCCAACCATTTTCCAAGGAGTCTTTTAATTAGGCATTAACCATTGGTATCATCATACCAAAATTAGAGCTTGCAAGTCTATTACCTTATGCCATATAAACCATTAACCAAATTATACTCCATTATTTCCAATTAACCACAACCATTTACAATCAAAACATGGCCACTAAGGCCTTTCAAAAATCGTATTAAACCGATGAAAAACAATTCATGTTTCCTTAACCATTTATGCAATGGGAGGACTCCAAGAATACTTAAACTATGAGACAAAAATTATTCTCATCAATAATTTCACAAATAGGTTGAGGTCATGTCATTATCAAAGAAAAAATCATCTAATTTGGGGTTCAAATATGAACCCTACAATAAATCATTATTCCCATGCACCCACTTGAGAAAAAACCATGACTAAAACATGTATAATCACAATTTAAATCATAGGAAAGAATATTCAATAATATTCATTCAAACCCCACAACCTTGGTTTTAAAACTACCATTAATTATTGATGAATAATGCTTTAAACATGTGCTTTTAGTAAAATAACAATGCGGGAGGAGTAACATGCTTGAATTATAAAGATTCACGGAAAGAAGTTGATCTTTAATCCTTTTGTTGACCATTCTGGAGACACCCAAGCAAATATTTCTTGAGAGGATTTTGAGAGAGTAAAGACGTTGTTTAATTGTACAAAGTGTGGAATGAATGACCAAAAAGTGTTATAGGGACTGGGGTATTGAAGGTTTAAAGTGATAAATATCCTAAGTTACCCCAACGTAAAACAAGAAAAAGGCTGTAGGTGGTAATGAGTCGACCTCGTGACTTGTGGCCACAATATATGACTCACACCCCTGAGTTATCACTAAGATAGTGAGTTGGACACCTATATATTGACCACCTTGTGACTCTATGACCCCACCCATTACCAAACTATATGACTCATATGGTCTAGTTGTTTCCAAGATAGAACTCAAAGGATTGGACACTGGATAACACATGACCCTACGTTACCACTCATAACCTATCCTTATGGCTCTTATTGAGCCACTCATATTTAGAATAAAGTAAAGTAACTAAGTTACTAATTTATTAAGGATCACCCTAATGACCCATCACCACCCCTAATAACTCATTCCACCAAATTGTAACAATAACAAAACCCTAACCACCATCTACTAGATACCTCATGACTTGGGTCACCTGACCTGTACCCATACCATACAAATTATTTGATTAAGTCATTAACATGTTAGTGAACTCAAAGTTTAGGAATTTTTTAAGGGAGAAAACCTAGGGTGTTTCAGATAGGTTTCTTACACGTGTATAATTGAAAAGGGCTTTTTCATTCTACCACATTATTAAAGACTTTAGGTGTTTGACATTGTATAGTTGTTAAGAACTACAAAGATTATTGTGATGGGTTATATAAGAATTTGGTAATATATAAATTATACATGATTTTGATATAGAAAGTTTCTTCATTATTCGAGATTTTCTCTAAAGGTTGAGCATAAGGATATGAATATTTGAATAGAAATTAAAGTGTGATAAATATGACTTTTAAGGGTTTAGGTGGAAATGATAACCATTTCTAACTTAGTTGCTTCTGACTGGGAGATAGTAATATCTCATTCTGCAATTATTAGTATAAACCTAGAGTAAGTTTGATTTACTTTGAAAAATGCTTATAGCGGTCCGGAAAATAGAGGAAAGCTCTTTTTAAGATAGAAGAAGGCATGATTCACTATTGGGGAGAGTTACAATATGGTTCCACAGGTCCTTTGGTATTTTGTTAGTATTGGGATAATATTCGTTTTATGATTTGGTCAGTGACTTGTGGTATCTTCGATAGATTCAATAAAATAGGTTATGTTCAGATCTCCTATTTTGATCAACTCAGACTTAGATATTAGTGATATTTCAAAATAAATGAACTTGTATTCATTTAGAAATTTGGTTTGAAATTCTAAATTTGTAGCTTTAAGGTTCACAATATGAAGTATTTCTATTTACTATATTGAACTAGTGGTACTACAGATGTAACTATGCTTGAGAGTGTTTTCATTAGATGTGTTTGGCTATTTTTAATTCCTTATTAGTTTTGGTATTTTTCTTACCTTTACGTTCAAGGATGAATATGAGTATTATTGGCAAATAATGTAATAGCCCTTATTGTGATTGTTAGTATTTTGTATATTTTGACTATTTTGCCTTTTCTTCATTATTGCGTTCTATCAATATGAGTTATGACAATTATTTTTTGCAATCCCCGAAGTATTCAGGACTAATTTATATGTGTTTGTGGTTTTGGATAGCCATTAAAGTCATATATAGTTGGCTTTGTTCAACATTTTGTTAATCAAGCATCAGATGGTGACTCTGTCTATTTCATTATATCCAAACCATCTATTTTGGGTTAGTAGCACAGTTGGTTCGAGTTCTAAGATTCTTTTTTTATTTTTGTGTATTCAGTCGAAATATGACTTTTATTTGCCTTTAGTGGTGTTTTGATAAAATTTGTTGATAACGATCTTCTTTGGTAAATTTGTTGGTTCCATTAAGTCTGAAATATACAACATAGCCTAGGAGAATAGTTAAATTATATTTGAAAGGTCTCTAATGAGTTTTGAATACTTTTTTGGAGCTTGGAGTTTTACGCCTTCTAGTATGAATTTTAGCACCTATAACTAATGAACTATTTTGTGCATATATATGGAATCACTAGATCCATCTCAAAATTTTGGAACCAACACAAAAAGAACTAACAGATTTCAATTCCATATGAGAAAGTTATGCTTGTTTTAGTAATGTTGCAGTGAGTGTATTGGTGTAACCTACTAAAGCGGCCATTGTACCACTATAGTAATGCATATGTATATAAATGTGGGACATATTTTGGCCTTCTCATATTTTTGACATTTTGGGAACTGTGGAACTCTGATTAAAGTGACTCTTGATGCATTTTTCTCATATAATCCATGGGTAATAACCTCATTTTACCTATTTTCCATGAACCTTTATTTCATTTTTCATGATTTCTACCCAAAATTGAGAATTGAAACCCCATTTTTGCTTTAGATCTTGGGAACTTGGATTGAGATAATTTTAAATGATTGTTTGAGATTTTGGACATGAATGAGTTTCTAAACTTTGTATTCATCATTTCCTAGTGATTTTATTACAAAACCATCATTAAATCTTCTTTTCTAAACATGAAAGTTTGTGTTTTACTTGGTAAATAGAAAAGTTTGTTTTCTTCAATTACAATCCTGATTTTTAATCAATTTTCATTAGGATTTCATATTTAGAACCCTTAGACTACTTGTGACTTTATTCTTTATTAAAAGTCAATTTTTACCCTATTATGTAGGGGGGGAATTTTCAAAGTGATTTTGGATCTAAAACCAAAGTATAACCATATGGGTATAGTAAGACTTGTATTTACGTGTAGATGTCATATCTTATTTGATTAGATGCATTTGGTGGTGATTTGATGAATCATAGATTTTTGTTGGTACTTCAGACACTATTTTATCTTTGCGTATCTTCTTTACGGCATGTTATGGTGTTCCTTGACTATTTTATGAGATGTTTGTGTATTATATGCTTATTTCCTATCTTTGTGAATTACTAAGGGTTTGGGGGTTCTGCTTATATAAGATGGAGAGCTTCTTTGCGGGTGCCAAAGTCTATTAAGAGGATAAAATAACAAAAATGGATATGTCATTTATTCTCTCTACTTGTAAATATGCTTATGGTAAGTTGTCATTAGGTGAATTACTAATCTTGAGTAAATTGGTAGTAGGATCTATTTAAGAATTTGAATCATGCTTAGTGTATTTTGATACAATGTTTAGGGTTTAGTAACCATTTTGAGGATTAGTAAACAAATATGTTATTTGATGAAGTGATAAGAATTTAGAAAATACTCAGGGTATAAATAGTTTTGGAAGTATTTAATGGAATTACTGGGTTTAGTAGTCACTTAAAATGTAAAGAGATGACAGTACAGGTAAGTGGTTTAGTAGTATTGGCATCTTGTGTTTATTAGGTAAGTGAATGAAGGTGCACTTTCGAAAATGTTGTTAACTAATATAATTCTCTTTTAGTAATTTATTCTAATGTTATATTGATTGGGAAGGTGGAAACTTATTGTGTAAAACAAGTTACGGTTTGGGTTAATTCTCTATGTTACATCTTTTGGATAGATTACTATGACTATAATTTTTGGGTTAATTCTTTATGTTACATCATTTGGATTATTCATTATTATTGTGATGCTCAAGTGGGGGCTTGCGTTAAATAAATTATTGACTTAAGAGATTGGTATAATTGAGATGCCCTTGAGGGGACTGGAATAAATCTTGTTTGAGCATTAGTTATCCTTTATTATTATTTTCATGCCTGTGCTGGGGCTTGGATTGATATTATTGATATTTTATATGACCCTCTATGACCGTGTCACAATGAGATGGCTTGTATCATGATCTTTTGAGATATGGGGTGACTTGAGCTTATTTATACTACTATTGAGTTGATTCATTATATGATATTGAACAATTTATAAGCATGCACCTCATTAATTCACTCATATATATATAATTTGGTACCATTGAGAAATACCATTTTTGAAAGATAGTGAGTGACTTTATAAAAAGCCTCGACTGAGAGATGTGCCAAAAAGATTGATTGATGAGATTTTGATTGTTACATGGGTTTCAAACCCCTATGGGTATTATCTTGGAGCTTAAGCTAGGAAGGTGTGTACGAGGTGAAACATATGATTACTGAATATATGTCATATAATAATAATACATTGCATTGCACTTCTATTGATATCGAGCCTGATTATTTTCTTTCGTATTGTATTATAGTGATTAAATCATTCATGATATTGCCTATTTTTCATCTCATATCATGACATTAAGCTGCATAGGATGTTATCTTGGATGATTTAGTGGTTGAGATATTATTATACATAGTGTATTATTTATGGTTTATCTACTGAGATACCTGAATCACATCTAGTGGTTGCATGATTTGTACCTTCTCTACCTTCGTCAAGATTATTGATTTGAGATGGTGAATGGATATGAATTATTTTATTAGTAAAATTCTCTTTTGGTGTGACTTATCTCCTGCATAGCTCTAGAACTTGTACATGCCTACCTTAATTGTAGCAATTTGATTACCTTGATAAGCGTACTTTCTGCTAGAATAGGTTGGGACATTTCCGAGTGTAGGGTGTAGTGATACTTGCCATTAGTTTGGATTAGGGTTGTTCATTGACCATGCTTTTTTTCAATACGTGTGTTTCATACTTATCCTTGTTTTTTCTTTCTTTTTTTTGTGCATCTCATGCACATATTTATTCAAGTAGTGAAGTATAGATTGTGTTCTCTTGGTATTGTTTTTATGGAGAAGATGGGTTCAGAGCTTACCTATATCTCTCATTATTTTATCTTATATTTAATTCAAATTTAAGATACTTAAGACCATTTGATCATGTTTTGTATAAGAATCTTGTACTAGTGATAAGTAGACCTGTGATTTATCATTGTGTTTATACTTTTTTTAATATAATTTGGGATTATTTCTATTTTCAATTCTTCCTCTTCATTTCTATTTTGATTGTTGAGTGGATTGGGATAGACTTAACAGTATCGGAGGGTGTGAAAAGTGTCATCACAAACACTAATGAAGATCCCGACGTTCAAATGTTGTCATTGAAGAATACATAATATATAAATACATTAAAGGATAGAGGATGCATGCTACTTTCTCGTGGCATATGGTATACCATGTTTTTATCCTAGTGGATGTGAAGGTCAAACTTCACTGGATCTTGATTGTTGTATCTCTCATGTGCATATGTATCAATGTGTATAATTCATATAAAGTTGCGGGTTATGAAGCTCTACCTCTAAATGATTGAATTTTACAACAACAAAGGTGTAGATACATTGTTCAATCTCATGAACAATACACAAGCACAATTGAATTTCTTCAATGTGATTTATATTGATAATAAACCACAATAAAGATCTAACAGAATGTAAGTTAATATAATTGCCTTTTATATGTCTAATTTCATAAAAAATTTCATAATATGTATTTCATGTATTTCTTTATATGTGTGTAGGGATAGTGGACTTTGTGTTGCTTCCTATATAAAGTATTTGAGTGGTGGCAAAGGTAATTTCAATAATTATTTTTGATTTTGAATTACTAAGTACCAGATATGTTGCTCTTCTTTGAGACTATGGTAAGCTGAAAATATAGGTCAAGTCCATGCTAAGTAGTTCTACAGCCCCAAACAGTAGTAGGCAAAAAAAATAGATTGTCATAGTAGTGATAGAATTGTCATATCTTAGTTTTGGAATGTCTCTACACATTTTATTATGTTGGATTCCATAGTAAGATTTCAAGCACATTTATAAGCTAACTTCCGTTTGTACAATCTTATTATATATGTTTGTATTTAAAGTTTAGTATGAATACATTTATATATTTTTCTTCAATACAGAGTTCTACCATGAATATAATCCATATCCTTAATACATACAAATGTGAATAGCAGTATCAGAATCAATTGCAACATTGATATGATGACTGCAACTGTACTCAATCCAAATCCATTTTTGCAGTTATAGGTGTGTACATTTTACTAAATACACAAATACAAGTAATCCTATTTAATATATCATATACACCATTTTCTATGTAGTCATATAATACATATAAGAATTATGTATTTATTGATACGACTGCAGATTCCTATCAATGATCAAATACATATGGTAACTGACAAATATGAATACAACATTGAAATAGTTTTTCATTCATATTGTATTAGTTCACATAAATACAAAAAGTAATAATCTGTTATACCGCGGAAATTTTTTTTCGTAAAGATTTCATGAGAATCGTATCGAGTTCTATGCTTTAGAGCGATCCATAAATTTTTCGTTTAGTATTTCTAAGGCGTTGACCTACCATTGCATAGAGTATTGAATAATCTTTTCAACGATATGTAGATCATTGAAAATAGACACTCGAACGATGAGTTACGACTATTCCAATCGAATTACGACCATTCCAATCGAACTGTGACCAGTAAAACATGCCGGAAATTAAAAATTACTGCATCCAGGTGAATTTCAGGTTCAACTTCAAACGACCATAACCTTTGTACATAATGATCAGGGTAAGCTACTATATCTCAACGGAATGCTCTAAGAGTCCTCTTTATAATGAAATTGGTTTCATCCAATTTGGCTGTCAGAGTATTACGTAATGGTCGATCTACTTCGACCTATCAAAACAGTCCACCAAAGGAAAGATTCGACATTATTTATTTTTTTAAGGGCAATTTGGTCATTTCACACACCCCTTCTTGGACGAAAAATTATCCATTTAATCCATAATGGAACTTTCAAAATTCATTTTCTCCATAAAACATTTGGGATACTGAAACCCTATCCAAATTTCACCTTCAAATATCTTTCAATTTCACCGTGGAAATCCAAAATTAATTTGATAAATGAACTCCTCATTTCAAGACCTTCGAGGAGCACCCATTATTTGTCCGAACAGTATTCTGTAATCAAGAAATCAATTTCAAGGTATGTGGGGTTTTGAACTAGAGCAATCTTCCGTTCTTGTGCCCAAAGCTTTAATTTTATTATGGTTTTACATGATTTTGCAAGTGAGATTATGTCTAAATAATTCAATTATGAGATTATGATGGTTAAATGAATAAAAATTGATTTATATGATTATCTCAATATTTTAATGATATGATTTAATAATTATCATTGCGAATTACACACTTTTACCACGAGGTGGTATTTTGAATGAATTTGGGACGTATGTCGAGATGGTTTTTTGGAATAATATTTTGAGATATGTGTCAAGCTTTATGCTTCCCAATGACAATTTGAATTATTGATTATATATTTGAGACATGAGATGTCCTGATATCTATAATTGTAAATTTCATAGTTTTATTTTGAATGATTTTGACATATATGTTGAAATGGTATTTTGGAAAGATTTTGAGATTTATCCTAAGCTTCAAGCTTCTTTATGACGAAATTGAATCATTGAGCATATTGAGAAATAATGTTTGAGATGTTACCATGAGTCTTGATATTTTCTCAAAAATACTGATGTTGTCATGACTTGATAAATTGTTACATTTTGACATTTAAAAAGCTTGAGTTTGATTATTGAAATTTCATGATATTCGAAAATGGGTATACACTCAAATTACTTTATGAAGGATTTATAAGACTGAATTTTTTTTTAATATGGATATACATGATTACTTCATTACTCTACTTCTTAAATTGAGAATTTATGATATGAATTGCTTACTACTACAATGAATTGATATTTCTAAAGGCTTTTGAGATAAATGCCTTAATTTGAGTAGTACTACGGGATATGTATTCTTATTATGAATTGAAGGTCTCAAGTGCTTTTCAAAATCTATTTTCATGATTTAATTATCGAATTGAAAGAATAATCATTTGAGTACATTGACCTTGAACTCTCAGAGTCGAGATGATTTTGAATATGAGAAAGATTGATTTTGATATAGATGTTGAGATGAATTTTGGTTTTTTTTTTTGGATAATTTTGATGAGTGGAATTGTTGAAAATATTATGTATTGAGTCTTCATACCCATCTCTAAATATCGAGTTGGTTATGGTTTAATGCATTGATACCTTATTGATGTTGAAAAACATTGAAATGTTTTAAGTCGAAGTAGGGGTTAGGAATCCACAAATTGTTGATGAATTATAAATTGAGATATTTGTTTTGGTCTTTATGATAGACCCTTGTGATGATGATGGTGGATTTCTTAACAGGTTCTGAGCTTGTCGGGGAGTACTACTTAGCACCAAGGGGGAAATTTGGCATTTCCCCTAACCTATGTGCCACCGTAGGGTTGTTTGATGATGATATCATTGGCCAGAGAGCTTGATTATAATTATTGCAGTTTTAAGGTCGTACTACCTGACAAAGAGTATGACGCTCCCGCCAACGGGGGTTTCAAACATTGGTATTCCATGTAGCTCACATAGGGTTGTCGGTTATAAGCAACTCCCACGTCCATAAAAGTCATATTTCTTGAATTACCGAGTCACTCCGAGATTTGAGTCAAAGAGTTAAGATATTATGATGAATTATGATTATCTATGATGAATTTTGAAGATATGATAATTTATGAAGATTTATCATAATTTATGATTTATGATGATTTACATGGATTATGAGATTTTACCATTTGAACTATTTATTATGAAAGTATAAAGAGTATGATTTGATATAACTCAAGTCAAATGAGTCATCATTGTATGTATGCATGTTTTCATAAAATTGATGATGTCATTTAAATTTTTGCATGTGCCCTGACATACTCAGTACATTCTCTTTGTGTTGATCCCCATCTACTATTCTATTCAGTTGTAGCATCTGGTCAGTGGGTAAAAGAGTCCTTATAGTTCAAGGTCTTATGTTAGTTGTTTCAGTTTAGAGACACTATATCTTCTTCTGTCGGCCATATTGAGTGAGATGGTTGGGAGTCATGACCCGTTAATGTACAGGTAATACTAGTACAGGCTTCATAGACAGTAGTAGTAGTTGATATATTCAGTCTTCTTCTTGTATATGTATATGTGTCAGTAGAATTATCATCTTGTATTTTTAATATTGTATTGAACAGATTCTGTATTGAGATATTTTGAGCTTCATTCTCTCAGAATTATGTTTTAAATCAGCTGTTTTTGAGTTATGCCTATGAAAGGGTTAGCTTTGGGTCATTTGTGACCCTAAGCACCGTGTGGCATCTCGATACTCGATTTTTGGGGTGTTACAAATTTGGTATCAGAGCACAAAGTTCAAGTGTCCTAGGGTGTCTATGAAGCCATGTCTAGTAGAGTTTTACGGATTAGTACTGAGACGTCTGTACTTTCTTCGAGAGGCTATAAGGCATTTAGGAAAAATTCTTGTTCTTTCAATTCTTAAATCATACAATAAGTTTCAACCAGATAAGCTACCAAATTTCTTTTCAGGATCTATAAGTGACAGTTTATACTTTTCTATCTATGTACTATTCTTCAGATAGTATGAGCAGCATGTCCCGATTTTTTCCCTAATAAAGTTTTTAGACTGATTAGCAAAATGTTTCAAAAGTCTCATAAAAGTGGCTTCAGAAGAGCCTCCCAGTGTGTTATAAGTTCCTAAAGTTTCATGTTATGTCCTCTTCTTTATGACTTGTTCAGCTAACACTAAGTGGATGCGTACTCCTTGATCATTGAATATGGTATGCCAAGTTCCTATCTCCCGTAATCTTGCTATCATCATGCTGTTGAAAAAAAAAAATGAAAGTCTAGTTAAGCCGTGTGGGGCTCTTTCGATTCACTAGCACAACTGTTTTGTTATTCACCTCATTTTTTTTTCAAAACTCATATTCAAAGCCTAGTGGAGTCGTGTGCGGCCTATTTCGATCCACTAGCAACTTGTATTTCATCTTGCTCCTTAGGTTGGCTGAAAATGTTGGATTTAGAGGTGTAGTAGTAAGAAGGATGGTAAGTGTGATTTGTTGACCATAAGTATAGCGAAATCCATTTTTGCATACATTTGGGGTTAATAGGGAGTGATATATCCTTGTGTGTTTATTTTGTGATATAGTTTGTTCGAGGTATGAAATAGGTGTGGACGGTATTTGTATGCCAAAGAGTATAAGTTAGTAATAGAAGTACTCGGTGGGTGAGTGTTGTTAAATTATGCTGTTGCCGGGTTGCAAGAGGAAGTTATGTTAAGACATAGAGAGTTATGAACTAAGTTAAGTTGTGTATGAAGGATAGATAGTAGTGACGGGTGAAAGAAGGATGTGTTAATGGATTGTGAATAAGATAAGCTATATGATTATGACCAATTATTATTGTTATGAAGTTTGAATGGGCTAGCATTTGTTGAGGATTGTTTTATAGTTTCTAAGTGGAAATTTCGTGCTTAAAGTTTTAAGTTATATTGTGTGCTAAAAGTTAAGTTTGAATGATTGGTGATCGTGAAGGTGATTGTGATGATTTCTTGATTAATGGTATTAGTTGTTAGGAAGTGATCTAGTAGGCTTGAATAGTGGATATAAGAGCCTAAGTTTGGTTAATTCGTGATTAAGTTTGATGTTGTGTTTATGATGAGAAAGTTCACCCAAGATATTATGGGACTGCTTTAATTTTGAGAATTAGTGTATGACTGTAATGGTTGAGCATCTTAGATGTGATTTTGATTCTTATGGTTTAGAAATATAAGTTTAAAAGCATGATTTTAATAAGCGATAACAGAGGCAGTGTGGTCCGTTCAGGATGAGAAAAATTTGAGTTGAGCATTAGACTCTAAGATTGAAATTTTGAAGTTGAGCTGAAAACATTGAAGCTCTAGATGGTGTATGCTTATTTTGAGCTAAGTGGTAATGTGAAGTAAGTTTGAGATTATGCTTTTATGTATATTGTGGTTAGTTGAAGTTTTAAGTAGTTATCTTGAGGGATTGTGGTGTACATGTTTCAGATTCTGGAAGCTAGTTATGCTTCAATTCGTAAACTTCCACTAAATGATCTTTTTTTTCCAAGTACTCCAGCTCAGTAAATTAGAATCGTATAGTGTACCTTCTCATTTATCTTTTCATCATGTTATCCAAGGATCTTAGGAATGAAATCATTTCCATATAGAGCATCTCAATAGTTACGAGTATACCTCTATTCGTGCGTCATGCATATGAGCTAATTCATAGGTGCCCCGTGCACAGTCTTAGAGACCCTGTGAAATAAGTGTTGTGGAGGAACATAGAGTCCCAAGGGGGAGATACCCCATGACTTCTTAAAGTCTCCGTGCTTTAAACACATCTAGTTCATGTTCAAGTTCTCATTACGAGCCTTGAATTGGCTATTGTTGCACACACATTCACACATTCCAGAGTCATTTCAGCTAGATATTTATGCATTAGATATGCATGTTCAGTATGAGGACTAGGAAACTATAATTCCAATTGTGTCGATATGTCTTAGATGTTCGCTTCCCTTAAGAAGGTGAGTTGATCAGTGATTTTATCCTATCAAGCGACATTCTAGGAAGAATGTTTCCAAGGGGGAGATAATGTAATACCTCAAAAAATTTTCTTCGTAAAGATTTCGTGAGAAACATATCAAGTTCTACGCTTTAGAACGATCCATAAATTTTTTGTGTGGTATTTCTAAGATGTTGACCTACCATTGCATAGAGTATTGAATAAGATTTCCAATAATATGTAGATTATCGAAAACGGACACTCAAGAGATGAGTTACGGCCATTCCGATCGAACTACGACCAATCCGATCGAACTATGAAAGTAAAACGTGCAGGAAATTAAAAATTACCGCAGCCAGGCAAATTTCAGGGTCAACTTCAAATGACCATAACTCCTTGTACATAATGATCTGGGTGAGCTACTATATATCAACGGAAAGATCTAAGATTTCTCTTTCTAACGAAATTAGTTTCATCCAATTTGGCTGTCGGAGTAAAACATAGTGGTCGATCTACTTCAGCCTATCAAAACAGACCACCAAAGAACAGATTTTATATTCTTTGTTTTTTAAGGGAAATTTGGTCATTTCATACACCCCCCCTATTGGATGAAAATTTCTCCATTTAATCCATAATGGAACCTTCAAAATTTATTTTCTCCATGAAACATTTGGGATAATGAAACCCTAGCCAAATTTCACCTTCAAATATCTTTCAATTTCACCGTAGAAATCCAAAATTAATCCAATAAACGAACTCTTCATTTCAAGACCATTGAGGATCACCCATTATTTGTCCAAATAGTATTCTGTAATCAAAAAGTCAATTTCAAGGTATGTGGGGTTTTGAACAAGGGCAATCTTCTGTTCTTGTGCCCAAAGCTTTAATTTTATTATGGTTTTACATGATTTCGTAATTTAGATTATGTCTAAATAATTCGATTATTAGATTATGATGGTTGAATGAATAAACTTTGATTTATATGGTTATCTCAATGTTTTCATGATATGATTTACTAATTATCATTGTGAATTACACACTTTTACCACGAGGTTATATTTTGAATGATTTTGGGAGGTATGTCGAGATGGTATTTTGGAATAATATTTTGAGATATGTGTCAAGTTTTATGCTTTCCAATGACGATTTGAATTATTGAATATATATTTGAGACATGCGATGTCTTGATATGTATCATTGTAAATTTCATATTTTTATTTTGAATGATTTCGAGATATATGTTGAAATGGTATTTTGGAATGATTTTGAGATTTATGATAAGCTTAAAGCATCTTTATGAAGAAAATGAATCATTGAGCATATTGAGATATAGCGTTTGAGATGTTACCATGAGTCTTGATATTTTCTCAAAAATATTGATTTTTTCACGACTTGATAAATTTTTACATTTTGACATTTAAAAATCTTGAGTTCTATTATTGAAATTTCAAGATATTCGAAAATGGGTATACACTCAAATTACTTTATGAAGGATTTATAAGACTTTGCATTTTTTTCCAATATGGATTACTTCAATTCTCTGCTCCTCAAATTGAGAATTTATGCTTACAACAATGAATTGATCCTTCTAAAGGCTTTCGAGATAAAAGTCGTGATTTAAGTTGTACTGCGGGGTATGTATTTTTATTTTGAATTGAAGGTCTCAAGTGTTTTTCAAAAGCTGTTGTCATGATTTAATTGTCGAATTGAAAGAATAATCATTTGAGTACATTGACCTTGAACTCGTAGAGTCAAGATGATTTTGACAATTAGAAAGATTGATTTTGATACAGATGTTGAGATGAATTTTAGTATTTTTTTTTCCGGTTGTTTTTGATGAGTTGAATTGTTGAAAATATTACGTATTGAGTCTTCATATCCTTGTCCGAATATCTAGTCGATTATGGTTCAATACATTGATACCTTGTTGATGTTGAAAAAGATTGAAATGTTTTAAGTCGAAGTTGGGGTTAGGAATTTACAAATTGTTGATGAATTATAATTTGAGATATTTATCTTGGTCTTTATGATAGACCCTTGTAATGATGATGGTAGATTTCCTAATGCGTTCTGAGCTTGTTGGGGAGTATTACTTAGCACCAAGAGTGAAATTTTGGTATTTCCCCAAACCTATGTACCACCGTCGGGTTGTTTGATGATGATATTATTGGCCAGAAAGCCCGGTTGTGATTATTCCAGTTTTAAGGTCATACTCCCTGGCAAAGAGTATGACGCTCCCACCAACGAGGATTTCAAACGTTGGTATTCCACGTAGCTCACATGGGGTTGTCGGCTATTGGAAACTCCCCTGCACATAAAAGTCATGTTTCTTGAATTACCGAGTCACTCCGAGATTTGAGCGATAGAGTTGAGATGTTATGATGAATTACGATTACCTATGATGAATTTTGACGATATGAAAATTAATGAGGATTTATCATAATTTATGATTTTTGATGATTTACATAGATTATGAGATTTTGCCATTTGAACTATTTATTATGAAAGTATGAAGAGTATGATTTGATATAACTAAAGACAAATGAGTAATCATTGTCTGTATGCATGTTTTTATGAAATTAATGATGTCATTTAAAGTGTTGCATGCACCCCCACATACTTAGTAAATTCTCTTTGTGTTGACCCCCATATACTATTCTATTCAGTTGCAGCATCTGGTCAGCAGGTAAAGAAGTCCTTATAGTTTAAGGTCTTGTGTTGGTTCTTTTAGTTTAGAGACACTGTATCTTCTTCTGTCGGCCATATTGAGTGGGATCGTTGGGAGTCATGACTCGTTTATGTACAGGTATTACTAGCAGAGGCTACATGGATAGTAGTAGTGGTTGATCTATTCAGTCTCCTTCTTTTATATGTATATGTGTCAGTAGAATTTTCATCTTGTAATTTCAATATTGTATTGAACAGATTCTGTATTGAGATATTTTCAACTTCATTCTCTCAAAATTATGTTTTAAATCAGTAGTTTTTGAGTTATACCTATGAAAGTGTTAGCTTGGGTTCACTTGTGACCTTAAGCACCGTGTGGCGTCTCGGCACTCGATTTTCAAGGCATTACACAATCATTCATGACAAAACTAAGAAGAAATTTAAACTAACCAATCTCAAAAATAGAATGTTTAAGTTCCAATCATCTAGCATCATTTTTTAAGGAAAATAACAAAATCTGAATGTAAAAAACACAACCAAAACATGAACTAAGTAACCCAAGATCTATTCTCGTACAAATACGTACTCTGACTAGAATATCCACATGTAATATATGAATTTTTATTCTTCATTATGCACAAATCTCAATATGATTTGTCGTGATGCTTCATTGGCCTAACAGATCATTTGTATTTTGGTAGCAAAACTTTTTTTTCCATAATTATTCAAGTATTTTCATTAAGTTTTGTATGGTGAATGATATAATAAAACCTCGTACGCCTTCAGCCCCATCTTCATATTGTATAAGTCTAATTAAAATCCATCAATTTCAATATTTTTGCACTTCAATCCACCAAAACATGTGGACAAATTATTCGTCTAGTTGAAACCCTCTGCACCCAACAAGTTCTTTTTTCAAGAAAAATGATAAATTTCTTTCTTTTTTCATTAACACAGTGCACAAAATTAGATGAGGGTACAACCTAAAATACATATATAAACATAGTCATACAGTAAATAGAAAAAAAGTATAACATCCAAATAAATTAAATACATAAATACAATGACATATAAATTACATATTTCCCCAAGTAGCGTGAATGTGAGCATGGCATTCTATTGATTTGTGCTTTTTATCTTGCAAACACAATCCTAACTTCACCAAGAAAATCTTAATTTAGTAATTCTTTTGCTTATAAAACTGACGAATTAATAATCGACTAGGTAATGTTTGATGTCATTTTCCATCCCGGTGGACAGATGCATACAACCAACTCCACTTCTCATATTCTGCCAACATCCAGTATTCGTTTGCCCTACGATAAACCTTCCTAACTTTCTCCAACATATCAAATCAGAATATGTGATTTTTGAATTTATTTTTTACATTATTCAAAAGGTGTCATATGTAAGGATAATGCGACACATCATTGATACTCTCAACACAGTCCTTATGATACTCCTATTTCTATTGGATACAATACACATACTCTACTTTTCTGTAACACCCAAAACTCCAAGCTAAGATTAGAACCATGCTTCAAGAAACTAAAGAACCAAAATTTATATTTTTATCGTGTTGGAAGTTAATTAGATATATATTTAGGCCATAAGTAACTCCTAACCAATATCAAAGTTGAAACCTTTCTTACAGATTGATTTATTGTGAAGAATCTTCCTGCAATCTACTTAAAATAAGAATAACTCCTATATTCTGAATTTTTTTGAGCTCAAGACCTATCAAATAAGAGGTCTTTGAGTCTTTTTAGCACGACCCAATTTACGAGTCATGATGGAACCTACTCTTTCCTGCCACTAGATAAGCCAAAGCATAGCCCAAAACTGAAAGTAATGCACTAGTTCAAGGAAGATTGCACAAATGGTGGAATTATGCAAGTAATTGGATTACAAGCCATAAATATAATGATAATATCATAGCTAAAGACAAATAAAGAACGTACTGATAATATCCCACGACCTAGTAAGGTCGGTACGAAAACCTCAAGCAAAAGAATACGAGTATCATCAACTTCAAATATACAATAGTCTCAGAATGAAATACCATCCAAAATAGAAGATGGAGAGAAAGTAAACTCTGGCTCCAAGAGTTATCCTTATCTTCGAACTCTAAATAGCATTAATACATATTCAACGACAGAAGCTAGTACTCAAATCTGCACCTGAAAAGGGTAAAAAGTGTAGTATGCGTACTAAAGCCATGGGTACTCAGTAAGTATCATTGGCCAATTGAGCTAATTCATAATATAAATACAATAAGATGCGAGATGATTAGCTAAGTCAAGGAAATAGGGAAAATCTTAAATAATGCTCCACATACCAAATGTAAACAATCACATAAATAATATCAAGAGAATGTAACTATCTAGTATAACTGGTCCCGATAATCCTAGAGAATGTAAACAAAAGTAAATAATCCAATGTGATCACCCATAATCTCGGTGGATGCAATCAAGAAGAAGTAATGACCGTAAGTATCCCAAATAACCAAAACTCAAAACCATAACCGTGGATCTTCCCATACCATAAACACCGAACTCGAATTGGTCCCATAACAATCATAAATAACCTTTTATTGTAGGATTCAAACTAAAATTAATATCTCATATACCGAACTTGAACCAGGAATAATCTCATGAACAACAAACTTGAATCTAAAGTAATCACATTTCTAGAGTTGAACCGGCATTAATATCATCATAATCACTGGATTTTAATCAATCTTAATTTCTCGTAAGAGCCTAGAATAAATTCTTAATATGCCTAAAGCCTCATTAGGCTTAAGAATGTGAATAAGATAACTTATAAAAGCCTATTGAGTCTACAAGGAGCTAATAGTAATCTTGGCCTAAGATGGGTCAAAGGGACTTGCTTATAATCTCGTAATTCCATTCTAAGGAAAATACTACCAAAGCTTGGCTAATTCTCCAAAATTGCACTACAAGGTGTTAACAAGCCTCATTGCGTCCTAAGATATCAATTCAACCTAAGGAACAGGTAGTAGGTTGATTCTGCCTAAATTTGGCTAACTAATTAGTCAAATAGTCTAATTTCACTAAGAGTCCACTCAAGTACTAGTTTTGAATCCAAAACTAGCATAATATCATACCAATACTGTAATTAAGCTCAATCTAAGAGAAGGGTAAGCCTAGACTACCTAGACGTCGACGAAAGCCAAATGAAGTCTGCAAAATTGGTGATTTCACCTTTCTAGAAGCCTCCATATGATGCCACACTATCAAAAGAAGGATCTACACATTATTATGAGAATATTGATACCCATATTGCATTTTTAACCAAAATTCTATATGGGGCACGCTTGCATAATCATAATTTTGAAATCGTCAATAGGTCCCTCTAAGTTCAAGGATCATTTACCTTCAAGAATGGGTGAATTCAAAGATCAAACAATATAAATATCAATCCATCAATAAAATAGGGATTTACGACTAAATTTGAGAATTAAACGAAGAATTAGATGGAGACTTACAAGGATTACCATGAGGAAATAATTATTGTGAGCTAACCCACAACTCACGATCACCCAAGAATTAATTTTCCACATTCCTATACACTCTAGAGCTTTATGGCTCTTGAGACTTATGAGATATGGGAGAAAATTAGATAAGAAATAATTTAATGACCTCCAAGAAGCATCTTAAGAGGTCACTACTAAAGTGGCATTTGAACTGCTAAAGTGATCCTTGGGCATGGCCAAACTTCCACTAAAGCAGACAACGAATCGCTTAAGCAACGTCATATTTAGTGATAGGTCTCTGCTAAAGCGACATAGAAGGATTGACCTTTGCCACTAAAGTAACCACTTGGCCACTAAAGTTGCCTCCGCTTTTGAGACCAAAGGTCTCTTTAAGTAGAAGCACGAGCTGAGTACACGCACTAGCGAAACTTGGAGTTTGCCAAGTTTCATCGATCCCTCGGGTTTCATTCAAAATCCTGTGAATGCAAATAAACTATGCTATCCCATAAAATTTGACATTATGAACTCAATGGTGACATCAAAATTTCCTATAGACCACTTTTCCAAAATGGTGACATTATGAAACGTGGGCCCTACAACTATGGAGAAATTTTTACAAAATTCTACCCAATATATCACAAGGAGACTGAAAGCCTTAGAACCCGACCAAAGGTCCCCCAATATAAAATCAATGTTTTGGAGTTGATAGAATTGTCAGAATTTTCATACAAGGTTTTTACCTAAATTTTATTCTTGATACCCAATCATTACTAGTGAAGACTAGGAAACAACAAATTGGTTCTAAAAACTAAATGAACTCCCTGGTCACTAAAATATCAGATCTAGCAAGTCAAAGAATGGCTTGGGCAGCAATAGAAAATATATAAATAGTGAAAACGTGTGGAAAAGTAGAAAATGGCCTTGAGGGTCATTATAATATCCACAACTAACAGAATTTTCTATGATAAAATAAAGGGTTAGGATGTACCGATAGGCTCGAACGGGTGGGGATCTAGGACTACATCTCACTTTTAATCTCCCAACTAGCCTTCTCTACTGGGTGGTGTCTCTACTGACCCTTAACCACTAAAGTCTCCCGATAGTGCAACTACCTGATTTCCCTGGCTAATATTAGAAGTGCCTCTTCCATAAAGGTCAATCTCCCATCCAACCAAATCAAGTATGAATGAAGCACATCTAACTCATCGAGGATGTAACTCCATAATATAGAATCATGAAAAAATAGATGAACAACAGCAGAGTATGGGGACAAGGCCAACTCATAAGACACTTTGCCAACTATGTGAAGTATCTCAAAAGGTTTGATATATCTAGGGTTGAGCTTAGCTTTCCTCCTAAACCTTATCACACCCTCCATGGGCGATACACTGAGGGATACTCAATCTTCAACTCCAAACCACAAGAAAAGAAGTCTATAACCTACGTAAGCCTTTGGCCTACTCTAAGCTACCCTCAAATTATCCTGGATAGACTTGACTTATCCATTGACTCTTAAAGTAAGTCAGTACCATGAGGTCTAACCTCAGAGGTCTCAAACCATCCTAACGGACATCGATAAAGACTCGTATATAGTTTCTTATATAGTGCCATCTCTATACTCGAATGGTAGATATTATTATATGCAAACTCTGCCAAAGCTAAGTGTTGCTCCCACTAAACTTCAAAGTCCATAACATAAGCTCAGAGCATATCCTCGAGAACTAAATTAGTTTCCTCTTACTGCCCATCAATTTATGGGTGGAAAGTAATTCTTAGATCTACCTTAGTATTCAAATCACCCTAAAAAATCCTTCAAAAGTTATAAGTAAATACTGACCCTCTGTCTTAAATCATAGATATAGGCACTCAATACAGGCGAACTATCTCGTGAACATATACACAAGCTAATCTCTTGGCACTGAAGGACATCTGAATATGAAGAAAGTGTGCCAATTTGGTCAATCAATAACAATTACCCAAATATTGTCATATTCGCAATAGGTACCAGGTAACCCACAAGTAAAATCCATAGTGATCCACTCCTAATTCCACTTAGAAATAGGCAATTTTTGAACTTGGCCACTAGGCCTCTAATTCTCGGCCTTCCCCTACTAATAAAATAGGCAATGAGCTATAAAGTCTGCCATATCTCTCTTCATACCACTCCATTAGTAAATATGCCTTAAATCCCTAAACATCTTAATTAGACCAGGGTGAATAGAGTATATGATACTATGAAGCCATTATATATTAGAATAGCCTCAGAATCCACGGTAGCTTCCTGGATTCACGACTCAGTACCTAGTCACAAATGACATAAAGATCCCTATCCTTAAAATAATCACTCCGAATCTACTCAATAAGATAGACCTAGCCTCAATTCTAGCAAGGACTTGCTTGAAGTCAAGAATATCAACTCATGCCATCAAGTTAGCCAAGGACTCGATGTCCCATTCCAATAGCTTCTTAGAAACTATAATAGATGCCAAGCTACCTATACAACCTTTTGTTTCAAGGCATCTGCTACCATGTTTGCCTACGATGAATGGAAAAGAATAGAGATATCATAATCCTTTTAAAACTCTATCCATTTGTGCGCCATAGTACTAAGAGTTGAAGACTATAATGATCAGTATGGATCCCACGATGAATGCTATACATGTAATGACTCCAAATCTTAAGCACAAAAACTACCTGCAGAAATTACAAATCTTGTGTATGGTATTTGTGTTCGTGCACTTTTAGCTGCCTTAGCGAATAAGCAATAACTCGGCCATACTGCATCAACAAGCAACCTAAACCAACATTAAGAGCATCATAATATATTGCACATCCTTTGCCCTGAACAGAAAGAGCCAATTTAGGTGCTGAAGTTAGAAAATCCTTAAGCTTCCAAAATCTCAACTCACTCTTCTTAGACTACTAAAAAGAAACCTTCTTTCATGTCAATCTGGTTATTGGTACTGCAATAGTAGCAAAAACCACAAAGAACCACCTATAGTATCTGGCTAAACAAATATAGCTACAAACCTTAGATAAAGATATCGGCTTGATCCAATATTGAGTAGCCTCAATCTTTATTAGATCCACCATAATAGCATCCATAGACATCGTATGTCCTAGAAATGTAAAGACTCGAGCCAGGACTCACACTTTGTGATTTGGCAAAAAGCCTTTGATCTCTCAAAGTATGGAGCACAATTCCAAAATGCTGCAATGTTCCTCCCTACTCCTCGAGTACATAAGAATGTCATCTATAAATACATTTATGAAAGAGTCCAAATAAAGCCAAAACATTGCTTCATAAAATCCATAAATAAAGTTAGGGCACTATTCAACATAAAAGACATCACGGGGAACTCATAATGGCCATAACGAATCCAAAAGGCCATTTTTGGGATGTCCTCAGCTTGAATCCTTCACTGACGATAACCAGATCTCAAGTAAATCTTAAAAAACATTACTTCTCCCAAAAGATGATCAAATAAGTCATCAATATGAGGCACACAATATTTATTCTTCACCATCACCTTATATAGCTTCAAGTAATTGATACACATGGGCAAAGAACAATCAGTTTTCTTTATGAACAAGATAGGATAACACCTAGGTAACACACTCGTCCTAATGAAACCCTTATATAGAAGATCCTAAATTTGAAAATTTAGCTTCTTAAGCTTGGTAGGAGACATACAATAAGGTGCTACAGGAATAGTTCAGGTGCATGCCTCAAGATCGATAATAAACTCAATATCAAACTCAGGAGGAATACTAAAAAGGTTAGTTGAAAAAAAAAAATCATGGACTATTGACAAAGATTCAAGCAAGGGACTCTCTACACTAACATCATGAATATAAAAAAGATAAGATACACAATCCTTTGATATAGGTTTACTATCTTAAACATAAAAGATAATCTCTATCGGTATGAGGCTAATAGATCCCTACCACACAACTAGGGGTATGCCAGGATTTCTAAGGTAATAGTGTTGGCGAAACAATCCAAGAGAACATGATAGTGGGATAACCAGTTCATGCCTAAAATTACATCAAAGTTCACCATATTTAATACAATAAGATCTTTCTGAGTATCAAACTCTCAAATGATCATCACCTATGATCTACAAACCTAATCCTCTATAAAAAATAACCCACAAAAATACATACACATAGTGGCATAGATAAATAATCCCAAGAAAACTCCGACTCCGCTGCATAATAAGCAGATACATAAGAATAAGTGGATCTGGGATCAAAAATAGAAAAAGTTGACTGATGGCACATTGAGAACATACCAATAATAACATTATTCGAAGACTCTTAACTCTGGTCTACCTAGAATAGCATAAAAATAACCTCGCCTACCACCTGGCTAGGTACATGATTGATTCCCTATCCTACCTTTCTGAGGACCTCCATGAGCATCCTAATAACCACCCCAATGACCCTTCATACCACTTTTGGCTTGATAAACACTACCCTAATCGGAGAAACAGTCTACACTATTGGTATAACTATCCCAAGCTAGGGATACTCTCTAGAGAAATGGTAAAAGCACTCACACTTATAATATGCTCGAGAAGCTGCACTGTATACAAAAGATATAAATGACTCAAAATATCCACCTTGGATAAAAAAACCATAAATATGCATTACTTAACGGCTGACCGCTACTCTGGGTAAGATAATTATTGTAGCTAGGTTGACCTCCTATTAGTAAGATAAATTGCGACATGAATGTGTCTGCTAGACTGACTATAATGCTGATAATACTATTGTGGAGGATACCTACCCTAAGCACCTCTACCTCTTAATAGTTAGCTAGTCCAGCTCCCACTAATACTATCCTAATAATGAAGCCTCTTACAATACCCCTTAGCCTTGCGATGTATCTTCTTCATAAGTAGAAACCTCAATAAAAGATTTTCTAGCACCAAACAAAATCTATGTATCCATGTGAAGAGAAATTCTCACTCACCGAACAAAATACTAAATCTCCTTATACACAATAGAAAGATAAATATAGCATACCTAGCCAACTCATAAAATCGAGCCTTATACTACAAGATAATCATAGAACCCTATTTAAATCTAAAAAAATAATTCCTTAAATGCTCTCTAAGGTTACAAGGAATATATTTGTCTAAGAAAACCTCAATGAATTGAGTCGATGTCAAATGGGGAAATCCAGTTTACCTGGAATAAAGATAACCTCTCCACTAATGCTTTGCTACTAAATCCAACTAAAAAGTAGTGTATTGGACCCTATGAGACTCAACTAGATGTAAATTATGGAGCCTATCCTTATAAGCATCAAGAACTCTAATGCATCTTCGCCTAGTGCCCCAGAAAACCTAAGTAGAGTCAATCTCAAAAATCTACCCATTATCTTCTACTCTTTTAAATACATATAGGGTTGGTCGACTACTGACTTAGCAACTATCAGAGAAATTTCAACTCTGGGGCAGCAGCTGCAGGCCATTCCTATACCTTTGGTCCACTCTAATTTGCAGACTAAGCACCATCAGATAGTGCACCACCAACCAAACCCAATAATTGAACCAAAGCATCTCTGACCAGTGATGAGGAAATAAACCCTGATATAACCTAGGTTTTCCTTGACTAACTACAAGAAGGGGTAGAGAAATCTCTGGCGTGAGAGTAGGATTAGGGTCTGGTAAAGGCTCCATATCCGAATCTTAAGCTAGGGTTATATCTTTCATCTACCCTCAACCTCTGGGTCATCTTTGAGAGAATACCTAGTCGCAGACTCAGGGTCCATGTCTATGTAGTAGTAGTTCAAGTCCTAGCTTTCTGTGAAATAGTAAAACCAAGTTAATCAAAAATTAACTCAGACTCATTGTGTGATTGGGAATGAAGAAAGTAAAGATCTTCTAAGAATGTCCTATAGCCTCATGTATAAAAGAAATGAACATCATTTTTTTGATCCATCAGACTCTAGTAAACACTTTCTCTTGTACCAACAATACTAAAGAACCTAGGTTTTGCTACCAATTTGTCACAACTCAATTTTATGAGTCATGATTGCATCTACTTTATCCCACCATTAAGAAACTGAAACCATAGTGTGGAACTACAAGTAATGGCTAGTTTGTAAGAAATGACATTGATAAAGAAAATATGCAAGTAATTGGATTACAAGACATCAATATAAGGACAATAGCATAACAAAAGAGAAATACAAGAAGAGCTGAAATATCCCACGAACTAGTAAGGTTGTTACAAAAGATTCTAATAAAATAATTAGAGTACTATCAATGTCAAATATACAATAGTCTTAGAATTAAAGACCATTGAAAATAAAAGACGGAGAGAAAGTCAACTATGGCTCCAAAGCTCACCCACTCTCCAAACTCTGACCAGTACTAACACAGTATCAACAGCGGTGGCTAGTACTCAGAACTATACCTAAAAAGGTACAGAAGTTTAGTATGAGTACATAAGTCATGGGTACTCGGTAGGCCTCATCAGATAACTAAGCTAAAGCATACTATAAATACAATAAGATGTGAGATTACAAGCTAAGTTGGGGGAAAAGGGAAAACTTGGAATAATTCTCTAAATACCAAAAGTAAACAATATCATAAATAATATCAGGAGAATGTAACTATATAATATAACTGGTCCCCCATAATCCCCGAGAATGCAAACAAAAGTACATAACCTAATGCGAGCCTCGATAATCCTGGTGGATGCAATCAAGGAAAAGTAAGGACCATAAGTATCCCAAATGACCAAAGCTGAAAATGATAACCAAAGACATTCCCATACCATAAACATCAGACTCAAACTGGTCTAATAATTATAAAGAAATAACCTTTCAATATCGTACTCAAATTGGAAAATAGTATCTCGAAGCCGGACAGACTCAAACTAAAAGTAATATCACTGTAGTTGTCGAACATGAATTGGTTATAGTATAATCATAATCACTGGACTTGAACCAATCTTAATTTCTCCTAAGAACAATCCAAGAATATACCATAATATGCCAAAAGCCTCATTAGGTTTAAGAATGATAATAAGATTATGTAGGCTTGGGGTGCATTGTAGAGGCCACTTCTAACCTCAAAACTATGTTTTAAGGATAATACTAACTAAACTAGGCTAATGCTCCAAAATCTCACTACAAGATGCTATCCAACCCTCATTGCATCCTAAGATAGCAATTTAACCTAAGGAATAGGTATTAGGTTGACTCTACCTAAATGCGACTAACTAACTAGCTAAATAATCTAACTTGCTAAATGTCAAACAAAGTCCTAGTTCCAAATCCAAAATTAGCATAATATGATATATATACTATAATTACACTCACTCTAAGAGAAAGGTAAGCCTAGCCTGTATGGATACCAAAGAATGTCTGATAAAGTTCGCTAAATTAGCGATTTCCTTTTTCGAGAAGCCATCACATGATTCCACACTATTAAAATAAGGATCTATGAATTAATATGAGAATATTGATACCGATATTACATTTATATGCTTTGAGCCTAAAATCAAGTCAAAATCCCATGTGGGCCTACTTGCGGAATCATATTTTTGAAACTATTAACACGTCTCTCTATGCTCAAGGAATATTTACCTCAAGAATGGGTAAATTTTTAGCTCAAATGATATCAAAATCAACCCATCAAGAAACTAGAGATTCATGACTAAAGTGGAGAACTAAACCAAAAAGTAGTAGGAGACATAGAAAGATTACAATGATTAAATGAATATTTTGAGCTCATCAACACCCCACAATAACCTATCTCTGGGGCTTTATGGATCCTGAGACTTATGAGAAATGGGTAAAAATCGAGTAAGGGCGGGATTTAATGCCCTTCCAGATTCCACTTAAGTGATCACTGGTAAAGCGGCATTTGGACTGCTAAAGAAATCCTCAAGAATTACCAACCTTCAAGTAAAGTAGATAAAGCATCGCTTAAGCGGCATCTACCTTAGCGGTATTTCTCCAATAAAGACACATAGCGGGATCAACTTTGGCTGCTAAAGTGGACTTTGCTTAAGTGAATAATGTTATACTTAAGGGGGTGCGCCAACCGAGTCCATGCACTCACAAAACATAAATTTTGGTAAGTTTTCACCGAAACCTTAGGATTCTTTCAAAATCTCATGAATGGAAATGAACTATGCTACCCTATAAAATTGGCCATTCTAGACTCAATAACACAATCAAATTTTTCATCCAGGGTCATTTCGATTAAATATGAGCCCCACACCTAAGGGCTATTTTTACCAAATTTGTCCAATTGTTCGAAATAACTCCTAAAGCCATATGACATAAGCCAAAGGTCCCCATAGCCTAAAATCAACATGCTAGAGTTGATAAAACTATCAAAATTGGCATATGAGGTTGTTAACCTAATGTTTACACCAAAAGTAAAGACTATAAAATAGGAATCCGATATAAAAAACGAACAAGCTGCCGGATAGCTGAACAGTTACCTCTAACAAGTCTCCAATGAATTAGGGAAGCTATACAAAAGCTCTAAATATAGAAAAGTGTGGAAAATTAGAAAATAACTCGGAGGATGATTACACTTCTTTCCAACGCATTTTGTTTTGTCTTAAACAATTTTGTAGCTAAGATTTATGGCCATTTTAGTAAAGCATTGTCTAACAGTGAGTTAGTATGAATAGAAACCATAATCATGGTTAGAAACCACAAACATACAATGGTCTCATCTGAGCAAAACAACCCTAAACGACTAAATATTTATAAGTATACCCCCAAAAAATGATAGTGAACTATGATTGTGGCTTGAAACCACAATCTTAGGTACCATCGTGTGTCCTAAAAGAGATCTGGATTGGACTTCCAACCACAGAACAAAAGAATGATCATAGGTTGGTCCCTCGATCATACCATGGCTTGTCTGATAGAGTCCATAAAACCCCAAATCAACCACCCAACCACAAACAACACCAATAATAGTAGGTAGGTCTCACTGTTGTGGGAAGGTCTCATACAACCTTTCCAATAGCTTTTTAAATTATATTTATATGGGGCATTCTATTTTTTTTTCCTTTTTTAAATCCCTAAACTACATAATATTTGATACTTCAAGGCTGGCTATTAAGCCTCAATTACCATAATCCCACATTAATAAATTATCAAGCAACGCTTAAAAAAATACAGAGAGAACATACGATTCCCTCTCCTCTATAGCAAAAACTAAGTTTCATCATATTCTAGCACCAAACCCAAAGTTTTCATCAAAGTTTTCACTCTAATATGTGGGATTTAGTCAATGGGTATTCTTTCACCCATTAAGTCAAAAAATATATTTAGTTCCTCAATAAATTCATGATCTCAAAATTAGGGTTTTCATTATAGCTATGACTCTTCTTCTACTTCAATTCCCCATAACTAGTAAGAAATAAATGCAAGTTTCTCCTTGAAATTTAGTATGTTTACACAACTATGTTTATGAACCCTATGTGTGATGATATTTTAATGAATTTTGTGCTTGTATTATGTAATTTCATATTCAATTCATATTATAGAATCTATCATAAATAGTTGTATTCTTCAGAGATGGCGGGTTATGATTACACTATGACCTAGGATGCAATGTATTATTAATTAAAAACCCGTTCCTTCTAGTTTTAAAAATATTTTAGGACACTTTTAGATAGAGGTTTACTCAGCCTCAGTCTATCCATATTCACTGTTACTGGCGTGTAGAGTATTTTCAGATAGAGTATATTCTAAATGGTGTATTTAGATAAATTCACCCTATTAGACTATTAGTAGTTTCATGAGTCAGGGTTCAGTTCCATCATTTTATACTTATTCTAAATCTTAGCTCTATTATTTTTCTTTTATGTATTTACTCTAACCATCTCATATCCGCTATAAATATAAAAGTCTCATAATTAAGATACATGATCTATATATATACTCATTTCATAGTCAAGAGCTTTGACTAATATCAATAAGATGCATGACATGCATGAAATCCAGATAATCCATCAATGCAATTGAACATTTTTCCCAAAATTAAGGTTCCCAATTAGTATGGTTATGAAATGCCATCAGTGTTAGGCTCACTAGTAGAATGGCAGTTTTGTATGGCATCCACAATTATGGATAGGTTGACATTCATATATGTCATCTCAGGTTGACATCTATATGTGCCATCTCATCGAGCTATCAATTATGTTAAGTTAGGAGTACTACTTAGCATCGAGTGGATGAGGGGATGAAGGCTCACCCACCCACTATCTTGAGATCATTAGTAGAAGTCTATAACTCACCAAACTACATATTACCATAGGTTTATTTATATCATTAGATTAGCTCATCCCTTATACCTTTGTAAGGTATATTAGGCCCTTTTCAACGAAAATTATGCATCGAACTCCATGTTTATCTCACATGGTGATATGTGAATTAATAGTATCTCCCACAGTGTTACACTTTGGTATTTGCATGTCCCTCGGTACATTCTAGTTCACAATATTTTAGTTATACCAAAATATTGATATAATCAATATTTGTGATTATTTAGATGGGTCATTGCATCTTAGTATACTATAGTATTATGTCATTTATTTAAATATTCCATTGTTGGTACATTAAGTTATGTATCCCTTTATAATAATATGAATGTTGTTATACTCCCATAGTTCGAACTTGGACACTACAAACTTTATACTGAGTTTATTAAGCATATTATTATTATTTAGTCATGTGTTTACTCACTTGAACATTGCATCATCTTACATTCCTCACTCCATGTTCAATTTATTTTCTTATGTTCAATATATGTAGTTGGTTCATATCTAGCATGTTCAGTACATTCAAAGTACTAGCCGCATACCTTACTTAGCGCTATATTGACTTATAATATAGGTTCTAACATTCATCCCAGGATCATGCATAGTACAATCTCCTACTACTTTAGCAATAGTACTTTCATTAGTCCTCATTATTTGAGGAGTAATTATCAGTATTTTTCATTTGTGCCCCTTTTACTTTTCAGACACATATAGTTAGTTGCGGTCTTGTCCCAACAACTCATCATAGTAGAAGCTTTGAGATAGACGATAAATGTTTGGTTTTATATTATGTTGACTGATATTTATTTGTTTTAAATGATGACATTTGTTTTCGATTATTCATGTATCATTTAAACTTTAGTGTCCACATAATGTAATTCAATTTTATACAATATTCTTAATGTCATGCTAGACCATGGGCTAGCCTGGGGTTACTTGTGACTCTAAGCATCGTGTTACGACCTAAGACTACCCCTTATTCCTAACAAAGTTCTTAGAGTCACAAGTGACCCCAAGCTAACGTATGTCCTTGCGTGATACTAAGAATAATGTATAAAATTGAATAACATTATGCGGAAGCTAGTATTTAAATGATATATAAATAATCAAAACCAAATTTCAGCGTTTAAAACAAATGAAAATCAATCAACAAAACATAAACCCGAACATTTACTGTCTTTCTCAAAGCCTCTACTACAACGAGTTATTGGGATAAGCCCCCAACTAACTCATCTTAACAGAGGCTTTCAGATAGAAAATAGATATTCATCTTTATTTTATGTTGACAAATTTTTGTTTATTTTAAACAATGACATTTGGTTTTGATTATTTATATATCATTTAAACTTTAGCTTTTGGATAGTGTTATCAATTTTATACAGTATTCTTAGTGTCATTCTAGGTCATAGATTAGCTTGGGGTCACTTGTGACTATGTATCATGTTGTGAATTAGGTAGTGACATTTTATTCATAAGGTTTTTGAAACATTTCAAAGAATGATGTTAAAGAAGCATTATTCTCTACATCAAGAACCTCATTCACAGTTTCTACGCATTCATATGCCATGACCCAATTTCTTAGGTCATGATGGTGCCTACTATAATCCACCAGTAGGTAAGCCAAACCCCTAGTCCAAAATAGCTAGTAATAAACTACCAAATATTTAAAGAAAATAACTACGGAATAGATGAAATAATGAAGCCATTACACAATATAATCCAAAATCTTGGTGGTATCAGTATAAGAGCTTCTAATATAACAAGAGTACAAGAATGAGATGCAAAGGGAATTACACTATTATAACTAATCTCCGAATACATCATGAAGACAATTCTAGTACATAGGTAAGGTGTAAGTAATACTTTGAACGTCAGGAGCTCACTCTAAGTCTCCAAACCATGGTTGCTCTGCACGACGTGTGCACCAACGATAATAACTCATACTATGATTTGCAAATTGCAAAAGTGTATTATGAGTACCATGGGAAACTTCCAACTAAGATCCAAGGATAAAGCAGATATACACAACACATAAACAGAATGGATACTACACCCAACAGTCCTTAAATCATATAAAAATCCAATGAAAAATAATAAGGAACCACAATCCTATTCACGTCCAGGAGTCTAACATAATAACACTAAGGAAGTACCAAAGATGAAATATCCCATACCATCCATATTCATGAATATCTACACCATACTGTATATCCCCATCCTATATACAAACCAAAGGGCGACGGAAGAATATATATAGGAATATATAAAGTCAGGAAATAAATATACGATATAAACAATTGAGGAAAAGAATATATGATAATTCCATAGGGACATATAGTTAGATAAAAGGTCAACTGAAAGCATAACCTAAATCATCATTTCCTAAATTTATGGCTTCGTTAAAATCCAATAAGGATTTAATACTAACATACTCAGGGTTTTTAATCAATTTGTCTCATTAAGAATTAATCATGCATAATAATGAAATCGTAAGATAGAAGAGGCCAAAATTATACCTCAAGTCTCGATACCAATTCAAAGACCAGTCTGTCACTAGGCATAATAATGGTCATAACAGTGATAGTAACAGTATCAATAACAATGCAAGTAACTGACAATTCCAAATAACCAAATACCTTACTGAGCCTACGCGAACCCCCATTGTCCTAGTCTTGGAAGGTTAAATCATCATACAACAACATAAGGCATAATCATCACCCATTTTTATGCAACCATCGCATACCAACTCATAGACTTAGGAATATACTGGTGATGGAAATGCACATGTAAGTATTAATATAATAAAATTCATGATACCATAACCATCATCATAACCATAACCATCATCATTCACATCATAATAATCATCCAACGTTGCATAGTATCAATATCATCATCCTAACATCCTCAAACCTTGTTGGGTATCATCACATCATCATAATATCCTTCGGTCTTTCCAGGCATCATCACATCATCATAATATCCTCCATCCTTTTAGAGCATCATCACATGATCATAATATTTTTTGACCTTGTAGGGCATCATCAAATCATCATAATATCCTCGGTCCTTGCCGGGAATTATTATATCATCATAATATCTAAATCAATATCAATAATAGAGTGCGAGTCCTATGAGGGCTAAAGTGAAGTGAAAGCCCTACAAAGGCAAAAGTAAATGATAAGCCCCACAAGGGATAAAGCAAATGATCCTAAGAACAGAAGCAAGGTAGAGTATCTTTCCATAATTCATCGTTCATTACAAATGTCACATCAGTAATAAGTATATATAATAATAGGTGCACGAACTCGAGTTGTTGCTAAAAGAGTGGAAATTTGTAACTTTGTTGCCCCGAGTTACTTCAAGTATTACTCATTATAAAGTGTAGATAAGGTAAAAATATCTCATGACTGAAGTTAGTGCGACCGTCAAAATCATGGACCAGAATATACCTCAATAAAATCTTTAAATCATAGTTATTAATCTCCTTTATTCATCTAAATTACTCATTAGGTTCAACAATTATTATAGTGAAGAAATCCATCTTAGGGTAGAAAGTAGGCTTTAGCCCTTACTTAGTGACAACAATAATAAGATTATAATATAATTGGAATCATATCAATCACCGATGCAACAATCATAAATGTAATGAATCTATGCATGCCATCACCTATATTCAAACATTAGAATCATAACATCATACAACATCTTTCTCCATCCTATATCAGAGAAATATATATATAAATGTATGTTTATTCATAAATAATAACCATATCATTTACAAGGATAATTACTTCTCAGATATGTAACTCATATCATAACATAGCCTTTGGCCCAATAGTGTGTCCGGAATAGTCCTAACATCAAAATCACGCCCTTAGGCCCAAATACGTATCAGGATCTCATATCAATTACCATGTATATAGATAACCTCATAACTGTAGACCATAATGTATTCACGAGGAATAACATTTCCATAATCTATGAAGAATATCTATCATCATCACACATATCTCACTTCTAGGAAACATAATGCATCAATAAGTATATCTCATAACTACGAGGCATATCACATCTATGAGGCATCTCGTATCGATAGGTCATGTATCATGACTATGAGTAATATAATCCCTATAGGACAATTATCTTATCTAAGAGGAATGCATCTCTAAAGGCCCAATATCACATCTATAGGAAATAGTATCTCTGATGGACCAATATCACATCTAAGAGAAAATAGCATCTCTAATGGCTCAAATATTATGTTTATAAGGAATATCATAACTAATAGCCATAAGCCATTAGTCATTATTTAGGGGAAAATACCATCACTATTCATCAAACTATCAAGTAAGCTTGCACTAAGGTTTACTAGTCTCAACTATGCCTATCATTCTTAAGTAAGTTCACAAAGGCTAACACAAGTCTTTGCCAAAGTAGGCCGGAAGAACCCACTTCTAATCCTCAATTTTCATATTTAGCAAACTTACTCCCCGAATGAGGCAAACGTATCTAATTCAACTTTTAGATTTAAAGTAAGCCACAACAAATTCTAAGATAGGAACTTTGACTATAAACATGGGCATTCATGTCAATTCTACTCAAATTATGGTTTCAAGATGACTAGACTCGGCCAAATAAGGTTAATCATACTATCCATGATTCCAACAAATAAACCACATTTGAAACCAAGAATTATATCACATCCATAGTATAATTTAGTCTAATCTAGGGAGAAGGCCATAAAATTCAAAAAAAGATCATAAACATACCAACTTACGGGTCCAAAACCCTTACGTAATCCACAAACATAAAAATCTAGACTAAGTTATTATACTCACAATCAAGCCTATCATTCACATACATATGCCATATATAACACATTATCTTTGAAAAAGAGTCGGTAGAAGCCTACTGATAACGCTCAACTTACGCATCAATTTAAGTGCAAGACGGCCATCATCAACATATTTACCCAACTTTGGACTCATGGTTGATTCCACGAGGAATAATGGAAGTGGTGACTAAATTAGTTTTAAATGATAAATACTAGATAAATTAAAACCAATAGTACAAAAAGATAAAAAAAACATGGGGGGTTTGAAAGTTATCACACTTAATATTTCTTTTTGGTTTTTTTGAATACAAATTCGGGGCTACAAATACTTAAGAGGCTCAATAATTAGGCATAGATCTTGGGATTATGCTTTCTTAGGGGTAATTTAGTCATGGAAACATGATAATTCAGTGTAAATTAGAATTGTTGATGATATGGTAGGCTCGGTTTAAAGTTCTTGAGGCTAGTTCTTCAACAAAACCTCAACGATGTCACTCATTGACTCTTTCGAGTACCTAACGAGTGTGTCAATTAAAGCCACCCAACACTCAATTAGGCACCCCTATTTCTAGGATGGTACCTAATGGATAGTAAACCTCATATTCACCCTTATGTCTAAGATAGTGAGAATTAGCAAACTAAACCCAAGAATTTTCTATTGTTGCCTTAGATCTACATCTCTCTTTAAAGGATGATTTTGGTTCCTAATATTCACCCAAACCCTTCTTTCAAAGATAGATTGAGCTTTAAAGAGCTTGGGATTTTCACATACAATCCTATTTAGTATTTGGGGTTTTTACCCACAAATCCCAACCAATTTAATAAAACAACAATAGAACCCACCAATGAACACTTTAACATATGCACAAATAAATCACAGCCCCACATGTACTTGCACTTTACTCTAGCATAATCTTAAAAGGAAAAACCAGCTACTCATAAGATAAATAAATAAAGATTTTACCCAAAATCTCTATCGGTTTGATTTATGAAAACCTAAGTGAATGTTACTTCAAATTTTGAGATCCAACAAATCTTTCAATGAGAGTTCACCAATTCTTCACTAAAAAGTGACGACACATAATTCTTTACCTAAAATTTGTACAACATTGTCTTCTAAAAAATTAGAGCCTATAAACCTAGAACAATATCTCAAAATTTGGGAAAGGTGGACGAATGATATGGATAATTAGGGTTTTAGACTTTTTTATTCAAATTTGGAAGTATCTATGTGCATTTACATTTTATCCCTTGGGCTGTATTTTTCTTCTAGACTGCAATCACATAAGTTTAACCACGACCACAATTAGCTCATGCGACCATGGTAGGTTGAACTTATTGACTTGTTGTGATTACGGTCCTCAGACCGCAACTATAGTAATTGAGGCCATGTCTGCTCCAGGTCTTAAGTTGTACTTTTTTTTTTGATCCTTTTATCTCCAATCCACATCTTTCCATCTCATCAAGAATTTTCTAGGAAAATGTAGATATTAGTGTATTCAACCACAATTATGTCTTATTTATTCATTCAAAACATGGTAATGTACATGAATGTTGAGTGCAAATGAGTGGTAAAATTACCACTCATCAACACCAACTTAAAGCATTGTATGTCCTCAAGCAGAACTATCCCTTATCATGAGACATTACATTTTGATGCCCAACTTTTATGCCTTAAAGATCACAATGACTCCAATCATAGTCAATACTGGAAGTAGATCAATGCACAAGAAATTCTTACTACACCCCTCATCAGAAAATGTAATATCTAAGGATGCATAAAACTTCAAAGAGCAACCAACAAACAGCAACCAATACTCAAAATGTGACTCAGTTTTGGTCAAAACTAAGCAATACTCCATATGACTCATTGATTTGAAGATGAAAAGATCACCTACCTTAAATTGTTCACATGCCTCCTCCCAAGAAAGAAAATTCTATATGCCAAGCTACCGAATATGCAATAAGAAATTTAAGTGCTAAAACTCTCTCCCTCAAAAAAGAACTCTCCATGTCTACAAATGTCATACCATAGGATTGCCCCTATTTACAATAGCCACTATAAGGAAATTAAATGGTTGAATATCTCAAAGGAATTTTTGAGCTTGTAGTGTAGGTCCGGGTTAGGGTAGGATATCATTTGGGAATAACATGGCTAGGACTTTCCTTAAACATCTACATCGCACTGTTTAATCTTATTTTTAACTATGAGCCACTCCTCTTTGATCTTTTCTTTTTTTATATGCCAACTTTTTTGCTTTCTTTGTTCGCCCATTTTCTTCTATTTCCTTTTCTTAAAATTTGTATGCAATTCTTTCTTTTGTTTGACCCTGTTTTCTATTCATTTATTTTCAATGCTTGAGAACTTAGCATTTCACTTACAAATTTATGTCACCACACTTACTTCTGTTAATCTTTACCACCCCCAACATAGGTTTTTAGCCTCAAGTTGCATTTTTAAGTTCAAGAAAGGTATAGTTCAAGAGAGGGATAAAAAGAATGATTCACGACTTGTAATGTATTTTCCAAAGGCGGATCCAAAGGCTCAAAGTCAGTTACTAGGGATTAAATTTATGAATGGGTAGGATTTTTAAGATAAAGTGGTTTCCAAAGTCACAAATATGGCCTAAGATCATTTCTATAACAAAATACAATAAAAATTAGCCTTAAGTGTCTAACGGGGCAAGTTGTAGATAACATAGGTATACAAGAGATGAATACAAATAGGTCACCACATATGGCATACCAAATTTTCCAAGAAGGATCGATTGCCTCTCTCGTTAGAGATAAAATTAGTGTATCTATCACTATTAGCAAGTCAAACATCTGTGGAGTCACAAAATGAGAGTTTGTTTCAAGGTTGGTGACATTAATTCCATTGATTTTTAAAAATTTTTTAGATGAAGGGGGTTGTTTGATTTGCATTTGTACCATGCTCAATCTGCTAACTTACGACTACAACGAAAGCTTTAGCCTAATGTTTTGGCTTACTATGGACAAACCAACTATATGGATACTTAAGCTTTGCCAATGGTACACAATAGGATCCCAATCTACAATGCCACAAGTACTTAGACTTCTCTTGCATTAATGACTTAGATGCCATGGGTACTCATTATTCTTCTGCATCTATGGATCAAAACCTAAACACGATGCTTTAACCTTAAGAATGTCGTCACTCAATCTATCATAGGGCAAGGCTCATCATGTATCATCATAATTTAAATAAAACTAAAGTAAAAATAAAAATTAAAAATAAAACTACATTATAATCCATGAAAATGTGGGAACCATCAGAGTACCCAAATATAACATCCCGAAAACACAAAACAAAACATCATCCAACATAAAAATATCCAGGAACATAATAAAACAATACAAACCTGGGGGCACCCTTAACTAAAAGAAAGTAGTCTCCTCACTGCTTGTGCAATAAAGGAAGAGTAAAAGGGTTCTCCTTGAATCTCCATGTAAGACCCCATAAAAGTTCTAGTTCATTTTAGTCCTATATAGCAAGCGAAAATAGGTCCAGACTTAGAAAATTTTAGCTAAGTATTAACATTTAGTCTCATTATGGCCTTGATATTTAAATGGTATCATTTACGATCTTTCTGGCCTTCCATTGTAAATTTTTAAATTGATTCATGATCAGGGATGTCAATAGGTCATATTGGGTGAGTTTTGGATTTTTTGGATATCATTGGAGTCGTGTTTGGATGGAACAAAAAGAAAACAAATGCAATCTAGATGCGTCACATTTCCTATTGCGTCTACCCGTAAACGTAATGCATCAGTGATTGCATCGACCCTATTGATGCGGTGCATCACCTATCGTGTCGCTCAGAATGTTTTTCTTATTAAATTCTCACTTTTCAAGGGTAATTAGGTCCTTTTCCCCTCACCCAATTCAGAAAAAATATGAAATTAAGCTCCTAAAAGGGTAAAATATATTCATTCTTCTCAAAATTCTCTTAAGAAATAACCCTATTTTATCAAGCTCAAGCTTAAGTTTCAAGAAATCCCAAAAAATCTTCACATAATCAACATTCAAGGTATGTTAGTTGTTCATCATTTGGTATTCTTCCACCCTTGGAGTTCAAGAAACCTTTTTAAAAACTTGAATTATGATTTCCATATTACGAATTAAATTATGCTCTTGGTTGTGTTATATGGATTTTAATTTAAGATCTTTTATGCGTCCCATGAAATTATATTGGTATATGTGTTAAATTATGAATCTCTCATGTCAAAACCCTTGAATTTTCAAGTTCCATGTTCAGTCAGTTAATAGAACTCAATGAACACATTCCAGTACATTCAGTCAACACGATCAGTGTCAGATTAGTCAAGCCTACTTCATCCTAGTATCAGTTTAGTGTCGACTTAGTTGGGAGTAGTATTCAACACCGAGCGAACCCAGGGATGGGGGTATTCCTTCAAGTATAGGGTTTAAATTTTAGTAACAATCCCTACATTATAAAACTAAATAGCCAACATAGGGTAAGTTATCCTCATACCATACTAGGGTTAACACCATCATATATATATTTCTTGTATCTTCCTGCCAGATTAGGGTAGACCCAAAATTCTTAGTATCCTATGGAAAGGTGCTAACACCCTTCCAATTGGGGTCACAGGTTGGACCCCAACTCAATTTATAATCGAGGTATGTCGGTTAGATGAACACTCCCACAGTTATAGTTTCAGTCTCATTATTAAGTAAAAAACTCAGTTAGTTCTACAGAACCATGGCTATTAGTTATT